>NC_041334.1:35984465-36685715 GCF_004354835.1 Perca flavescens
AAAAAGCAAAAAAAATCCATGACTGCTGCAAACAAAGCTGAGCTAAGGCATTTCCATTCTGCAGATGTATTTGTCTGGCTCCTAAATTTCCTTACGGTACTTTGCAAAATGTGTGTCATACAAGCGTTGTTGGAGCTTGTTGGAGCGAGAACATGAATGATTCACTGGCTCGCCGACTCCGAAGGGCCCACGACGCTCTGTGGGCGCTGCAGGAGAGATGCTCAATATGCAGTGCCGGTCGCGCCAGTTGGCAGCATGGTGCCTTCAGTTGGCACAGCTCACAGCCCTTGTAGGTACTGACATCTTCAACAGGATTGTAACATCCCATATGCCCCCATTCTTCCAACCCCCCACTCCTGAATCCAGACAACCATCCTCACCGGAGCCTGAAATAAGACTGGGGCTCATACATACTGCGCTCTATCTCCTCTCAACATCTCATTATGCTCCCCGCTGCAGAGAACAGGGCTTTTCACTGCTACATATAAGCCTCGGAAAATAATCAGGCAGCAGCTAAGGCACCTTTCAATCACACAAGTGCAATAAAAAACAGTCACTTGTGAATTAAATGTCACAGCAGAAGCACCTTTGTTTTACCCTTGCTCAGATTTCAATTCCCTCCTCCTCCTCCTCTTCTTCTTTTTCTGCATCATCTTCATTATCTGTCGCTGTTGGGAGCGCTGCAGCAGCGCAGGCAGCAGCTGTGGCGTGTGTTCACCGTTGCCTCCGTGAAGATCAGATGCCTTCAAATCACTGTCTACAATCTGTACACAGATACACATCAGGGTGTTATGAGTAACTTCACAGGCAGTGACAGGTGAAATCCCTGTAAACCCCAGATTATGTTATCTGTGAGGAGATAATGCTGCACGCTCCTCCTGTGTTTTACGAAACACTCTCCCCGTGTGTCAGTCTGTGATTGCTGCTCGTTCAAACACTCTCTGTCTCAGCAGTTGGAGCGTAACATGTACAGTCTCCTGCATTACTCACTCTTTCACAATGAAGTAGTCACTGAATATTTGTCAGCGAGATCAAGTTGATGCCCTGATCCTGACTGCAAACATTTAACATTTAATTTGGCAGCCGCAAAAGCAGCAGCAGCAGAGGTGCAGCTGCAAATGTACGCTGGCAGCACAAGTTGGAAAAGGAGGTGAAAGTAATGCTCTCAGCCCGTCATTATCTTATACACCTTGAACACTGAACGGCAAAGCTGTCAAATTGTGTTCTTTAGCGCTAAGTAATGTTGTTGATGTGACAGAGTAGATTTCAGAGGAACAGTTTGACCTCGGAGTGAATTCCTTCTTCTCATCTGTGATATTTAAAATCCAAGGGAAAAAAATGATCCCAAGCCCAGGGTCGTCCAAGTGAATGAGTTCACGTTAGCCTATCCCCAGCTCCCTGGATCGCTCATTAGGAGCTTGGCTGAGCACTCAAGGTTTTGTTTGGATGGCTCCCAAATGGAAACACACATTTGGAGTCGTGCCAAGCTGTCAGCCTCGTGCATGATTTGCAGGGTGAATGATTGCTGGCTCCTTGGATAGAGCGATCCCAGGGCCTGTCAGGGAAACAAACTTTGCATCCAAACGAGTAAAGTACTAATCACTCAGAGCAGCGTGTTCCTACTCAAACATTCATTCAAATTTGACACAAAACAACAGCTGAACATGAGGGTTCTCAGATATTTTGTTAAATGTCCATCTTCCTTGCTTTCAACATTCTATAAACAGGTTTCCTGTTCACAACAGAGTAGGTATGAGCAGCAGAGGGTTATAAAAAATCCTGCCACAATAACACAATAGCTTATAATGGGCTTTTGAGTATTTAGAAATAAAGGAACTTCCTAGAAACAAGTAAAATGACTGTTTAGAGATAAATGTGTAAGGTTAATGTGTCATCTGGGCATTCCTAAATCTTTTACTATGCCCAATACTTTGATATACATCTGTTTGTGCTTTTAGTTTCCCTGGAAATGTACAATCTTGACGACATGACTACTTCTGAACGTCAGCAAGATTAAGGCGCTGATAGTGGACTTTGTGAAGAAGCAGGGAAGGAACTACGCTCCCCTTAAAGGTCCCATGACAAGGTGCTCTTTGGATGCTTTTATATAGACCTTAGTGGTCTCCTAATACTGTATCTGAAGTCTCTTTCCCATAATTCAGCCTTGGTGCAAAATTACAGCCACCAGAGCCAGTCCCACAATGAGCTTTCCTTAGTATGTGCCATTTCTGTGTCTGTAGCTATTGAGGAGGAGAGAGGGGGGGGCAAGGTGGAGGGTGGGGGTGTGGCC
The DNA here is from genome assembly GCF_004354835.1 of Perca flavescens. Taxonomy (NCBI): domain Eukaryota; kingdom Metazoa; phylum Chordata; class Actinopteri; order Perciformes; family Percidae; genus Perca; species Perca flavescens. Next base: position 35,986,756 of record NC_041334.1, read on the forward strand.
TTGACCAACTGCCACTTTGCTCGTTTGAAAGCCATGATGTCTCTCTCTCTCTCTCTCTCATGGGTGGGCCAAATTCTCTGGGCGGGAAAAGCAGAGAAAGGGGAGGTAACCTTGCTCCTTATGACCTCATAAGGAGAAGATTCCAGATCGGTCCATCTGAGCTTTCATTTTCTCAAAGGCAGAGCAGGATACCCAGGGCTCGGTTTACACCTATCGCCATTTCTAGCCACTGGGGGACCATAGGCAGGCTGGGGGAACGCATATTAATGTTAAAAAACCTCATAAAGTGACATTTCATGCCATGGGACTTTTAATATCAACAGGTCATTGGTGGAGAGGCTCGGCAGCTTCAAGCACCTTGTCTAGTCTATATCCACAATGTTCCACTTCTGGGATTGCTCCGTCGCTGCCGGAAATTCTGCCGGATGTCCCTCTTTTTCAGCCGGATGTCCGTTACCTTACGCTTTCTCTGTGTTGTAATTTTAAACTGGTGTTCCACCAACTATTGTCTGCTATATCCACACTTTTATTTGAATAAGTATCCTTTATCCTGGCTCCACTTCATCCCCCCCCCGCTGACTTCACTGGGCTGTGCGACCGCAGTTATTAGGAGCACAGATTAAATGGATGGCGCATCCCACGCAGTTTGGTCCTATTAATAATTAAGCAGGGAGAATATTATACAGTTCACATACTGAAAACATGGAGTTCAGTGAGTAGGTCAAGAATGATTACACACTGCAGGCTGACAGGCAGCGAGAAACCATTTGTTCAGCGGTAATTAGCCTAAATGATAAAGTAATGCTTCCCCATTAAGGGAGAGAAGACAGCGCATTCAGGAGGAGACTAACTGCAGATTAGCCACAACAACACAGACAGCAGTGCAGATCACGGATTTATTCACATTATATTATATTATTATTCTGTTTGTTACTCTTGAGGCTGAAAAGCAACGCAATTGATCTGATAAAGGAACTACACTCAAAACCAAATAGAACCTGCGGCAGCCATGTCACTCCTAAATGGTGTCAGAAAGCAGCGAGAGCGGGCCCTGAGGGCGAGCTGGGACAGATATCACAGGCTTCTGACCTCCACGTGAAGCTGCTTTACAAGCCTCTCAAGGCTCCGAGGTTCATCAATAATTTAATGCACCGCCAGTCATGTTAACACTGTCCTTAAGTGGGCTCATTATGTACCTCTAAAGTGTGCACACGAACACACACACACACACACACACACACACAAACACACACATTCAACATGTATGCTCAGACTCAGACATTTGTTAGAATTGTGCCATGAATTACACACATGATGTTTGTCAATTTAAAAGATAATTTAGCAAGTCAAGAAAGCTATTATAACTATTGTTAAGTATACGACTGTGAAAATATGTAGCCGTATACTTACAATAGTATACGACTGTTTAGACTACACACCCAAAAATCACCGACATGGCAGCACGGTGGCCCAATGGTTAGCACCGTGGCCTCACAGCAAAGAAGGTTCTGGGTTTGAATCCAGATGGTTCCGGGCCTTTCTGTGTGGAGTTTGTATGTCCTCCCCATGTTTGCGTGGTTCTCCAGTCAGTGCCCTTGATCAAGGCCCTGGCTCAGATCTGGAGTTGGTCCCCGGGCGCTGTAAATGGCTTCCCACTGCTCCCTTGAGGGTTGGGTTAAATCCAGAGAATGAATTTTGCTACATGTATGTCTATGTGACAATAAAGTACTTTTACGTGACGTTAAAACTTTCTCTCGAGCTGAAGCTACGATACCGGTTGTGTTTCGTACTCACACGTGACACGAGCAACAAGTCTTGCTAGTTCTTGTGCTTCCCGGCTAATAAAAAAAGACCAGGAGTCGTTGGATAAAACCCATCAGGTGAGATTTAACGTTACATTTGTGCCTGGCCTGCCAAGTTACCTGGCCAGCTAGCAAGCAAGGTAAGGACGTGTATTGTGCAAAACGAGAGATGTATCTTTAGCCAAGTTCACTAAGCGGTTTCACATAAAACTAAATGACAAACCTACATCATACTTTGACTTTCTTGACTTAAGAAAATTGATCTTTTAAATTGAAATGAATTTGAAACAAAAAAAAAATCCTGCATTCTGCTCTTGCCGTAGAAACACCCATTGGAGCTTCATCAAGAGTCAAGAGTCTTGATGAAGGTCCAGAGGGACCGAAACATAAATTTTCTTTAATAAATGGTGATGCTACAGCAAGAGCAGAGTGCGGGATTTTTCCTTTGTTCCAAGTGTGTGTTATTTTCCAACGCACCTGCACATAAGAATTGCTGGATGTGTGAATTGTTTCTTCAAAACATTGAGATTAATTGAAATTATCTTTCAAATTTAAATTCAAACGGGATCAAAAATCTATTTTTCTCTCCAAATAAGGTCCCATTGGGGACACTGGAAGGGGAAGGACTTCGCCTCTCTATATGGCCCATTCAAATTGAAGGGGATTTAAAGTTAAATATTCCGAGACGGCATTGGATTTTCTAAATTCTGTATAGCTCTTGGCACAAAATGGAAAAAGAAAATATGCAGCAGCTGTAAACGGAAAAATAAAAAGTCCTCCCACAGACCGGCTGGAAGAAAAGAGGTAAAGTTCTTCAACAGAGATTTACTGTTCGACTTTATGAGCACTGAGGCTGCTGCTCAATAAACCCTTTATCATTGTACTTTTATTGGGAGATTTGATCCGAGCAGACAGATGGGGGTCAGCGTTGAAATTCCGTCTGACTTCGCTGCGGAAACCTACATTGATCCTGTCTGTGTGACGACGCTCGCTCATGTGGTGAGTAATCGTGGCGCTTCCCCGTAGATTTGTGAGCTCCCACAGCTCGTGCCTGAGCTCCAGTGGGTTGGGGTGGGACACGGAGTCGGATTTAGACATCTCCAACGGCTCTGTCATAATCACGTCAATAGGAATGCGGCGCAGTGCTCTTTCAGTCAGATAAATACACAACTCTGAAATGAGCCATCATTATCGCTATAGCCACAACTACACAGCACTGTTGGCAAAGAGAAATTCAGTCCCTCGGAGTGGAGATCGATGTCATATTGATTGATAGGCACCAAATAAGTGGTTCACTCCACTGTTTACAGCTGTAAGAAGTTAAATAAGGTCTGACTGCTGAGGTTTATGTTTCACAGTATGCTTTAAAAAACTTTTTCTGGTATTGGTTTTTCAGCACAGTTTGTACAGTTTGAGCCAACGGATATCAAATAACAATCTTTTGAGACAGCCTCGTCGCTATTGTAATACTTGTTGGAGGGCCTACTGCATCTATTAGGGCTGGGACGATACGCTTTTGTCCCGATCCGATTCTTTCACGATACATGGCTGCCGATTCGATTTGTATCGCGTAGTATAACGATTCGATAGTATTGAGGATTGCGATTTCCTTCTTTAACAAAAACAAAAGTTGAATAATACACTTCTAGAGACAATATATCATGAGACATTTCTAAAAACGAAATGTTTTCTGAGAAGATGAATGCACATCACATGTCAGTCAGTCAGTCTGACAAGTATTTCATTTGTAAAAAGAACATAACGTGGCATTTTCTGCTTTCGCTCTGTTTTGCTGGAAACGGACATGATGTACTTGCCGTGGGCAGTACCGTATAAACACTATAATTTTAAGGTCAATCATTGGTCTAAAAAAAAATATTTCATGATTCTAGGGAAAAGAACACATACATAGAACGATACATACGATTCTTGTGTGTTTGCAACTTACAATGACTTACAAAGATACACAACAGCTACAAGCGTATGCACTATACAGGATTTACCCTATTATACTTTATCGACGGGAATAGATAGGTCAAACAGCAAACAGCCAGCCACAAATAGTCTCTGAGTCTGAGATTTCACATGAACAACGGTTAAAGTTACTCAGGCTACCGAAGAATACCAGAATTCCTCTGTTCAATTAGGCCTAAGCGATCCACCCCAAGCTTCCATCCTTAACAAACAGCCATGTATAGTATGGGCTCTTCCAGTCTCTCCACTGCTGGCTGTTCCAATTTAACGGGAGAGAGGAGCGAGAGGGGTTAGGATGGTGACCGGCCTCTGACGAGCTGTTACCACCACCATCTTCAGCCAGAGAGGACGTTATTTCTCCAGCTTCTTCTTGCGTTGCACCCCACCGGGTGAGAAGTTTGCTAACAGGGCTTGCAGCAGGTCAATCGGTCGTGCTATTAACGTCATCACTACACAATTTCTTGGTAAAACCAAAATGTATTAAACTGCCTTGTTTTCTTTTTGCCATAGCTCTATGATGCTTACTGCAGAATAGATTTTGAGGACTTTGCGCGCCGATTAATGGCCTCCAACGTTTATATTTTTTCTACGAATCTATGAGTTAACATGTACTAACCATGAGTTGAATTTGCACCGCAGCGCCGCCACAACTTGATGCTCGTTACAAGAATAGCATGTATAGTTATCTTTATTGAAGTGAATTAGGTTTAAATCACCGTCATGCACGAATGAATATTTTTTGCAATTTTACACATAATAATCCACGATGATCACGTTACACAAAACTGAAATTGCACGTCAAAATGACACATTGTCACTATTTTTAGAGACCCCCCAAAATTTTAAAAATCACGTTTTCAGGGGAGTCCGTGTCTTATTAAGGGGAGCCAAGCTCCCCCTAGCTCCCCCGTAGTTCGCACCCTGCTCATAAGCGTAGAATCTGCCATTTAGAATCATTCAGAATCATTCAGAATACATACGAGCCACGTTGCGCCTCCATCTTTAAAATACATTAGCCAAAGAATGCCAGGGAGGGGGAGATTACTCGCGACTGCCGGTAGATTTGAAAGCCTGTTGAAGATGGAGGATCACGCCTATTCTCGAGGACATTTAACGGAGTCGCCAAGCAAGTTAAAAAGAGAATTAAAACGACAACGTGACACGCAAAGCATCACAACCAAAGTTAAAAATAGAACATTTTCATAAGTCAATTGGTTATAAAACTACAGATAACTTTTTCTTTCACGTAGTCCAACATCATGCTTCTGGAAATGATGTTTAATCTGTGTGATTTGGGGTTTCACACATTTATGCATCTTTGACTTCGAGACTTAGTTAGATTTTCCTCTGTAAAGACTTGCAAAACAGGTTTTTTTTTTTCTTTTTCTTCTATTTTCTACAAGATCAGCCTGATACTGTACAGATGGAGGAGTGTAGCAAATAAGAACTGGATTTAATGACTCACTTGAACTTGCTTCTTGATGAATGGTGAAAAAAAATAAACTTCCGTGATCTGAAGTTAGTAATGATGACACAGTACTATTTAAACCGCCTATCTTGCTCAGTGCTCGGGCACGGCTGTTAACATCACAGAGTCAGTGGTTTGTAAGGAAATATGGCTCACTTCACCTTCTGCTTCACACATTGCCAGTGTTCTGCATTTTGATTTCCTCTTTGCACTAAAGTTGTGGTTTTCTTATCTGCAGATGTTCAACCCTTCCACAACATATGGATCTGGTCATGGTGTGGGGGTTTGGCCTGGCAGAGGGCTCGACCCATCTGGTTGGACCTTGACCCGAATGGAAACGCTCGCAGAGAAGCTTTTGTCTGCTGCTCTCTTTGATTCGAGGCGGAGAAAGAAAGGAAGTGAGGTTCAGTTTTGGTGAGAGCCACCAAGATTGACGCCTTCATTTCACCCTCCTCCTTATTCTTATATAGCATTCCAAATAATGCACCAATGGATTACTTATATTCTGCCTGCTCTGTTTGTGTACACTTTCATCATATTTGAGGACAGACTTTGAGCAACATTATGAACAAACACCATAATGGCACCTTCAAAGCAAATGCCTTTTTTTTTACTCCATCACATTATTATTATTATCACATTAAAGCCACCTTGTATGTTAGGTTTTTGTCCTTGCCACTTGGGAAGTGACCTGAAAGCAATTTTGTTGTTATGATATACTATTCTCTGTGCTCTGTCCTCAGCAGCCCTGGAGCAGGTACAGTCTAAGGATCAGGGCTCAAGGATACCTTGGGACAAAGAACCAGAGGTGGAAAGCATACCAAAATATCCTGCTTGGGCTGAGGAACTGCTACTTTAATGGTATTTTACTCAATTTACTGTCATTGTAAAAGTTGAGGATAAGCAACAAGTAGCTCCTTAAGCCCTGCATTTTAATAAGGTGGTGAATCGTTTTACACAGAAACTGGTTAGAAAGAAAGAATCACCTTTTTTTAGGGTAAGACAGGACCAGAAAGTTCTGACATGCCAATGATGTTGTTAATATCCCGAATGAAGAAGCTGTGCTCAATAGCAGGAATTTCATATATGCTAATGTTACTTCTTGTTCCTTATATGAGGGAGGCTTCTGTAGGCCTACTCTCAACCCATGCTGCCCATTGACGGTCTGGGACAAAGACACAGATCTTTGGTCACTACATGCAAGAGCTAACTATGCGTAGGCTGGGTTAGCATTATAAATTTCAACAGTAATTTATACTTTTTATTGATTGATGAAATAACAATGTTACACTCTGTTTGTTATAACACACTACACACAGGCCTCAAATACACACTGCCACCCCCACTGCTACTTAGAGCTGTAATCGGGCCTTAAAAGTGAGCCCAACAAGGCACGACCCCGACAAAAGTTGACCCGAACCCGACAAGTACATTTTGATTGACAGCTTTTTAAAAGCCCAAACCCGTTTACAGCCCGACATTATTCAAATGCGCGCACGCACACAGCTCTTTGCCTTTTGTCAAGAATTAGTCATTTATGAATTTTTTGAACATTATATCCTCATGACTAATGTAGGCTATACCAGCCTCCGTTTCACCTCCTCAGCATCCATTTCCGCGCTAATCGAAACGCATCACCCATCCAGCACTTAATGTCTTTCAGGCAGTGAAAAAGGGACTTTAAAGATGTGGTATCACCTGTTTTTAGAGGCAGGTACAGCTGTGTGTCATCAGCATAACAATGATAACATATGTTATGTTTGTTAAGAATAAAGCCCAATGGGAGCATGTACAAAGAGAATAAAATTGGCCTTAAATTGGCCAGTATCTACCTTTTTTGTTGTTGTTGCAAATCTGTATAAATGATCAGTGGTGACAGAGGAATGCAGCCATTGCTTAAAACTTATACAGTAGATGGCGCATTAGTGGCCTGCTAACCAGCCTCTGGAGGATGACATGATTGAAAGCTGTTGTCAATATAAGGGCTCCCTCATGGCATGTGTCACTGCACTGTGGATGCTTCCCCTACTATGAACACACACTCCTCAGGACATCTCAATCAATAGTCTGCCGTCTCAGATCCATACACACTTCCTGTTATTCGACAGTGTAGAAAGCAACAGAATATCTGAATCTTGCATGTGTCTGTAAATACATGTGTATATATGTTGAATAGCATTAATAAAGGAACAGAGCAGCCAGAACATAAGATAACTTTAACAATTTTATTTGTGAAAAACTACAAGCAAAATTCATAAATAGACGTTTCTATTTGAAGCGGAGGAAAAATGATCAGGTTAGCCTATAAGCGCAAAGTCGTGCACATGCCAGAAACATGTATTATTTTAACATTATAAGCTAGACAAGAAGCTGTGATCCGCTGAAAATGCTGCGTACATTTCCACACCAGGAACATAATGTGACCATTTCACAAGGGGAAACAATGACACATCAGCTATAAGTTAAAATAAAATAAAATAAAAAAAATGGATTAAACAGAAAATGGATTATTGTAATGTCCCTAACATTTCTTTTTTTTTTTTTTACTTTTTTTAAACCGAGCAATAACTTCAAAAGCATTGTACAAGACATTGTTATAGGAAGAAATGAGTTTGTATAATACACTTAATTGGAAATTCACGATTAAGGTTATACAGTCAGTAAACAAGCCTTCTATATTTGGGTCTCTGACAAACAAAGCTAAAAAATGTAACCATCTTTACACAGTAAATTAAGGTTACTGGTCGCACACAAGAACAGAACTGCTTGCGCGGAAAGGAAACAGGAAACAAAAGGACTTCAGCTCCAATGCCATCATTCATAGTGTTTGCTTTTGCACCTTTTTAAAATTCTATATACAAGCAATAATTCATATACTCAGCAAATGGCCATTTGTCAATAATTTAACAATGAATCCTTTCTGTTGGAGTACTCCGTCAAGTGAACGTGGTTGCAGATAAGGCAGGTAAAATGATGGCTTTTTAGGCCCATTTCTAATAGTTTGCATTACAAAGCAGGGGTTTTTTTTCTCAGGAAAAATTAGACCAACAATATTCTCTGATCCAACAGAACCCATTTTTTTTTTTTAGTTCTATTCACATTGCTATTCCTCCCTTTGAACACGGATTCCATATCTGTATGCAATAAAGTACATAATTACATATTAACCACAGCTTAAGAGCAGAAAACTTCATTAACAGATATCCCTTGGACTTCACACATTGCTTACGACACATGATTATCATCCCTACGTGTGAATCTGAAAAGCTTTAACTCAACACGGATCAAATCCTGCCCCTCAGATCCTAGTAGGATAGATTTAGTTTTTTGGGACTTGTTAACCTCACCTAACCTGGTTTTAGTTGCTCTGGAAGCAGCTCACTTGGTGAGTTGGGGCCTTTGTTAGAGGAGCTACATGTACTGTGGTAGTCCAGCACAGTGAAGAGGAGGGGGGGGGGGGGGGGGGGGGGGGGCTTACTAAGGCCAAAGGCTTCGACCCAGCAGACCCAGAGCTCTTTTCAGCAACCACCCACACCCAGCCCGCTTCTCATCGCCTGCACAACGAAACAAGATCCACCACTGGGTGTAGAGCCGGTAGCGTTCTTCAACTCGGCTCACAGCATTGACAGTTCTCTGCCCCAATTTAGCCGTGCACAGAGACAAGTGGACAATAAGAACACCATTTACATGGATTATATTAGTCTTTATTTAAACTGTTATTCATCTCACACATTAGATAATTGCATTTCAAATTGTTATGTATCTGTCTATGTATCATGTCATTATGAAATTCCTTTGGTCCTTCAATAAATAAAACTAAGATATCATATACACATTTATTCTTTTTACAATTTCATACAGTTAAAGAAAATGATGTTGGTCTAGTATCAGCTAAGGTGAAAGTGAATTAAAACCATTAAATAAGCCTTGCTGTTCTAAAAATTGAAAGAGCAATTGTGTTCTATTAACTACTGCAATATTATTTTGCCTTCAATGACAGGAGTCTTAAATTCATTTAAAAAACTAAGCTTTAACTGAATTGTCAATCTTTGTGAATTCCTCATGTCTTTGCACTTGTTTTCTGGGATATCAGGCTGAGAGAAAGAAGATTCAATGTTGTCTTCAGAACCACAACGAAAGAAAAAGGAAATCGATTTACAACAGCTTGACACAACAGGTCTATTTTACAGTTCAATATGGTTTTACCAAGTGGAACTGCATGTAACCATCCTTCAGTCACCACAGAACAAACTCTGGCTGAGGAGCTGAGAGAACAGCTCTAGCTTCAGCCAGAAAACTCAATATCCAAGTACGGAATGCAGAAAATATTAACAGCTTTTAGTGTTTTACACAACAGCCTACACTGTACAGTTAAGGACATAAGATACTGTATAAGAGATCTGCTATAGCATACTAAATCATAGACAGTCTAGTTGAAAAAGTCAGGTGTCTGAACCTCAGGTGACCCTTCTTCTGATGCACATTGACCTGTACAGAACAAGATGGACCTGATGGAGGTCCGGACAGTGTTCAGAGTAAGACAGTGTTATTGTGAATGAGAATTTGATTTATCAGCAATCTGTCACATTGAATGAATGGGAAATCCCAGATCTGCAAAACCGCTTCACAGTGTATCTAGCACCAGTGTGTGTGTGTGTGTGTGTGTGTGTGTGTGTGTGTGTGTGTGTGTGTGTGTGTGTGTGTGTGTGTGTGTGTGTGTGTGTGTGTGTGTGTGTGTGTGTGTGTGTGGAGTCTTGTCCTATCATCTTTAAACTGTAATAAAAACACTGAAGGAATGATTGATCGGCAGGGCTACACAGCAAAAGCTTCAACATAAAAAGTAGAATATCAAAGTATACAGGTGCAACAGGTAATAAATAAGGGTAATAATAGTTTAAAGTTATTGAAATGATGGTTATTGTGCCCAGCGGAGAATTCTTCTTTACAAAAAAACAAAACAAATGTCGACTTGGCCTCACATCCACATACAAATATAAAACAATACATACAAGTGTCTGGATGCTACCGCAGGGGGAGGTTGTGGGGGTTATTCCTTGCAGCCCAGCTCTCCTCGCCTGTGCCACGGGTGCAACCACGAGGGGAGTTCCCCCCCCCCCAGCAGGGCTTTTGTTTTCTGGCAGGCGCACCACATTGTTCCGCTCAGGCATCCAGCTCCTCTCAGCATTCAGGGGTGGTCGTGGAATGGAGGCAGGGCAGCGATGGGAAAGGTGAAATCTCTCCCCCTATGGGATCCATAGTGTCCAGAAATGGGGGGAAAGAAAAAAAAAGGGAGGGGAGATGAAGTGGGGTGAGGACAGGAGGAAAGGGACAGGACCTCAGAACGACTCGTCGTGCCCCACCGAGAGATCCCCTTTAGGTGTGGAGGCCCGCGACGAGCCCTTGTCCATGCTCTCGGAGCCGGAGCTCTGGTGCTGTTGTTCGGAGCCCGCACTGGACGTGATGGTGGACGAGGACGTGGAGGAGGAGCGGGTCTTCTCCTTAAAGTCTGTTATGATCACGGTCACGTTCCCTACAGTGATGGCCAACTGCTGGGCGGTGCTCCGGTCAATGTTCTTCAGTTTGGGCCTTATGGGGGCACAGACAGAAAGAAACTAGACGTAAATAACCAGAAATGGCAACCACAATATGCGTGTCTCAGCAACAACAAGGGGGAGGCTGCCAGCACTGTGGGGGCGGTTACACTAAATTGCTCAATTCATCGGGTGACACATCAACAGTCAGAACAAGTGATATACAAAGTGAGAGTGGGTGTTTAGTGTAAAAGATCAGTTGTGAATCATTTGAGGTTTCCCACTAGCCTTGTGCTGCATGACTTTCTCTAAAAAGAAGTGCTGTGTAGTCACAGATGTGAAACCATGTGTTCTGCCAAAAGAGACGCAGAGGATGAGAGAGTGCTACTCACCTGGAAATGTGAGAGTTCTTGTTGGTCTTGGTTGCCGATTTGCCAGACTGTATGCTGTGTTTGTCGCTGGGTGGGCTCTGATGGGTGTCTGATTTGGGTCTAGAGGAAAACAGATGTGCACCAGTGAGGACAATGCCAGCACAGACAACATCCAGAGACCCAAGAGAAGACTCGACATGTGCACTGACCTGGTCTTTTTGATGCTGGGCTTCTTCGTGACGGCCGGGCTGATGTCTTTCTCTCGGTCGGGTTTGTCTTTGACTGGCTGCTGTTCATTGTCGCTCTTTTCCTTCTCAGGAGGTTCTCCCTCTGGGCTCGCTATCTCCGGACGCTCAACCTCTGGGCGTCCCTCGCCGTTGGCGCGCTCTCCTTCGCCGTCCGGGCGCTCCTTGTCTGTGCGCTCGCTCCTCTCCCTTCGCTCCTTCTTAGGCGGGGGAGGCATCGGGTACTGCTGAGCCACCTGCTGGGCAACCAGCTGGGAGTTGATCCTGGGTTTCCTGTGGAGGAGATCCAAGGCACAAAGATGGATTAGGCTCGTGGTGGAGCTGCGAGTTGACTCTGGCGACGCACCAACACAGTCGCACTCTGGCTGACAAAGAGAGGCGACTGAACCTACAGGCCGGCGAGGGAAAGGGGTTGCTGCAGCGGTAGGTTCACGCAGCTGCTTCCTGGTGGAGCAGCTTTGTTTTGAGGGATAATCTCATTAGTTTACGGCTGTAATAAAACGAATGCACGGGATCACAAGGTGGGACATTTGCAGCACGTCACTTAGGTCCTCTAATCTGATTACTGCGGGGTTGGCCCCATTTGTCACAGACTGAGATTCAGTTGGACATGGTGTAGCTGCTCCGCTCGCTGAGCTCACCAGCAACCACTGAGCTGCTCTGTCACCTTTTGGACTCATTTTCAAACACATACATGAACACAAGCCTTAACAATCTCTTCTTGTTTTAATCATTCTCATTTAGCAAAAACAATAAAAGCCAGGAAGATAAATGTCACATGCAACTTTTAAAGTATCCCACGGAGTTCCTAAAAGAGGCGGTTCACATAAAACCATCCTTTTCCGAAAACATCTTTGCCACTGTGGTGCATCACCACTGAACTGTTACAAACATGCATGCAGCAAGAGCAGCATCTTGCCCCATCAGCTGTGCAGATGAACAGGGCCTGAAATTGTGAGGCAAACTGCTAACCCACAGTCAGACTGCCTGAGCCGACACAGACACACCTGCAGCATAATGGACACCAGCTGGAAGCATTTGAGGGGGGGAAGCAGAGGACCTGAGGGGATAGGCCTTCCAGAGCCTTCGACTCAGCCGAGACCAAACTGCAGCCAGCAACATGGATAATCACAGGCCAGCACTGGGCAAGCAAAGTGAGGAGTAAACCACAAGTACGCTCACACAGGCAAACACACACACAAAGCTTAGCGTGCAAACAAACAGCCTGGCACAGCCCGATGGCTGCTTAGGAGGCCTTTCAACAGGAACACATCAAGTTATGCTAGCTCGCTGTGTATACCCAACGCTTCCAAACACAATTCTAGTCTTGGCAGGAAGAGTTTTTGTATCCCAGCAGGGGAGAGGAGGTCCCTTAAACCTCAGGACTGCTTTAGAAGATCCGTGGTCAAGTAGGGGAAATTTTGGAAGTTGTAGAAACTGTCAGTCTAAGCATCAGGCCGGATAAACAAGTGTTACTGCTGGAAAATGAAGCTCTAAAGTAAACACGATTTCGGCTTCGATTTAGGAAAGGTCTAAGGGCAAATGCATGTGGCAAAAACAGAAGAAGTTCAATAGTGCAGTGTTCCCGTAAATCGGGAACAATGCACTATTGAACTTCTTGATTTATTTGTGGCCGGCTGCCACATTATCAAAGTGGACCTCCACATATTGTTTTTCTTATATTATATATATATATATATATATATATATATATATATATATATATAAATAAAAATCTGTAAAATCTTATTTCATTGTATAGCACTGCACATTGATTCCCTCCTTGTCCCTTTGTCTCTCACTTTGTTTGTGGACCCGTCTGTGAATAGCCCCGCGGCAGCCTCCTCTTCGTGCACGACTGCTTGACCCCAGTAAGCCGCTGGCTTTAGCGTATATCAACAAGTTCACCTGGACCTCCCAAACTGCAAGTAAGTCTGTTTATCTGCTATTGTTTTTCACATAGAGCCTCACAGTAGCGCTTGTTACAGCGGACCTCTAAAAACGTCAGCGAAGTTAACTTTAACCAGCCCAGTTTTATTTGAAACTGGCCATAGCAGAGAGAAACAGACCTGACTCAGCCTACTTACTGTTTGGGAGTTCTAGATGAGCTCATAGAAGACATTACTGTAGCGGCGTGGTGACGCCTTCGGAGCAGCCGGACTTGGGTCCAAAAAACTGACGTTTCCTCTAGATTACATGTAAAGCACGCTCTCCTTGCCCCCTCAACAGTGACAGAAATGAAATTTAAAACTGAAAAAAAATAAATAAATAAAGAGTGTCAAAGAAAAACAATCAGAGCACCCCCCAATGCTCAACATATTAAACCACCACAAATTGACTCTAATTCTGTGGTAACCACTGTAGTGTGTCAGACTGAGGACGCTGATTTCAGTGGCTTGCTGTGGAGGGTGGTTTTTAGACAGCTGCTTAAGTGGTTAGCCTCCGTTTCAATTTGGCAACATTATTATTATTATTATTATTATATATACACACATTTTGCCAGTCCAGTTACACTTTTTTTCTGCACTTCCGTGTCACAGTTGACACTGTACTCAGTCCCTCTATGTCTTAGTAGCCAAGCACCTTCAAACTAACAAATCGTATGCAACCTTTTTTCCTCTACAGCTCCATCAAGCTCATTTAGTGTCCGCCTCTTGCGATCTATTACAGAGGGGGCATTTCCTTGAGGAGGGGGTGGGGGCCTGCAGCCGATCAGAAGGCAATCAATCGGGGCATAATAGAGCATCATGTCATTATGTTTGCACTACACTCCATCAATACAGCACGTGATGAATGCTGAGGAGCCATGGGCCGTTGACGCAGTATCCATTGGTTGTAAATTCTGCCAAAAACACATTTATTTATTTTTTTTTAATGCCAAATCTATTGTGCCATTAATCAACAACTGCTTTGATGCGCTTATACCATGTATGTGCACGGTATGTGCTAAGGCTGCACAATTAATCGCAATATGGACTAGTGCAATATCCAAATCGCAGGGGGGCGCAATATTTGTTCTAAAATAAAGTATTGTGGTGCTGCAGAGACATCCTGGCCTACAAATCCTATCCTACAGACTACAGGAAAAAAAATCTTTGTTTGGTACAGATCCTCACAAAAAATGAGAATAATGATACAAAAATGATCATTCCCCCCAATATCGTGAATCATATCGCAATATCAGTCAAAAATAATCGCAATTAGATATTTTCCTAATATCGTGCTGCCCTAGTATGCGCGACACTCAAGGGTGGAGACAATGGGTGACTGTGTAATGTCAATATTAAAACCACAATTATTGACTCTCAAAAACAGTTAAACAAATCAACAGTGAAAACACACTGAACTGTGACATTTCCCATAATACTTTTCCCGTTTGAACTTTTCTTTTTCATTCAGAACACAAGAAAAGAAGAAAAAAAGAGTTTAATAGTTTTTCTCGGTTACTCTGTTTTTGTGATCTTTAGGAGCCCGAAATCGTCCGAAATTTGATTAATTGCACAGCCCAAACTAGTAGTATCGAAAACTTTCAAATGATAACCAGCCCTAGAAATAAACACAGTTTGTCACTGATGACTTAAATAATATAATAACTTGAAAAAAGGCAAAGAGAACGACATTCTTTAATAAAAGGCCTAGGACAGAGGAGGAAAGAGAGAGGTGACAGACTATAATATGATATTTTAGGACAGTAACTCAGTATGGGAAAGCTTATGGTGGCGCCTGCAACTCAGCTGGTCAAGTCGCAGAGGCTGGTTTTAGAACGCAAGGGACAGGTCACCTTTTTCAACAGCCAATAGCGAAGTCATCTTGTAAAGTCAGCTACAAACTACAGAAACAAAATGATCCATAATCCTTTTTATTCCGATTCATCACTAGAAATGCAAGACGCAACAAATGATATATCCAGCTACAAAAAGCCTGGAAGTCGTAAATTAGAACGGAAGTACAAAGAGTCCTTAGGAACAGCCTAATAAGTGAAAATAAACTTAATTCTGTTTTTGTTCTTTTTCATATTTAACAGGAAGCATGGAGCAAGTGGCTTTGACCCAGCATGGCCCTCATGAACACGCCTGAATGGATTTGGTGAGAAAACACAATCCCTCACATCATGTTGTATTGTAAAGCAGCCACTCTAAAAAAGGTATGCACACAAACTGTGTACGCCACGCACATTTTCCAGCCTTCGCCAACTTTGTTTAAAAAATAAATTAAAAAATAGAGGGAAAACTCTGACCTACCAATTTGATTATCAGAGCTCCTATTCATAGTACTAAATAAGTAACTATGCTCAGCAATGTTTTAGATGCTTATGTGATTAAGTAGGGCAGTGATCATGTTGAGTTTACAGCTCACCTCTTCACCTGTGCTGACAAATTTGCAATTATAAAATCCTGTCCACTTCTGAGCCTTGGTTTTCCTTGTCCCATTCCTTTTTCAATGACACAATGCACCCTACCCCATGGGAATCTTGTGGGTCATTCAAGTACCTTCCGATTCCTGATACAATGTCAACATCAGGTGGGAAATCATCAACACTAGTACAGTGCCCGTTCAAAATGTGCCTTGTTTGGAACGGGCCGATTGCTTGGCCTGTGGTATTGCTTCTTGCAGGGATTCTCCAGAACCAAATTGTATCCCAAAATTACTTACAGAAGGACCCCAAAGCACAAAATATGCAACCAGCCTGCTACTGACTTACAGTGTACTTCTACTTCACAGGAAGGAATTGTAGCCTACTGCTACATTTACCTGACAGAGAACATTGCAGATTCAGAATTTAAATCGCAAAATATCATTAAAATCTAGAGGAATCAGACATTGCCTCATGGATGAGATCCAATCAGCAAGAAGCCGCGTTACTCAACCACCAGAACCGGACCGAGTACAGAGACGGATTCACAGTACACAGGGTGAGTCTAGGGAAGACAGAGAAAGGCTGCTATCTCTGCCCGGTCACCTCTCGCATTGCCAGACCTATCTGCACAGCAGATTTTTCCTCAACCTTTTCCAACGTAACAGTTGTGATGTTCCTGTAAGCTATCTGCTTGTGCTCCCAGAAAGTGAAGAAAAGTTTGGTTGGTATATCCAGCAATCACGTAACGTCGGAGCAGCAAAAAGTGAACCGGTAAAGCCCCCGCTGCTGTACAGAGCATGTCAACAGCCTGCTGCGTCTGCGTGTGACATCTTTTGCGCTGCAGGTTGGGTTTTTTTGGCGTCCATTTTTTCCACAACATTGTTTGGCCATTTGGTTTTATTCAGTTTTTTTAATATACAAAATCCAATGCTGTACAAACAGCTCCAAAATTCCAAACCCCAAGTTCAATGGGTACCCAGGAAACCAAGTGTGAAGTAGATTGAATGAACAGTTCATGAGATATTACAGACAGACAGACACACACACACGCTTCCCAATTTATTAGATAGATGCTAATGAGCAGCTTGAGCTACATGAGAAAAATGCCACGAGCAAAGCTACAATGTAGAAATGCTCTCACAGACGTATATGCCTTATGAAGAAATATTTGTCCCTGACCCAGAGTCATGAGTAAACAGATTGTGAATGCAGACAGCATCCAACAGGTCTATAAATCATTTTGTTTGGCAGTGAGAGCTGTTAGCCAAGGAGGTGGTGATTGATTGACTGATAAGCTCCACGCCTCTTTTGCCTGTTGCGGAATTAAATCCCCGTTCAGAGCCTGAGATTTGTGTCAGCAGCAGCAGTGGTGGCAGAAGCAGCCCCGGTAGTTAAGCAGTGATTCAGTGCCAGCTGTAAGTCAGCCATGAATTGCTGCTGGCATGATAGAGCCACAGCGCTCTTTGCCCTATTATTTATTTACTGACCACACACCATGGCTTTGCACAGCAATGCTCTGTGGCTGCATGACACCATGTGTACGTGTGTTACTTGAATTTATTAAATAGCCTAGTGGTGGCCCTGAACAGCTGGAAAAAAAGTCTCCCTCTGTTTAAAATTATACTTCAGTGAGGTTTATAGTTTGTCGTGAGTGAGTCCCCGGGATCCAAATGTGGTCATTTGAGTGGGGTCCCCAATAAAATGTGTGTTTTTTGACAAATTGTAATGTTAAACTTGTGTTTGATGTTATATGGTTATAATTATGGCTGTATTCATGCATGTTGAAAATATATCTGAAAATGAAACCAGAAATCTGTAATTTCTCGTGCTGAGTACAGAAAGCTTCAAAATCATCTGCCAGTATCAAGTAAATTAAATGTCATATACATGAGAAAAAATAAAATGAGGGGGCACATGGGTAGCTCACATGGTTGAGCATGCGCCCCATATACACAGGCTCAGTCCTTGTCGCAGCAGCCGTGGGTTTGAGTCCAACCTATGGCCCTTTGCTGCATGTCATTTCCCATCTCTCTCCCCATTTCCTATCTAAAGCGGTCGTCTAATAAAGGGCTAAAAAAAATGCTTTCAAAATAAATTTAAAAAATTAGTTTAGTGTTGAAAGTGTAATATTTATTTTCATACTCATCATTCTCCGTTGCTTCCCCTTCTGGCCTCTCACACATTCAAGAATCTAAAAACAACTTTAAAAGTATGATTCAATCCATACAAATTTAAATAAGCTTCGGTATAAATTTAATAGTTCAACATTTGGAGAAATGTGCTTATTCTCTTTCTGTCTGAGAAAAGCAAAACGAAGCGGCTTGTCACTTGAATGAGAATAGCTGGTCCACGTTAAAGTTTAGTCCACCTTAAGTTAGTGAGCCTGGGCTGAGGCTGTGCTAACTTTGGGGCTAAACCCCTTCACTTTAATAAGCAGGTGGCAAGCAAGACATGTGAAATTGGCTTTGGTCTTGAGGAGTTGTAGCACTTATTCACCCACAAATAGCCTTAACTGTACACATACTGTACTGCTACGTTCACAGCTACAGTATAATGATATGTTTTTAAAGTGCTTTGTAAATTTTTTTTATCATTATTATTAATACTAGAAAACGTCCCTGATCTTGCTAGTTAATCGATCGTGGATGGCGTTGTTCTCTCGGATGGATGGAAATAAAGCTTAAATGGGTCGCCAAATATACTTTGGCGGCAGTTAATATATAAAATACCTGGGCAGTCTTGTGTGAGGAGAGACGCAGCTTACCTAGTAACATCACCGTTTCATATTTAAAATTAATTACAGTTCATATTTACATAAACTGTCCACGTTGTTCAGCATAAAATTTATTAATTAAATTACAACATTGCTGAACATTACTCTGCATCTGAACCATCTTATTTTGCAAACAGCCAAATAAAATATGCCGATCGTTTTTTTCACAAGAGGTACTGGAAATGATCCTGGGAGCAGGACCAGGAGTGAACGCCAGGGTCCAATTGCAGAGATTGCTTCAACCTCCCACTGCTGCCAATATATTCCTGGGGATTCAGTGTGAGTGAGAGTGTCAAGTGTGTAAAGCCTGCTGTCGAATCAGTTCCCACTGTGAGGGCTTACAGCTTATTACCTCCCCCTTCGCACAACAATAGGCCATGATTGACAGCTCCTCCTATGCTTGGCCCTAAATTCCACCATCTGGGGGAGGGAGGAGTGGGGAGACTCCCTCCACGGGATGCCCCGAAATAACTATCATCATGCTTAAAAGCTCCTAATTCAGTCAGACTGACACCCATAGTTAGACTGCTCCTCTCAGCCTGAACCATCTCAGAGACACACACACAGACACACACACAGACACACACACACACACACACACACACACACACACACACCTCTGCTCAGCTGGTGCTCTCGCTGGCCAGGAGCAGCTGATACTGCAAGCCAAGGGCAAAAACTGAAGCTGCCGTTTCAGAGGGAACTCTTTCTAAAGAAACCAAAAAAACAATGTACCAGAGCACTTCATGGAGAGACCAAGTAATGAAGAGAGTGAGCAAGCGATGGAGAGTGTGATAGAGAGACGCGCAGGAAAGCCCTCATTAACACAGCTCTTTTATTTGAAGTGCTGTGTGGAGGACAAGCAATTATTTTCTGCCAGGCTGAGTGAATGCAGTGGCAGACAGCTGAGCGAAGAGGAGAGAGAGAGAGAGCGCCAACAGACGACGGCATTCTTCGACCATCAACAGCCCACTAAAGAGCCCAGCAAATTAACATCACCCACTCTCTCTTTCAGACTTTAGTAAATAACAGCAGCTACACAGTACCAACGTGGGCTCCTTGTCCTTGATGTACAAAGTTGTTCAAACATTGTCTATTCATATGCATTCAGCAGTGACCTGGTTTCCCCCCACATAGGAATGAAGAGACCATCACAGCCTCAGCCTGGAGCAGATCTCTCAGATCCAGTGCTGGCAACCATGTAATCAATGATTTACATGCACTCGTCTGTGTCAACACTTGCTGTACGTCTTGATCATAAGGTAGGAACCTGTGATGCTCTCCCCTTTCCTCTATCAGTATGGAGGGTGATGGAGCAGAGCACAGAGCTATCTGTCTGTGCTGCATATATATATATATATATATACATACATATACATACACACATTATATATATATATATATATATATATATATATATATATATATATATATATATATATATATATATATATATATATATATATATATATATATATATATATATATATATATACATATATATATATATATATATATACATATATATATATATATATATATATATATACATATATATATATATATATATATATATATACACATTATATATATATATATATATATATATATATATATATATATATATATATATATATATATATATATATATATATATATATATATATATATATATTTTCTCTATTGTTCTATTGTTGAATGTTGGACAATCTTTCCATAGAGACTTGAGGTGTGTCTGAGAAGAGCACTGCAGGCACTGGCTGCTGCCTGGCAACATTTTTCTTGAAACAAAAAGAAGCCGTATGCATGTGTTAGATGACTTGAGAAAAGAGAAAGTCATTGTTTAAATAAAAGTGTCAAAAATCCACTGCTTCTGGTTTCACAAATGTGAATATTTGCTGGCTTTCTTGGTCCCCTATAATAATAATAATAATAATAATAATAATAATAATAATAATAATAATAATAATAATAATAATAATAGGGTTTTGGACTGTTGAACGGACAAACGCAATTTAAATATATGTCCACTTGGACTTGGTATTATCAATAATTATTTTCTCCATTAATTGATTAGCCATCGGCAGAAAAACAATATCAGAATATCGTGAAATATGTCAATCCCAAGTTACTAGAGCCCGGTCTTCAAATGTTTTGTCCAACCAAGACATTCAATTTGCGGTTAAAAATAGAACAGCAAATCTTCACATTTTTTGAAGTTGAAAGTAGCAAATATTAAAATCTTTCCTTGATAAATGACTTGTAATTGACAATTCATTTTATCCCAACAACTAATACATTCATTGTTTCGGCACTAACAGTATTATTTGTATTTTAGACCTGAATCTCGAGATGTCTAGGGAAATTATCTTCAGATGACAGTCAAAAGATTGAGACATCAATCTTAAACAGAAGGTTTTCATAAATGCATCCATCCTAGTCAGTGAACATATACAAACAAACCTATTCATTTATTTATTGGGATGTTAAAAGTGCTGCACTTGAAATACGGAACAAAACTCAGTCTGGCCTGGGATTGCCTTCACATGGCTCTAACAAGAGTTTGAGTGACATTAAGAGTCTGGGCTGCACGCGGCTTTCGCCTCTGACATGTCAAGCAAACATAGAGGTGGCCGAGTTGGCAACAGTGATCCTAACTGGCAAGCTAATTGCTGCCGCTCTGCACTGTGCAATTCCCGGGCCCAACTTCCGTGGGAGACCTGTGCACATACGGAGGTTAGTGCTGATCAGTGTGAGTAACTTTAACCGCCCCAACCGGGAATGGTTAGGTTTTGGCATCAGGGGTGAGATTGGTTAGGGTAAGAATACTATGGTAAGCCAATCAGAGGCAGAGTGAGGCAGAGTAGGGCGGGACATTCCTTCGCCATCCTAGGAAATGCAAATTTGCGACCGGGACACCAGCATTATCAGAGGGTGACCTCTGTATGAGCACCACTGTCCCGCAGAAGCCCGACCTGGGCAGCACGCAGTGCAGAGCGGGGCGGTCCAACAGTTTCAAAGGGAGGGACTCACATGCACGACACGTGTAGCCGGAACGGCGACCAAAACAAATAACAGAGAAGCTTGGATGACAACACACACGGAGGAAGTGTGACTTTGTTGTCTGCTCAGAACGCTATTACTCCACTACGTCTTTACACAGGAATACTTGTTTACTGGTACAATAATGTTCTGAATGTGGAGTACAGGACCTTTAAATTGAAAAATGACAAATAGCACTGGTCTGTGGGACTTGTGTTCCCTTGTGAGGAAGTTCTTGATCAGTCTGAGCCTGAGGGGACTGGAGCAGTATTGTCACCTCCAGCCATCCATGGGTGAAGTAATCTGTGCGAGTCAGTGTGTTGTGGAGGTTGAATGAGGATAGCACCTGAAGAGCAGCCTGGGGCTATAGCGCTTCTCGATTCATTCACACTGCCCACCAGAGGCATTAGGCATTCATCCCTTCCAGTCAGGACTTTGAGGGCTTAATGTTCCCGTCACTTCCCTCCCTCTAACCCATCCACC
Organism: Perca flavescens; assembly: GCF_004354835.1. Taxonomy (NCBI): domain Eukaryota; kingdom Metazoa; phylum Chordata; class Actinopteri; order Perciformes; family Percidae; genus Perca; species Perca flavescens. Next base: position 36,008,802 of record NC_041334.1, read on the forward strand.
TTATGCAGTTTTTCCATTACATGGTACCTGCTCGACTCAACTTTTTTTGGTTTTCCAAAAAAAGTCCCTGGTACCTGCCAACATGTACTTTTTTTAGTATCATCTCTGTCGAGGTTCCAAGCGAGCTGAGGCGATACCAAAAGGTGACGTGAAAACCTGCAGACTACCGATTGGTCGGAGAGAATCGTCACTAATCACTGCGTCATCATTGCTAGCGACAGACGGGGGTGTCCTGAACAAACCCCCCGTTTTTAAATAGTTTAGCCAGCAGTGTTTTGTTTTTTTGCTGCCTCCAGCTTCTCCTCGAACAGCAAAAAAGCTCCAAAGTAATGACATTTAGTTGCCACGGTACTGACTACAGACAATACTGGACAGAAAGGAAAGAAATTCAAGGAAATCTATCAAAGATATCTCAACTTTTTTGTAACAACTGTAAACCTTATGGACCCTGCTGGCTCCTGGCTGTCTGGTTTTCTGCTTCTCCTGACAGGCTAAAGGAGTCGAACCGTCTGAGTTTAGGTGCGTTTTGGGAGACAGACATAAGCAAGAAGAAAAGGGGGTCTATGGCAGAGGAATTAAAAGAGGAAATGTCTAAGTTTGTGTCCGCTTATGTGTAAAAGACAATTCATCTTCACACTCAACTCTTTTCTTTCCCTGACTGACCTTTCAGGGTACGAACTGCCTGGCATTAGGCAGATTGACAGCGAGTCATTGCAAAGGCACTAAGCACATGTGAGCTCCTTCTATCAGCAGCACTGTGTCACATTACTCTGCATCACTCATTTGTTTTCCTCCTCTCTACTGCCTCTCCATCATTCTCTCGTTGTCGTCTTCCCTGCTTGCCCCCCCCCCACAAATCCTGCTGGCTCTAAGTAGGTCGTTTTCACCTCTCTTCACTCTCTCTCTCTCTTGCTGTTTGCCTCTGGTGTGCGTGAGTTATCTGTCAAGTAGACCCGGTCACCCCATCTTGCTGCTGTCCTATCATCTTCTTGCCCATTTGCTATTGTATAAACAGAGTCTGGTTTGAATTTGCAGAAGTGCCTTAGGGGACACTGCACCTTCACAGCAGACTCTTGTGTTCTGCACAAGGGAAACAACATCAAGCAAGCAAACACAAACATCAAGTGAGGACACCTGACACCAAGAGGTTGAATACAAAGTCACAATTGTAGCCACGATTTAAATCCACCAAACTTTTCAGCTATTTGGTCTGTACCTTCACCATAACGCTCAGACACACCACAGCTCAACAGGATCAAATTCGTTAACTCCAAAAATTACTTCACAACGAGAGAGAGCGGTCAATTCCGGTTCGCTCTCAATGTGTAGTGAATGACATGTCAAATGGTGCCGTTCTTTCCCCATGCACGGATGGTAGTGCTGGTAGAAACAGAAGAGGCTGTCCAGTCTAGCTCTCTCCCTCCCTGGATAATGATGAGCTTTAGCCCCTGGAGACTCTTGGCTGAGTGAGCACAACCCCCTATGCAGCCATCCATACCCTCCTCCCTTCAACACACACACACACACACACACACACACACACACACACACACACACACACACACACACACACACACACACACACACACACACACACACACACACACACACACACACACACACACACACACACACACTTTCTGTCCCTTCATAGCGCCGTTTCTTTCTGTGTACGCTCTTGTCCTCTTCTTCACTTTACTCCTAGGCTAGCTGCGACTCCACACTTAACTCCCTCTCTCCTTGTCCTCACATGCCTCTTTCTGTACTTTCCCCGAGACTCCTTACTCCCTCACTGTCACACTCGTTCGCCTCATCTTTTTGTGAGGGGAGGAGCCCGATTCAACCGCTCTCTCAACATTTCTCTGTTTTGTCAGATTGCCAAATTGGCTACTGTATTTAATCACTCACACTGCCAAATCCCATGAAGTAATTAAGAACTTTTAAATCCGGCAATTAACATGTAAAGATTAGGGCAAACCGCTCGTGCTTAGGGTTTTAGTGCAGATGCTGATAATGCTGGATAAGCAAAAGCAGTTTCCTCTGAGAGGGGCTGCTGTGGGGGCAGGAGGGTGGGCAAGAAAGTGCAGATATGAATTGAGCGCCAGCATGTCCCTCTTATGTAATTCCATTATCCTAGACAATTTGTCTTAATGTGACAGAGGTAGAATCCACAGATTACAATGACTCTATTCCATCATGGTAAAAGACAGGATGGCACACACTGAGACACACAAACGCAGACACACACTGCAATCATTGTCCAATAATTGTGCAGCCTCAACACTTACACAAAAGGGAGGCATGCACTTTTACTTTTTTAGCCCCACTAATAACCCATGGCTTTAGGGTTGGGTATCTTTTTGATTCAATCCATTATGATTCTGTTTATCAATCCAGGTTCTAACTTTCATAATCTGTGGATTTATGGGTTTCCCTTATGTTCAGATTATAAAGCCACTGACTAAATGCAAAACGCATGTACTTAAGTACATTAACATCTGTAGATTTCTACAGTCATTTAAGATTGACACCTTTACATTAATACATTTCACACTGGGTTATTGAGCTCTCTGACTGCATTCACTGTATGTTGATAACATTACAGCACTGTATGAACAAGTATCAAGTTGCTTTGATTTCTGTTCAAACAATGTTTGTATAGGCCTAAGCATTTACATTCACTCTTTTACAAGACCCTTTGCTATTTGCCCTATATCTGACACCAATATGATCAAACCCCTGTATATGACACGGCTTTACATAATATAGCGGTTGCTATGGTTCAGGTTCAGTGTTCTTTCAGCGGTCTGAGCGTCAGATAAATTAAGGAACATTTAAGTTGGTTTATTTAATCTAGTCAGACCAATGAATTTTGCTAACCAGTGAAAGACACCCATTTGTTTTGTTTTATATAAAGCACAGATGGAAGCTACTTGAAATGGCTGACAACAGAGCAACAGCGCATAGATAACAGCACAGCAGTCAAAGACTGAGGTACCTCAAGACTTCCTGTGATCCCCAGCATCAATCAACTTTAGAGGGATCCTAATGGTTTCTCCCTGGGCGCCGAGGCTGACAGAGGTGCATACCAAACACCACCACAAAGCAAACTGATGCACAGCAACACGGTGTCACATTCATGCAGCGATCGGGTTCAGATGCCAGAAACATTTAAATATGATAGCATGCATCTCACAGGGGATGCTAATGCAACTGTTTCTCCAATTACCAAAGAAGCAGGCACTGATTGCCAAGGCTGAACACTTGGGCTACTTGGACTTGTAGATTAGCAGCGAGGTCAGGTGCAAAAAGCCGAGCGCTTTCTTGTTTAAAAGTCAGAGTGGCAGAGGCTAGATATAGCCTACTTGAGTATCATGTTACATCACTGAGTTGGACTGGGTCAACAGGTTCATTAGGCTGGGGAGAACGGGGCCTCTCCCTGCATGCTGATGCCACAGCCAGAGTTTTGCTCTCGTTAACACACATTCTTGCCTCCATTTGCACAAATCAGAGCTGCATGACTCAGTTACCTAGCTTACCTACAGGGGACAGGTAAGGGGACAAAGTGCAGTTCAAGCTCGTCAGAGTGTATGCCACTATCTGTCACTTAGTGTGGATAATGTTAATAGTGTATGCTCCATCAACACCAGTAGAAACAAGCAGTGTCTCAATGACTCAGTGCACACTGTGAAAGATGGATGTATCAAGCTCAAGGGGGTGGACATATTCATCTGATCTTGACATTCACGTAGGGCAGGAAGGTAGACCCTGTACGACTCAAGCTGCAGCTATCAACCACATCACTGCACTAATGTCTGCTGAGTGCTACCTGTACCAACAGCTTTTAGGGAATGGATGGATGTCTGTGTAATACTTCAGCTGCACCCATCTTCTCCTTACTACGTTCAAATACAGTCAATACAAACTGACCTTTGTCCCAGTACACAGGGAAGCAAAGCTATATGTGAGGACTGTGGAAAGAGGTAGCTTCCAGACAGTCACACTACTCAAAACAAGCCATTTCAAACCATGCTTAAATACAATCATGTCACACTGACTGCACAAATCCATACTTATCCACGTTCATCTATCTTGCAGTAAACACAAATTGACGATCCAAATTAAACTTCAACTTTAAGAAAAGAAGGGTTTTGGCTCCTACCAGCAGTGAGGAACTCTACAGTAATTAGTGAACAGGCGTGCACTTGTGCTTAAAGCACAAAGTAGAGCCACAGAGACAAAAGCAGCAAGACAAACATCCACACATTGCCTTAAGTGTGAATCATTTAGCTAAGAGCATGTTGCTTTGTCCCATGCTTTGCTGAAATATATCAAACACTGAAGAAAAGAAAGCTAATTAGTACTCATTAGAATAGGCAGCCCCACAACTATACAATTGCATTATCAAAGGTTAACTAGTCACATCAAACGGGAATGTGTAACAACCACTCCTCTGATGTCATGTGCTCCCATTTATCAAATAGAGGCAACTGGGCTGTTGCCAAAGCACAGTGGCAGGATGGCTACGACATGCTCGTCTCCGCTTCCTGCTTTCGCGCAGCAGGCTCAGCCTGCATCATCAGCTGTGATCTTAAGCTACACAGAGCTAGGAAAAGATCATAGGGGGAGGGGTGCCAGATAATTAAGATTGAGCTCAGTCTTTTGGATTTTCAGTAAACCAGCGTCAATGTATTCTCCCCGTTTGTGGTGCACCAGGGGTGTCAGTTGAGCCACTCATTGGAAAACCACAGCTGGAAAGGTTAAAGTGCAGGGGACCTGTCAACAAACCCACAAATGACTCATCTCTCTCTCATCTCATCATGCAACTGATGACACATGTAAACAAACTCACACTGTGGCAAAGTCAACTTCTCATCAAAAAAAAATCCAGAACAGGGGGAGGAGGCGTCACGCAGTACACGTCCAACCGAAAGGGAATCCCGTCATGACATTTATAGACAGTTATACAGTGATTTCATCTCAGTTTCAGATAAAATGCAGTCTTCTGCTGACAAAATGTATTCTAAGGGAAGATCAGGGGAAATGTCTGGCACATACAAGCCTGTTGCTATAAATGCTGATATGATTAATCTGCTGACATTTTCTGAGAGCAGACATGAGTGAATTCACTTGTTTGTGGCAGATTGAGTTTTGAACATGATTAATCATTGACAAATGTGCGGACTGACGTTTTAAAAAGTAAAAATTTGATTTTTGTAAAATCAAAAAGAAAAAGAAAAACTGAACCTCCTCTTAACACTCACTGCCATACCAGGTTGGGCATGAAATGGCATTGACTACAAGTGAAAAAAGTCTGAAGGGCAAAGAAATATATACATAAAAAAAAAATGCACATCTGGGGTTTCTCTCTAATCCGGATTACAAAGAACACAATTTCTAAATCTAAGAAACATCATGATCTCTTACTGTACATCCACCTCATGCACAATCAATCTGACTTGTCAGACCATTAAAGGAATCTCTGATTCCTACAGGTAGCGGAAACGCACACACATGAATTCCCCTTGTTTCACTCCATGAAAACACAGCCCTTTCGCTGTTGCTCAGTTGCACTGTAACGTTAGCTGTACAGCCATCATGAAGTATGGTCCCTCTTCTCTTCCCCCGGCTAGTGAAGCTGCCAGCCTACCTAGACGAATGCATAAAAGCAATGCAATGGTAGTCGCACAAACTACGGATATAATCCAAAACAACGGCAGGAGATGTTTTCCATCAACAAGTCCGCATTCGCTCAGAGACAAATAGGCTGTCGATCAAAGTTGTCATCCCCATAAATTGCGATGCATTGCTGCTGCTGCAGCCCAAGCAGGCGAAAACGAGACGCTCAGACGAGAGAGAGAGAGAGAGAAAGAGTGAGAGTGAGAGAGCGCTACGTTACCTTGTGGATGTGCCCTTCCTCACATCGCAGATGCTGCACTTGAAAGCCTCGGCGGTGTTCCTGAAGGTGCAGACGCTACAGTCCCAGTAGCCGTCATCAGCAGTCTGTTTGGCTTGTCTTTTTGGCCTGACAAATGTTAAGGTCAAGTTAGTTTTTGAAATACCCTTAACATATAACACGAATTTAACAACAAAAGGAGATTGTGACAAACCTAACACGTCGTGTAATACGCGAGCTACTAATAGCAGCACAAATCATGGGGTTGTCATTAATTTTGGGTTCGAGTCCCGGCAAGTAGAGCTGGTTGGTTAATAAATCCCCACAGTGGCGAAGCTCCACACCGTCCGATTGTATCGCCAGCTAGGCTAGCAGGCAGGCAAGCATTGCTAAAATTTTCAGCATCGAAGCTTAGCATGTCGGCTAACAAAACCAATATCAAACAATGTCAATTTCGACACTGACCCTCCAAAAGGCTTCATTGAGACAAAAGAGCGTTTTAGGGAATGCCAGGCGTATCCTCTGAAAAATTTCCCTTTGTCTGTTAAGTGACTGGGTTGTAGGGAGCGAGAAGCCGCCATAGTGACTGCACTATTCTAGCTAGCTGTGGCATACCAACTGAAAAAGGCAGAAACGATCCCTGTGTGAGGGAAACGCATCCAAATATCGAGCCCAAAACGCTCAAAACGAGCGAAAATCGTCAGTGGCTGGTCGCATTACCTGGTAGGGCTCTTCTTGTCGCCCATGGTGAAGAATAGTCCGCGTAAAAAAGAAGAAAAAAGGGCCTCCTTTAATTGTCAGTGAGTGTAGTTGGTTCCAGATAGAGCCGCTGCTGAAGCTGTTGGCAGACAGGCTCCACTCAGCGCTGGCTCGAGGCACGGCACAGCGACTGACTGCACTACCCCTCGTGACCGCCACCCAGCCAATCAGAGCGCGAGTCGGTTTAAAAGTCTGGATGAATGTTTAGTTGCTATTTAAATAACTACTAGAGAAATTTGACAGACCTCACCTCAACCCACACACATACGTACAGAGTACAGCTTTGAAATAGCGATATCGTTCATAATTCCTGTAATAAAACAAATGTATACATAACTTTTAAAACACATTCAAAGTGCTTCACAAGACAGATGATTAAAAAAAAGGGTAAAATGAAACTGTACACACATAGCAAAAGCAATTTAACGAAGCCAACTGACAGGTAAAAGAAAACGATAACCACAGGCAGCATTTATGCACATTTTAATAATAATAATAATAATAATAATAATAATAATAATAATAATAATAATAATAATAATAATAATAATACTATTAGTAGTAATAATCGTGTTACAGATGTGTCCGTGGTGGACCAACTGTTTCTGACTAAAAGCGAGGAGTTACATTTGTACACCAGCATCACAGGATGCATCACACTTTGCTTGTCGATCCTCTACCCACATGCATTGGATAAAAGAAAGGAACAACTTCTGGACAGTTCTACAGTCTGTTAAAGAGTTTAGACATGGCCAGACAGACACATTTGCAGTCAATTTCACGCATGTGGGCAATTTAGAGTTTCATGTTCACCGGAACTGCATGTTTTTGGACTGTGGGAGAAAGCCAGAGTACCCGGAGGAAACCCTGTGAGCTTTGTATAAAGTTGTCAGAAGAAAAAGAAATGCCATTGCATTGATGAATATATGTTGTCTTTCATTGTGAATAGTCATGTTCAGAAATATTACCCATTAGACCTCAAGCTTTCTTTCTTTAGAGCTTTAGAACATCAGGTTGAATGGGGAAAGTACAGCCTTATTGGACATATTGTTTGCTGAAATAAACATTTCCACAGTCTCTTGATTGATCATACCCTAATAAGACACAGAAGACCTTCATTAATCTAGCATTTGCAAGAGAAACTTTTTATTGCCCCTTTACCCTCCTGGCTCTGACGGGCTACGTCATGGTACGTGCTGGAGCACACACACAACTTGCGCGCCTCGGCTTTGCCCAGGACAAGGCTCTTGGTGGGGGAGACCAAGAGTAAATCATGTATGCTCATTAGCTGCTCTCCACGGCTCCAGGTCCTATTGTGAATCCCTCGCCTTTTTCTGTTCAGAGTGAATATCTGCGCCTCCAGTGATTACCTCTGCTTAGCTTATAGCATGCTGCTCTAATTGAGCTTCATCACGGTGGCCTACTGATAACTACAATTCAGTCAAAACAACATTAAGCCCTGCCTCACTGGTTCTGTAATGAGTTCCTGGGAAAACTGTGTTTTTTTGTTTTGTTTTAGCTTGCAAGTTATACAGCGCTCACATGCATAGAGTGTAGCGAGCAGAGTTCATTTGTATTCATAGGTAGGATGAGTCCTTACTGTTACATTTTGTTTTCTCCAGACCACAATATCTGTGCAGACTGGTTAATTCATTGATACAACAGGAATGAAGAACATATTACAGGAGGCATTAGCAAACATTTAATGCTGGCCTTAAGGTAAGAGAAGTGCCCTATCGAGCAGTTTCTTCCCTCCCTCATCAACTACACCCTTGAGCAAGGCGCTTACATTACTCGATTTTACAAGACAAACCGTTAACCCTCATTCATCATTCATGAGAGGTGAGAAGCTGAGTAAGAACAGCATGACGTTAAGGTGGTGAAACAAATCAGAGGTAAGATACACTGAAAGAACTTGGGATCATTTCCTAGGATCCGAAGGAGGGTGACAGTCATGCTAATCATGTTTGTCCAAAACTGTAAAATTTCATTCCAGTAGACTCACGGAAAGTGGAAGTCACTGTCAGATTGTTAGTCACCAACAATACAAAACTGTTCAGACGGAATCTGACTGCATCCATTGTGTCAAACAGCACTTTGTTTGATGCACACAGCAGCCTTGAATACCAATAACTCCAGAGGGCTGCTCGACAGTTGAAGATTGAGGTTGTACTGCTTCTAGGCATGAATGTGTAAAAACTGAGTAATGTCTAGTGTTTAAAGAACTCACAGGTTCAATCTTTGCAGCAGCCAATATATGTCCATTAAATATCCATCACAATTATGTCCGTATTGGCATCTCCCGATTTAGATCCAATACCTACATTGAGTGCCGATGCAGGAAACAGTGTGTCCTTTATGTAGAGGGGGGGGGGGGGGAGTATGCAAGGGTCTGGTTATGCTTGAAAGAAGAAATTCGCACCACGTGTTGTCTGACCAACCAAGTGAAAAAGTGTGAATGTTGGATTGTCGGTTTCCGAAAGTTACAGAAATTATTGGGCACCCCCATTGTTGGTAAGGTGCACGCGAGGGGCTTCTGAAGTTATGCCAAGTCCAAGCCAAGCCATGTCCCTACAGACTGAGCTATAGCCACCCTGAAGAAGCATCCCAGCAGCTAAAGGGTGTGGGATTGGGAAGAGTTGAATGCAAAAGATCAGAGTTTGCATCTCATCACAGACCTGCTTTTACCATTTCAATCAGGAGAGACTTGATTGCAAATATGCAAAGGTTTATTTTTGTACATATGCATAATATGAAATGTACAGAGTCTTTGGAGATTAGACTCCATTGTTATAAAAATAATTGTAAAGGGGTAGAGAAGGCAAGGCATATCCCCCCCGATGGAGTCTAGACACTGGCGGTGGTGGTGAAGGAGCCCAAAGACCGGACCGAAAGGAGCCAACGGGAGCGGTCTGCCGGAGGGGGACCCAGGGTGCCGTGGGTGACGGTGACTGGAGGTGGAAGGGGAGGAGGAGGGTTGCACGCTTTGCCTGAAATGACAACTGACAGCAGCAGAGAGAAGAACAGAATTAAAGCAGGGATGCCATGCTGTGATTGGCTCGTGAAATTCATGGCCAATTCTGGTTGGTTTAAGTGAAAAGTGAATGCCGAGAGAGAGGCGGAGGAAGTTTAGGAGTCTTCCTGAAAGAATTTACGCTGAGCTTCATTTGGCTTTTATCAACCGTAACCACAAACTATCCCAAACCTCAACCATAGTCTAACCATACTTGATCCATAGTTTCTTTGCCATAACCACAGCTTTTCCCTTTCAGTATGCCTGAAACAAACCATTTTGCACCGACCAAGCAGGCCTTAAGATTTTTACAGTTGTTCCGTACAGCCAGACTCAAAGACGAGGTGAAAAGTTAGCCGTCGCAGAGGGGGGGGAGATGCGATACTCTTTTTGAGTGGGGATGATAACTAAACACTTTTTTAACAATCCTTCTTTAAAGATATTTGAGGTGTTGCACTCATTTGTACCTATACACGCAAAGTGACTGAACTAATTGTGTTAAAAATTTAAAAAAAAGAGCTTGAGAGAGAAATGTATACACTTCTTCCTTGACAATTCTGATGTGGGAAAGGTGTGGACTTTCTGAAGCTGTAAGACCATTCGTCAAGCACTTTGGTTAAAGCATTCTACTATCATAACCATACCAAAGTTGCCATGTGCAGATATTGTGTGTACTTTTTTGACACCGTTCATGGATTTGCAGAATGTGTAAGGTGTAGGGTTAGGGTCAAGTTAAGTGTAATGGTTGGGGGTGGGGTACTACATGCAGATCACAAATTTAGGCTGTAAAGAATCTACTGATCTGGATTACCGTGCCAATCAAAGGCCATAGAGAGTGTTTTCCAAAACCAAAAAGACACGTAAAATGTCAGAAATAAACGATAACTATAATATATGAGAAGTTGAGACAAATTCATGTAATCCTAATGATGAATGATGGATTAAATGGTTCACAAGCCGGGTCCAATTTTCATAGTTGACGACTCTCTGGCAGACTGGAAGCACAAAAGCAAATGAAATTTCCAAAAAGACCCTTTTCAAAGATTGAGCAGTAAAAGACAAGAAACTGGAGTACGTAGCAATTAAAGTTTGTGAAGAATAAATGTGTTTAACATCTTAAACACAAGTCCTCTTGCCTCAAGTACTTCAGTTTGTCCTGAATCTCAAAACTCCTCTGCAATTTTACCAGCAGAGCCCACTGTGTAATTTCAATATGCCACTGAATCATTTATGTGGGCACACAAAAAGATGCTGTGCCACGTATCTGCCTGGTGAGCACAACCACCACCCAGGAAAGGAGGGAAAAAAAATCAGTTTCTCAAAATGTCTGGGGCTATTTCACTTTGTTTCCTTGTTCTTCGAAAACATTCAGGAACTGAGGAGTGGAGATAAGATGGAGAGAGCGCGGCAGAAGTGGGAGAACTGGCTGCTAAAAAAGGCAGCGGGACAGTAGACTGAGGACACTCTCTCTCCCTCTCTGACACTGATCCACACGCACGGAGGAGAAAAGTGAGTTATGATTAATCATCTCTGGCGGAATTCCCCAATAAAATTCCCAGATCGATACGCCTCGCAAGCCAGGGGTGAAAACACGCCGCTTATGAAGAAGGTTTTAAATGATTTAAGGCCTTCTTTTTGCCTGTCTGAATCCCATGTTTTGTTTGACTTTTGTTCAGAATAAGTCTCCTATATGGTTTCTTCCTTCTATGCTTACTAATTACAGATGATTCTTTCCTCGCAGTGAGAGCTGCCTTTGTCATTAAGCAGACGAGTCATCTTTCAGCTTTGTCTTGATGTCTGTTCTGGTTCCACTATGTAATCATGATTAGACCTCCTTGACGTCCATGTGAGTCTACCTATGTATTGATCTGTCTTTCTGTGTCACACCACATTTATGAAAACTATCAGAGCAGCTTTGCTTCTTTTTTTTGTAGATGTATTGCTTTTACCCATACCTGCCGTCTGGTTTCAAAGAGCCCTCCTGCAATGTTAAACAAATTTACTCTTCTAACAGGCACATAACAGCCCTCCAACTGCTCTCTCAGTACTCTTCACAGTGATGTTTGCTTTTCAGCTAAAGCTTTCATGGATTTCCAATAATTTTTTTTTTTTTAAAAGTACAGTAGAATAACCTCTCTAACAACTCATTGACAAACGTGGTGAATAAGCACACTAAAGAGACGCTTTTCATATCAGAGTCAGACTTCCTCTCAAAAAACCAAATGTCACATTGCGATACATGATGTGGATTAGGCTGATGATGGATTTTTTTTTTTTTTTTTTACGGAATTCATTTGTTGTGGACTCCTTCTCGTACATACCCTTGCATACACACTCTGTCTCACACACACACACACACACACACACACACACACACACACACACACACACACACACACACACACACACACACTCTTTTCCCCCCACTATGTCTCTGTCTTTCTCACACACACTCACAGCCATCTTCATTTCCATGTCCATGGCTGTGCTGAATGGCTGCAGTCTGTGCCCGCTCTTCTGTGTCTGTGCATGTTTGTGTGAGTGTATGTGTGCTCATTGTCCAGTGGTCAAGCCCCGGCGGAGCTGTGTGTGGGATGTGTAAAAGCGTCTGTGGGGGATTGGAGAAGAGGGGGAGGGCGGTTGAGGACACTGTTTCCTTCAGCAGTGGAATGTCTTCATGCGTGTTCCGGTTTGGAGAGGCTGCTCACGGCTCCCAGAAGTTGGCAGGAAACCACATGCTGCTTACACTGGGGCCGATAAGAAGGAGGAGGAGGAGGAGGAGGCAAGAGGAGAGAGGAGGGAGGAGGGAGGAGAAGAAGAAGTGGGGTTGTGGTGGGAAGGGAGGGAGGGAGGCTTTAGTAAACCTTCAGGAAGGTAGATTATCCCATGAAATGCTGGCAGAGTTGCAGCCTTTGTGCCTTGTGTCTGTGTGTGTGCATATGTGAATGTGTGTTTGTGTGTGTGTGTGTGTGTGTGTGTGTGTGTGTGGAGTAGAGAATGACAAAAAAAGCAGCTCCTTCAGCAGTGGAGAGTTTCAATGAATCCGGGGTAGGCTCCACAAAGGGCTGCGGAACAAAAGGCCTGCAAGCTGAGAATGTGCAGCGTAGAGACACAGCCCAATCTCACGCTTTGTTAACTCTCAAACATAACACTGAATAAAGACTGAGACAATCACGCCTCACTAGTCAATTACCTGCCTGTTGATTAAATATCTGACAGCTCAACACCTCAGACTGTAGGATTCATACGTTCTACATTCCCCCGCTGTCGTCTCAGGCAGGGCGACCGTGCGCGCCACATGTCCTTAAAGCGGATGTTTTACAAAATAATATTTGTGCAATTCTGAGCACAGCATGGAGCACTTAAGCACAGAAAAAAAAAAAATTGTATTTCATGTGCTAAAGTTGTGTTTTTTAGAGGAATTAGTATCAAGAGAATAAATTATTTAGAGCAAACTAAAATAAATTTGTAATCCGACCTGTGACGATTTCCTGCATGTCTTCCCCCCTTTCTCACCTAGCTGTCCTGTCAAATAAAGGCGGAAGTTTTTTTCTTTGCAACATAATCATTTCACAACAAAATATTATTAATGTGCTTGAAGTTTCGGTTTTTTTCAGTGTTCAAAACGTCCAAACCCACGCTCAGATTCTAGACCAAAATATAATGACATAGTTTAGCTTCCCTAACTCATTGTGACGTTATACTTTATCACATTCATTATAGTGAATCAAATGAGATAATGAATAGTCATGCATAAAGAGACGTGACGAATGAGATTGGATAAAAGGGTCGTCGGGGGTCACCCATTTCTGCTCCGCAACGCTGCTTTTAAGAAAGTGGACGGCCCAAGGAAAATGGCAAAGACCCACAGTTTAGTTTTTTTTACCCCTACAATACAATTGCATAGGCTGAGCCCTACATGTCCAGCCACAGCCTATAGCAATTCCCAGAAGTACACGCACACAATCCAGGGGATTATAAATCACAGGCACTTGGCAAAGGTCTCAGCTGACTACGGCTGATGTTTATGGTTTTCTATGACTGAATCCAGCTGTTTGGAGACGCACAACGCTCCGAGAGGCGTAATCAATTTGGCAGATTAGCGTATTGACAGATGGTGCGCCATCCATCCAGCAAATCAATATGTTTTATTTTAATCCCTTCAAATGTTTTCTCAAGAATCTGGACACAGAACGCCTCTCTCCCCAGGCTCCAGTCACGATTATAGTACGGTATCTCCGCCTTCCTATTACACCGCCTCCCCCACCCCCTCCCCGACTCTCCCGCTAGGAATGACTTTCTGGCCATCCGCGTGCAAAAGCAAAACTCTCTCCCCTCACTCAGAAAGTGCAACGGGATATGCTCCCCCTTCTCAAGTAGGGCAGCCAAATGGAGCAATCACACAAGACATCCATCACTATCCTGTGGGGTGGAGTAAATGACCTTGATGTAGTCTTCACACTCAATTTCAGATACCCTTGAGCTCCATTATGGGAAGATTTAAGCAGTGAGAGTGCGGCCGGCCTTCATATTTGATTCGTACGGTACTAGATGTGATAAGTGTGTGATGCAGCGCCGAAAAAAGAGAGTAATATGGGAGGGACAGGTGAGGGGGAGGGGGAGAGGGAGAGGGTGAGTCAGCAGGTGATGGAAGCGCGGCAGAAAATTAAGATGGAGTAAGAGGGCTCCAGAAGACGAGGAGAGGAGATGGTTTGAAATAGCTGGAAGAGCAAGCAGGCAGAAAGCAACTGTGGATAGAAGAGGATAAATTGCTTTTCAAGGACTTTGTCCCCCCCTTAAAAAAACAACTGTAATCCAGGTAGAGTAGACACAATATGTGGGTAATTTTCACACAAGAAAAAAAGTTCTCAAGAGTGATCCATCACTGCGGCAGCAGAGTGAATTTATGCATCTCTGAATGTAAACGCTTATTGCGCTCTGTCTCTTTTCTACTAGCTGGTGGAGATGAAAGCCCCCCCACACACACACACACACCCCTGCTTCAACTCTCTCCGCTAGCTGGTGGGAGAACAATAAAAGTATGCACAGATGACTGCTCACCAATGGAAACATGTTTGCATACGAACAACACACACAGAAATTTGGTGCAAGACATCAGATCGGTTTTGACGGAGCAGCTAAAAAGCGAGTTTTGATGTGAAGTGATTTGGACAATGGTTTCCTTTCATTTTCACTCTTTGCCTTTGATTGACGGTGTGTCCTTCCTTCCTTTCCTACCAGTCTGGAGGAATGAGCCGCTTTAGCACAGCAGCCACACACACACACACACACACACGCTCCCCCGGGAGTTCATTTGAGAAGCACCACCTGCCGGTCTGAGTGGCATCATTAACAAAGGTCAGATGTGCTCACTGTGAAATTATACACACATGAATTTCTCATTGACTTGTTAATACACCTGATTTCCTTGCCCAGGGTGACAGTTTGCCCTTTGCTGTCTTCTACCATGCATTTGATTTAATTAAGAGGCAGCTGATACTTTTCACTATACACTTGAGTTAAACAAGCATGTAAATAAAATCAACATCATTAACGAACCAAGCGGCAAAACAAATCAATACGGGATATTCAGAGTGTACTGTGGATTGTGGAATGTTGATCACTGTCTGAAGCTGTCCTCATCTAGACAAATATCTTTTTTTCATAAAGTTTACATTTAAAATACTCTTAAAATGTTGTTGTATTTTCTTCCAAACCAAAAGGTCAAGTGATGCAAATAATATATATAATATGTGTATAGCCATTAAAACAGGGCTATGTTTTTCATGTGGATTAACCAACTAATGCTAAAATGCTAAAATGACCCTGCTAATTCTCAACCACACAACTTTCTTGAAGACAGTTAGAGGTTTGATTTGTTAATCTAGTACAAAGTTATCCTGTATAACAGTTACCTTAATTAATTAATAAATACAGTTTTGTAATAAAGACATAAATGTTTGTACCAAATGTTATGACATTCCACCCATTTTGCTCAAAACGATAACTAGAGAGAAGGTCATGGGTTCCCCAAAAGTGATTTGGATCCATTCTCTGAGCAACATGAATGACTGTACCAAATTTCATGGAAATCCATCTTACGGTTGTCAAGACATTTCATTAGAACAAAATGTCAACTTCATGGTGGCGCTATACTAGAGAAAAAGTCAGGGAAACACCGAAAGTGGTTAGGAGTCATGCTCTGGGGGCCATAACTATCTGTATAAAACATCATGGCAATCCACCCAAAAGCTATTGAGATATTATCATCTGGATCCAAGTGGTGGACAGACTGACAGACCAATTGAGCTACATTGCCATACCATCCATAGAGCATGACTAAATAAATTTGATTTGTGTCAAATCAATTTTTATTTTTATTTAACCTTTATTTAACCAGGTTAGTCTCATTGAGATATAACATCTCTTTTTCAAGAGAGACCTGCCCAAGATAGCAGAACAAGTTTGTTACATAAAAAATCAATTTACAATCCCAAAACAAACACAAAAGAGGCAAAGACATCTCAAGTGCATTTCAATGAAATTAAAGTACCATTAGTTAAAACATTTGCACGTGTGGATGGACTCATATTCTATGGTCTTAACATAACCTTTAAAATCGTTTAAGGAAATTAGACACTTTAGTTTGAGTGTTTTCTGTAGGTTATTCCAATAATCAAATTAAGCTAACATTTACCACGTTAAACCAACGGGACCTATGATTCTGCAGCGCACTCTGCAGAAAATTTCGATAAAACAAAATGCTGTTTTTTAAGTGCTCAAAAAATAAGTAGGATCCAAATCAAACAAATGCCGTTTAACACAAACCAAAGTGTGTGCTGTTTCTTGGTTCTTATTGATTATCAGCTGGCCCACGACCCTCAGATGGTTAACAATCATAACATCAAATTATGGATTTATTTAAAAAATGTCTTACCTTTTTGCATATTGAGGAACTTAGTACACATTGGCATGCTCCGCCTCCGTGTGGCCAGTTAAAATGTTAGCAGGTCCTCCATTGGTGCGACAGTAAACGGTTGAATGCTGTTTTATGGAAAATGTCCATCAATTTCCATCAATCATAAATGAAATGTAGGCTACTTGGAATCCGCAATTTGGAGAGACAAATGGGAGAGGGTCTTTTCAATAAAAATCCTCCTCCTGAACAATCTGTCCCCCTCAAATCTGAAATTATGGCTACGCCTGATTCTGCTCCTACTGCTTTAATATAGGGGAAACACACCAATAAACTATTCACACATTTCTCCACATATCTCACATACGTATAGCTTATCAACAGAGAGGTCAAAGCACTGCCCGATAAATCCTATATGTGAATCTCTCTAATGGTCCCACATAGCATGAACAAATCGCAGTCATAACATTGTGTGAAGGGCTGTCATGTGAGGAGAAACACACCATTAAGAGTTAAGCAGCTGTGTCAGATCAGACTTTTACACAGCCCACTGCTTTGTCGTGTCAGAGAAGGTTGCGGCTTGTCCTTGTCCACTGAAGTGTGAGTGTTTGCACAGTGGAAACAGGCCCAGGGCAGGTAATGTGCTGCATTCATCCATGTAACTGTAACATATAAAATACTGCACGGTGCTTCTACTTCTCAGCCTTGTGAGCAAGGGAGACATGTTCATGTGGTTGAGATGTAATCATGGTAACACAGTGGAACCAGGACAGATGCAACAGCACTGTGTGTTATCACAACAACGCTTGTGTTGAGGACATGAAATGTGACGGCAGACTGTCACAAGGGGAGGAAAACTGCATAATTAAAAGACGCCATAGCACAAGAGAAATATGGGGGGGATAATTTTAGAGCATTTAAAAAAGACTTACTAATACAGGGTTTAGTCTTGGAAACCTCCTAGCAGCTAGACTTTAAATAAAAAAAAAAAATTAAATTGTGAACGTCAAACACTTCATTTTCTGTTATCTGGTGAATCTTTCGGCAACAATTGGTTCCCTTTTCTGCATCAATTTATGGTGCAAATGTCTTAATTATGTAGGAAAAAAGGAAATTATAATAGGTGTTTGGGGTGGGTTGCACTGGCCAGTTGTATTTATTGAGTGGGGGGGTGACACTTTCATGTTGTGTCGAGCCTTCTTAGTGTTTTAAAAATAGCGATTTTGATGCGATCAAAGTAGTGCCCCTAGCACTCCCATTCAAAAGGCCATTTGACCAAAAACTACACTTTTAAGATTTACAGAATACTGTAAATCTTAAAAGTGGCGCTTCTGTCCTAAAAATGCTTTTAAATGAAAGTTTGACTCATTCATAAAAACACCCTAGGTTGCAGTTTGGCGAAGGTTACGCTTTAAATTGATTTAAGGTCACAAAATACTTATATAACATTGGGATAATATGTAATTATGATGCTAAACAGTAAAAAAACAGTAGCTTACAAGTTGACAGCAGCACAGCATACTTTCCCTGTTAGGTTCTAAATAGACATCATGTCACAGTTTTGGAAGATGACAAGATGCTCGTTTTCTCTCGAAACTGGTGTCCAGAATCAAGGTCTGTTCTCTATTAGATCCTGTCACGACACCTTCTGTCACATGCTTGTATCCTCCAACAGGCTGGACGGTTGTGAGACTGCCAAGATGTACACTACATTTCCAAGAATGAGGCTGGACTCCCTGCTATATGTTGTTCTCCATCTCTCTCTCCCTCTGAGGATCCTCTACTTTGTGATTTATTCACCGCTGCTTTTCAGCTTTTGAGAGAGGTCGGTGTGAATGCTGAGCACTTGTCTAGAGCTCCTTGACACGTACACAGTAGAAGATAGTATAATAATAAGTCAGGTCAACTTTTCAAAAGATCTCGATCTAGACTGGTTTTGCACCTACGTCTATTAAACGTAGAAGAAAAACAAAAAGATTTTTTTAATGCGTTTTACCCTTTAAAAACATGCTTTTCAAAATGATTTCATTTTCTTTTGCTATGCTGCCATACGGACACGCCAACAAAACATTTAGTGACAGAAACATCACACATGCTATATCTAGTTTGTTTAATCTGTACAAAAAATTAAATGTAGAAACGTCAAGACATGGTTTTATGGGAAGTTACGTGCTAAGCTAACCACCTGCTGGCTCTAGGTTTAAATTCAGCATACAGTACAGATTTTTTTTTTTGTGATTGTTGCGGGCAAAAATCCTTGATTATGCGGCACGTTTTCTTATAAAACGCAATGGAATTATGCGGGATATTTATGCAATTTTATGCGATGAAATTGCGGGGACTTGCAAAAACTGCGGTTTGTGGAAAAGAGAAAAAAAAAGTGATTCCCCCAACACCCTGCTTTTTGATGATGTTCATGTCGCGTAATGACGTCACTTCATAACGTTCCCATAGCAACAGGGGAAAATCGCTGCTCTTGTGTGAAGTAAACGCAAGGGGGTAAGCTTTGCTTCAGAACTCGAACCTCCTATGGCCCCATTTTGATGCTACAAAGAGATCACCTCCTGTTAGCATCCCATTGACTGCCATTCATTTTGACGTCACTTTGACAGCGAATAACTTAGTTTAAAGACTCTATTTGTCCATTGTTTATTTCTAAAGAAACACGAAAATGTATAAAAGGCTCCATTACCTTGTACCTCACGTTATGCCTCCGTAGCAGACGCTTTTGTAAAAATAGGCTAACGATTGTGTCATAACCACGCGACTTACTGTTGCATAGTAGAGGAATTACCGTATAGTACAGGAGAAGCTCGCAGGCAGTTTCGACTTACATTAGCTGTTTAAGTTTAATTACTAATGTTAACTAGCATTTTAGTTAGCAATAATTAGCCTGTGCCTATGTTATCTCCTTACATATGCCTACGCTCTCCGTCTCTGCAAGATTGGGAATGATTGAGATTTCTCTTGGCACAGCTACCAGAAGACTTACAACTTTCAGACAGGTTGCTCACGTTGTCTCTCTCAGTTGGAGGTCCCGCAGTCACGCTCAGCCATCACCGGAAAAGTGCTTTGAATATCCTTCACTGGTCTCCATCCAGAGCAACGGGGTCTGTTGGTCCATTATATACGGTCTATGAGTAAACGCAACATTTTTCAACTTTCTGCTAAAATATATGTGACTTTTTTGCAACGATAATCCGGGGAATATGAAATCATGCAGCGCGGAAATCGGCAATTTATGCGGCGAAGGTGAGGCGTATTTGAAAAAATGGAGGGACTGAATAATAAGCATTTGTAGTGTGCTTCCCTTGACCCCCTTGATTCCACGTGACATATCTCATATTTCTGTGCACCTGGAAAAGAGATCCATAACAGGACATGCAGTGTGTCCTGATGTTACCCACGGGCTGAGGGGAGGTGTGTGAGCAAGCGTGCGTGGTGTGTGGACACAAGTAAATCCACGAGTGATAACTAGCATCCCACAGATGTGTGAAGGCTGGAGTCTCCTGACTCAGCCGCAGAGATGAATGTTGTGTGGGTGGGCGCCTCATTGATTTTTGTGTTGGAGAGATTAGTGCGTGTTAGGGTTACGCACTCAGGGCTGGGATATATTAAAGAGGAACATACACTTTTAGCCTGACTGCAGATTCCTTCTCTCCCATTACCCTACCTCTCTGGCTGGGCTGGAACAGGCTGCAAAACAGATGCATTACCAAAAATATGCATCAAGTCCTTTGATCTAATAGTGAATGTTAATGTTATTCGAGTGAGAAAATATGGCATAAAATAAATGCACATGTTTCTAATTCAAGTCAAGCGAGTTATTTGAGTTCATTCTCGACCTTATGGAACGGTGTAACAAAATACCAGTTTTGGTCTTGTGTTCACTGACAGCTGGAGCTATAGTGCGTAGAACTCTAAGTAATGACAACAAAACTGTCGGTGTGTCCACATGATACAAGCCTTCCGTGATCGCACACAGGCCCCCAACCCTCCTCCACGCAGTTGTTTCTAGCCAAGCAGGACACGGAGGATTAAGAAAACATGATGGACTCTTCAGAAGAGGTCATTATCTTCACTTGAGTTTCTCCTGCGGGAAAGTCGCCTGACGCCACAATCTTCTGAACACAGTCATATTGACAAATACAGAGAGAGTTGTGTGGAGCTAAAGGTCCCATGACATGGTGCTCTTTGGATGCTTTTATATAGGCCTTAGTGGTCCTCCAATACTGTATCTAAAGTCACTTTTATATAGACCTTAGTGGTCCCCTAATACTGTATCTGAAGTCTCTTTTATATAGACCTTAGTGGTCCCCTAATACTGTATCTGAAGTCTCTTTTATATAGGCCTTAGTGGTCCCCTAATACTGTATCTGAAGTCTCTTTTATATAGACCTTAGTGGTCCCCTAATACTGTATCTGAAGTCTCTTTTATATAGACCTTAGTGGTCCCCTAATACTGTATCTGAAGTCTCTTTTATATAGACCTTAGTGGTCCCCTAATACTGTATCTGAAGTCTCTTTTATATAGACCTTAGTGGTCCCCTAATACTGTATCTAAAGTCTCTTTTATATAGACCTTAGTGGTCCCCTAATACTGTATCTGAAGTCTCTTTTATATAGGCCTTAATGGTCCCCTACTACTGTATCTGAAGTCTCTTTTATATAGGCCTTAATGGTCCCCTAATACTGTATCTGAAGTCTCTTTCCTGAAATTCAGCCTTGGTGCAGAATTACAGCCACCAGAGCCAGTCCCACAATGAGCTTTCATTAGGTGTGCCATTTCTGTGTCTGTAGCAATTGAGGAGGAGAGAGGGGGGGGGGCAAGGTGGAGGGTGGGGGTGTGGCCTTGACCAACTGCCACTTTGCTCGTTTGAAAGACATGATATCTCTCTCTCTCTCCAGGGTGGGCCAACTTCTCTGGGCCGGCAAAGCAGAGAAAGGGGAGGTAACCTTGCTCCTTATGACCTCAAGAGCAAGACTCCAGATCGGCCCATCTGAGCTTTCATTTTCTCAAAGGCAGAGCAGGATACCCAGGGCTCGGTTAACACCTATCGCCATTTCTAGCCACTGGGGGACCATAGGCAGGCTGGGGGAACGCATATTAATGTTAAAAAACCTCAGAAAGTGAAATTGTCATGCCATGGGACCTTTAATATCAAAAAGTTAGACACTAAAGCTTTAATGTTGTCTGCTTAATTTACTCTGTTGCCCGGGGTCTTGGGGTTATGGCGCGTTCCAGTTGAAATGGTTAGAAGTCAAAATTTCCGTGCTCCCAGTCAGAAATGTCAACTGATATGCCCCCCTGAAGTCGGATTTCCCACTCAGAAAGTCGGGCAAACCTCACCACCTCCAACATCACAATCCTACATGGCTGTATGAATATACTGTTTTTGCGCTTCTGTCATATTCGTGTCTAATGAAACACACAGTCCTGTCCATATTCTATCTGTGGAAATGTTGTCAAGGTGTTTGCACGTGCAAAATACCGCATAATGCGTTACAATGGCTAACCCTGCTACCCCGTTTTTCCAACTTGTTACGGGGACACGTTCAACTCGGGTGGAACTTTATTCCCTGTTACAATCTCCAAACCTGACTCAGCTGTTTGCACATCGGGATATGGCCTACAATGGCAGGCGCTTTCCGACACTCTCTCCTCAAGGGCATCCATGATGTGGCACTTGGTTATACACGAGTGACCGAAGTCGTTGTGTGGAGAGTGAAAAATAGACAACAGACCTGGCCATGCTCGTCAAATTGTCACTTTCGTAAAGTTAGTAATCTTGGTTGGTGCATACCCCCGATTCGGATTTCGTAATAGTGTGGGGAGGGTGGTGCTGTTCACATCAGCAGCCTAAGCTTTATTTATTCACTTACTGAGAAATATGACCAAACACTCTAAAGTAAAGCAAGCCTCTACACAGGAAATGTATAAAATGCACACCACCTATTTCTACACCTTCAGAGAGTTCAAAGTCCCCACTCAACACCCACGCAGTCATGGCGTGATTTCAGGACCTGCCCGAGGTCAGTTAAAGCAGCCGCTCTGCCAGGGTTCAGAGGTCAACAGCCATTGTGTACAAGTAAATGGATCCACCAACCAACAGTTATCCAAGTACAAGCTGGTTATCTGATAGCTTGTTTCTCTTTTTAAAGAGCACAATCACTCAGATCACAGCCAGCGTGCAGACACAGCTTGACGCAGCATTAACTAACGACATGCATATGCCATTGCGCTGATGTCAGAAAAAAAATCCACCGAGCTGCCTGCCAGTCAGGTTACGGCAGATGTTGACGGCGGAGCTGAGGCCTCGCGTTCTGTAAACTTAATCACACTTTAATTCATTTCTGCTTTTTACTCCTAGCTCCAAGTCAAAGCAGCGGACATCTTTCCAACAAAAACTAGGACAGCGTGAGCAGGAAGTGCAGACAGACGCCTTTATTTAAAGACGTGCCCGCACTGACAGTGATTCTTCTCCCCCCCCCCTCCTCTTCTCCCCCCTAAGCCCCCCATGTTTCACCCTCTCCGTTGATGCCGTGTGTCAGCTGGGAGGCACGGCGCTGAACCATGCAGATGTAATCTACACCTCTCCGTGCCAGAGAACAGCGATTGAATCGCGGAGGAGCAGCCGATCCGTGACGTGTTGACAGGATCAGCATAGCGACACGTGTGGGTATCTGCTTTCATGTAACCCATCCTGGGGGGGAAGGGGGGGCGGAATATGGCAGGAGGCCAACTCTTGTAATGTGCGTAGAGGTGAGAAGAAGAGGTGCTGGGAATGTTGCACGACTGGCTGGGACGTACTAACCTGACTCCGCCAGATGGATCGCTTCGCATTTGCTCGGCATATCCATCTGGGAACTTTCTGTTGGAGAACTTTTGGGAAGGGGCAAAAATACTGGTTAGCTGATTGGATGAACCATCTGTCTATCACCTATGTTGGTGATAGACGGGCCAAATCCACCAATCAGATCCACCAAGCGTATGAAAATACAACCACAAACCCGCCCCCTGCTGCAGGCAAAGCATAGGTCGTAAGCTCAGCATGCAAGCAACATGTCGGTAAAGGAGATTTGCCGTTTGTGTAACGAGAATTTAGGAATAAAAAAAGCCCCATTTCTGGTTCCCGGACCATATTCCAAAAGAAGGATCCAAGAGAAAAAAAGCATTAGCGAGCGGCTAACAGAATTAGGGCTACCGCTGTCTGAAAATCCTGGTTAGCTGATTGGATAAACCATCTGTCACTGACTGGCCCGGTCGTTTGGCGAACGGCTCCAAATTTTCTCTATCTCAAGATGTCAGACTGATCTGGGAGTGGAAACCTGGAGCTCGCCAGATCAGGACGGTCTCACGAGGCTAGGGACGTACGTGACTTGGCTGACACCACGTTAAAGAGATCTGCAAAGAGAAGCTGGGTGGAGATAAAAAAAAAGAAAAGAGGGCCACCACCAAGCGTGAGTGCGAGGGGAGTGCGTGGGAGACACAGAAAGAGCAGGTTAAACGAAAAGTGCTGTGGACTAACTGTGAGGAGAGCCGTGGAGGTGCCGTGGATGAAACATGGCGGGATGATCGGGGGTGGAAAGTTGGTGCGTTTGTTTGCTTTGGTGCGTGTCAGCAGAAGCACCCGGAACTGACACTGGCGAGCAAAAAAAACAAAAGGAAAGGAGTGCGTTTCCGTGTTCACGCGCAAGCAGAAGCTTTTATCTGTGTCAAGATCCTACGTCGGGGAGCACGAGCATGAGAAACCTTTGTTCACCGTCTGGTTGCAACGCGCTAACATCCGCGAGGCATCGTTAGTCCGAGGCTCAGCCTGCTCTACTTTGAGCCGAGAGGGGCAGAAACACAGACTTGACATGAAGGCAGAGCAAACACTGGCCCTCTGCCTCGGAGGTTCGGCTCAGAGGTCCCCCCCCCCCCCCACACTTTCTCTTCTGACGAAGCTCTGATCTGTTTGCCTCTGAAAAAAAGGAAAGATCCAAAAAAAAGCCGGCTCGACGATTGTTCAAACTTACCACGGCTTGAAAATGAAGTGAAAACACCGACGGCATGTTGACGCCAACCAGGAGAGCTTTACCCAGGTTATTTGGATATTTCATCCTGCGCTGCTTTCTTCCCCGGAGTCATACATTTCGGGTTCCACGAAAGCAGAGCAGGAAAAGAGGCGAAGAGATAACAGCAGACGCAGCCGAAGAGGGAGAACGCCAGCAAGCAACAGTGCTGGTGCGTCGTTTCCGACCCCCCACCCTCCCCCCCCCTAACACATAGAGGTTCCCTCCAGCACATTCTCTCACTGAAATATTAATCGTGTTTGACGGCTGTTTTAGCTGTGAAAACAAACACGAGACCGGAGCCTTTTTTTGGAAAAGCGCAGAGACGCGGACTCGAGCGTGGACTCGAGCGTGGACTGGCTCAGACGCGGAAAACAAAGTGTCGCGGGCAAAAAGGAGAAACGGGCTAGAGACGGCACAACGTGGAAGCAGCCTCATTAGGCACGTGCTGTTGTCTACCAGTGTGACATGTTTGACGATCTGTACTGTATCTCCGCTGTCACGTCCCCGGGGGTCAGCACTGGGATGCAGGCTACTAAGTGCGAGAGTATAACAGTTTAAAATGTACATTCAGATAGCAGCAGGTCAAAGTGGGAAGAAGCTTTAATGCGTGGCCGCTCTTCCAGGTGACTCTCCTCGACCCGAACACTTAACCGGCACCCCTGCGGCTCCAACGCACTTAACAAGGTGGTACAACGATGAGAGGATTTCTCGCCACGCACACTCTCACACACACACACACACACACACACACACACACACACACACACAGCTCTAGCACGGCAGAGGCAATTTGCAGCATTAAGCTGCCTGATAGCACATGTCCACTGAGAGTTAGGGAGTGATTTAACGGACATTGCTCACACCAATTAGAGTAAATCAGCCAGGCAACGCTACTGACGACAAGTGGATGCCGGCGCTGTCAACACGCAGCCACACACACACACACACACACACACACACACACACACACACACACACACAAGCTACCACACACTGCGAAAAAGGCGGTATTTCACTGTTTCTTTTGTGATTAAGAGCATGAAAATAGGCCATTTAGATAATCCCTCCCTGTCAGCGTTGTCAGCCTGAGAGACACTGACACATCCCGTGCACTCATTTCCTCATTACCATACACCAGTCACTTCAAGCGGGCCGGCTACAAAGCCCGAAGCGTGGGCTGAAGAGAACGGCCACCTGCTTCCCTTTTCGCGAGCGCCGGGGGTCGCTCCTCGTCGGCCAAGCCTGGAGCGCCGCGACACAGTACGAAGGCCACAGAAGGGGAGCGCCAAGCCGCACCAGGCGACACGGCTCGGGGGGTGGGGGGGAGGACGAGGGTGCACAAAAGGATTTCTACTTGCACGCCCACTGGAGGAGTCAGGCCCTGGGGAGCGCCCGATTCATTTCTTCTCGAGGGCTATTAATCTTTTCAAGCACCCGAATCACTTTGCCTCTCAGGAGCGAGAGAGGAGATTGAGTTTTCTATTACAATCAACCGGAGAGGGGGGGGGCAGCAGCGACCACGCTGTCCTTGCTGCTGCCTTTCCCATTCAAAACAAAAACAAGGGAAGGGAATGCATCATCACATTAGTGTGATCATACTTTAATTTCTATACACAGTGGGGGCAAGCAAGGTCACAGTATCAACCCAGTCTGTCTCGCGTGTGGTGCTTTGTTTCCCCGTTAACCGTCCCGTTATTGTTGCACGTTACCTGCGGCCGTCTCCCGGCGTGTGAGGCATCCTTAGCCCGTTGTTATTTTCCTTAACCCAACCTCCGCGTGAACACGAATCAATAGATTAAAATAACGTGACCATTTCACGAACTGCCGTGAGACCGTGCAGCACAGTAGGCTACATGCCCGGCAAAACGGTTCACGTAATCTTCACAGACATAAAACCTGAATGATTTCAAATGAGTCCGTGTATTAGCTCAAATTCTTCTTTCTTCTTTACAAAAACTGAAGTGTAAAAATAACACATTGTGGTTTTACTGGGTGGGGGGGGGGGTGCAGTGACTTCCTGGAGGTCAATTTTTGAGCTTTAGAGATATGAGAGTAGATGTGATCTTCTTATCTAACTCTCTGCAAGAAAGCAAACAAGTGTATATACCAAAACGTTGAATTATTCCAAAAAGATCATTTGGTCAAACTACTATTTTCAAGGTCAAGAAAAAAAAAGAAATTCTCAAAATATTCTCAAGAAAGCTATTCTAAGGCAGCCAGAGAGGATTTGGCCTTGAACTGTCCCTTAGCATTTTACTTTAACATTCTCCAGGTACACAAAGTACGCAGGTAACTTTGTGAACAGATGTTTATCTACGCATGGACATTGGTAAAAAGAAAATATATCAAGAGCCTTTCCTTATTAGACATGTGCTGTTGCTAATGGGCTAATTACCACGGTGGCCCACATGAGTCCTGAACACATTACTTGTTTCTTAGACCCTTGGGGGGGTCAAAGGGCACCCTCACTACACGAGTAAGGGGCTGATTTATCAAATCTAAGTCAAAACAGAGCACAGACATCACATTTATTACTGCCTTGTATAATTTATCAGCTACGTTCATTAAACCATGGCCTAGTCTCTTGAAAAAAGTCAGTCGGCGAGGAGCATTAATTGGAGTAAATAAAACCAAGCGAAGTGCAGACCTTGGCCGCGGATCCCCCCGATCGGGCTCCGAGACGTCTGCACTAACGTTGGGAGTACGGAAGCCACTTTGAAATGAAAAACGGCAAGAGAGCCCGGTGTCACTTAATCAATGTGAAACCCCAGCGGGGAGAGGGAACCACCGCCTGCGGGGGCTGCGCACTCCCTGGACTCATGTCCTCCGTGAAGAGAAAAGGGATTTTAAATGGGCCGGCTCTCACGATGTAACTCATCTCAGTCACAGCGATGACGGCGCTCGCTCCCAAGGGGGGTGTTGCAAGGAGGTTGTCTCTTCTTGGGAGGTGCTTAACAACACCATCCATCTTGGTAACACAATACTACAGACAGCGCCTACCTAAGGAGCCATCATCATCATCATCATCATCATCATCACCATCACCGGTGGCTCCTGAGCTACATTCATTGAAGCAGGATGAAATTCATTTTTAAAAAGCCTGAGGCAACACTGCGGCTGTGCTTGATCCAACACAACCTCAGCCAGTTATGACCCATTAGGATCTCCAAACCTGACAAATTCAGCTAATTTGGGCCATTTCGGTCTCTCTTTTTCCCCCCTTCAATTACAGTAATCAATGCAAGTCCACTCAGGGGACATGAATTAAAATCTATTTTATTGCACAGTAGGTGGATATTGCTGCTGCCAATGTACAGTACAGGCCAAAAGTTTGGACACACCTTCTCATTCAATGCATTTCCTTTATTTTCATGACTATTCACATTGTAGATTCTCACTGAAGGCATTAAAACTATGAATTAACACGTGGAATTATGTACTTAACAAAAAAGTGTGAAATAACTGAAAACATGTCTTATATTTTAGATTCCTCAAAGTAGCCACCCTTTGCTCTTTTTGATAGTTCTGCAAACCCTTGGTGTTCTCTCAATGAGCTTCATGAGGTAGTCACCTGAAATGGTTTTACCTTCACAGGTGTGCTTTGTCAGGGTTAATTAGTGGAATTTGTTCCCTTATTAATAAAAAAGCAAAGGGTGGCCACTTTGAGGAATCTAAAATATAAGACATGTTTTCAGTTATTTCACACTTTTTTGTTAAGTACATAATTCCATGTGTGTTCATTCATAGTTTTGATGCCTTCAGTGAGAATCTACAATGTAAATAGTCATGAAAATAAATAAAAAAAACGCATTGAATGAGAAGGTGTGTCCAAACTTTTGGCCTGTACTGTATGTGGACATCTCCACGCCTGAGCTGGCCAGGCGTCAGTTAGTCTCTTCTAACTCTCTGCTGGCCCTCTGCTCTTCTATCTCGCGGCTGCCTCGGGCCCCGGGGTTGCTCTTATCTCTCAAACAAACGCCTCCCCCGCCGCAGCCCTCATCTATCTGCCTGACATGTGCTTCCTTGTTTGTTTTCTCTCGCCTGCTAGACGCGGCCGATGATATTGAGCGGTGTTGACAGCGCTCCTCCATTCGTGCCGGATGAATCAATCACTCCTGCGTGCTCCCCAGCCCCGTTTAGTGCCGACAGTCTTCTTTTCCACTTCAATCAATGCTTTAGGAAGAGGTTCTCCTTCCATTTATTAGGAAAAGAAAAGCTCCCTAAAAAGTAGCTCGGCCAGGCACTTTTGGCTGAGAAGTACACAACAATTAACAGTGACAAATGTCTGTCGGCTTTCTGGAATTACATTCCTGTTTGGTTTATTCGAGCCAAACATGGATGTATAGAATTTGTTCATATGAGTATAAAAACATACATGGTTAGTAGAGAAGTTCTACACTAGTAGCAGAGGTCAGTGTACTGAATCTAGTTCACAGACTGTTGAATTACTTTCCATAATTAAAAAAAAAGGAGCAGAAATAAATCATATAAAATCAGTATGATCATTAAACAACCACATCAATTTGAAGTAATGATTTAAATGAGGCTTAGCAAAAGTAAGGGAATATAATTCTTTATAGACAATAAGGTTCATTAGAGGAGCGTTGAAGCACTAAAGATCATATAGAAATGAAGTCATTAAAAACCAAATAGTCAAACACATCTCACATCACTTACACAGTCAACAGTTCAAAATGTATCAAGTGTC
The DNA here is from genome assembly GCF_004354835.1 of Perca flavescens. NCBI lineage: Eukaryota > Metazoa > Chordata > Actinopteri > Perciformes > Percidae > Perca > Perca flavescens. The sequence goes on from NC_041334.1 coordinate 36,038,152, forward strand.
TTTCAGGTTTCCACACCACTGTCTATCAGCAGATGAAGTCACTCTGGTCTAGATCGTCCTGTGATTGGACGATGAGCAGAGGGTTTCTGTGAGGACTCGGCTCTAACCAAGTCCCACCGCTGCTCCCCCCAGACCTCGCTTCAGTTTTCGCTGCAGCGCTGTTTGAACACTTTCTCTCTGCTTCGTAGATGCATCCATGGGAGATTCTCAGCCCCTCCGCCACCCGTTCCCCCAGCTCCTGGATCAGCTGTCTGGAGCCTTCTGAGGCCGAGGGAAGGGCGTCCACCTTCCTCTCCGCTGGAAAGAGCGGGCTGGTGGGCTCCTGGGGGATGGGAGAGGCAGCCGAGCTGGGTTGGGGCTGTAGAGGGTTGTCCTTAGACATCTCTCCTCCTCCTCCGCCTCCGCCTCCTCCTCCTCCTCCTCGGTTGGATTTGGTGCAGCCTTGCCCTTCAGCCTCAGATTCCTCGCTCTCATCAGACGAGTCGCTGCTGCTGTCACTGGAAGCGCTGCTGCAGTCCGAGGCTCCCTGCTCTCCTTCTTCTTCCTCCGCCGCCACCATTGCCGCTGCCTGCTCTAGCTCCTCCAGTGCCAGCTCTAAGTCTTTTTTCCGCAGGGAGGCTTTTTGTAACGTCGCAGCCAAGGCTGACATCTTCTTGGACCTGTGAAGATAAAGAGTGGGAAAGAAAACCAAGTTAGGAAAGCAACAACAAAAAAATGTCACTTTCCTCAATAGACCTGGTGTATGACTACGCAAAGCGAGGGGAAAAAAGAAAAAGAGACATCAAACTACGACTTCATCAGTGGTACCCGAAAGGGAGACACAGCGGCTGACTGATGGACTGGCTCTGCGTACTGAAGACATAGCCACAGGATAACCATCTACAAATCTAATACCCATTAACCATACCCATTCTCATCTGAATGCTAAGTAGACTGCGATTTGCAGAGGCGTGGGGGGGCTCAATGAAATATGGAAATATGGATGTTTAATAATGTAGGGAGATGAGCAGTACTGATACACAGGGCATGGGCTTTTCTCCTCCCCCACCGCTGCTCTCCCTGCCAGGGGTGATAAGGGATTGAGAGGGATTACAGAGAGCGGCAGGCCCCCCCTCCTTCTCCTCCTCCTCTGTCCGCACATGCAAACACACACACACACACACACACACTTTCACCCCTGCATTCTGAGAGCCAAAGCCAACAGTTAGAGATGCATTTGTGCTCTTTATTTTCATGTTTTCAAGAGCAGGCCAACAACTCCTGAGAATCTGATGAGAGAGAGAGAGTGATTTGAATGTGAAGTTGTTTACCCAACAATCAGGCTGCAGAGGGAACTAATAGAATGAACACAAGCACATCTAAGGAATAAATCCTGCAGAATGGAAGAGGGGCAACCCCCGAATGGCCCAGCAGATTGCAGTTGTGCACAAAGTCGGACTGCAGAACAGTCAGTAAAAGTCTGGACAGAGAACGGCTCCAAGCTGCAGCCCTAGAGCTGAATGTCTCCAAAGATTAAGATTAAGAGAATGCCCTCGTAAAAGCAGTACATTAAACAATGTCCCTGTCTCCCAGCTTTACAGTTATGTCACCACAGAAGACCCAACAGACTCCTTGAAGAGAGAGAAGGTGTTTTATTGCTGATTAATATCCTCCTACAAGGGCCCATTTGTGCAAAGCCATCAGATTGTTGGGAGGCCCCCGTCTGCACATTATTCACACAGGGAGTGCCTGCCATGCTGTCAAAGACTTAAGTGGTTGCTATTGGTCCCCCAGTGAGCTTAGGGGTGTGTGTGCTGCCCCTATTGCCATGGTGATTACAAGCTGACCTCCGCGGTTCACTGCAATTCAGACTTTGTCCATTCAGGTTGGGAAAAAGTGTGTGTGTGTGTGTGTGTGTGTGTGTGTGTGTGCCATTCACATTGTCACACTCGGCTCCTGGTGCCCTCTCTGGCCCAATTAACCCACTGCTGAGCGCCAGGGTGGCTCCCTCATTACCGTGCGGTCCTAATGAGCTCCCTATTCTGGTGAGTAAAGTGTTTATAGAAGCAGCGTGTAGTGGCTGTGTATTCATTTAAGACCTCAGGAGGGACTATGTAAACAGATCTTATAGTGCACATTCTCCTCCGTGCGCTGAGAAAGGAATCAACCGGGTGATGTGGGAAAGGAGGAAGATGCCCTTTCTCACATGCACCTTAATCCCAAAAAATGTTTTGGCAGTTTTCTTTGTCACAAGGTGGCAGAATTTGAAAACAGCAGCCAAAGGTTGATTTTCCTGCTAAGATGCTTGGGCAACTTTCCAGCTCAGAATGTAACAAAAAAAAAAAAAAAAAAACCTCTGTGATTTCAGTCATGGAGCTGGGAGTGTGACTGAAATACACAACATTCTCAAGCTATAAAATCTGTAAATCCTATCAAATAAAACCCACAAGACACAACAGGAAGAAAGAGGTGTACATTGTGAAGAGGAATTTGATTGCTTCCTGCATTAAAAGGATGAATAGGGCAAAATAGAACATTACTATATTTATCCTTTAATGCCATCTATTGATCCGACTGACAAGGACTGTTTATGTAGCCAAAGGCTGATATAGCATAATCCTCTGTGCCATAGAGCTCCTATTACAAAGACAGAAGTGAGCCACACTGTTGCGACATGTTCTTTCATTACCACAGTTCCCAGTTGTTGAAGGACATTAGTTGGCCTTTTTTTTTAACACTATATGACCTATTTCTTTTAAGATTTACTACTTTAGTACAAGGCTGAGTGCCACAGACAGGGTAGGGAATTTCAATTTTATTTATAAGAGTATGTCTAGGCCACACTATAATTTACAGACACCCAACCATTCCCCCCCACCAAGGGCAAGTATTTGGTGTGACAGCAGCAAAAAAACAAAACAAAAAAAAAAACTTCCTTTTAACAGGCAGAAACCTCAAGCAATCATTAAGATGAAAGATGCTGCCGAGTTAACTTTAAAGAGTTGTAAAAATCCTTTCTAAGTAGGGCTGCCACCTCAATCGGTCGTTTTGGTCTTAGTCAACTAAGATTTCTTTAGTCGATTAGTCATTTTTTATGCTTATTCATGCTTAATTACTCATTTCCAAGAAACTTATGAGCACATTTATGGTAAACACAAGATTTAAAGTTTTGCAGGATTAATTGTGGAGAAACTCAGTTTTACAGATGGTTAATTAACTACATTTATATTGTGCTTTTCTAGTCTTAACCACCTCTCAAAGCGCACAGCTCTGTCAATTAAATCAACTAATCGATTAGTCGACAAAATTGTATAATTGTTAGTCGACTAAGAATTTCTTTAGTCGAGGACAGCCCTATTTCTAATAGTATTATAAAACACTGCTGTTGTAGCATCTTGAAGTCTTCATATTCACCGCCCTCAAACTGGACTTGTTGGATTGTATTGAAGCAACACGCCCCCCCCCCAACAAGGCATCGTTTTAGCATGGGACTTAACTGGGTCTAAACGTCTGCTTAGTCACAGCAGCGCTTAGGGCTGAACGCTGCAGTCAGCAAGCATGGTATAGTTTACCATATTCACTATATCATCCTTTAGCGTGTTAGCGTGCAAATAACTGCATAATTACCACTAAACACAAAGCGCAGCTCAGGGCTATTTGGAATGGCATTAGTTTTCCAGGGATTTGATCATAAACGAAAACAAATTTGAAATTTTGACCTGATGATGGCGCTAGTTAAAAGTAAAGTTATTACAAGTCATCCTGAGGGGAACATGAACGGCTGTGCTGAATTTCAAGGCGATCCATCCAGTAGCTGTTGAGATATTTTAGCCTTCTAATGTAAGTCTATGCGGTGGACCGACTGACCGCCATTGCCATCCCCATCGCTGAACATCTGTGTGGGAGGATTTTCCAATTTTTAATGCACCACGCATGTAGACTTTCCAAATCAATCTTGGCCTTTAGAAGTTCAAGAGGAGTACTGGAGACGCCTTGTCTCACACATGAGTGATGCTTAATCTCCATACGCAATCATGTCAAGACATAAGCTGTCTACAGATGTAAACAACAAAAACCGCTGCATTCTTTGGGGGGACTGAATCCAGCGATTCTGTGGTCTCCATGTGTGAAAGCCACTAACGACAGGCACAAGTTGAGCTAAGATCCCCAAGTCCTGCGCAACTTTTTAAACAATGACAAATGGCCATTTCCCACCGGGACTACAGGATATCAAGAGAATAATGAAACCCTGACTAATGATGAGGAGTATGTGCAGGCTTGTAAGGAGCCGGTCTAGGTTCCGGGCTCTAGAACGGCCACGTGAGAGCTTCCTGTAGCGAGGCTGGGGCAGAAGAGCCTCCTGCGGCACAGCCAATTCAAAGGCTGCCCTGTGTTTCCCTTTCCCCCCCGTGGGAAGTCATTATTGAGTTAGCATTGGGGAGGCGCGCTTGTTTTCTCTCCCCTCCCCGCTCTGCGGTTGGAGAAGCTCGGCCTGCGGTGAACACAAAAGGCTCTGGCCAGGAGGGGGGAGGGATAATGTTGTACACAATCCAGTCATTACTACACCACTGTTGTGGCTTGCCTTCATTAAACTAAGGAGGGGTGGTGTGTGTGTGCGTGTGCGTGCGTGCGGAGGAGCCGAGCTAAATTCCAATCTGACGTTTCTTTCATCGGGCTCGTGTTCATTGAAAGAGCAACTCATTCAGCGTGTCTGTGCTCTTGAAAACATCTCAGATAAAGCTCGTCTTCAGATGTATAAATCTGCAGAACATGAGCACCAGATTACCTCAGCGAGAACTCGCAAAAATGCATCATTCACGAGCTTAGGGGGATAGAAGCAGACGCTGGGAGATGTGATCCGTCACTGTGACTGAATGCTGGAAGGGTCTGAGGCATTGGATGCCACTTTGATTCCCGAAATGAGAAACACAAATGTATTTATTCAGGACGCCAATGTTTTGAGTTCGAGCACAGAAACAAAATTAAACATCCGGTTCATTTTCAAAATAAAATAACGCTGCGGATCGCATTTCCCTGCACTACACCTTGAAAATGTCTAGGGCTGCTCCTCTTAGTCGATTAGTCGACTAATCGGTCATTTTGGTCTTAGTCATGTTTTATGCCTTTTTTCATGCGGAATGACTTATTTCCAAGAAACGTACGAGCACATCTCTGGTAAACACAAGAATTAAAGTGGTGCTTTTGCATGACTCTTTGCGGAGAAACTCAGATTTACAGATCTGTCGATTAAATCAACTAATCGATTAGTCGATACAATTGAATGAGTGTTAGTCGACTAAGAATTTCTTTAATTGAGCACAGCCCTAAAAATGTCATAATGGATGGAAACAAACTGTTGTGGGTTTTGTGGTTCGGTTTATAGAACCCACATCCTGTCATATCGCGCGATCATACGTGAATTCGCGAGATCTCGTGGGTCCTCGTGACTTCAGCTGTCAGCCATGGCCGCAGCCGTTGCGCAACAAATTTGGACCTGGTGGGTCAGCGGAGCACGGAGCCGATCCGCAGACGTTCCTCAGTTGGTGGAAAGAAGGGCTCACAGTGTTGGCTTTTTAACATTGCAGCTTGGCAAGCAAAAACTTCCCCTTACACTCTACCGTTGAGATTGCCGAACCTTTACTGCAAACAATGTTAAGCTCATTTCTGTTTCCCTCTTACCTTTTGATTTATGTAATCCCACAGAGACTAAAGTCCTAAAATTGTATTGACAGGTGTTCAGTGTGTCCGCTTTATATCAAACTCTATTAAATCTCTAAAAGTGACAGGAATGATGATGTTAGGAGCAGCTGTTTAATCAGCATATGTTCAGACAGAAAGAAATCCCTTCACTATAAATCGATTTTAATAACGAGAGTGGGCACTCCAAACATGGATAGAGGAAATTATGCAAACACAGTGTGCAACTGTGTGTTTAAAAACTGTCTATGTACTCAAGACAAAAAAGCTGGAGTGGTATCATGCTGGGAGGAAATCTGTACTACTTATCCCCGTTACCCTGGAGACATTTGCATCTTTGTTCTCCCCAGTGGGGGCCTCCTTCAGTGCTGGGGCTAACATCTGATAGAGCAGCTCCATTATCTGTTTCAAAGCTTTCAGGATGGGTGTTTCACAGTTGTGTGATGCTGCCTGGTGGTTCCTAGCAAACATCTGCTTGTCACATCAGCTGGGCGGTTGGGTGGGCACACACTAGGGCTGCCCAATTAATTGCAATTTTATCGAAATCGCAATATGGACTAGTGCAATATCCAAATCGCAGGGGGGAGCAACATTTGTTAAAAAGGCGAAATATGTGTCTAACCATTCTAAAATAGTGTGGTGCTGCAGAGACAATCCGGCCTACAAATCGTATCCTACAGACTACAGAAAAAAAATCTTTGTTTGGTACAAATCCTCGAAAAAAAAAAAAATAATAAAAAATAAATATCACACTTCTTATTGTCCTCCAATGAAAATAAGAATAATGATACAAAAATGATCATTCCCTCCAATATTGTGAATCCTATCGCAATATCAGTCAAAATAATCTCAATTACATATTTTCCTAATATCGTGCAGCCCTAACACACACACACACACACACACACACACACACACACACACACACACACACACACACACACACACACACACACACACACACACACACACACACACACAATTCCACACTGTCTTCCACGCGGCTAAAATCACAACACAGAAGTAGCTTGCAACACCTAATTTCAATTGTCCGAGAAAAGCCCCTGAGCACAAGTAAAATGAAAACACCTATTACGCTAAGTAGCCGATAGGAGAATCGGGAAATAAGTGCCTTGGGCTGTAAATTCACTGAGGCGAATTGACCAGCCGTGCTCAACAGGGGGAGGGGTGTTAACATCACGCCACTAGGCACACGTGCATTTTCAAGGCATTTGACTGCAGGCTTTAGCGGACATGCTGACCCTGTTGCCCTGAGACATTCCCAGTTGTTGGGAGCTCTAGACGCAATTCCCTGCGGGAAAACTGCTGTCAGAGCTGTCGACTCTCCCCAGTGGCCATTGTCATGCACACAATACTGAGGATGAATTAGACGAGGGAGGAGGAGGAGGAGGAGAGTATGTAGACATCCTAAGGGCTGCCTCATCCTCCAGAAATAATAGGATAGTTTCAGGAAAAAAGAATGTCAACAACTTTATTTTGGGCAGTTTCCTTTGTTGTTTTCATGCAGTGCTGCACACATTCTTTACTTCATTGTACTCCCTTTCTTCAGTGAAAACAACACTCATTGTTTTTTGGGGGACTGCTCACTTCACACCTTCCAGTCACAACTGTTTGAGTCGGTCCGTTCAGCTGTTATGGTGCGAGGCTCTGTTGATCCTCGAACCATTTCTTGTCATTTTTCCAGTCTCTGGAGCAATGGGTGACCCACATCTTATAGACAAGTCACAGATTCACGCCACAAAAAAAAAAAAAAAAACCCACATACATACTACCAGTTTTTTTTCCTTTCCACAGCATACCTGCCAACATTTGGTTTTCAAAATCCAGGAGATTTTGATTTGTGCGGAAGCATTGTGGCGTGGGGGTGTTTACAGTTTACGTACAGTGTACTGTAAGTGTTAAGTGTATTATTTATTTTTAATGTGAAGGGTAATGTCATTTTTCCCGCCGTGCATTAAAATCAATGGGACACACCTTACAAAAAGCGTGGAGGTTGTCGATATGACTAGGGTAAGATGCATGTAAATTGTTGCGCCCAACACTATTGAAATTTACAGCTATATTTTGATTTCTTTGCGGGAACACTGCCTTCACCTGCCATGTTTATCGGCTCGCTTTCGGGTCTGAAATTATTTCCGTGAAGCTTGCGCAGAGATCAACTGTGCAACTGGGTTATAGGTTGCCAGGTTGAGGTGACAAACGTGTTGAAAATTGTATATGGTGTGTGGATTGTGTGAATAGGATGCGTTTCATACAAGATCTGGCAACTGGTCAACATTAGACAAACATATTGGTCCGATTATTTATAAAGGAGTTTTGGCCATGCAAATTACGGGAGTTTCTCGGGAGAAATAACAAACCTAGAGGGGTCCGGGAGATAGGGCTAAAACACGGGAGAAATAACACAGATAACTTCATATGGAAACATGAATCTCACCTCACTTCCCTCAGACAAACCCTGGCGCACATCACTTGTATGCTGCCAGGATTTTGTTCTGCTAGAATCTAATTGAGCCAATTGATAAGGGTGGGTGGATGGTTTTAAGTAAAGTGGTGCTAAAAAGAGAAAGTTGTAGCCCTTTTGATTTAACCGAGGTACTGTATCACAACACCAGGCTCACAAGTGGTGTCTGTGCTGGCTGCTGTGAATCTACCTTGGCCTCTCTCCAAGCTTTCTGATAAAGGGAAAGACAACAAAGAGAGAGAAAGGGAGGCGACTTGCTTTTTCTTTGCAGTCCAGCAGCTCTGCAGGGGCTTTGGCATCTAAGGACCTCCAAAAGGATACCCTGAAACTAATGGACTGGAGACTGCTGCTCCATTTGGAAGAATACTCTCCGTTAACAATAACTGGGATTGGATGGGTGTGTGAGGGTAAAATTTAAACAGTTTCCACGAAGGAAATGCTTGTTAAATTCTGGAATGGTGACCACTGTGGCGGAACAAAAAAAGTTAAAAATCACTAAGAAAATTTGAAGAGTAATTGGATTTGCTTTGAGGTTGCACTCTTGATTTCAATGCGCAGGGTTCTGCCCTGAGTACGGCGAGGTTCTCACACACACACCCACACACACACACCCACACACGGGCTGCCAAAAGTCTTTCAATTCAATTCAATTTTATTTATAGTATCAAATCATAACAAGAGTTATCTCAGGACACTTTACAGATAGATTAGGTCTAGACCACACTCTATAAAGACCCATCAATTTCAGTAATTCCCCCAAGAGCAAGCATTCAGTGGGAGGAAAAACTTTTTTTAGGGAGAAACTTGGGACAGACCCAGGCTCTTGGTAGGCGGTGTCTGACGGTGCCGGTTGGGGGTGTGATGAACAGTGGCGATAATAGTCACAATAAAGATAATGGAACAATGACCAGAAATAGTAGTTGTAGTAGTTCATGGCATAGCAGGGCAATGCAGGGCGTTACAGGACATAGCAGGGCACAGCAGAGCATGGCAGGGTGTAGCAGGACGGATGGAGGGAGTGCGTTTACAGTGCGGCGGTGGGGACGGCGAAAAAACCTGCAGCGGCCTGTGGCCAAAAGTTGAGACAGACGTTTCAACTTTTGTGGAAACGCAAACCCGTTGTCACTCTGCCCATGATTAAACCAGCGATCGGACTTGGCAGCCCGTTTTGAGGCGGTGCGAGGGTCCTGTACAGTAAACGGTAACACCGCTGCCTCTATCGCTGCCACAAGAAATAAAAAAATAAAAAAAAAGATTGAGGGTTAAAAAAGGAAACACACTTTCTCCCTTTCTCTGTGAAATGAAGCTGTCTTCAAGTGTGATCACAAATGTTGAGATGAATAAACAATCTGACAGAAAACAATAATTGTGAAATATCAAGTCTACTTAGGCTACATTGGAGGGTTAAAGAACACAACAGGACGTCACACAAATGGGCCATTTGGTGAAACTGCCACACTACCCTGCGGCGCGTCGCCGGATCGCTTACTTTGGTCTGAATGCCCCCTAAAGGGAGCGCCTGCCCTGAGGCCTAAATCACGGTGAAGGCTTTACGAGGTTGTATATTTGAGACCGATGTCTCGGCAGTCAGAGGAACTTTAGGAGTAGAAATGCATCTGGGACAACGAGGAGATAAAATAAATCAAGCCCCCAGCCAACAAACATCCATTAATCGCCATGTCCATCATGCGCGGCTGATCGCATCCGCCTCGTTGGCTGCGCGGAGTGACAAGATATTGGGATTGCACCGGGGGGGTATAGATTACATCTCATCTTACCGCTCGGCTCCCAGAGGCGACTCACTTAGCGGAAGATGACAAATCCTGCGCGGGGGAATATCTTCAACTGAAGAATGCGTTGCATACATGATCCGTCATGAACACAAAAAGGCTGCCACAATAAACCGCGTGTATGATAGCGGCGGTTGGTCTGTTGAAACCGCCATCATTCCAAAACTCAAGAGAACAGCATTTTGACAGCAGGCTCCTTTTTAATACCATACACCAAACATGGGAACAGAGTTTCAGAAACCACAAGTGAAGAGTGCATGGGACAGTTGTTTACTGAGTGTGAGCAATAAGACCGGCACTGAAACTGAAAAATTGGTTGCCCTTTCAAGTGGTTGTAGACAGAAGTGGTTTTACTCATTCAAATGTCGTTTTCACACAGTGTATATGAGAGAGAAAGAAAAAAAAAAGGAAACAATTGAATTCACAGGTCGCTGTTGCGAGAGCACTGGCTAATCCATTTACTGATAGATGCAGGGCGTAGTAGGAGTAAACAGGTTAGGTCAAGCTGACATTTAGTTCCAATGGACAGCGGAGGAACAGAGAGGAGGAGCAGGGAGGAGAGGCAGCGCTCCAGTGTCTCTCAGCTAAGAAGAGACTGATTACGTTTTTCAGGGAGTTGGCGGCGTTTCAGAAGCTCCGTGTGCTTGCACAGTACGATAGAGAGCCTTTAAAAGTACGAGTGTACGTATCTTCTCGAGCAAGCGTGCCTAGCATTTTTAGGAGCAGAATTCAAGATTTCTGTTGGAATAATGTAAAAAAAAAAAAAAAAAAAATGAGAACGTGAGGAGGAGGGGATGGGGCACTAAATCCCTGCAGACCTTTTATCGTGTCTGCATCTGGGCGCCGAGCCTACAACATCAGGCACACATTTTTCAACTGGGCTTTTTCCAGACGAGCACACCACTTGGCTGAACCCTGGCCAAGAGTAAAACAGAGCTCATTACTGAGTAATGTGCTCGCAGGCTCACATTTTGAAATGTGTAAGTAATTGTAAAATATGTACTCGGAGGAGGGGAGAGCCATCAAACCTATATCATTCGGAGCAAAAGTGCAGCTTTTGCGTGTTTGGCTCGCGACGCTAGTGGAAGGTTACACCTACGGAACATATGAGAAGCCCCAGCACACACACACGTGTGTGCACTCTTAAACGTTTCACACAGGGTGAATCTGCCGAGTGCGGCCGACTCTTTTAAGACTCACGGTGCTGATGGTACTGTTGACGCATGATAAGGGAGACAAGGGAGATTGCATCTCTTGCTCTGGCTTGGTCATTCAATTGGCCCTGCTGTGACAAATGACTCGTCTAATCCTCTCCTCTGAAGCACTGACTCATCATGGCGGCTGAGTGGCACTTCCCCTTGGCTCTGAAGGTAATTCTCTGAAGATGAAAGAGGTGTGTGCGCATGGCTTTGTGTGTGTTGGCGTACTTACTTGACCCTCTGGATCCAGATGCAGTAGTCTGTGATGTACAGATCATTCAGTATGTAGGCCGGGTCGTTCTCTCGGAACACTTTGTGAATATCCAGCAGGCATTGGAGGACACAGGCTTTCCCTGGGCACAGGAACACACCGCGGCAGGCAAATGGAAAAACAGTGTTATTCGCGCACAGTATTAAGGGTGACAATGCACTCCAGCTGCTGGCAGACACAGCATGCATCTAAAGGCTTGCAGTCATTGTTCCATACATAAAAGCCAAGGTACAGGATCAGAGGAAAATCCCAGCGAGCTGCAGAGTAATTTGATCCATACGGTTTTTAAGAAGAGTTCCTGGTTAAGAAGTGGTTAGTCTGAGACAAAAGAGCCAGTGAAGACATCTCTATTTTTGGCATTCAAGCTGTCAATTTAATGGTGGCTCTGCTCAGACTTTCTGTCGAAAATGTGTTTGCCTTGATCTGTGAAAAACAGAACTGAATGTTTTTTGATGATTTTCCACTCGACAGCCATTTAAGTCTGCCTATTTTTTTCTTGCGACAAACCTGAAGGCCCGATTTAAATTTTGCGTTTACAGAAATCAATAATTCAATGCAGCAAGGTAATGAACTTGAGTGTTTTCCCAACTGTGCATGGCACTGCTCCCTTGAGGGATGGGTTAAATGCAGAGAATGAATTTCGCTACATGTATGTGTATGTGACAATAAAGTACTTTTACCTTTATTAAGTCCAATATATGTTGATCACTTAAGTATAAAACTTGAAGCTTTAAAAAAGCTCTCTATTTTCGTCTAGCGCTCAAAAAAATAATTTTCTTTAAATCCTGTTTGGTCTTACATGAAGAGTATCAACTTCAAATTTAACGTCAAAGCTTTCTAGCCCCGAGGGAGTCTAGCAAACAACAGCGTATGACATAGTTACAATCTCATCGTGACAATTATGTAGTATGAATTTGCCACCCACTCTGACTCACAGCTTAAGCGTTTGAACTATTTGAGTGCATTCCATTTTGCCACTTCTCAAAACCTGCTTAGAATTGGTACGTAGCATGAAGTATGGACACAGCTACTGCGACAATGCCTGCTATTTGAAGCCAAACAATTGTGATACTACTGGGTTTACGCTCAAACAAAACGGTTTGAAAAATGACCTTGTTTCCCCACTCTTAATGTCAATGTCTTCTGCTTAAAGCTATAGTGCGTAAGTTTCTGTCTCCCCCATGAGGAATCCAAAGTAATGACAACCATTCTGTCGGCACGTCCACATGATGCAAGCCTTCCGTGATCACGCACCACCCCCAACCCTCCTACACACAGTTGCTAGTAGCGAAGGAGGACACGGAGGATTCATATAACATGATGGACTCTTCAGAAGAGGTCATTATCTTTAGGGCTGTCCTCGACTAAAGAAATTCTTAGTCGACTAACATTTATAGGATTTTTTTCGACTAATCGATTAGTTGATTTAATTGACAGAGCTGTGCGCTTTGAGAGGTGGTTAAGACTAGAAAAGCACAATATAAATGTAGTTAATTAACCATCTGTAAAACTGAGTTTCTCCACAATTAATCCTGCAAAAGCAGTACTTTAAATCTTGTGTTTACCATAAATGTGATCAGAAGTTTCCTGAAATAAATAATTAAGCATAAAAAATGACTAATCGACTAAAGAAATCTTAGTCGACTAAGACCAAAACGACCGATTAGTCAACTAATCGACTGAGAGGTGGCAGCCCTAATTATCTTCACTCGAGTTTCTGCGAGGGAAAGTCACCGAAAGACACAGTCTTGTTAACATAGTCATACTGAGAAATCCAGAGAGAGTTGTGTGGAGCTGGTAGTCTTAATTAGCTTTGTAGCAACTCAGTTGGCAATGGGCAAAGAGTTCTTTGTGGCGGCCCCGGTTCGAGTCCGACCTGCGGCCCTTTACTGCGTGTCATCCCCAATCTCTTTCCCACCTTTCCTGTCTATCCACTGTCACTATCAAATAAAGGGAAATAAATTAAAATAAATTAAAACCACATAAATCATGTTTTCTTCCAGCTATTCATATGCTTTTGAGTGCTTCAGAGTCATTGTAGGGACTGCAAAGAGATGCCACTGCTCAGTCAGTCACCCATCCATCCATCCATCCATCCATCCATCCATCCATCCACACCACCATGTGCAGAACCAGAGGTAACTCTAAGAGGTTTGCTATGCTGTCCTATCAGAAACAAACAATGTCATGGCCATGGATAAGAACAGGAAATATAAATTATTATTATAAAAAAAGGTACCAAATGGTTTTGACAAAACTCAAGTAATATCTTTATTTTATTCCATGTGGATTTTTGTGTGTACAGGATTCCTTGTGGTATCTTTCAGCATGTGTGCACTTAATTACAGAAGCTTATCATGATTTAAAGGGGAACTATGTAGTTTTTTTTAGCTTAATTTACCTTAAGTGCTTCAGAGTCATTGGAATGGTTATATTACTTTTTTTTTTGATTGAAAGGTGGTCGTCTCACTTCCCTCTAGCGCCTGTGAGCGGAAAAACCACCCTTATCTATCAAATGGGGGAAGCTTTTTGTTACAATGCATGGTTTATGGTCACCACCTGCACTTGGACTCTGTAAATATGTTCCAAGAACATATATATTCATTATATATGTTTATTACATATTCAGTTCAGCTAGCATGCTGCAGCTTTCAACGCCACAAATGCACCACACAGAATCTCCATTTGTTATTCTGACAAATGACTTTTCCCTGAAGCATACAACAAGTCAAACTTCACACAGCACTTCTCCCTCCAAATCGGGCGTATAAATAGACTTATGATGTGGCCGACAATCCACTGAGGGCAAGTGAAAATGCTCCTCTCCACCTCCGCAGAGCCGCTTGGCATTGTCCAGAGACATTCCAGCGCAATCCAAATAAACAGCGCATTTGCAGTGAGGCAAACCTTAAACAAACATTTGTTTCTCATTTAAGCATGGGATCGCATGCAGGAAACTCTGCCCTCAAATTCAGGACTTGGATCACCTAAAGCAAAAAACACACCGGCTTCTTTATCACAGGGACGATTCATGAGTTTGTAGGAAATCCGAGGAAAGGTTGCTCTCAGTTCAACACTGATATTTTAGGTGAAATGACCAAAAGAAGTGAGCAAGGTGCGTTACGTAGAGCAGGTCTTACAATGAGTGGGGAAGAATGTGCAATCCACCCGTACAACGGTAATTCCTACATGGCTGCCGAATGAGCAGGCTTGTATGTAGATGTAGTGGTGGGTGGAAAGTGTTCAAAAAAAAATGCCTGCTGAGTCTTCTGGGCTACAATGCAGAGATTCCAAAAACTGCATAAGTATCAGAGTGAAAATGACAACTTTAACTTGTTTTACCCCTATTTCATGCTATATTTACAGTGTTTCCCACAGATTAGAAAGCAATTTGTGGCGCGGGGGGGTTGTTTGTCCGTTGCTCGTCCCGTGGGCGAGCTACCGACCATGCATGTGTCATCGATGTAGTCCGACCTGGAAAGGCCATTATTATTGTAATATAACAGGATACATTTTCATTCTGAAGTAGCAGCTTACAGTCCAGCTGTGTGGCATGAATCTGATGGGTCCCAGAAACAATGGAACACCTGTTATCTCGTAAAATGAGACCATTTCTCATAATTATGAGATCCACATCTTGCTGTTGGATGCTGTCCTCCTCTCCTACTCTTTCTTCAATGCCTAACGAATCTCTCTCTTTCTCTCCCAGTGACCCTGTCTTTCTGCTTGAGCAGCACTGCTTGAAGCCTGAAAATATTGTAAACAAATTAATAACATAATTAATTACACTGGTCGGACTGTTCAGCTCCGTTTCAGACTAATACCTCCGGTTCAGGCTGGTCCTCATCCTCAACATGTGCCTTTTTCAGTGTAAGAGTAAAAAAAAAAAAGACTATTTATTTATATTTATAATAAGTTTATTTGAGTCACAGCTGCTACATATAGTGTTTTGACCTCGTCAACACAACTGCATTTTACTGCAAACTTGCGACTAGTTAACTTTCTAAAGAAGGCGCAATCGCTTGTTTGCTAAGAGTCGGGTCAGGACTCCAACATTAACATGCTGACAACATTGTATTCAGAATATAAAATATTTTTATAGCACTTTTTAATGTGTTATTGTGTAAAGGTGTTCACGAGATACCAACCTTTCTTGAACTTGTGAATTTCGCCAGCCGTCTTCTCCATAGACAGTGTTTTCTTGGAGACAGACGCTGTGTGTACGGGGGGGATGATCAATGGGCTGTGTGTGTGTGTGTGTGTGTGTGTGTGTGTGTGTGTGTGAGTGAGTGAGTGTGTGTGAGAGAGAGACGCGTGAGTGACAGAGAGGAGGAGGAGGAGAGCAGGGAAAGGAAATGCAGCTGAACGAATACGCTGCGTGCTTTAAATAGCATTAAAAATAAATAAATAAATAAAGTATAACGAAACGCAATGTGTGGCAGGCGGCTGGTGTTGATTTTTCCGCCACAATATAGTCTGTGTGGGGAAAACACAGATTTATTTAATGCATCAACATTAATGTCCATCCAGCTTGGAATCTGCATCATATTAAGAATAGCCTTTTAAATTTTACATTGATTGTAAGGAAACGACAGGAGTAACAGGTGAACCAGCTTAACAAGTGACGCATTTTCTGCTGTGACAAGTGCTGTGTGGTGGTTCCATATTATGCCGACGTGAAGAGTGGTTCATGTGGATTTCAAAAAGTAACTGATAAATATCTAAAGCAACTTTAGTGTTAAGGTGAAAAGAAAAACTTTATTATGAGGTGCTTTGATGATTATGAGGTGCTTTAAAAAAGGCATGAGAGACCCATCTTCATCCCGTGTCAGGTCTAACGTACCATGACCACTGCCGACTGACATCCCAATCCACTTCCAGCAACAAACATTTGTTTCTCATTTAAGCATGGGATGGCATGCAGGAAACTCTGCCCTCAAATTCAGGACTTGGAGCACGTAAGGCAAAAAACACACCGGCTTCCAAGATTTGACTTCTTTTTCACAGGGACGATTCATGAGTTTGTAGGAAATCAGAGTAAAGGTTGCTCTCAGTTCAACACTGATATTCTAGGTGAGATGCCCAACATGCCCAATCCAGATCGATGCAGTCCAATCGTCTAGCTCAGTACATCTAACTTAAATGAATGCACATGTTGTAGCATTATTGAATGCTACCTCAGCTACTTTCTAATATAATTTCCATTTCATTCAGTCTTTTCCTTCTTTCCTCTGTCACACATGCACACACAGTCCAAGCATCTCATCCCATCAGTGCCCTGAACCTACAGTGTTCACACCCCCGCTCTGGTTCCTTGATTTTCCATAACTAGGTCAGAGAACTTATTTGACCAAGAATTTGATTAAATTCCAAAACTTTCCCTGCCCTCTCAGAATTCCAAGACCTGCGCAAAATATGCCTGAATGAATTTCGGCAGAGATGCATAGTGGATGGATCTGTAACAGAGGGCCACATCTGACATTTCCCGTCTCGTCCTGTCAGCGTGACAATGACAGAGGCGTGACCCAGAGGTTCTCCTTCACACTTCCTAACCGCAGGCGCCTTTCGCTCCTCTGTACCTGCCCAGTAGCCCTTTAGTTTTTGGCCACTTTGGCAGCGTGGGGAGTATTCTCAAGGAGCTCCTCCACCTGCTTCCTAAGGGCTGTTCAAATATTTACCTCCGGATAACATTTCCTCGGAGGCCGTAACCTGTGCGCTGCCGTTAATGGGTTTGCTTTGCTAATACCTATGAATGTTTGCTTTCACGGCCACTTAAATGAAGTGCCTCAAATGTGGAGCATGCATTTCCATTTGCTTTATCCTGACAAATTAATAAGTGTGTAAAGTAATGCTGGGAGGAAACACACCATCAGACACGCCAGGGCGAATTACTGTAGTGTTACAGTTTATTACGGAAAAGGCCTATTACTTGCAAATTATAAAAAGGTTATTAATTGTGAGTGAAAAACAATAAAATAAAAAAGAAATTCTTAATACATTGACACAAATTAACAAAGCCTCTCATCATTTGGCTGTTTTGGGAAAAAGAAGAGTGAGATTATGAGGTTGTACGATTTTGAGGCCTGGGGTGAACATGAGTAATCTCGTTATGGCAGAAATAATGTTTCCGAGGCAACGGAAAGAAGGTGAGGAGAAAGAGTGACTCCAACTGCTGTTTCCCTGGCTCTCCTGATCTACTCATCTACCTACTTAATGAGGCGCGGAAATGCTAATCTGGAGCTTAAAAGGCCTTTAATTTGCTGTCATTTACCAGCGTTAAAATCATCACAAGCTGGATAATCTTAGCCCTTACACATCCTGAGTGTGTTTACACTGCAGTTTCATCTGTCCGCCGGGGCTTTTGATTTAAAGATTACTCTGGGCTTTGAGATATCAAAGTCAACAGTCCGTTCTCAACTAATCCACATTTCACTCCCTGAGGAGGTGGGAGTGGGGCCACTCTCTTAAGCCCCTTTCACACTTAATAGTCTATCCCCTGAATGATTAGGAACACTTCCCGCGTGGGGTCATGTGTAACTGGGAGCAGGGATTGATATTCAGGGAAATCTGTACCGCCAATTTCCTACCTTAAGACCTAGTAACATTTCAGAGGAAATGCTGGTACGGCTGTCTGAATGAGAGCAGTAATGTTGCAGGGAGAAGCAGGTTAAAGCGTGATTTATGCTTCTGCGTTAAATTAACGCCGTGGCTACATACGTAGAGACACGTGCCCTATGCCGCAGCCTGACGTGCACCTCTCGAAAAATGTAACTACACGTCGCTCGGCCGTGGCTTGGTAGCGTTGCGTTTCCCCCGACTCATTTCCTGGTTCTCCTTCTCCATAAACAACGTGAAATCAAGGACAGGGTTACCTTTTCCTGCTACAGATTTCCCACCGTGGTCAGAAAACACAGGGGAGACACTTTGTTTCTCCCACTATGCCTCTCGAGTCGTTACTTGCACCGAAGCCAATCGCTGTCACTCTCTCATTCGCTCTATATTACACGCTCCACGCACGCATGCCCTGCTATGCTCCTTAATAGCCGAGACACACCAACCAGACGGCCGACTGTCGACAGAAAAGCCATTCGGAATGACCTCGGGGACTCGGGACACACCGACTTGAGAAACGTAATACGTCTCCATAGCAGCAGGCGGCGCTAATCTGTACTGTTGACCAAAAAATGAAAACCGGCAGCTGATTGGACGAACGCGTCACGAGGGTTTGTCTTCTCTGGAAATTCAAAGCCAAACTGTCATGGCGGCTAGTTCCGAATACGATCTCATATTGTACTAAAATAGTTCACCGAAACATGTTTCTGAAAACATTTTAAGCGAGAAATAGGCCGTGCAGTTGCTGAATCTGTCTTCATTTCAGATCAACAAAGGTCAGTTTAAAAGATTTTCGTCAGATTTTGAGAGACTGTAGTCAGGCTCATTCAGCTCGCCATTTCCGGGTGAGTCCCGACGGCCCTGCCTCCGACTGAACATGTCAGGTCGGCCAAAATGAACGCCGACAGCCCCCCAGACGGACGACAGCACGGGACACACCGAACAGACTCGAGTCACTGACCTCGCCAGACTGTCCCACGGCAGATTATCGGCTTGGTGTGTCTCGGGCTTAAGAGGTCAATGCACACACCAACGCACAATTATAAACTTCAGGCCACTTACGTAGGCTACGGCAAAAGCTCTGCGTCGAGCCTCCGCAGAACCATAAATCACACTTAAGGGACCAATCCCTTAAACAATAACAAGAATCCGCTGATTCGGATAGTAGGTCACAAAAAAACATTGCAGCCTTTTTTTTCTCATATGAACTCCTGACATTGTCTGAGGTTGACCTTTCACACATGTTGCACACAACGGGAGATTGTCTGCGTCAGACGCGTTCTCACTTGCAGGAAATGCTCCATTTGGTTTAGACGGGCGGTGCCTAGGTAGAGCGCGAAGGAGGCAGGACACGAGGCAGATTACACCACGGTCACGTAGCCAGTTTGTAATTTGGTCATTAAGACCCACGTCTCTTGCCATTCTTTGCATTTTTTCAGATGATTTCGACGCCGGCCCTTACCAACGGAAGTTCCCGAATCTCTGTTGGTGCGTCCACTCGCATGCTGGGAATTCTCAGGACAATGACCTGCTCTATTCACGTATGGGCTCAACCGGACATTACACAGACTTCGTACTAGGAAGCCGGCAGGGTTAAGTCTGTTTAATGTCCAGTCCCGCCGTTTCAGCTCCCCCGGTTAATGTCTAGATAATTTTAGGGTTGCAGTGCATGTGTGAAAAGGGCGTACTTGCTGAACATCTGGTGTGGTGCTTCTTGGTGACTCACCTGACTGCAAAATCTTCGTTGTGTCACGAACAGCGGCAGAGACCATGGAAAAGTGTCTGTAGAGTGGGTAGCACAAAACCCTCCGTCCGAATGACACCAGGACGTCTTGCAAGGAGCTGTATGTCTGCGAAACCCCAAAAAAAACAGAATCTCAGAGAGCTATCCAGCACCAAAACAGACCGTGGTTTTATTCAATAAGTAAAGGGGGCTGTGATGGCGCAGTGGATATGACTGGGAGACCTGGGTTTGATTCCCACTGCGATACATCAACCAATGTGTCCCTGAGCAAGACACTTAACCCCTAGTTGCTCCAGAGGCGTGAGACCTCTGACTAGAGATGCACCGATAGACCGGCCGGTGACCAGAATTGGCCGGTTTTCACGTGCTTGGCCGTGACCGGCGATCGGCAGGTATGACATATGCCGATTTCATGGCGGTCAACGGTACAATTAACTGACACCATAAGTTATACAAGTTACAGTTCTCAAGGACGCACGCACACACGGGCGCGACAGCACAGTTTCTTTTTCCTTTCTCTCAACTTTTCCGCCGTGTGTCGCGCATACCCGCTCGCGCTGTGAAGCGCGTGTCCGCGCTATTCTCACACATGTAGGGAACCTCGGGAATTAACCTGCAACATGTCAGCTGTTTGGAAATTCTTCAGCGTGTGTGCAGAAGATAAGTTTGCAATATGCAACACCTGCAAGGAGAAAGTAGGGCGTGGAGGGACGACACCAAAATCACATTTCTTTTTAGCTGGAAATTGGATGTGAAAAGAAGGAAATGGTTCTAACATTGCACTTAAGATGTGTGTGAATTTCCCACACCAGGAGCAATTTATATAGTTCTATTTTATAGTGATCCATGTTCTGTGCAAAATGTTCTATTAAAGAAAAAAATAGAAAATAAATATTTGCGTGTGCTGTAAAGTGGTTAGAAAAAATTAAATTGGAATCGGCTAAAATCGGTATCGGCTGGCCTAACTCAAAGAAAATCGGAATCGGCCTAGAAAGTTGTAATCGGTGCATCTCTACCTCTGACCTATATAGCAATTGTAAGTCGCTTTGGATAAAAGCGCCCGCTAAATGACATGTAATGGAATGGAATGTAAAGGAAATGGAGATGCAATGGACAGTAAAAGGTTTGGTTCAGCCATATATACCATATTCATTTTCTCCTTTCCTTCAGACTGGCTCCTGTTGGTGTGCATGGCAGTCGCCGGTGTGCTAATTACTCCAAACAACTCATTTATTGAGCTGGAAAAATAGGGGCTCACAACTCTTAAAACACCTCTGCAGCCCTGGCCTGTTAATTGCGGCTTCTCTTTAATCACTGCCTTCAGTCTCAGATTTTCTCTGCACCAATGGACACACAGCCTGGAGACAGAAACAGATTTTTTTTTTTTTTTCATCTCACGTTTCATTCTCTTCTTTTCTTTGTGGCTTGTTAGGATGTGCTGTGAGCTCACAAGTGCGTGTCATCTGGGATCATGCTCTCCCTTGGGCTTGTTTAGCAGGAGTGTAAATAAGGTCTGCTGCTGCAGAAGGGGTGCGGGGGGCGGACTCACAGTCCCACCAGTGCAGTCGACTGAGGACAAGTAAACATGCAGCAGATGGAGGGAGGAGGGGGGAGAGACAATGGGAAGGCGAATGTTAGGCATAAGCGAGGGAATAGAGATAGCAGAGAGGAAGAGTGGAGTGAGGAAGCAGAGCTGATTTCATATAGTCAAAGACAGAGAGGGATCTATTGTAGAGCACAAGGTGAAGGGAAGGGGAGGAGGAAGGAGGGAGCGGGGGATTGAGCGAGGTGGCTTATCAGTGGGAGCCGACAGCTCTGCTGACTGACTGACGAGCAGTAGAGGGCGGCCAGGCAGGCGGAGGCTGTTCTTCACCCCGCTGTCACCACAGCAGGAAAACTACAAACTCTCAAACTGTGGTCGAGGTCTAGTCAAGCAAACTCCTGCAAGCAACCTTATTGGCTGCTTTATACAACGAGTTGCACCTTAGATGTTTTTATCACAAGTGGTGACAATGTGTGGAAGCCCAACACCTAATCAGTCCCTCCAGAAAAACGTGATTATGCAATCGCACAATTCAATGCATAATCAGCCAAAGTCCGCATATTTATGTGGGGGGCGCATTTTTTCAAATACGCCGCACAAATTGCCGATTTCTGCGCAAAATATGCGGAGCTTGCATGATTTCATAATCCCCCGCATTTTCGTTCTAAAAAAAGTCACATATATCTTAGTAGAAAGTTGAAAAATGTTGCGTTTACTCAAAGCCGGTCTACGGACTAGCTATTCAGCCCCATTGTACCGAATTTGGTTGCAGTTCCACCAGAGTTCCACTGAGGGTGATCGCGGTCCAGTGCAAAATGAGCGGGACTCTATGGAGCTAGACGGCTAAATGTGTCTCTTTCGCCTGATTGTCGTTGAGAAACCTCAGATTTGATTGTAGTTTTTGCAAGTTCAACATGGGTTATAGGTCGAAAGTTGAATGAATGAGTACTTATGTCCTTTTGATTTCTTATAGGTTGAGTCGTTGTTGCCCATAACACGCTAGCATTCTGCTAATGAATGCTGATTGGTCAGTGAAGGTCTGATTACGATCGGAGATCCAGCTTGACGGCATCCGAAGCAGAGCCAGAATGTCAGAGTGAATATTTCGGGGTGGTCTTTAAAACATTAGCAAACCTCTTTCTAGCACGTGTATTGACAGGGAGAGCCTAACCTGTCAGCTGTGTTGTCGATGTTGTCGAAGCGACTCAGAGCTTGCCGTAAAGCAGTATCTCCAGCCGTATATGTGTATGACGTCATTGACATTTTAAAAGGCTTTTTAGAACAAAAAAACAACTTTAAAAAAATCTAACACCCAGCAGGGTGTATTTTCTTTGCCTCCCCTTTCGAATGCCACATTCGAAATTACTAGACAAAAAATGATATCCTGAGAAAAGTGGATTTTGAGGGGTATAGCTCCATAGAGCCCCATTCATTCTGCACTGGCCTGTGAGCGCCCCCTATATATATCTCTGGTGGAACTGCAACCAGTTCAGAAGCCGGAAGTAATGAGGGAGTGGAACTTCTTCCTATATTAGAAATTCTTTGGTTTACTTCACACAATTTCCAATCAAGTGGCTCTATCTATGGTAATTCGAAGGGGGATTTCATTCTTGCAGGTTTTGTTTTTTTGTTGTGCATGATCAAAAAACATCTCCCCTCCCTCTGCTTTCTTCACAAATCGCAGCCTGCTTACCACATCTGTAGTGTAGTGTGTAGTAGCTTAAATACGTCCAGCTCAACATTAATGAAGGATTGTCTATTCAAATAGGCAGATGAATGTGTTCATTCACAACTGTTGTCACTGAAAGCGTGAAACCACTGGCAAAAACACCAAACCACAACCCTCTTGAGCACCAACAATAATAGAATAAAAATACAATAGCGGTATTGAGCACCACGCCTGGCCTACAGAACCAGAAGTGCTATAGCCTTCATTAACTGCTAATAAGTGTCAGTTGAGATTTGATTTATGGTTGTTAGTTCAGGGGTTACGGCCTAGCTGACATGTGCCTCCTTATAAAATGTAGCAAAACCATAAAAATTTAGCAAAACCATCTCTTCTGAACACCTTCTGCTCACCACAATCGTTGCTCTGTATCAAAACCATTAAAAAGGGGAGCAGTCACTAAGTCAGTAATGAGACAATTCAAAATAGTAAGCGGGATGTAATGCTAGTACAAGAGCCAAACAAAGTAGGGGAATAGCCCACCATCACTCTATATCACAAACTCACAGTTATAAGAACAGCAGGATCACGTCCAGTCTTGTGAAGGTGGCACCATGTGAAATCCAGCACTAAACTAAACATCTAAATGGGTTTATGTGGTAATTAGGGGCTACTGCTTCCTAAGGCAATCAGAGCTCCAGACTGCGACCAAATGGTAGCATTTTGCGACCAAAATTTGAGAGTGTGCGACTGAATTTTACATCCAGTAAATTTGTCCCCCCCCCGCCCCTCTACAGCACCTTTCAGTGACAAGGCAATTCAAAGTGCTCTACATGAACCATTAAAGAGAATTAAAAATGGTCATGATGAAAATAAAACAGGCTAAAAAAGAATATACAAAAACAAAAATAAAATATAGCTTTTTTTTTTTTACTGTCATGACAGCAATGGGGCTGTCAGTTTACCTTCTATGTTGCATCTTCAAAAGTGACACTGAATTTGAAACAGCACATTGTAATTTCTGCATCTATTATCAAAGTATTTGTTAGTAATACAGTGGAAATTAGTAGAAATGTGAATATTTGGTTAGCATGTTGGTGTGTGCCCCTAAATTTTCTCGTTGCGCCCCTAAAATTTTCAGTTGGGGGCCACTGTGCTCCTAGTAAAAAAAGTTAGTCTGGAGCCCTGGCAATGCCCACATTACTAATGCATGGGTTCCTCTACAATTTGAGCTCCTCACTGAGCCTCCTAGAGTGGTGAAATTTCAAACAACCTCATTCTTTTACAAAACTAGACATGCAAATGTCACAGAAATGTTAAGAAGCCAAGTTTCTGTTGCCAACGTGCATGTGATCAATCATTTTTTTACATCTAGATATTGTTCTCACAATACAGGGCGCTGTTCCAAGAACCCGCTTTACTGAGTAATCTAGATACATATACTGAGTCAAATGTGAAACCAGGTCTGAGGTAGGTTTTACTCAGCAACATTATCCAGATTACTGAGTGAACCTGCTTCTTGGAACAGACGCCAAAAGTCAAAACTAATCTGTACTCATTTTTATGCTCAAGAATAAACTTAAAAAAAAATCGATTTGATCAAGGATCAATGGTTAACAAATCAAATCACTATTTAAACACATTTTATTTTGTTAAAACAAAGAGAAAAACATGACTATGGGGACACCTGCACTGCGTGTTTGACTATACAGAAATATTAAAATGGGTGATAATGGAAACAAATAAAAAGGTGTAAATTTCCACAAAAATATCTGAAAGCACCAGTGTTAATGATTTTATATATATATATATATATATATATATAATATACATATATAATATACTGAGCCTGCTCGGGCCTTCGCCTTTTATTATGTGAAAAAGCCAACAAGTAGTAGCCAATCAGAGACAGAGTAGAGCAGGTCTTCGTGATATGCAAATAGGGAAAAAGTCAAACTATCGTAAATAACACGCTGTGCTCCTGCCAATGGCTGTCAAAGAGGTCATTTGGCATGCAGATTGGAACATTTCCAAAAAACTACCTTGCACAGTCGTTGCTAGTGTGCCATTAGTCAAGCTATGGCGTGCCAATGGTGGCACAAATGCCTAAGGTTGCTGACCCCTACTTGTCTAGTGGCAGGTTGTGAACATGCACGCACACACAATATTTTGACAAAAATGTCTGAAAGTCTGAAATACAAACTGTAAAAAAAAAAAAAAAAAAAAAAATGGCAGAATAAGGTATAGAGTTGTCCTCTGTATCTTTTTAAATTTTTTCTTTTCTGCTTTTAGAAAAGAAGATATACTTAGATTATTAAATAACCTTGTTTCACAAGCAGTTCCTTGCCAACATACACCAAAGTTGAAGAATAAAAGAACTGCCTCTGTAAGAATGTCATCATTAAGTTACAGTTGTTAGCTCTGAACTCTGTTCTCCAAAAATCTTCCGTCTGGCGCGGAGGAGGACACAATTAAATGGAAATCATGCCCTGTTTCCACCATGAACTACTCTCTACATCTCTACATTTCCCCCCGTTCCAGACAATTAAGCAGGTGTCTTGTCAATCAATGTTGACCACCACATACTGCCGTTTAGTCTCTCTCTCTCTCTCTCTCTCTCACTCACACACACACACACACACACTCACACTCTCACACTCTCACACTCTCACACTCTCACACACTCACACACTCACACAACAGACCCTACTCCTCCGTGCAGATTATTTAATGCCATTGACTATTCTACACACTCCAATACAGTAATGTAGGTGGCGGTATGAGCCTTCAACTTGGTTTGCGATCCACTAATTATCACACAGAAGAAGACATCGACCGACATCGATCTTTTTCCCCGCAGAGAAGACGGCTAGAGTCGATCTGGAGTTTAATGGTTAGTATAGTATAGTTAAGTTATTACCGGTATTTATTCAGGGGTTATAATGCATAGAGAAAGTTTTGGTGCCCCTTAAAGAGGTTTTAGCCAGCGCCAGAGGAATATCACGAGCGCCAAAATGTTTGATTTTCAGCTGCCAGCGTTTGCAGACTGTCAGACTGTACCGGGCTCTCCAGGTGACCTGGTGCTGCTCTCTGCTGAGCCACGTTCACGCAACAGCAGCACTTAAACTGTATTTCACGCTATGATGGTTACATTTGCAATGAATCCGCGGTTCACATGCCTGCCAAACCGTAGGGGCGGTCTGCTGCTCTACGTCACGGACAATTTATTTATACATAGTTGAAAATAGATAACTTACACTGCATAATGTTTTGTATTCATAACACTATTGTATTGTTGTACAAATAAGCTACAACAGTAATAGCAGTTACCATATGTAAGTCACTCCTACATTTTTCAACTGAGGAGCAAAACATTCCCCTTGGGAAAAAGAAACAGTTGTGTCCTGTTCATAGTAATCAAATGAACTGGACTTTGTTGTCAGATGCGAAAGCACCCTTCCCTTACTGCATTATACCATTACATTTAAAATTTTGATTTCTTACCTGCAGAATTTTGTATGAAAATATTTGAAGTACAATTAATATGAGAAGTCTGCACCTCCTTCCGCGCGTGCGCCCCCCACCCCGGGTCAGCTGCCACCACAAATAGAATCTAACTCTGATTTTCCATGTACGGGTGTTACGTCATGCTGAAATTTGATCGGCTCAAACAGCAAGGCATCACGAATATCAAGGATGGTTGATAAAGACACTCTCGATGTGGATGCCTGCTCAGGAACAGCGACATGCCGGCTCTCTTACAGACCTTCCAACATGCACCTGCCATCATGTACTCAGAATACATATCTGGAACTTGATGGGAACCACTTCCATCCGCTAATGGGTCTCGCCCTAAGCTACCCACAGACAATTTTAAAAGCAGGAGACATTAAGTCTGCTTGTCAGTTGCATTATAAAACAGAAAGAAATATTTAGTGGCTGCAAAAATGCATCCAAAGTCAAAAGCAGACATCTGAGAAGGCAGGAAACCGAAGCAGATCGACACAGTGCAGCATGAATTAAAAGAGTACTCCACTGATTTAGCGTCGCACTCTTATAACACTGTTAGACTCATGATTAGGGTTGGGCATCGTTTGGATTTTAACGATTCTGATTCCAATTCCGATTCTTCCTTTCAATTCCGGTTCTTATCGATTCTCGATTCCGATTCTTTGAGTGGTGGAGTTGAAACGTGTCACATACTTACTTCATAAATAAGAGGAAAGTTTTATTTTGATTCAAAGGTGGGTTGCAGTTTGACGGGGCTTTTTCAATGTAAAATAAAGCACTAGAGCACCGCTTACTGTGCTCCATGGCTGCAACACAACAAGTGCCTGGCCGCTACGGAAACCAAAACTTGCGCATGTTAAATTTGGAACCCATGATCAGATTTGAAACCAAATCCTCCAAACGATTCCAAACGATTCCAATAAAGAAGCGATTCCAATGGAATCGTAATTTTTGAAACGATTCCAAGTAGGAATCGGTTCTCGATGCCCAACCCTACTCATGATGGACAGTTAAAAAAAAAAAGGGGTAAAAATTGATGCAGCAGAATCAGAGATATCATCTACGTCAAAACCTGGCGCATACATTACCCACAGTGCAACTTGGCCGCCCACAGTTCAGGCAGGGGTTCAGATGTGTTATGCCAGTAGCAGCCAATGTAGCTCCGAGCTGCTAGCCTCAAGCAGAGATGCAAAGTGGGCTACAGAGGCCTGGTAAGCTAACTTTTTTCTAACTCTACACCGCCATATTTTTTTATTTTCAAACTTGTAGTTTCCAGCCCCAACCGATATGATGTGTAAAACCTTTCCTTGTGCAATAACTGACTCACCTCCAGCCAGCAGAGAGTCCCGCTGAGTTTTCTGATAGTCCACGCTGACTCTACCTGCAGGGAAAAAGGGGACCACTTATCACCACAAAAATGACAGACAGGAAATATACAGTGCGATTTATTCTGCTCAGACAGAAAAAGCATGTTTAGTGGCCAGGTTGGTTCAGTGGTAGAGCAGGCGCACGTTTACTTGGAGGTTTATGCCTCGACGCAGAGGTCCAGGGTTCGAATCCGACCTGTGACGATGTCCTGCATGTCTTCCCCCCTTTCTCTCCCCTCTCTCCCCTAGCGGTCCTATCGAATAAAGGCGGAAAAGCCCCAAAATAATCTTTAAAAAAAAAAGGACGATTACTGTAAAGAGCAGGCTACACACTAGGCCTGTACGATTCGGGGGGAAATATGAATCACGATTCTTTTAGCTTAGAATTGATATCACTATCTCTACCACGATTTTTTTTCTTACGAAGTGTAATGTTTATTGCACACATGAACCATGACAAAACAAAACAAATTGGCAGTACCAAACATATTTTTTTTTGGCACCTAGAGCACATTGTGCATCACCACAAGCCTGTAAACATGGAGGCTTCAATGAATAAAGAAAATAAAGTACAAACTGGCCATTTAAGTACAGTAGGCTACCAAAAATAGTGACATATAACACATTGAACTAAATATGGTCCTGATACAGGCTCTATCTGAACTCCTTGAACATGTCTTTACATAATTAAAACATGTTAATGTCAAATGCTTTCAATAAATTAACTGGAGAAAAGAAACAGAAATAAATCAAAGTCATTTAAAAATTAATTTGCGAACAGGGGTGAATCGAGATCGCGATTTTATAAGGATTTATCATGCAGCCCCAATACAAACTATTTGAAATGAACTAGGGGACTTGTTCTCAACTCACTCCATATTATAA
Source organism: Perca flavescens (assembly GCF_004354835.1). Lineage (NCBI taxonomy): Eukaryota > Metazoa > Chordata > Actinopteri > Perciformes > Percidae > Perca > Perca flavescens. Next base: position 36,066,900 of record NC_041334.1, read on the forward strand.
TATTCCCTACGGAAATGAAAATGCTATCATATGATAGATTGTTTTCATAGCTGGGTTTAAGTTCAACATTGTGCTGTATTAAATATCACTAGTATTTCATTCACACGTGGTATGAACTGCCTTCAACAATGAAATCAGGCGTGCTCACCTTGCCTGTCTGCAGCTACCTTAGAGGAGTGACACAAAGAGGCCTGGACTGAGCTCTTGTATCGGCTGGTAATCTCTTAAGGCTCTGAATGAAACGGAAGGGGGTCTAAAGGATTTGAGGATAGAGGGTTTTGTCATCCAAGGCTAAGTGCTGCTCAGGAAGAGTTGCCTCTTCACACACACACACACACACACACACACACACACACACACACACACACACACACACACACACACACACACACACACACACACACACACACACACACACACACACACACTTACGTTGTGCTCTCCCTCTGTAGAGCGCACTTCGTAGGAATAAGCCAGCAGAATGTCCACAAGGCTGAGCCACACTTGGTAACGGGACGTCTTGTCCAGAAGGTAGGAACGGTTGGTGAATTTTCTCAGCTGCTCCTTCTCACCGTCGTTGAATGATACAGCTGCACGAGAACAAGGAATTTCAAGTTAAGCGTTCTATTTCATGTCACGAAAAGTCTGTGGCATATGTGTCAAAGGACTGAGACACTCAACTGCAGGGCTGTGCACCAAAATCGAATTGCCCCTAAAGCACAGAGTATCGGAAAATGCCTTGTCACTCAATACCCAATTTCATTACCTAAGGAGTCTCAAGGAATCTCATCAGCGTCAGTGAGCCAATAGGCATGCAGCATTCTCCTACCAAGATGTAATAAGGTTTGGCTTGGTTTGGTTTGATTGGCTGTGTAACGTTACACGTCGTAGAGACATGCAGGGAAAACTCTACGCTACGCACAGAGACGGGGGCTCACGTAGTAAGAACTGATGAGTAAATTTAAAAGGTCCCATGGCATGAAAATTTCACTTGAGGTTTTTTGACATTAATATGCATTCCCCCAGCCTGCCTATGGTCCCCCAGTGGCTAGAAATGGTGATAGGTGTAAACCGAGCCCTGGGTATCCTGCCTTTGAGAAAATGAAAGCTCAGATGGGCCAATCTGGAATCTTCCCCTTATGACGTCATAAGGGGAAAGGTTACCTCCCATTTCTCTGCTTTGCCCGCCCAGAGAATTTGGCCCACCAATGAGAGAGAGACACCATGGCTTTCAAACAAGCAAAGTGGCAGTTGGTCAAGGCCGTATTGTGTAATATTGTTATTTCTTTTTGTTTTATTAAATTGGTATCAAAGTCACGGTATTGGTATCGGATTCTTTTTTTTTTTAACAATACCCAGCTCTACTCAACTGCCCCATGAACTGCAGAGGAATCCATTAGTTGGTGTGAGAAGCTGTGTTGGTGGTGGTGGTGGTGGTGGTCAGGAGGAGGGGAGGTTGCATACACTGCTCCAGTTTGCACACATATGCCATTCATGTGGATCTTGTTTCGTAAGACAGAGGGAGTGTAGGACTTTACAAACTCCACATACCGAAACATCAATTATCTGAGCATGCTCAAACCATGGTGCATCAAGATAAAAGGCTTAATTATAGCAGCACGGGGGCCCAATGGGCACAGCAAGAAGGTACCGGGTTCGAACCCTGGTCGTCCCGGAACTTTCTGTGTGGAGTTTGCATGTCCCCCCCACCCCCGTGTCTGCGTGGGTTTGCTCCGGTTTTCCCCACAGCTAAAAATATGTTCCCCTCCCTCTCTACCAAGCTGATGTGTGGTGAGCGTCTGGCGTCATGAGGCTGCCGTGCATCACCCAGGTGGGTGCTACACACTGCTGGTGTTAGAGAGTAGTCCTCCCCCCTGAAGCGCTTTGAGTGTCTATGATAAAGCTCTATATAAAATGTAATGAATTATTAATGTATCGTTGTGGCCCCGCTGTGATTTACACAGCTTAATTAAGTGGATTTAGTGTCCTACGTCTTTAACATGACGTTCACACTCAACTGGCTAAATCTGAAAATGCACAATTTTCTCTCCGTTTTTGGCCTTGTGTCCACAACAAGCCAGTGATTTCACATCCAACGCTGAAAACCCCAACCTCACGTTTTAGTGTCAGCAGGGAAAACTGCACTTTTGGAAAACAATGGCGTTGCTTGAACGCTCTGGGCTGAAATTCTGGTATTTCCTGTGAATTCTTACAGTCAAAATCTGCAGGAAGCCTGGATTTTGATGTCTATCTGGGAGTGCCTGTGTGTTAACCAACTGAAGAGTATGGCTGCACGAAATGAGGAAAATATGCCTTATGCGATAACGTTGTTGAGTATCGCGATAAGGATATTACTTGCGATAATTAAACAGATATTAAAGTGTATTCTTCTAAAACACAACACACTGCCTATTGAATTAAAAAAATTATAATTTCCAACATTCTTTTACTGAACAAATTTAACATTGAATTGAATATAAAAGGCAGCACTAAAAAAGGAATCACATTACATTTTAATGTGCGGTTTTCTACGGATAATTTTTTTTCAACTAACAAAAACACCCGTTTCGTGTCTATTGCGATATGCCGCAGCCTTTCGCGATGTGTATATTGTGCAAGTTGATAATCCGATGACAATAAAAAAACTATATTTTGTGCAGCCCTACCGAAGAGTACCGTACGCAGTGAAACAGACTTCCAAATCTTAAGCCTACCATGCATGTGTCATTGATGTAGTCCAACCTGGAAAGGCCATTATTATTGTAATATAACAGGATACATTTTCATTCTTAAGTAGCAGCTTACAGTCAAGCTGTGTGGCAAGAATCTGATGGGTCCCAGAAACAATGGAACACCTGTTATCTCGTAAAATGAGACCATTTCTCATAATTATGAGATCCACATCTCATAATAATGAAATCTACTCTAGTAATTATGATAGTAAGTCATTATTATGAGATAAGATCTCCAAATTCTTTACAGAAAAATGTTTTGCCCTATTTTCTTCTAATAAGGCAAACATTCAGTGGTTCTGGAAAATGTATTAAAATGTGGCTTGTTATATTTATTTATCTTATTAATGCATGGGGGAATACTTATTTTCGTAACAATCAAGTATCAAAAACTGAGGAGGCCGCGCTGTTGGATGCTGTCCTCCTCTCCTACTCTTTCTTCAATGCCTAACGAATCTCTCTCTTTCTCTCCCAGTGACCCTGTCTTTCTGCTTGAGCAGCACTGGTTGAAGCCTGAAAATATTGTAAACAAATTAATAACATAATTAATTACGCTGATCGGACTGTTCAGCTCTGTTTCAGACTGATACCTCCGGTTCAGGCTGGTCCTCATCCTCAATACGTGCCTTTTTCAGTCGCAGAAAATACTTTTCAATACTCATCTGGATTGAAGCAGCAAACATTCAGTGTAAGAGTAAAAAAAAAAATGACATAACATTATTTATAATAAGTTTATTTGAGTCACATCTGCTACATATAGCGTTTTGACCTCGACAACCCAACTGCATTTTAGTGCAAACTTGCGACTAGTTAACGTTCTAAAGAAGGCGCAATCGCTTGTTTGCTAAGAGTCGGGTCAGGACTCCAACATTAACATGCTGACAACATTGTATTCAGAATATAAAATATTTTTATAGCACTTTTTAATGTGTGATTGTGTAAAGGTGTTCACGAGATACCAACCTTTCTTGAACTTGTGAATTTCGGCAGCTGTCTTTCTCTCGTTTTGATGGAGACAGACGCTGTGTGAACAGAGGGGAGTGTGTATCTGTGTGTATCTGTGTGTGTGTGTGTGTGTGTGTGTGTGTGTGTGTGTGTGTGTATCTGTGTGTGTGTGTGTGTGTGTGTGTGTGTGTGAGAGAGATGCGTGAGCGACAGAGAGACCGAGGAAAGCAGGGAAAGGAAATGCAGCTTAACGAATACGCTGCGTGTTTTTATATAAAAAAAAAAAAAAAAAAAAAAAAAAAGTATAACGAAACGCAATATGTGGCAGCCGGTGTTGAGTGTATGGCGCACCGCCACAAATGAGTCTATGTGTGGGAAACACTGACACTAATGTGCACTTTGGATCGTTTTCACATTTTTTTTTTTTTAAGTTTTATGTATTCTCCAGTAACCCAGGAGCAAAAGTGGTGTGACATGTAACACAACGGCGCCTAGTGTGTGTGAGTCGATCCACGCCATTAATCAACCCGAGCTGACCACAAATCGCCGACTTTATGCATTACAGTCGCACAATTGTCAGCCACAACAACCGATCTGTCTTCGGAACTTTCAGACAGACGGCGAGGCCTATTAAAGGTCCCATGACATGAACATTTCACTTGATGAGGTTTTTTAACATTACTATGGTCCCCTAGTGGCTAGAAATGGTGATAGGTGTAAACCGAGCCCTGGGTATCCTGCTCTGCCTTTGAGAAAATGAAAGCTCAGATGGGCCGATCTGGAATCTTCTCCTTATGAGGTCATAAGGAGCAAGGTTACCTCCCCTTTCTCTGCTTTGCCCGCCCAGAGAATTTGGCCCGCCCATGAGAGAGAGAGAGAGAGAGACATCATGGCTTCCAAACAAGCAATGTGGCAGTTGGTCAAGGCCACACCCCCACCCTCCACCATGCACCCCCCACTCTCTCCTCCTCAATAGCATTTAAAGCTACAGACACATCAATGGCACATCCTAAGGAAAGCTCATTGTGGGACTGGCTCTAGTGGCTGTAACTCTGCACCAAGGCGGAATTTCGGGAAAGACTTCAGAAACATTATTAGGGGACCACTAAGGTCTATATGAAAGCATCCAAAGAGCACCATGTCATGGGACCTTTAAATAGTGTGTTCTATTGACCTCGAATGACGTCACACCCGAGTTGAATGCGTTCCATTTACAAGTCGGATTTCCATTGTTTTCATCAGCTCTAGTCAGGTTAGCCATTGTTAGCAATGCCAGTTTATAACAACGCATAACGCTGGTTTGTGTGCATACAAACAGTGTACAGTAACATGTCCACAGATAGAATATGGACAGCGCTGTGTGTACGACTGATTTAGTGAGACACAAATGGAATTTGTTTCCGAGTACAAATGGAACGCACTAGAGGTGGGCGATATATCATTTAGACGATAATATCCAAATTGTTGTCTGGACGATATGCAAAATTGGGATATCGAATATTTCAGAATTTGTACAATCCGACCCCCCAAACATGAAAAGAGCTGAAGGAAGTTAAAGAGAAAACAAATAACTCACACTTTAACCTTCTAAACAATTATATGTAGCGATTTTAATACTGTAGGGGTTTGTTTGACTGTATTTTTTTGTACAAAATCACGATCGTCCCGCACGAGAGTAAGCTGCTACTAGTTCTTACCTTGCGCGTTATGACGTTCACTCATGTCAACAAAGATGGCGGCGCGCGATTGTGTAGCGGCTCTCCTAGCCTGACCGAGCCCTCCAGGTTGTTGTCGGCGCTAGCACGCCGAGCTAGCTAGCTACCGGCAGAATGAGAAAATAACTCCGGCACGACCAGAGGCGGAGGACTGCATTTATGTGCACAATGAATGGAGTACCAACTGCAGGATCGTAGCCCAGCACGGCTCACCTGACCTGGAGCCCTATAGGTAATATACTGACCATTTTATTTACTATTAAAACCGCACACTGCCATCTACATAGCCCCCGATGCTAACGTTAGCAAAAGTTTGGTTCACTGCTAACCATAGTGAACAAACTGCAGCGCGATCACCTGGATACGGGATACAGGGGACTTTAACAAGGCGTCCTTAAAGTCTGTTCCCCTCCAGCTTTCTCTCAGCATGTAGATTGTGTTACTAGAGGGAAGAACACACTAGACCATGTGTACTCTAACATCAAAAAAGCACACAGAACTGCACCTCTCCCTCACCTGGGCCAGTCAGATCACATCCAACTCCTGATCCCAGCATAACTCCCGGTCAGAAGGACTATACAGCCAAGTAGAAGGACTACCTGGTCTGACCCGGCCCTGTCCCAGCTCCAGGACTGCTTCCAATAAGGACATGGCTGTGTGCAATATGTTACAGAACAGAGCCCTTTGTTTATTGTTATGATTTCATCTTGCTTGTACATTTTCCCAAGAGAACCACTGAAATAGCCTCCAAACAGGGCTTCTTTTAACTTCTAGAAGGATTTCAAAAATATCGTCTGAATATCGATATCGACCCCTAGAACGCACTAAAATGCGCAACAGTCCCGCCTTGAAAAGGGCGTGTTAATGGGGCTACTGTTTCACTTAGTCACACCAGCAAAACAGAGTTTTCTACCATTGGCCTATGAACTGCTATTTTGGAGCAGTTGGGGGCAAAGTGCCTAGTTTAGCCACAACATTGTAGGAGTTGATGAGGAGCAGAAGGAAATATAGGCCTACATTAAATTAGTAAAGCCAATCCCATTTAGATGCGTTTGAATTACCATCACGTGAAAATATGTCAAAACCTCTGCTTCCCCACAAATTCACTAACTGTTGCCTTCTGAAAGAGACATCTGCTTAATAGGGATCTGTGGCAAGCCTAATGGGGCGACACAAACAGACTTCAATCCCATTTAAGCTATCGGCGTCGTTCCGTATTGAAAGGCGCTCTGAATGTCTGCAGGAACATGCTGTAACTCAACGGTTTTCTCTTTCTCCCAGCAGCTTACGAAACAGCTGAAAGCAATTCCTCTCTCTGCACGACGAGAGGAGAGTCCCTGATGTGCAAGACGCACCGCTGTGTATTGGCTGGTACACACACACACACACACACACACTGGAAGTGCTGGAATTAGCAGACTGTTAGAGGAGCCGGATGGCACAATTAAATAAGTCTCTCGCAGTGCCGAGGCTCCAGCGAGAGGCTGAGCGGAGGAATGAACCTGGGAGGCTCCAGCCAACGAGCATCACGTCTCAATCGGAGTAAATGAGCCGTTGATTTGAAATGGGTGGGAACTAATTGCAAAAAGAAAACCTCAATTTAAAAAAATTAAATAGATAAAAGATATTGATAATGCAGGTAGAAGGTAGATAGAGTTCTAACTCAGCAGATGTTCTAGTGAGATACTGTAAGAATGATAAACAAGAGCAGTTTAATTTGGTCAACTAATATGAAAAAACAATTCATGATTGCCCTCTCAATTTCTGCAACTTCATGCCACCTTCTGGTAGCCTTCAGTCACTACTGTCGGTTACTTTTAATTTCCTAAAACTCAAATAATTCACATTTAAAACTCAAATAATTCAAATGTATATTACCATGGGATATATATTCCACTACAAAAACAAATAACATTGGTTTTATTTTTATATAGAGCATCTTTATTCTACTTTTTTATTTTTATCTATAGTTTGATGAAAACTATGGTTTGTTCATCAAATGGATAAAGAAAAGTGCAAATTCATGTTACTGTTTTAGATTGATCCTAGCAACATAATTTAGATTAAAGGATATATACAAAAAAAAAAAGATTATGAAGGAATAACTTGAACTGACCGGCTTCTCCCTCCTGCTCTGTAGAAGGACTCAATTTGGTCCACCACGGCCTGAACTTCAGCAGCCCCTTTATCTCCTCATCCTCGAACAAATCAGCCCTGAAATGACACACAGATGTTAGCAGACAGCACAGGGGTGGAGAGAAAGAAAAGCCATGTTTTAGGGCGTCAGAGGTTTTTTTTTACTTTGACAAACTCACAGGTAATGGTCAGGTGAAAAAGCAGCTGCCTCTGCGTCCAACCGCGCCTGCCTCCTCTCGGCCGCTGGCCTTCCTTCTGGGTTCTTGATATCAGTCACATCGCTCAGCTCCTCCTGTAGGGAGGCGTCAGTGAGCCAATAGTCTATATCCACGACGTTCCACTCCCGGGATTGCTCCAGTGCGGAAATTCCGCACTTTTCCGGCCGAATGTCTGTTACAGTTTTCTTTGCGTTGGAATGTTAAACTCCGGTGGATTTGTGAGGACTATGGTTAACTGCTCCTCAGATCTCTGCAGGGTAAATCCAGACTAGCTAGCTAGACTATCTGTCCAATCTGAGTTTTCTGTTGCACGACTGAAACAACCTTTTAACGTACACATGTTCCACCAAAACAAGTTCCTTCCTGAGACTATTTTTCCCCAAGACGATTGTGATTGGTTTAAAGAAATGCCAATAAACCAGAGCACGTTTTTCTCCCATCCCGGAATGCTGTGTGCACTAGCCAGACCCTCCTCCGCAGCGCTGTTTAGGGAGGTCTGACAAAGCGAGACTAGTGAGCCAATAAGCATTCAGCATAATTCTACCAAGATCTAATAATGCTGGTGATTGGCTGTCTAACGTTACACGTCGTAGAGACACACAGGAAAAACGTTACGCACAGAGACGGGGCTCACGCAGTAGGAGCTGAAAAATAAAAACATTTGTGCTGGTGGCCGGGTTGGTTCAGTGGTAGAGCAGGCGCACATTTACTTGGAGGTTTATGCCTCGACGCAGAGGTCCAGGGTTCAAATCAGACCTGTGATGCATGTCTTCCCCCCTCTCTCTCCACTTTCTCACCTAGCTGTCCTGTCAAAAATTTAAGGCGGAAAAGCCTAAAAACATTCTTAAAAAAAAAAAATAAAGATTTGCGCTGTAATGGGTAATGTTGTAATTTATTTTGGTTAAAATGTTTTTTATGAAATTGGTTCAGGAGCCAGTATCAAAGTCACGGTATTGGTATTTGTACCGATATCGAACATTATTTGAAAGATACCCAGTCCTAGAAATAATCACTATCTGTAACCTCACCTGTAATCTTGCAAACACTCCAGACCGCTGATTACCAAAGCCATATTTCGGCAGGGCTCTCAGCTCCTCCTCAGAGCTCTCCTTGTACACCTCCTGCTCGACCTGCCAGTCAAATTCTTCCTCATCGTCGTCTTCATCATCCCCCGCAGCTTCACCGCATCCTTTTGAAATGTTATAAAGTTATGGTTTGTTCTAACTTAAGTCCATCATTACTTTAAAGTGCTCATATTATGCTTTTTGCCTTTTTCCTTTATTGTGTTTTTGTGCACGTTATAGGTTTACAAAGTGAAAAAGCCCAAAGTCCCCCCCCCAAAGGGACTTACCATCTCCAACAGAAAACACTGTTCACAAACTGCTCCAAACAGCTATATTGTAGTCCAGCCTTTACTTCAGAGACAAACGTGGTCACTTTGTAACACACGTTATAATGCTCACCTAGCTGCTAGCATGGCACACCCTCATACTCTGCTTCTGACTGGCTAGTAATCCTTACCTAGGTACTGTCAGGGCATGCCCTCATAATCTGCTTCTGACTGGCTAGTAGTCCTTACCTAGGTACTGTCAGGGCACGCCCTCATACTCTGCTTCTGACTGGCTAGTAGTCCTTACCTAGGTACTGTCAGGGCATGCCCTCATAATCTGCTTCTGACTGGCTAGTAGTCCTTACCTAGCTACTGCACATGTGCGACTCCCAACAAAGATGGAACAGAAGTGAGATGCCTCACTCTGTAGCTAAAACGGAGAGCTCAACACACAGGGTGAAAAGAGGAGCTGCAGCAATGTGCAGTACAACAAAAATATGGTGTTTTTTTGAAAATTAAACCATGCAAACCTATTCTAGTATAACCTCTAAATACAATAATGAACCTGAAAATGAGCATAATATGAGCACTTTAATTAAACTGGTGTATAGATTTGGCTAACCTGTGCTTAAGTCCTCTATCAGTGGTTTTGCTGAACGGGAGCCTTTTGGGGCGAGGAGACTCGTCAGCATCTGAAGTCCTTCAAAGTGCTCTCCAGCGGTTTCCTTAGGCACCCAAAGAGTGACGAGACCTGCAGCAAGATGAAGCAAAGGGATGCTTTTTTTATTTAACCATTCAGAGCTCCTTTTTAATAACATCCCTACACACGGTTTGCCTATTATTTAATACACTGTATTTCCAATTCTGAAACAATGACTCAATTAAGTAACAGCCCATAAATCAACTAGTTATAATTTTGACGACCGACTGACCCTTTGTCATTTATGAAATGGGAATTTATTGTAGCAATGATTTGGTAATCACAGCATCTCAAATACGAGTATTTGCCTAAATATATTAGGAACTGACTACTATTTTTGTGACTAGTGACTTTTCAAAATAGGTTTCAAAATAATATTCACTTCAGACTTTAGTAATGTGAGTCATTTTAGTTTGGAAATTTTATACAAGGCTATCAATTAAAAGAAAATAATCAGAAGATAAATTGATAATGAATATAGGCTTTACTTTTAACCATGCAGTATATTTCAGATTTTTTCCATAAGAAAGAAATGACTAAACGCTCTTCATAAACCGACGATGCGATATGTCAGAAATAACAATGACATGATGACTCACAACCTGTCGGAGGAGAAGACGAGAAAAACACAACACTAGGAAGTCAATAATCACAGGCTTTTCATTTTAATCAGAAAAAATAAAAAGGAACTCTGATTAATCGCTTTTTGCACAGTTGTAGATTTTAATTTGAAAGTGTCTATTTATAACAAACAATAGCCAATCAATCTGGCCAACTGTGCATGCAACACTTCCAAATTAAGTAGCTGCTTTACAAACTGCTACTAAAACTAAACAGGCACTAGATGAATTAGACTGATTTGGCCCCACCACAGAGAAAATCTGATGGTCGCCTAAAGACCTCATCAAATTTCAATGCACCCAAGTGTTAAAGCTTAGATGTGCTGTAGGATGGGAGCTGACTAATTGCTTGAGTTGTAGGCCTTTCAGAATAAAAAGCCTGAAAGTGGGATCTTAATGGTTGCTCATTAGAAGTCTAAACAAGGACACTCATTAGCGGCGCTTTATTAGCAGATGTCACAGGCTTATTTAGACACAGCGAGTTAACTGGGGCCCTGCTGACAGACGGGCAATGAGGTGTCAGAGTCCATAAGACAGATGTCCCCATAAAGACAACTTCATTAGAACTGATTATGTGCAACCGAAATCAAAGCGACATCACAGTGACAGATAGTATTGTATAGACACTAGTAAACGTCACTCCAGTAGTCGTTATGACGTTTCATTTGCTCGTTATATATTTAAAGAAAGTCCTACGTGAGCTCCCCATCACTGTCACTGTGAAAAGACATATTACAGGCGGCCGGCAGGCTTTAATCATTATGACATGACAGATGGCGCCAGTGGCCCTTTAAATGGGATGAAATAACATGATCGGTGGGTTAATTTACCCTGGCTGATTGACTGAAGTACTAACTAAAGACACCACGGGGATCAATCACGGAATTGTAAGCGTCTGGCTGGTCAACAATATCATGCACATTTCTGCAAAGTTTAATAAGGACCAGGATGTCTAAAGTTTCCAATTACAACGGTTTCATTTGAATTTTCCCCATGTATGGGTCACTCGTCATAACACACTGTTCACCCATATTACCATGCCACAAGTATATCACACCACTGCACACCTGACATATCAAAGTTGCAGACCAGGAAAGCACCGATCCGATACAGATACAGGGCCGATACTGACTCAAATAGCTGAAGTGGGTATAGGTGACAATGGGGCCCCATCTGTTCAATTCTGTTTATGTGCTGTACAAATTAGAACCTGTAATTTTAAGTCCTGTTTAAGTTTTGACCAATTTGCTGCTGCATTTAAGGTTTACACTTGAATTGTAACCTAAATCCTGTTAATTTGGAAGCTTTTTTTTAACCAAGTTACTGGTGCACAATGTATTATTATTATTTTTTTTTAAAGATTCTTTTTTGGGCTTTTCCGCCTTTATTTATTTTTACAGCTAGGTGAGGAAGGGGAGAGAGAGAGGGGGAAGACATGCAAGAAATTTGTCACAGGTCGCAGTGTTTCCTCTGTGTTGATTTTGTAGTGGCGGCCCACCATGGCAAAATTTCTGCCACCACGGTATCAGAAATAGGGCTGTACAAAAAAATGTAGTCGTGGTTGCGTTTTAGTAGAACTATTCAGAGGTTACTGGGCCCGTCCAGTTTAACTCCACATACTGTTGTGTTGATGTAGTTTATTGTCAAAACGTTTGGTTTCTTCCGAGTCGACTATTAAACGAACCGCTACACTGAAAAACGTCACCGCGGTGGGTCCAATCTAAGTGTAGACCTGTTGTAGATGTTAGGTGACATCTAGTTCCTCAAAAAATACAGATAAATCACAACTGAGAATATGCCTCATTGTGTGTGAATAGAGGTGAATAAATATATTAGTTTGTGTTGCAGCCAAGTGTCAGTTCCGTTTCATAGGTAAAACATTTGACAGCGGGGCGTGGTTGTTGTTCGGACAGACCTGCCCCCACTGCTAAAAAAAAGAATCCTAAAAGGAAACTCTGGGTCGGATTCAAACCCTGGACCTCTGCGTCGAGTAGGGCTGGGTATCGTTCAGAATCTTTCGATCCGGTGCCAATTTCGATGCCGATTCCTAACGATACTTTTTCCGATACCATATGTTTTAAAATCCATTTCAACATCAACAGAAATACATTAAACACAAAGCTTTTATTTTCCACCTTAATTGTGAATCAAAACAGTTATCAAAATTAAAACAAATTCTGGTAAAACTGCTCACTCGGTGTAACATTAATAAAAGTGCCTTGCAAGCTCAGCCTGTCAGTCAGTCATCAGGGCAGAGAAACCACCGCTGTGGCTGCTTGTCTAGTAAGAGAAGTGTAACGTCAACAGCACCGCGACCGCTTTCGGCTCGCCATTAATATCCATAGATTAATATCATATCGCAGCAAACGCTGTCTGCGTGAAGTTTTTAAAAACTGTTACCACACCTGAAACCAACCGTGACCCTCTGTGACTTCAACAAAACTGCAGACAGTTTACTCCGTCCGTACCTCTCCGTGTGTGCGCGTGTGTGTGTGCGTGTGTGTTCCACTCTGTGTCAATATGCAGAGGACAGATAAGCTTGTGTTCAGACGCTTTTGGAACCGAAATTTGGCACCGAAATCATACCATAAAAGTATCGACGTTCGGTACCCAGCCCTAGCGTCAAGGCATAAACCTCCAAGTATATGTGCGCCGGCTCTACCCACTGATCCAACCCAGCCACCACAATGTATTATTTTAATAATAAACAACAATTTGGTAAATGTGTATCTATGTATCATGTACATTTTGTTTTACAAAGATAGGAAAGCAATGTTTAGCTCAAGGCTGATGTTGCCTCACACAGAAAAGAATGATCCCAGTCACTTTCACACAGCGAGGCATACAGCTTATTAATAAAACACTGGTATCGGATCGATACTCGGTGCCGCCTCACACCCAAAGCCCAGGCATGGATCGGTGCAGACCACATTCACTTGCATCCCTCCAAGTATCTCCCCAACGGAAAGTGCTGTTGTAACAACTCGTGCTTTACATATTTCAGCAAGCATGATGGTGGCTCTCCCTCAAGAATTCACTTCATCTCAACGTGATATCATTGTTAACTGTAAAAGAATGTTTACTGATTTTTTTTTTTTATTTTATAAAAAGGTGACAGAAGACAAAAAGTTGAACCAATTTGAAGCCTCCTGGGGGGGCCTAGTGGTTAGGATGCATCCCATATAACCACAACTTCAGGTTCAATTTCATGTTGTTTATGGGGAAGGAGAACCAGGAAATGAGTCAGGGGGAAATTCAACGCTACCAAGCCACGGCCGAGCAGCGTGCGTCACAGCGACGTGTAGTTACATTTTTTGGAGAGGTGCCGGTCAGGCTGCGCCGTAGACGCAGAGGGGTCTGCGGGGGTATGCGGTCGATTCGCCGCCTTAATGGTGTAGACACATATAGCCGACTAATCTGTAATGTCGCCCAAGAAATGAAAACCGGCAGCTGATTGGACTAATGCATCACATGGGTTTGTTTTCTCCGGAAATTCAGAGCCGGACTGTCATGGCGGCCGTTCAGAATACGATCTCATATTGGACTAAAATAGTTCCCTGAAACGTGTTTCTGAAAACATTTTAAGCAAGAAATAGGCCGTGATGCAGTTGCTGAATCTGTCTTCATTTCAGCTCAACAAAGGTCAGTTTAGAAGATTTTCATCAGATTTTGAGAGACTCTAGTCACCTCATTCTGCTCGCCATTTCCGGGTGAGTCCCGACGGCTCTGCCGCCGACCGAACATGTCAGGTCGGCCAAAATGAACGCCGACAGCCCCCCAGACGGACGACGGCACGGGACACACCGAACAGACTCAAGTCCCTGACCTCGCCAGACTGTCCCACGGCCGATAATCGGCCTGATGTGTCCCGGCCCTAAGGGTTAGGTGCCTTGAAGTCGACGGTGGGGGCTTAAAACACCATCGAGCACTGTGAAACTATCCATTAAAAGGTTATACTGTGTGCTATGTGCTCAGCATACAGATGATGCAATGAAACACAGCTCAATATGTTCAGATAACATTTGATAACTGTTTTTCCTTGTTGAAAGGAAAGGTCAGCACATTCTGACAAACACCGGAAGGAAAAAAACAACAGTTATTAGTTATTATAACATACTGTATCCTGAAAATCCTGCTGTGACTTGTTTCGTAGGGTTGACAAAAAAAAACACAAGAAATAAAATGAATGGAAGGTATCAGATCCTCCATTAGAACTTCTATGTTTTGTTTTCCCCTTCTCTTGCCTCCAAGCGCTTCTCTGGATCAATGCTGAGTGCTGATATTCTGTAGAGGTTTTGACTTGTCATAGTAGGAAAAGCACAGCTGACATTGATAACCTTAACAATGGCTCAATTCCATCAAGTGTCCCAGTAAGCTATTTCAGTGAGTCAGCATGCACAATACCAGGACCTCTCCTAAGTGGAATGCAGCCATCAGTAATGGTTTTGAATACACCTGTGCTTTTCCTACTATGACATGTCAACATGTCTGCCGCGAAAAAAAGGTCTACTGGCAATTAGAGCAGAGAACAAATTAGCAGTAAAGTTGTCAAGTGGAAGTAAATGTAAAGTGTAGGTTTTACTTTGTCTATGAATAAATGCTGTGGCTCATCAAGACCAAGTACAGTGCCGCGTCTTGCCGCTTCCCAACTGCTGAGTAAAGCGAAGCGAGTTAAGGTGCCGACACGCCAGGCAGACGGCAAAGAACTAGTGGCGATGAAGGCCGAGCCAAAAAAGTTGACTACAGTCGGCGGCCAACTAGCACGCACGTTCTGCGCCTGCGTGAGAGGAAACAACTCTCCATGCCAGCAGGCAGCGCTAATCTATTCGTCATTCAAAAAGAGAAACCGAATATAAAAAAAAAAAACGATATACCAATTCCTGGCTGGCTAGTAGGCTAGCTTGCTAGGGGGCTCATAGTGCATTCCATTTACCTCGGAAGCCGAAGCTGGGAATGACGTGACATCCAAGTTGAACGTGTTCAATTTACAAGTCGGATTTTTCATTGTGGCGATAGCTTTAGGGCCCTATTTTAACGCTCTAAGCGCACGGTGTGAAGCGCAAGGTGCAGCTGCGTTTAGGGCGTGTCCAAATCCACTTTTGCTTGTTTGACGGCGGAAAAAAGGGTCCGTGCGCCGGGCGCATGGTTCAAAAGGCTTGTACTTATTGTCTTCATTAATTCATAGGTGTGTTTTGGGCGTAACATGCAATAAACCAATCAGAGGGTCATATCCAATTCCCTTTAAAAGCCAGGCGTGTTTGGATCTTGGAGCATTGCTGTTATGATGGAGGATTTGCACCGTAATGTTTTTATTTGTAATCTTTTGCATGTGTGTGTTTGTAACAAGCATAGTGTGCGTAGTGTGGTGCGTTGGTAGCAATACCAGTTGCATTACACTTTTTTTATCACGTTTTTGTGCATACAAACAGCGTAACATGTCCACAGACAGAAGATGGACAGCGTTGTGTGTATGATTTAGTGAGACACAAATAAGACAGAAGTGCTAATTGTACATTACTACAGCTTTCACAACTGTTGATGCACGGGGCAGCCATGTTGGATTTTGAACTTGGGGTTCTGCGAGGTTCCGAGCTCGGAAATCCAAGGTCAGGGGGCGTGTTTCCGACTTTGACCTCGGAAAATCTGACTTCCGAGTACAAATGTAACGCACATCAGTTCTCAGCCTGGCACCAACCACGATGAGGAGGGAGAGAGGTCTAGTGAGTATGTGGGATTTTTTTTTTTTTTTTTGTTTTACAATACTGTTACTGACAGGAGATTTTTATTTAATATTCAATAATAATAATAATAATAATAATACAGATAAGGAAGAAGATAAGAAACTTTTAAAAACATTGCGTACTTATTGGTCTAAAAAAAAAAAAAAAAAAGAAAAAAAAAATCACTATTAGATTAAATTCCTATATTGTTCAGCCCTATTTAATAATGTGACCTACCTTTATCAATGTCAAATTTGGCCTTTTCTCTGCCATCCTCCACTATTCTTCCAGGAAGAGATAATCTGAAAATAACACATAGACCCAGACGGTTACAGTCACTAATAACAAAGGCAGCTCTATCACCACTTTTAAATCAAAACTCAAAACATTTATTTTTTCCAAACATTATGGACCATTATTATGACTTCCTATATCTTCTGTTTCTACCCTTGTACCACTTATTATTTCACTTTTATGTATGTATGTATGTACATACATAGTGAGTATGTATGTATGTATGTATGTACATACATACATACATACATATACATACTCGCAATGATTTTAAATGCACTTTTTGTATTTTAATCCTAACTTTTTACTGAATTTCCTGTTGTACAGTGTTTTGAGACCATGTCTTATGGGGATATTGCACTTGAAATAAACTTGAATTGAAACACCCTATTTGCTATTGAGACCAATACCATGGTCAGAAGATAAATGACAGCAAATCCAAGTCTAAGATAGATGGTGGTACCTGATAAGTCTGTGAATTAACTGCTTTCTCCCCCCCACCCACCCCGCACCCCCCATCTCCCTCTTTCATCCAAGCTAGGTTTCAACAGAGATGCTAAATCACCTGAGAAAGTAGGGCTTGGCATAGAACTTGAAATCTGACCCATCAATGTAAAGGTCAAATTCAGATGTTCTGGTGTAGGGCACACGGATGCTGAGGATCAGGTACTCTGCATCTTGGCTCAGGTCAAACGCTGGAGTTATCATTATGGATGCCGGTGTAATACACACAGACCTGTAGCATCAATAACAGGAGGAATGTCATGTCAAACTCATTTTCACTAAGGGCCACACTGGAAAAAGAGAATCACACCAAGGCATTGACATGCTTTTTTTTTTTTTACATTTTGGTAGCTTTTTTCCTCATTTTTGTGGCTTTCTCAGACATTTGTCACTTTTTTGTAAATTTGTTGCTTTTCCCGACATTTTTGTTGACACGAAGCCCTACAAAAGTCATCAAAAGAGTTCCTTAGTCATAGAATTTAGCAAATCAAGCAAAACAATGATATTTTCTACAACAACCGGTTTCACAGCCTGAATATGAAAACTCTCTCTCTACTTCTGGGGGAATTTCGTAGACTCAGAGTCTGCAAATCTGCCATATGTTTACTTTGAATGTCAGGTAATTGCAGTTTGGCACACAACTAGGAGGGCCAAAATGTATTGTGAACCCAAACTGATATACGGGCCGGTTCTAAATCTGCAACGGGCCGGATTTGGCCCGCGGGCCTTGAGTTTGACACGTGTAATGTATAGGATTGCATTCCATAACAGTCTGCCGGGCTGTTTGACTGAATAACGGCCCGGCTGACTATAGCATGCCACCTTGTGGTTGATCGCGTCTCCACAGGCGGCAGCCCAGCCACATGTTCCACACTGAGAGGGAACACTGTAAACACAGCTTGTGTAAAACGTAACGACTCGTTTCCGACCGCAGCAAGTTACAAAAGGAGTGTTTACTTTGACTTTATATTAGCTAGTAAGCTAACCCCCTTCTCTTGATTTTATAAACATCTTCATACCAAACTACATTCGAAAAATCGAGACATTTTAAAAAGGTCTTGCTTGTTGACGAACCAGTGTATCTTTCAAAACATTGCTTAACCCATTTAAAAAAGTATAATGTTCAGTAATTATGTTCGGCATAAATATAATCTACCTAGAGGCATGTTTAAACGATATTTGCCAAATCGTATTGAGCTAACGTTTACTTTAACGTTAAAGTTGGGGAGTTTGTATTGGCCTAACGTTATGCACTCCTAATTAAACATTATACTCTAACAACCAAAAGTGACATAAGACATAAAGTGGTGATCTATGAAGTGACCATATCTAGCTATTGATGACATTTATGTCACGCTGACTTCACTGTTTTTGTTAAATGAAGTTCCGTTGTATGGCTAACATTACTAGCCTGTAAACTAAGCTAACACATGATTGGTCTCCTCGTGTTTCGGCTAACATAGCATATAGCAGCAGTGCAAGCTGATAGATTACGCGACCACTACCTTCCATTACTTATTATTTCAATGCATGCGGTGGGAATGGACAGTTTATATCGCTTCAGTGACAGTCGCTACAGCACATTTAAGACACGGTGTTACAAGAATGCACACTCACCAGAAACAGTTACCCCAACAAGCTTCACTGGCTGTTCTTGGATGTAGCGCCCATGTTTCACCGTAGTACTCAGTGTAAACAGGCAATAGAAATGTTCTGACAAAAATCACAATTTTTTTTTTTCCACAAGAGACAGACAGAGAAAAGACAGATACGAAACAAAATACATCAGAGTATCTCAGTGTAGCAATAAGAAATGTTGCTAATGTATTTTAATAAAAGTGTGGCACGCACACATTTGTCCCCAAGCTCCTTGAGGAGGTGACAGGTGAACAAAGCTAAAATGCCGATGAGTTAGGTTTTCTTTCATGAGTTAAATCATGATTATAAAATACTGAAAAAAGAAAACAAATCATGATTATAAAATACTGAAAAAAGAAAACAAACAAACCACAAAAAACACATATTAAACTTTCATAAATAAGCGTCCTTTATCAGCAGTGGTAGTGGAATGTAACTGTGTTTACTCTAGGCCTACTTGAATAGCCTACACTCTTAGAAATCGCTGTAGATTTAGCAGCACAGTACTGTAAAAACCTACAGTACAATACCATATTTCTTCATTACAGTAATTTTGATGAAGTGGGAATATTTTACAGTATATGTTAGGCTTGCTGTAACCTGGCTGTAATATGCCATGGCAATAATACAGCATTGCTGTAAAAAACGACTCCTGATGTCAGTTACTCAGACAGAACACCAACTGGCCCCAGATACTGAAGGAGAAGCCTTGCTAGTGCGCGACGTTTTAAAGTTTTGGTAAGTTTGGTTTATTTTATGTATTTCATGCTAACTTTTATCATAATGTTTCATGATTATACGCTCAAATGTAACGTTACCACAACATTGTTCTTTTATAGTGTGGGGTGCACTGGGCATCCTAACGTTGCGATATACTCACACAGTCATTTTCTAGCTAAACTTGTGACTTTAGTGTGGATAGCAAGTGGCTATTCTCTGAACATATTGTTTTTTTTTCTCTGTACAAAATACCCTTACATTTGTTCATACTAACTTACTTGTTACAGTTAACGTTACGTTAACATTACTCTAGCTAGTAAGTGCGGGTTCTGCCCATTACTTTCCAGAATCCGTTAACGTCGCAGTTTACACATTTTTATTACTACTGTTTTATTAAATATGAGTTTTACAGAGTCAAACATGACGCCAAATTTAACGGTAGCAGAATAACTAACTTATAAAGAAAAGGTATTTTTTGTCAGGTAACAAACATCAGTACCTATCGTCTAATAACCAATAATGACATCCAAAATGAACCCACATTCATCACTATAGTCTATTCATTTTTCCTGGGACACTATAACAACTCTTTGCTTAATGTTGTTTTATCATGATGCAGGTCACTGCAGCCTAAGCAGACATGGAGGCACATCAGATGACCAGACAGACACCCCCACCCTCATTATGATGGTAAGTAAAACACAATCCCTTTATAATGGAATCCCGTCAGTTCCTTCCATTTGTGCATCAAAATAGTAATAATATACAGTATGTGTATGATTTCAGATTAAAATACTGTAGGTAACAGTTTTTTTTATTATTTTCAGGTGGATCTATTGAGGGACTTGTCATCGTGAGAGCTGGACAGCAGTGAAACATTTGCAGCTGCCTGCTGCTGCTCTTTGTGGAAACATGTTGAAGGATATCAACACGATCACATTGGACTGAAAGTTGCTGCAGCTCTGTGGGCTGAACTTGCAGGAAAAATGTTGTCAAGGACAGGAAAATGTTGAAAATTTAAAAAATGTTTAAATAAAATTATTTTTTAAATTAAGAACATTGTTTGGATTGCCTTTTGATTTGTATTTGTTATTCTGAAGTATACCTTATTAGTAGTACAATATTAGTAGCTGGAGATTATTATATAATATTATTTATAATAGTAATAATCAATAATATAGTAATAATTAACAGTAATATATCAATATTAATAAAACTGCATATTACAGTACAATACCATCAAATTACAAAATACCATAAAAATACAGTAAAATACTGTTTTGTACTTTTACAGTATTGTTTATATATACTGTAAATTGCATTACAGTACAGCTACAGTAGTTTGCTGTAAAATCGATTTACAGTAACTTGCTGGCAACCGTGCTGCCTGTAATTTACTGTAAATACACAAGGAAATCGTTTAGAGTGTACTGTAGCCTGAGTGCTTGTATCCTACTTCAGTTGAGCGTTTCCATTTTCCCACTTTATAGGCCCAGGTGAGGTCTACTACATTCCAGAGGCAAATATTGTAGTTTTTACTCTGTTAAATTGATTTGACACCTACAATCAATAGCTACTCTGATTTGATTGATATGGGCCTAGGATATTAAAATGTACCCACAAAACCTACTATGAGTTTATAAAATATGAAGCTGTAATGTCGTAGAAGATCAAAATACCCAACAGTGCAAGTAGGTGCTCCACCTCCTCCACTCATTGCAACATTGAAACGCTACTTACCCAATAATGCCTCAGTAATATTCCAGATCACACTGACACGGGCCATACTGCCGCATAATGAGCAATTTTACTTTTGATACTTTAAGCATATATGTTGCTGATCATCTCTGCATACTTTTACTTTAGTAGGCTTTTTGAATGCATGCAGTTCATGGAACAGGCCTACCAGACACAGGCCTGGGACTCCAATGGGTCAGGGGGTGTGAAGTCACAGTATAAAAGATTTATAATTGCAAACTACAGGGGGCAACACTTTATTTTGAAAAACTTGAAGAAACAGCTCCAACATTCCCTTTGAAAAGACAAGAAAGGGGGCCATTATGATGCCTTCAAAGAGGAGTGTTTATCCCCTCCAGATTCATGTAGGATCTGCAGAAAGATATCATAGAGCAACGTGGTCACTTGGCCCTTAGCCTACATTCTTTTCAAGTGAAAATGTACTTGGCAAAAAAAAAAAAATCTGATTCTGATTACGAATAGTGCGGTGATATTACCATGCTTACGGTAATGCCGGAGTAGCCACGCCTCCGCAGTGTAATCCCCTATGGTCGTTGAGAAACTCCTCTCCGCTCTCTCCATCATCATCATCCGCAGAAAAATGCGAGCGGGGAGTTGTGACAAAATATGACAGACATGAGCGGAGCACCGGCTGCCTCTCCCACCCGCAACGAGTCGCTCTCACCATGCGGATCCACTGCAAAGTAGTTGTGATCGCCGTGTGTTTCGGAGTTTTTCTACTTTTGTACTTTTTGGGGGGCAACGCCGCGGACGATCCGCTGCTGAACGAAGTTGTAGAGGAGGGCAGCAACTCTTCCCGGTCGCCCCCTGAGCTCGGACGCGATGTTGCGGCGAAGTTGGCCAAGAAATCGTCCGCTCGAGTCGGCGGGCGTGCGGAGGAGCCTCTCAGGAGACGGAAAGAGGGCAAGGCGATCAATAGGGCGGCCAACGCGAATGCAAAGAGGTGAGGGGGAGTTTGTCTTCTTTCTCCTCTTTCGATTTGCAGCCTTGATGAGCTGTTTTCCTCCACGCGTGTATCCATTTGTGCAAACACATAAGCGTAAAGAACTAGTTGGTGTTGCTGAATCTCATCTTCCCTGTCGTTAGGAAGGTCAAAAAGAAGTGAGCGTGTCAGCGTTTAATCCTGCTTTAGAAGCAGACGTGCTCCCCTCCATCCAAACAGCCTACGTTGTGTTCAAGGACGCTGGCTTCACATAAGCTTGATCTGTCAGAGGGGACACTTCCAACATGCATGTGGTCATAATCTGCTGCTTGGCTGCATTTTATGTCCTTTTACTTCTGTCCTCTCTTTATATGACTGTGAATCACGCTGTTGTAATCCGGGGGCTGCCCAAATGTCTGGCTGAAATGTGAGTAGAGAGCATGACTAATAGTGATTTAGGTGGAAATATTGGCAGTATTTGCAGAGAGGACATCAGCCAATAATTACCTGACCACTAAATCTTGATCATTTGACCCTTGGGGGGTTTTAGG
This sequence comes from Perca flavescens, assembly GCF_004354835.1. NCBI lineage: Eukaryota > Metazoa > Chordata > Actinopteri > Perciformes > Percidae > Perca > Perca flavescens. Next base: position 36,089,403 of record NC_041334.1, read on the forward strand.
CCTTTAATTCAGTCCTCTGCAAATGGGTATAGGTCACCTTGAAAGACATAATTGCAATTAATAAGGAATACAAATGAGCACGGGATGGTGGTCTGTTGCACTGCAACAATGGTGAATGAGATATGACTGGAAATAAGCCTACAGAAAACGGATACCCATCCTGTTGACTGCTCTCTTGTTGTCAAAGTCTACCAAAAACAAATCTTATGCGGGAGTAAAAAGCTTGCCCGGTGATATTTCCTTATCTGGATGGTTCAGGAGAAGCTGCACCCTGTGACAGATGCTCTGATTACGTCCCCATCACTTTTGCAGCATTTCAAATTTAGACAAAAGGCAGAGATTGTCATTTGCTGTTCAAGGATGCGAGCATTCTATTATGTCTTCCAGCTTTCTAATTTCAGCCTCATACATCCCCTTCGTTTCCTCCTGGGCCGAATGCCAGCAATGCCATAATGGCCATGGCGTGGTCGTGGAGATACCCGCCCCCACCGGCAGGAAATAATATGTATTCTACTCCAAAGCCAAGACTGCAGGTTCGGGACACTGTTCGGTAGATAAAGGCCGTCAAGGTGTTACATTGAGAAAGGACCTTTTTTTTACGTCCTCCCAGAAACCCCACTCCTCCATGTGTGCTCAGCACTGATAAGGGAGATGGGGTGGAAGGGGTCACCAGTGGCCGTTAAAAAAAAAAAAAAAAACACTACCAGGTTTGGAAAGCGTTCAAGACTGACTGCAGCGATTAGGGGCAACACACTGAGCTTCTGGCTCAAGCCTCCGAAAAACCTTCTTCTATTTAATTGCATGAGCTAATCAGATGGATGTTTTGGTGGGAGTATAAAAGCAAGAGGGATTTGAACAATAGGGTGTATTTGTCTAGTAACACAATCAAGCCTTGACAAAATAGTCAGTACTAAGGCTATGTTAACGTGGATCATAGGAATAATTGAATAATTGAGGGCTGAAGAACTTTGATTTTAGGGTTGTCTAGAATTCCCATTGACTTTAGCTACAAACATGTTCATTATAGGTGTGTATCTTTGACTTTTTTGCTGCTCGACACTGTCGTCATCTGTAAATGTGAGAGGCGGACAGATTTCCTGTGCAGCATGCTTATTAGACAAACATCCCTGTTTTTTCTAATCATATCATTTCCTTTTGACACATCACACTACTTCCTGTGGCCAAAAATAGAGAACAGAGCTCCATCAGTCCCCACAGATTTTGTGTGTGTGTGTGTGTGTGTGTGTGTGTGTGTGTGTGTGTGTGTGTGTGTGTGTGTGTGTGTGTGTGTGTGTGTGTGTGTGTGTGTGTGTGTGTGTGTGTGTGTGTGTGTGTGTGTGTGTGTGTGTGTGTTGATTAAATAATTAGTGAAATGACAATGTTAATTCATTGTCATTTATCAAGTAAAAACACTAAACATTTTCCGGTTACAGATTTCAAAAATATTATTAATATTTTGCTACTTTTCTCTGTTTTCATAATGTTTTTAATGGACAGTCTTTGCGTTTTAACTGTTGCTCCGACAAAACCATCAAGATGTCCCCTCGAATTCCGATGGCAATTTTTCACTACTTATGAACATTTAATACACCGAACGATTAATCGATTGATCAAAGAAATCAGCACATTATTTGATCAAAAAACAAGGGTTGGTTGCATCCCTAGACATCCCAACTTGTGGCATATTATAGTCGCAACAGAGCCTTTACCTGTAAATAAAGTACGCATTCCTTCACTCTGATATCTTTTATTACCTTCAACATATGGTTCAAATGCAGAATAATACAGATGTAACCCTTCTATCTGCTTTGTTCCATTGAATTAAGGCCTGAGCCTACAGGATTAGATGGTGTTGATACTTTGTGTTGAAACAAATCCCTTGCCCCGTCACTTCAGATCTTGGTCAGCGGTGCTCCGCTCAGTAAAGAAGTCACTCTCTCGCCGTGGCATTATGCACAGCTATAAAAATGTCATCTTGCATGACTGAACACTCTCTCTGCTCGGAGGAGTGTTTTGAAATCTCCCTGCTTGCCTGTGTAGTGGTTGGAAGGGGGGGGGGTGGGGGGGGGTGCTTGTGTGAGCCTCATCAGGGGCAGTTCAGTCTGCCTGTTAGATTGGCTAACTCACTTTTAATGTACTAATGAGTGAGTCATAGAGGGTGTGGAAGGAGAGACTAGAAAGATAGACCATTTCTAAGTAGAAGGATTTGCAAAGAAAACCCCAACACGTTGTCTAACGTGCAAAAGAAATGTAAAGTTGAAATGCCTGAAGGTGGTCTAGTACTGAAATGTTGCCTACTATTAAACTTTAATTATTATTTTCTTTGCAAGTTACACGGCGTGTAACACAGTTTTCTTTGCAACTGGTAACCTGCTTGTCCCCCTCCGACGCACCTGTCTCACGTTGTAGATGTGCGAAGTAGTTTTCTGTACTAAGTAGCAGAATTTGAAAGTCAAAGTTTACCAATCATGCCAAAGAGAATACCAGGTTTTCCTGGAAGATAACCTTTTCTTGACAGTTATTGATCAAGCAAATGCTGAAACAATGAATTGATAACTTGATTAGCCGAATGTGGTGATCTGGGAAGCCAATGGTGATAAACACTCCAGCATCCGCCTTGCACTGGGAAATATGTATGGGACATATCCTGAAATTCCCCACAATGACGCACAGCGGTGTGCACTGCAGGCTCACTTAAAGTGCTCATATTATGCTCATTTTCATGTTCATAATTGTATTTAGAGGTTATATCAGAATAGTTTAATTTTCAAAAAACACCATATTTTTGTTGTACTGCACATTGCTGCAGCTCCTCTTTTCACCCTGTGTGTTGAGCTCTCCGTTTTAGCTACAGAGTGAGACATCTCACTTCTGTTCCTTTGTTGGGAGTCGCACATGCACAGCAGCTAGGTAAGGACTACTAACCAATCAGGAGCAGAGTATGAGGGCGTGCCCTGACAGTACCTAGATAAGGACTACTAGCCAGTCAGAAGCAGAGTATGAGGGCGTGCCCTGACAGTACCTAGGTAAGGACTACTAGCCAGTCAGAAGCAGAGTATGAGAGCGTGCCCTGACAGTACCTAGGTAAGGACTACTAGCCAGTCAGAAGCAGAGTATGAGGGCGTGCCCTGACAGTACCTAGGTAAGGACTACTAGCCAGTCAGAAGCAGAGTACGAGGGCGTGCCCCGCTAGCAGCTAGGCGAGCATTATAACGTGTGTTACAAAGTGATGCACGTTCGTCACGGAAGTGAAGGCTGGACTACAATAGAGCTGTTTGGAGCAGTTGGTGAACAGTGTTTTCTTGGGGTGGACTTCTGGCTTTTTCACTTCGTAAAACCTATTTATAACATGCATAAAAAAGATATATAACACAATAAAGGAAAGGGAAAAAGCCAAAAAGCTTAATATGAGCACTTTAAATGACCAGCGCATTTGCCATGTCAAAGACCTGTATGAGCTATACATCCAGTGGCTAATCAGCTAGCATGGTTTAGCAAACGGACAACTACTGTCTCACTACCAAGAGCTTTCCCAATGGAACTCGCTCCTCCAGATACTGTATGTGTTCAGCTTGTTCTAAGATGCCGATCTAATTTAAGTGTATTAGACAAATGTTACAGTCATTATTGGGTTCCCCAAACCGCCCGTCCTTTACCGAATGCTTGGGGAAGATAATGTATACGTTACACCCCCCAAGTATTGTTCAACCTTCTTAGATGATGATGATGTGTACATTTTTCAGTGGTATGAAAGTACATCTTTTCTGAAACGTGCATGTAAGATGAGATCAGGTTTAATAAGTACATCCTGAGTAAATAAAGAGTTGGACTGACGCATATTGAGGGATATTTGGTCTAGGACATTAAGCTGGGACATCCTGATGATTGTTGTAGTAGTAGTAGTAGTAGTAGTAGTTTTATTCAGTCATCATAAAAACAATTCTATAGATATCGTATTGTAAACTCAAACAGTGACTGAAATGATTAGGCTGAAGCAAAAGCTTATATATGCCTATCCTGTGTTCTTATCGATTAAATCTACCTACCTCAAAGGAAAAGGAAATAAAAACAATGTAAAGAAACAAAAAATTAACCGTATTTGTGACCCTCAAAAATAGCATTAAAAACCATTTTCTTAAAAACCTAAAGAGAGTTGCATATTTTTAAATGTATGTTGGCATAGTTCCACATTTTGTGTTTTGAAGAGCTGAAATCTGTAAACCATTTCATAAGGCGAAGGGAATGAAAACAGATAATCTGAGTCCCATGAAAGTTTGAATCAGCTGGCTGTGGCTACATCAACAACAATCACCACGGAGTTGCTAAAGTTTCTACTTTTTTCTCTGCTTTGAATAAAGTGCGGGCCATGAAGGTGCAGTAGGTAAGCCTTATAAAACTAACTTTCTGTCATATTTGCTGAAACTGACCCTATGTTCCAGTAGAACTACATGAAACAGGTAATAATAAAAAAAGAAAAAAAATCTGGCTCCTCTGGCACCACCTACAACCTGTAGTGCCATTTGCAAAAATCCACTGCTCCCTGTTCAGATGCACCAATCAGGCCCAGGGTCTGTGTGTCTAACTGCGTGTCAATCACTGCTCATGCACGTGCATTCATTCTCCCTTGTGGGGGGAGGGGCTTAGGACACCATTGTGGGCTTTAACGGAAAGGGGGGGAGGGACTGAGAAGTTGTCGATATTCACATTTTTTGGCTAAGTCCTGGATCTTCACAATCCTACCTACGGCACCTTTTAATTGGTCTAAAGAAGCATCCGTAGGTTTCAGTGACACATGGTCACATTTTGTGCCTGTTTTTGAAGAGCTGAAATCTGTACAACCCCCTTTTAGAGGAAAGGTATGATGGGAACATGTTGAACAACAACTGATGAACATCAGTTCAATGGACATGACACCTAGTGGTTCAAACTAAAGTGACCATGTTGGTCACGAGTCCACCAAATGACCTAGTTTTATGCTGATTTAATGAAATGCCTTCAAGGTGTTCTGTGGTGTAGTTTGGACTCAGGCGCTTCACTCTGTATATGTACATTCTGTACATTTCTTTGACATTATCTTCAAAGGTGCTGTGCTTTTTTCTTTCCTTACATGATTTTAAAAGGGTTGGTTTTGGTGCTTTTGTAGGCTGAGGTCTCTTCATGTGCTCACTCTGCAGCCAGTGAGGAATTTAGTCGTTTTGTACCTCTTCTGTTTTTTTTGTTGTTGTTTTTTTTGATTGCTTCCAGATGTGGGGACCAGTGCCATGACACGAAACATCATGTGTGCAGCCCATGCTTTATGCAGCAAAGCAATTAGTGTTTTTCTTTTATCCATCAAATTTAATGCAGAAATCATTTCGAGGGCATTTATCTTGCATGAATAAGTGCAGGGTAATTACACTAGTGTAGGAGATATAGCTTATGTTTTATTTATTTATTTATTTTTTTGCGGGGAAATAGGAATGTGTGTTCAACAACCTTGACAGAGCATTGGCCTTTAAAGCGTGGCAGACAGATTTCTCAGCACCTTCTCATTCATCCTAATCTGGGGTTCATCATTGTCCCTCAGCCATGCAGAAAACGAAGTGTCACGCTTGGAGACTGCTCTGCGACCCACCTGTCAAATTTCACTCTTCTCTCTTCACATCCGTTTTGTGGCAGACTTTTTTTTGCTCCCCCACCCACCCCCCAGGCTCAGAGGAGATCCATGCCTTTTTGGAAACTGCAGTCTTTAGTCGTAAAACCACTGTTTCTCCCAAATAATGTTACATGCTGAAAGAAAAGGTTCTCTGTTCTTTTTGTGTGCAACTGTTTTTTCCCTATGGCTATGATAACATTTCTACAGTATGTTTTTTTTAAAGATTATTTTTGGGGCTTTTCCGCCTTTATTTGATAGGACAGTTAAGTGAGAAAGGGGAGAGAGAGGGGGAAGACATGCAGGAAATTGTCACAGGTCGGATTCAACCCTGGACCTCTGTGTCGAGGCACAAACCTCTCAGTATATGTGCGCCTGCTCTACCCACTGAACCAACCCGGCCACATTTCTGCAGTATGTTAAACATGTTGTTATTACAACCTTCCCCATGCAGCTAGTAGAGCTGCACAATATGAGGAAAATAAGCAATATGCGATAACGTTGTTGAATATCGCCATAACGATATTACTTGTGATAAAAAAACAGATATTTAAGTGTGCTAAAATGCAACAATTGCTTGTTGAATTTAAAACAAATATAAAATGAAATCATTTCCAACACGTTTATTGAACAAATTGAACATTGAGTTAAATATCAAAGGCAGCACTAAAAAAAGGAATGACGTTACATTACATTTGACGTTACAGTTACATTTTAAACTGCAGTTTCCTACTGATATTTCCTTTCAACTAATGCAAAACATCTGTGAGTGTCTTTAGCGATCTGTCGCAGCCTTTAGCGATGTGTTTATTGCGCCAGTTGATATTGCAATGGCGATTAAAAATAAATAAATAATAAAACGATATATTGTGCAGCCCTATACGCTAGATGATGTCGACCTTAGCTTCAGGCTCCCCAGTATTACTAATGTTTCCATATCGTAGTGGGAGATACTCTGCACTGCTAATTATATTTTAACACCACAGCAGCACTAGCTCTGCAGAGAGAGCACATTTTTACATCAGATAAAGGACCTCCTAATTAGCCGACTGGCTAACACTGGCGCATTTACAGAAATGTTGATTAATGTGCATTGTCCTAATATATAAATAAAAAAATATTCTTCTTTTTCTTCTTCCTTGCTTTTGAGCGTGGAGGAACAAAGTCCGGTGGGAACTCACAGCGCTACGGAAGGAAAAAAAAAACTGCTGCGTGTGTGGAGGTGGTGTTGAACAATACATGAAGGCACACGCGTCTTTGAGAAAAGTCCTTGAATCTTCATCTTGTCTGCCTGACAGGAGGATGAATGTGAACGTCAACCTTTTTCTTGAATGCTTCACTTGTTTCTTCTGTCTTGATTCTAGATATAAATAGATATAAATAAATACATAGATACATTTCTGTGCTTCTGATCCATAAAGTGACATGCCATTACTGTCCAACAGTGATATGTAGGGCTGTAGCGAAAAACCGCTTTCACAGTATAGGCCCGCTGTATGAAAATTGTATGGTATCGCATGGTATCATACCATGTACATGTGCTTGTTTACAGTATTGAAATAAATAATGTATCTTCAAAAAGGGAAGATTGTTTACACATACTTTTATACTTTAGTTTTAATTATAATAAACCCTTCATAAAGCTACATCAGAATTTGAGAATGCTGTAATGTCAAGTATACTACTAATGTTTTACCTTACTAATGTAAATGTGTGCTAAATTGGTCAATTTGTCTATAGAAAGCCCTCCAAGTTTACTTAAAGATTGAAGGTGTTCTTTTTGCATAATTTTAATTTGATTATATTTATATAAAAATAAACATTTGTGATTATTCTGTGCAATATTATGTACAAACACAATGCAGATTGTGGGTTAACATTTTTTTAAAGCTTTTTCAAATCACAATCACAATATTGATCTGAAAAAATTATAGTTATAACAATTCTTATGTTCTTCTGCCCTTTTTAGTTCTACCACTGAGTCTATAATCACATGTTGTGCAGCTGAGCTTTGTTCAAATACCTAAAACTAAAATTGTTATGTTGTCATTTAAATATGTCAGGGTGGAATTACAGAGAAATGCATATAAGCAATGCACAACACATCATTTTCCATTTGATGGAATCATGCAACCAGAAAAGAAATGGTGTTTTGAATGTTATCTCTAATACAAGCTGAATGCAATGAAGCGGCTAAATGCAGTGTATATGGACAGTGAAATAAATGTTGATGCAAAAGAGAATTTTAAGAAGCAAGAGGTTAATAACTGCCCTAGTTACACAGCGGAGAGGATTAAGGGTGTTCAAGTGCTGTTTCATAGGTTTTCCAATTATAGGGGGAAGTGCTGAATTGCTATATAATTTAAGGAATTTTTATTGAATAAAAATGTTCATGTAGGCTATATATTGCCACAAACTATCAGAATTTGTTGGCCCTTAATAAATCAGAAATGTGGGTTGTTCAAACCTAATGTGGGCATTTTAAATTACAGTTTATCTTAACTTACTTTCACTTTGAATGGATGTTTTGACTCAAGTATAGTTCAGTGTACAGTAGTCTATATCGACAACGTTTCATTTCCGGGATTGTTCAGGTGCCGACCAGGACATTCCACCGGATGTCTTTCATTTCGGCCGGATGTCCGTCACCTTCTGCTTTCTTTGTGCTGGTATTTTAAACTTTATGAGGACTATGGTTAACTGCTCCTCAGATCTCTGCAGGGTAAATCCAGACAGCTAGCTAGACTATCTGTCCAATCAGAGTTGTCTGTTTCACGACTAAAACAACTTCTGAACGTACACGTTCCACCAGAGGCCCGTTCCAGAAAGCAGGTTTAGTGAAAACTCTGAGTTGGTTAACCCTGAGATGAGGGAAACTCTGGGTTTTCCGTTCCAGAAAGAGAGGTAACTTAACCTCGGAGTCAGTTACTATGGTAACTGAGCCTGTGAACCTAACCTGAGGCCCGTTCCAGAAAGCAGGTTTAGTGAAAACTCTGAGTTGGTTAACCCTGAGATGAGGGAAACTCTGGGTTTTCCGTTCCAGAAAGAGAGGTAACTTAACCTCGGAGTCAGTTACTATGGTAACTGAGCCTGTGAACCTAACCTGAGGCCCGTTCCAGAAAGCAGGTTTAGTGAAAACTCTGAGTTGGTTAACCCTGAGATGAGGGAAACTCTGGGTTTTTTGACGATCCCATTGATGAAAAAGCTGCATTAATTCACAGACGTTACGTCGGTATTGACTACCGACTATAGATGTATTTTCATTTCCACATAACCGATTTGAGAGGTATTTTTTATCACAGTCCATTAGATATGTAGATACCTTATCCGTCCTCATATCACTAACATCAACCATCGTGGACAGGCTTAACATCCCAGCAGATTCTTTTATATCGCGTTACGTTTTTTGCAAACAGCAGTTTTCTTTACAACTGCTTACTCGCCCGCAGGATTGCACCTAAATGAAATTATAGGTGTAATACAATTCCAGTTTTTACCAGTAATATTATAAATATGAAATGAATACACTGTGAATGCGTACGCATTGACTCGAGCAGCAATTTTCTCCCACACCAATTCTCTCTCTTTTGCAGCAGCAGCTGCTGTCTTGATTTTTTAACGAAATACATGTTCAAACTCGCTGTTTGTGCGCATGAGTATTTCCGCCGACCCGTTTGTTTGTGGTTGTTACCATGGTGAATCGTAGAATCATGGCTCCATTCATACTGCCTTTTGTGCACGTGCGTAACCCTGAGTGAACCTACTCCGAGTTGATTGAACCAACTCATATCAGCTGTTCTGGAACCGAAAACTCTGAGTTTCCCATCTCGGGGTAAATCAACTCAGACATCAGGGTTAGACTCAGAGTTTGTTAAACCTCCTACCTGGAACGGACCCCAGAACAAGTTCCTTCCCGAGGCTATTTTGCAGAGGCACAGTTGCTCCGTCCGGCGCTTAGTACTGCCCAAGACGATTGTGATTGGTTTAAATAAATGCCAATAAACCAGAACATGTTTTTCTCCCATCCCGGAATGCTGTGTGGACTAGCCAGACCCTCCTTTGCAGCGCTGTGGAGGAAGACTAAGTTCAGTACATCTCAGCAGCGCACAACAAGTGAGGGAAGCAAGGCTTGTGCACTCAGTGATGGTCAGCAGATCCAAACTTTTCCCCACACATGGCCGTGACCCATTTAGATCTGAAAACATTGTTGGGTGAAGAAAAACTGCACGTCATGTAAATCATTTGTTGAATGGGACCCCATTTTATACACATTTCATACCTGTCTTTTGCATGTCTGTTTTAGCAAACCGAGGAATAACGTGGCCAGACCTGTGACCAGGCGCAAACGGGCAGAAGAGGTCATGCACCTGGCCGTGGTGGCCTGTGGGAATCGTCTGGACGAGACCCTCGCCATGGTCAAGTCAGCCCTCCTGTTCAGCCTCAAGAGGATCACGTTTCACATTTTTGCCGAGGACCCTTTGGCCCCGCAGTTTAAAGAAAGAGTAAGAAGCCTCCAGTGACCTTATGCCCAAATCTGTATCAGGTTTTCACAAAAAGGCACACAATCAAATGTGGTGCCACAGAGACAGAGGTTTATTTTTCTACAGTATCAGTCAAAAGTTTGGAAACATTTTTGGCTACACTTTACTTGAAGGTATCTACGTAAGAGTGACATGACACTGTCATGAACGTGTCATAAACATTGAAAACATGTCCCAAACATTTATGACATAACGCTTCTTTTAGTACATGTCATTCGTTTTTTGTCATGACAAGTTAGGGTTAGGGTAAGGGTTCATGTATGACAGTGTCAGGTGTTCATGACACTGTCATGTCACTCTTATGTAGATACCTTCAAGTAAAGTGTTACCACATTTTCTTATTCAAGTGAATGGGGAAAGTGTGTCCAAACCTTTGACTGGTACTGTATGTAGACCACGGGCCGGGTCGGGCCGATATCTCCCGCCATTATCCTCGTTTTTTATTTTTATTTTTATTTTTTTTTAAGATTATTTTTTTTGCCATTTTTAGGCCTTTATTAACAGGACAAGAAATGAAAGGGGGGAGAGAGGGGGCAAAATGCAGCAAAGGGCCACAGGTCGGAGTCGAACCCGGGCCCGCTGCGTCGAGGAGTAAACCTCTATATATGGGCTCCTGCTCTACCATCTGAGCTATTCGGGCGCCTGAATTTGTGTTTTTTTAATCATTACTTTATTAGCCTAACTGGGTGGGGAGAAAGCTATGCCATAATCATGCGCAGCGTCTCTTCCGCTCACGCGCATCACACCGGGCCAGCTGGGCTGTATTGTGTAGCTTAAAGGGATACGCCACCGTTTGTTGAAATAGGGCTTATTACGGTCTCCCCTAGCTGTAGATAGGTGGGCCAGCGCATTTTTTGTGCATGCATTGTTTTAGTCCGGTGCAACACCGGCAGCGCCGCCGCTAGTTAGCTTAGCGTAGTGAATGGAATCCTATGTTGCCGGTTAGCATGTTGTGAGTAAAAGTTAACCAACAAAAGACATAAAAACAACCTAATTACTTGCATTGAGCCAAAAAAATGCGTTGGCCCACCTATCTACAGCCAGGGTAGACCGTGATAAGAACTATTTCAACAAACGGTGGCCTATTCCTTTAAGTGCAACATATGGAGCTTGAAGATGTAAAGAAAAAAACATAAACAGGAGAATTAGCCTACCTTTGAGCAAGTTTGGAGGAAAGTCGGAGGTATGGAGCCATTTTAAACAAGTCGTGGGCAGTGACAACATATGTGTTGGCTTGTCGAGCGCATTAAGTGCAGCACGCTGCTCGCCTATGACAGCAAAAAAATGAGGACGAGGAACAGACACACGAAGCAGGCTCGCCGTGGCAGAAAAGATGATAGTCAGCCTTCAATGTCCTCTTTTGTTACTTCTCCAAGCATACCCCTTCTGAACAGATTTCTGTAGTTCTAACAACTCAGAATTGTAGTTGAGAACGTCAGTTATAACGGCCCACATATTAAAAAAAATGTCTGGTTTAAATTGGGCTCATAATTACAGTTAATGCGTCGGGCCGGGCCGGGCTCGGACACAACGTGCACGGGCTCGGGTAGGTACGGGCATGATTTTTTGGGCCTGATCTAAGCTCTAATGTAGACTTTTTTTTAGTGATTCCTCTGACTTTTGATTAAATCCAGAGCATGTTAAACATCCCCCCTCTCTTTGTAATAGATGATATCAAGATCAGAGCAGTTTTAGCTCTGACTCACTATAGTACAGACATAAAACCCTTTTTATCTCCAGGCTTGGGAGTCATTCATCACCATGACACCCTGCCTTTTCTCCATTACAATGTTTCACTTCAAAGTCACCTTTACAGAGGTGCCTGGCATGATTTTGATTAGTTCCCCTGATATTCTAACTTGCAGTCTATAAACATCACTTCTATTAATGGACCTTAAACAGCTTTAAATCCAAACCCTAAGCTTGTGAGCTTGCCGTCGTGTGTAGGGGGGGAATCATTGCCATGTGTTGAAATATCCCCTTGTGTGGGAGACAGGGAGTATTGGTAGCCAAGGCCTAGATAATAGAGCCCATATGCTGTGTATTTACAGCAAGGAGCTTATGTCCCACCACACCGTAAAGAGACATGGTGTATGCGTGTTGAGGGAGTTACAAGGGTTGTCCATAATCTCCTCAGATTTCTTGTCCTCGCAGCGCAAACGCTGCCAAAATGCTTGCGGCGCTCTCACTCTTTTCAGGGCCAAACAGTTGAACTGACGATTACGGAGGGACTCTGCGCCTAACAGGTCGGATAACACCAGCGTCAGTGATACGCTGTTGAGTTCAACAGGGTGCCTGCCCTTGTTCAGACTGTAGCTTTTTAATCAAACAACAGCTGGTAAGTCTGCGAAAAAGACGGGGTCATCTTTCAGAATAGTGACTGTTTGTTTATAAGGGCGTTTTCTCACACACTTTTCATCACTCAGCATTTTGAGAAGTCCATCAGACACTCTCTCTGTATAATGTAATGTATTGATGTGTTGCTTCACTTCCAGCTGAACCAGTGGCCTCGCTCCGTCTCCGCCAAGTTCCAGTACAGAATCTACCCAATCACCTTCTCTGTGGGGAACGCTGACGAGTGGAAGAAACTCTTCAAGCCCTGTGCTGCTCAGAGACTCTTCCTCCCCGTAAGGCTGCAACACGTATCTCCTTTCATATCATCACCATGGATAATGTCATAAATCACTGTTAAGAAAAAAAAGAAGCCATTAATCCATTTCATTTCTACTTAAACAGCATTTCTCTATGGCTATAATTCATTACTTGTGTGATTATTGATGATTTCACACTTTTTCTGCAGCATTAATGCAACACATAACCCACCAATTTCGTCAAGTGAAAGCTATTGATTGTCTTTTTCTGCTGGTGTTCATTGAAATAACAGCCAGCTTACTTACCATGTAATGAACCTATTGCAGGTGAGACTCGCTGCAAGGCAATCAATAAACATTCTCTATTCACTTTATCAGGAATACCTTTCTGAGTAGTCTTTCTGCCTTTACAATAGTCTTGACTAATGCAAGGGTTGGATTGGTCTGTCCTGATTCTGTACTATCACATATTTCTGCGGATGTTTTGGCAGTTACTGTTGCAAAAATCTAAATCCACTTATTGTTAAAAAAATGGCCTGTCACATCACTTTTACACCAACCATTTGTTAATATTAGAGGTGCACCAATAAGGAATATGTGACGATAACCAATGTTATCTGTGTTTTGTGGTCATTAGCAATACGATAACTGACAATATTAATCTTACAAATGCAAAAAACAGGAAATAGATATGTATTTTTGGACAAGACAAGTTTATTTTTGTAGTACAACACCAATATTTATAACCTTAATCTAACCTTAGTTTATATCATCGGGCCAATCTTTTATTGTGTCCAAAACTTTGGTTTATGATCACATTGCGAAACTAAGGACTTTCATCAACTGCTCAGCTGTATTTTGTGTTCTGCTCCAATTGGCATATGTTAGCATGCTAACATGCTAATTTAAGATCGTAAACATGGTACACATTACACTCGCCAAACAGCAGCATGTTAGCATTGTCATTTTTAGTATTTAGCCCTCTGTGTCTCAGAGAGCTGTTCAAGCCTGGCATCTAGTTTTGTTAAAGGAACACACTGACTTATTGGGACTTTAGCTTATTCACCGTATCCCCCAGAGTTAGATAAGTCCATACATACCCTTCTCCTCTCTGTGCGTGTCGTAACTCTGTCTGGCTCACCCACAGCTAGCCTAGTTTAGCACAGATCCTGGAGGTAACTGGTTCCAACTAGCCTACTGCTCCCAATAAGTGACAAAATAACACCAACATTTTCCTATTTACATGTTGTGATTTGTATAGTCACAGCGTGTACAAATGACAAGGTCACATGAGACACAGCCATCTTCTAACCGTATACATACTGGGAACTATATTCTCAGAAGGCGAAGCACTGCTACTTGGGCGGAGTGATTAGCGCACACCTGCAAAGCATCCTCACCACAGGGCTTCTCATGCGCTGCGAGTACATCACTCCGCCCAAGTAGCAGAAGTAGCAGTGCACGACAAGAGTTACGACACGCACGGAGATGAGAAGGGTACGTATGGACTTATCTAACTCTGGGGGATACGCTGAAGAAGCTGAAGTCCCAGTAACTCGGCATGTTCCTTTTTAAAACGCTGAAACTGCAGGGTTTGTTTGATGTTGAATGCCACTTTTTTTCCACTCAGACATTTAGTTGATCTGATCTAAACTGAACCTCTTTTTTATAGTTATGTTTTATTAATATGTGAGCGGCTGTCTGTCTGGGAGCTGTTTGAGCAAAAGAGGAGGTGCACCTACTGTAACGTGGTAGAAAGTGTAGTATGACATGTAAGATTTTTCCATGTAAGACGTATTTGAGACTATTTACCAACAGCAGGTTTGTTTATTTAACTTAATTTTTGAGTACTACATGGTGTAATAATTAGGGATGTCCCGATCCCAATCAAAAGTATAGGAACGGAGCCGATATGGGCATTTTTTAACTGATCGGGGATCGGCTGTCACCCCTAGCACCTTAATCCGATCATTTAAGTCAGCAGAGCATAATTTGCTGCGGAACGTAACTCGGCAATGCTCATTAATATGGCTAAATGTCATCAGTGTGGAAGTCCTTTAAACTGGAAAGTGAAAACAGTCCAAGATCCACACAATGTCTGCAATACGATTGTTTTGCAGGGCGCTACAAGTATCGGATCAGGACTGAGTATCGGCAGATATTCAATATTTAAAGGTCCCATGACATGGTGCTCTTTGGATGCTTTTATATAGACCTTAGTGGTCCCCTAATACTGTATCTGAAGTCTCTTTTATATAGACCTTAGTGGTCCCCTAATACTGTATCTGAAGTCTCTTTCCTGAAATTCAGCCTTGGTGCAGAATTACAGCCACTAGAGCCAGTCCCACAATGAGCTTTCCTTAGTATGTGCCATTTCTGTGTCTGTAGCTATTGAGGAGGAGGGGGGACAAGGTGGAGGGTGGGGGTGTGGCCTTGACCAATTGCCACTTTGCTCGTTTGAAAGACATGATGTCTCTCTCTCTCTCTCATTGGTTTAATTCTCTGGACGGGCAAAGCAGAGAAAGGGGAGGTAACCTTGCTCCTTATGACCTCATAAGGAGAAGATTCCTGATTGGTCCATCTGAGCTTTCATTTTCTCAAAGGCAGAGCAGGATACCCAGGGCTCGGTTTACACCTATCACCATTTCTAGCCACTGGGGTACCATAGGCAGGCTGGGCGAACTCATATTAATGTTAAAAAAAACCTCATAAAGTGACATTTTCATGCCATGGGACCTTTTAAAATAATTGGATCGGGGACCAAAAAAAACTGATCGGGACATCCCTAGTAATAATGCCCTTTCTAGTTCTTGAAATGAAATATTGTGGTCTCAAATCTTCTAATGACGACTACAATTGTGTCCTCCCAGGTCATCCTGAAAGACGTGGACTCGTTACTCTACGTGGACACCGATGTGCTGTTCCTGCGGCCCATGGATGATATCTGGAGTCTCCTGAAGTCCTTCAACAGCACTCAACTGGCAGCAATGGCCCCAGAGCACGAGGTCCCAAAGATTGGCTGGTACAGCCGCTTTGCACGCCACCCTTTCTATGGAGTAACGGGGGTCAACTCTGGTGTCATGCTGATGAATCTCACAAGGATCCGCAGCACAATGTTCAAAGTGAGGTCAAAACATAGTCGTATTTATGCGCACTCTGATCAGTAGAAAGCTGAAGTGAGCTGTGATTTCCCTTTTGCATTCTGAAGGTTATTTCCTTTGAGTTCCAGTCACAGTGCTGTGGGTGGGCGGCAATTGAAGCTTTCTGATTATCGCGCTAGAGGCACACACTTGTGCCCTCAGAACTCAATTTAGCAGCTCTCCAGCTCTTAGAGCCGCCAGCAGATTGCAAATGGAAGTGGGAATGCAAATGTGCTCCTCCTTTGATGATGTGTTTTGAGCTGTTTGTGAGTGAACGTTGTTTTTTGGTATTTCAGAACAGTATGATCCCCAGTGGCCTGTCATGGGAGGATATTCTACATCCACTCTATCAGAAGTACAAGAACCACATCACCTGGGGAGACCAGGACCTTCTAAACATTATCTTCCACTACAACCCAGGTATGCTCCTTTTTTAGTGCAGGTTACCCGCGGTCAGTGTTGGGAAAGTTCACTTTCTACATGAACTAGTTCAAAGTTCAGATCACAAATTTTAAAATGAACTAGTTCAGTTCTTAGTTCATACTTCAACATTTTGAACTAAGTTCACAGTTCCAAAAATGAACTAGTTCATAGTTCTTTTTTTCCATATGTTGCTGCGAGCTATTATTTTTCAAAATTATTGCCACAGCCCATATAGAACCACCAATTATTTTACAGTGTTGTTTTAACACTGAAACTATGCGTCAGATTTCATCTTCATATCCAATCGGTCCAACGTGCCGTTTCAGGTTTGCTGTGGATGGGACTCAAGTGCGGATTTTCTTTTTGAATGCCGGCGGGCAAAGTTTGCACAGAAATGTACGATTTTTCCCATGCTCACCGACCTCGTCATAAAAGTGGTTTAAATGATCATATGAAGCCTCCTTGCTGTTGTCGCCTCCACGCTGCGTTTTGTTTTGATGATGTATGCGGCGGTGCGACACTGGTGGCTGTTGTTGCCAGATTGGGGTTTTTTCCCGGTTTTTACGGTGTGTTTTAGCCGGGTTTTCGCCTGGAAGGCTCTATAGAAATTTGGCACCCTATTGAATGAAGTTAAACTGAGAGAGCGTGCTGTTCACAGACACCAGAATGAACGAGTTCACAGTAACATTCATCAGGCAGTAATACGGTACGTTCAGTTCACGTTTGCCCAAAATATGAACTAGTTCATGAACTATCGTTTAATGAACGCGTTCAGGCACAACCCTGCCCGCGGTGCCTTAAAGTCTTAAAAATGTCTTAAATTTATTATTTGAAAAATAAGGACTTAAAAGTCTTACATTTATTTAGAAAGTCTTACATTTCGTTCACAAAGGTCTTTAATTTGTATTGTCCTTTCATCGGATTAAATAACTCCTTTATTCTTTTGTCACAAACTATATATGTATTGAGTACTACAATAACATTTTATTAAATTCAAGTACTTGGTAAATAATTCTTGTTTTAGCCTAAAATCCTTTCTGATATTTCATTATATCCTATATACTCTTTCCAGTCTGGCCAGGAATTTGGTATTAAATGTCATTCTAATGGTATTAAAAAGTCTTAATTTCAACTTGTGGAAACCTGGGGGTACCTTGTAGTGGTGTATTCATGTTGTCTACAATGATCGTAGAACATATTATTATCACACTGAAAACACATTATGTACCCCCAAGAAAGAGCCTTTAAAATGCTCTTGTGAAGAACCACAAAACAGAATATCAAACTGTGTGTATAAATCCACTTTAAATTACTAGTCTGCACACTTTTCAACACAGCAGTTTCACCCGATCAACATGTTTGCATGAATTGTGTCGTATTTCAACTGTTGACAACCCACTCTACATTATGAATCTGAATCGGTAAACACACAAGGCTGTAGGCTACAGCAGAGTTCCAGCTGCAGCAGCCAGATGTGGGCATTAAGTGCTCAGAGCTGGCAACGCTGGTGTTTGCCTGAAAACTCAGCCAATGAAGTGTTTGTTAAACATGGAACGGCTTTGAGCTTTTTGTTTGTTCTGCAAACAGGAAAAGCTTCTAAAGACTGTGATCTCTCCTCAGGTACGGATTCATGTGGTTTAAGTAGAAATGGGGAAGAAACATCTGTATATTTGTATTGGTTTTGTATATTTTGTATTTTTTTTGTCTGTATATGTAGCTTTTAGCCTGGTACTATACATCACATACAAAGACCAGAGCTTATGAAATATACACAACTGTACACTCACCTAAAGGATAATTAGGAACTCCTGTTCAATTTCTTGTTAATGCAATCATCTAATCAACCAATCGCATGGCAGTTGCGTCAGTGCATTTAGGGGTGTGGTCCAGGTCTAGACAATTTCCTGAACTCCAAACTGAATGTCAGAATGGGAAAGAGAGGTGATCTAAGCAACTTTGAGCGTGGCATGGTTGTTGGTGCCAGATGGGCTGGTCTGAGTATTTTACAATCTGCTCAGTTACTGGGATTTTCACACACAACCATTTCCAAGAATTACAAAGAATGGTCTGAAAAAGGAAAAACATCCAGTATGCTGCAGTCCTGGTGGGCGAAAATGCCTTGTTGATGCTAAAGGTCCGAGGAGAATGGGTGGTGTAATGGTGTGGGGGATGTTTTCTTGGCACACTTTAGGCCCCTTGGTAACAATTGGGCATGGTTTTAAATGCAACAGCCTACCTGAGCATTGTTTCTGACCACGTCCATCCCTTTATGACCACCATGTACCCATCTGATGGCTACTTCCAGCAGGATAATGCACCATGTCACAAAGCTCGAGTCATTTCAAATTGGTTTCTTGAACATGACAATGACTTCACTGTACTAAAATGGCCCCCACCGTCACCAGATCTCAACCCAATAGAACATTTTTGGGATGTGGTGGAACGGGAGCTTCTTGCCCTGGATGTGCCATCCCACAAATCTCCATCAACTGTAGGATGCTATCCTCTCAATATGGGCCAACATTTCTAAAGAATGCTTCCAGCAACTCGTTGAATCAACGCCACGAAGAATTAACTGAAGGCGAAAGGGGGTCAAACACGGTATAAGTATGGTGTTCCTAATAATCCCTTAGGTGAGTGTACACAACTGTATATGATATATCGCTATGGGTTCAAATGATCAAATATGTATCAACATCTGTGCTACTTCCCATGTACGATGGCCATTCATGCAGCATACACATTCCTTCTTTGCAGCTGTTACAACCATCAGCCATTGAGCTGCTGTACTGGAGCGGTTGGAGGTTGATTACTTTGCTCAAGCGTGCATCTCAGTGTAAAGAATTTTGGGGTTTTTGCTGTCTTTGATTAGTTGCAAATAAATAAATAAATAGATGGGAGGAAAGAAACAGTCATGCTTGCAGACAGTACCGAGGAGGATGACACATCCCTACCTCTGTTCCCGACGTTGCCACAGTCAGTTACATGACATCCAGAAGAAATGTTATGAAAAAAAGAAAATCCACCTTTTAAACCATTAGGTGCAATATACTTTTTATTTAAAAGAAAAAAATCTCCAGTCTGATCAGCAAATATTTTTTTTAATTAAGTATGTGTGGCCAGTTGGCCAGGTGAAGCCAAAGAAAGACCCATCAATCTTTGAATACAGAAACCTAAAAACGTTCATTAGATACATACAATATGAACTCCTACTCCTGGCTGTTTGGTGTCTACATTCTCCACAGGATATGAATATTTAGATGTTTTTTTTTTCTTCAGAAACATACGATTTGAATTTGTTCCCAAAGTCCTCCAGTCATACTACCTGCTGTGGTCCAGTGATAATGGTGGTCACATTTAATGTGGATATTTGATTACTCTCAACTTACAAACCAGGTGAAATGGAAGAAAATGGTGTATTCCATATATATTTATTTTTTTGTTTTTTTTAAGCATAAACCAGAGGAAGGACAGAAGGGTGTGTGCATGGCGAGTGCTGACCCCTCGGTTCCTGGCGTGTCTGTCTGTTTGTTTGTTACTTTTGTCTTATAGGCTATGCCAGTACCAAAGACACATTTCCATGTTATGCAAATCTGATGGACAATAAAGTCATCTGAATATGTACGTTTTATACCAAGTTCTCCATCCAACCAGCAATCTACCAGTCACAAACCTGCCTTTGAAACCTTCATGAGTTACTGTCCTCTTTGGTTCCTGGCATCGTATTACGTGTTTGTTGTAATATGTAGCAATGATGTGTTCTCGTCTCGTGTGTTTCCCCCCCCCAGAGTGTCTCTTCATCTTTCCCTGCCAGTGGAACTACAGGCCGGATCACTGTATGTACGGGAGTAACTGTAAAGGCGCTGAAGAGGAGGGTGTGTCCATCCTCCATGGCAACCGTGGAGTGTATCATGATGACAAGCAGCCTGCGTTCAAAGTAGTCTATGATGCAATACGTGAAGTAAGTATCCCTGTCGGATATTCAAGTTTTGCTGACACAATATGGTATTGATGCATAGCGCCCTCTGTTGAAGCCCTGCGTACAGTGCAAGGCGGTTGGTCACTCTAACAATATTTATGACCGTTTCATTAGTTTTAGTGTGCGTTATAAAAAAAGATGGTGATCCCTATGCCCAGTTAATTTCCACAAGTCATTAACACCTAATTAACTTAGATGGGAAACGGCAGAGAAGTTTTCAATCATGTGTACTTATGACACTAGTTGTATTTCGAAAAACAAAACAAAAAAACATGTACTGTAAGTGAGATAATAGATTTAATCATCCCAAAAGAGTAGCTGCGAAAATGGAGCATTTCCCAGTGGGCATGTTACTGCAGAAAAACACAGGTGGAACTAATTACATTAATGATGGCTGCATTCAATTCAGGTGTGTCAGTTTCAGGGTCTCAATATTATACCTCATTAATGTTATTAGTTACAACTGGGCTTTTCCTGCTGTGGCACATCAAAAATATCTGCTGTACAGAATCATATGAAACACTGGTGCCTACATATAGTTTAGATCAAAGTTAAACAGAATAAAGAGGGGGAACTAGACAACTATATATTAAAGGTCCCATGGCATGAAAATGTCACTTTATGAGTTTTTTTTTAACATTAATATGCGTTCCCCCAGCCTGCCTATGGCCCCCTAGTGGCTAGAAACGGTGATAGGTCGAGCCCTGGGTATCCTGCTCTGCCTTTGAGAAAATGAACTTCAGATACAGTATTAGGGGATCACTAAGGTCTATATAAAAGAGACTTCAGATACAGTATTAGGGGACCACTAAGGTCTATATAAAAGAGACTTCAGATACAGTATTAGGGGACCACTAAGGTCTATATAAAGGAGACTTCAGATACAGTATTAGGGGACCACTAAGGTCTATATAAAAGAGACTTCAGATAAAGTATTAGGGGACCACTAAGGTCTATATAAAAGAGACTTCAGATACAGTATTAGGGGACCACTAAGGTCTATATAAAAGAGACTTCAGATAAAGTATTAGGGGACCACGAAGGTCTATATAAAAGAGACTTCAGATACAGTATTAGGGGACCACTAAGGTCTATATAAAAGAGACTTCAGATACAGTATTAGGGGACCACTAAGGTCTATATAAAAGAGACTTCAGATACAGTATTAGGGGACCACTAAGGCCTATATAAAAGAGACTTCAGATACAGTATTAGGGGACCACTAAGGTCTATATAAAAGAGACTTCAGGTACAGTATTAGGGGACCACTAAGGTCTATATAAAAGAGACTTCAGGTACAGTATTAGGGGACCACTAAGGCCTATAGAAAAGAGACTTCAGATACAGTATTAGGGGACCACTAAGGTCTATATAAAAGCATCCAAAGAGCAACATGTCATGGGACCTTTTAAAATTCATAGCAGAAAATGGAAGTAAAAGCACAGTAAAATTAGCAAGGATCTCTAGTCAATTCTGCACAATGCTACATCTATGAAAATTAAGATAAAGATGCAATGGGGGAAAGAGTTATGTATAGACATTTCAGATGAAGAGTGGAGAGAATCCTTAAAAGAACATTTTAAAATAACGCAATCTAAACACTGGAAGGAATATGGCAAAAGGTAATGAGCGATATTAAACCTATACTTAACATTACAGTTCCACTCACACCTGGAAATCTTTTTGGTATTAATACAAACCTAAAGATCAATGCTAGGCACAGATATATATTTAAAAGGCTCAGCTTAACGGCACTGAAGCAAGTGACCAGGCTTTGGAAACAAGCCAAATCCCCAGATCTTCAAGCATGGTACAAGACAAAAGAACAAACACTGGAAATGGAAAAACTCGGTCTGAAATCAAATGGAAATGGAATAAATAGTTGAGGAGCAAATACACTCTGCATCATATACTCTTGTTTACTATTTAACCAGAGTCGGGTAGCTAAATAGGTCTATATCATTTTCAACTCTGTGCTTCCTAATACAGTCTTACATGTTTAGCCTAGTGTAGCACAAAGACTAGAAGCAGGGTAAACTGCTAGCCTAGCTCTATCAACTCCCAACAGCTGAAAAGGTGGTAATATTCATCTTTTCATCTGACTCTGTAATGCAAAGAAGCATATTTCCCAAAACGTTGGACAGTTATTTTAATGACTCCAGCTCCGAAAAGGAGCAGCTTTGCTCTGTGATATAAATTCTCTCTTGCTTGCATTAAACAATCTGGGTCACTTTTTAAATTTAGAATTTATTTTCTCCGGCAGCGGAGTCATTCACCCCCTGCTCTACTGAGATAAGCCTCTTAAAGACAAGCTGGGTCATAATTTATGATTAACACAGAACACCACCACCCCACCCCTGCTGACAGAATTTGTAAATACCATTTAGTCTGATATGTTTGGGATCAGAACTGACACAGGACAATGACTCTGTCCCTGCAGTTTCCCTTTGAGGACAACATGTTCCAGTCGCTGTTCTACCCCATCCAGACCAGGTTCCTGGACACAGTCAACACCCTGTGTGGACGGGTTCCTCAAGTCTTCCTCAAGCAGATAGAAAAGACCATGAGGAAGGTGTTTGAGGACAAAGTGGTCCGACATGTCAGACCGCACAAATAACTGATGGATAAATGGACTCCCTGTTTTATCTGACAACACCAATAACCACCTTTCTGCGGATTATGTATCATACCAGCATGTCCCAGACTGAACTGTCGGCTCTGCGTTGGCAGTGTATTCTACACATAACACTTCCTGGAAGGATCTTATGAACATTATCATCCTCTAATCATGGTATGGGTAATGAGCCTATGTATACAGAGAAGCATACTCCTTTTCTACAGTGATGCTGTAGAATAGGTTTGCCTTATTGCCGTCCTAAACTTTTCACATTCCAGTTATGTACGGCGATGAAATGTATGACAATGTTGAAAAGCTACAGTGAAAAAAAAAAAAAGACTGCACAAATAATTTTTTTTTAAATCAAGAATTATGAAAGGATGAGCTCTTTATCTCCAGCCAAACGTTAGGCATATTTGTGTATGTACCTTCTTTATTTTTCCTCATGAACATGGTGTACACTAAACAAAGCCGACTTTGGAAAGCTTTCCTACTTGAAGTAGTAGATTTCTAAACCGCTCCTCTAAAAGTATGTGAATGTTTTACCAGCAAACAACTTGAACTGCGAGCTTGTGTGAATGAGAAGAGTTGCAAGTTCTTGGTCTGTTCTGCAGTTGCCAAATGCCACTGACAGTATTAAATACAGCACAACAGAGGAGATACAGGCTTATATGTTATATACGAATGTTAAAATGCACTTTCAGAATGATATTAGGACTGGATGGTTGTCGGTACGCAACATGTCCACATTAGATGCTACATTGTCCGAGTGAAAACCATAAGTGCTAGCATTAAAAAAAAAATCATGTCTGTCATATTTACTATTACAAGAAAATGAGTGGTATAGATGTGTATGTATGTGTGTGTTTGAGAGGGTATCTTAGTTTATAATATGATGTATGGTCTTTTGTGAACACATCGTATGTTTGAGCCGCATTACTTTTAATGTGATGTAATGATCTAAATATATCATTCAAACTGGAAACTGAACATGGCTGTACAGTCAACATGTTTCTAAATAAATCAATGCAATGTACTGTCTCAGTTACAACACAAAAGATCTGTCTTCACATAAGCATCTGTATTTATATTTAGTTTGAAAGTTAATGTGGTAACAATAGTTGTTTTATATTGGACTTTAACTGAGCATACCACTGTATGTGTTTCATCCATGGCCCATGGTAGTTCTATAAGATATTTTAATGTTTGAGGAAATAAAATTAGCAAAATCATTAAGGCAGACTTAAGAGTACAATACATAACAAGTATATTGATCGTAATATAAAAAAAAGCCATTCAACATCTGACAATCACGCTCTTGTTTCTTTTGTTTCTTTACCATTGTTTAGATAATAAAGAGCCTTGGTAACGTCACTGTAAGGACAATCGTCTGTTCAGTTGCTCAATAATATTCAACAGGTTTTTAACTTATTTTTTTTAATCAAATAAGTACAATGTTTTGTTTTTTTAATGAAAACCCCTATTTTTTCAAAACTTGTTGACAATAACTATACAAATGTCCCATTGTAAAGAGGAAATTGTGTTTCGTTCAATGGAAAGAATTACATTTCTGATTGTCTAAACATGTTTAACAAAAACACAAAGCCCTGTGTGTGTGTGTGTGTCTGTGTCTGTGTCTGTGTCTAATTCACATTATCAGGTAGGCAGATGGAGGCGGGAGCATACAGAAGTTGTCATGCATATCGATCAAATACTCACATATGCATCTCTGTGATATATAGAATGAAATACAATACAAGTGTGTGTATATATATATATATATATATATATATATATATATATATATATATATATATATATATATATGTGTGTGTGTGTGTGTATATATATATATATATATATATATATATATATATATATATATGTATATGTATACGTGTGTGTGTGTGTGTGTGTGTGTCTGTGTGTGTGTGTGTGTGTATATAGTACACACACACCAACAATTGTATTCATATTTCATTCTACATCTTAATCAATGGATTGCTATATTTTGTTATAATCAATTATTTTATAGGCAGGCTAATTATTCTGTATTGCTAAATATTTGTGTTATAATCAATGATTATTTTATAGACAGGCTAGTTATTCCAAAAGGCTATGTTGCTCTTCCCAGTGCAGTGCCTTGTCTGTTGCTGAACAGGCAGTGACCTCACGGCGCCATATTAAAATGCTCCCTCCTCTTTGCCTGTTGTGAGATCGTTGCTAGCAGCAGTAGCAGCAGCTAGCCGGTAGCCGCCACTCTGCTTTTTACATCCACAAGACTGACAGAGGGCAACGTCGTGATGGAAATTGACTCGCTCCAAGAGGCGCTCAGAGGTCACTTCAGTTTATTTCAATAGTTTTGTGTTTATTGAGACCAAGCGTAATACGCGGGCTTCCGCAATTGATATACTATAAAAAAAAAAAAACGGATTGTAGCTCACACGCTAATGTCGCTAGCTAGCTGCTACTCATGACTAGCTAGCTAACGCTACAGTACACGGAAATGGTTAGCTGTCTGTCCAATTCATTACATACAATACTTTTCTTTATAACGTTAGCGACATACTTCCGAACGTATAAGTATTTGCCCTCAAAATTTGATTTAACTTGCTGACAGATGTGTTTGGCTGAGATAACGTTAGATAACTGGCCAGTGTCACCGGCTATTGGTTAACGTTACTGTTTGCCGGCTATGCTTTGCGGCTAACTTAACATCCTAG
This sequence comes from Perca flavescens, assembly GCF_004354835.1. Lineage (NCBI taxonomy): Eukaryota > Metazoa > Chordata > Actinopteri > Perciformes > Percidae > Perca > Perca flavescens. Next base: position 36,115,049 of record NC_041334.1, read on the forward strand.
CTATAGCTCTACACTTAGCTAAGCTAGTTATAGCTAGCAAGCAACCTAGCTAGATAAATAGCATCCACTAGCCCGCTACGTTATGTAAATAGCTAACGTTAATTAGACAGTGTGATAGTCTACAGCCAAAGTGTTGCCAGAGACCAGCCAACAAGCTTCATTTAGTGGGCTAAATGCAGGTTGCAGCCGAATGTCAAAACTGTAACGTTAGGCTACATTAAATCAAAGCCTGTCCATGTCTGATCAGGCTAGTAAAGTTACACAACACTGTTCAACCCGTGGTTTGTTTTCTCTCCTCAGATTTTGATAAGCAAGCAAAGACGGAGGCATCTCCTCTTCTGGAACAGTTTTTATGTCATATTGCCAAGACTGGAGAGACCATGTAAGTGAACATAGCTGGTCTGATGAATAAATAAATGGTACATTAATCTTATATAACACATTATTTATACTATAACTGTATTAAAAACGTTTGTACAGTAGATGGTCGATCCAGGAATAAGGTTTATACAGAGTTTGCATAATCATTTTTTTAGTTAGTGCAATTCTGTATTTTCATGCCTCTTCTTAATTAACATGTTACCATAGCCTAGGCAACTTCCAGCCATAGTATGCTTTTGTCCAATTTTGCCAGTTTTTCCTCTATTCTTGTGTGTTATTCCACATGTGTTGAGTCTTATTCTGCTTACCATTTTTCTCAAGGGTTCAGTGGTCTCAGTTTAAGAACTACTTCCTGTTTAAATTGGAGAAGGTGATGGATGACTTCAGAGCCTCAGCACCTGAGCAAAGAGGTGCTACTAATCCCAACGTGGAGTCAATTCCATTTGAAGATATGAAGGAGAGAATTCTGAAGATTGTGAATGGATACAATGGGTAGGTGACCGTATGACAGAAATATTGGCAGGCTGACTGGATGGAGAAGCCTGATTGAGCATGTCTGGTTCCCTATGACCAACACATGTCATGGATAAGTGTCCTCTAGCTAACGGGTCCCCCAAGTGTGTGTATGTGTGTGTGTATATATAGAAAGAAAGAGAGTGCTGTCACAATTAACGCGTCAATAACGAGCAGATTCCTTTTAACGGCACTTTTTTTTTTTTTTTTTTTTGACACGTGATAAACGCACGTTTTCTGTGATTTGACATTTGAGGCACTCCATAGTTTGGGAAATCAGGAAGTGATGCAGTAATGTTGTGGATGGCTAACAGAAACCTCCTTAAGCAAAAATGGAGAATGAATGGCGAGTTCGGTTTCAAAGCCCTTCTAGATGGTTCTCTCAACAAGACTAAAGTTATTTGCATGTACTGTTGATGTGAATTGAGTGACCACCGGAGTACGTCGAGTCTAAAATCCCCCTCACTGGCCAAGCCTACGGCTGACGCAGTGTAAATAACTAAATATATATCTTTAAAACTGTGCATATATCATCAAATGTCAAAGTCTGGAAATACAGCTGTTTAGCTCTTGCGCAATCGTTACACTTAATGTCCTCGTTATCGGTCCAAACTTTAATACTGTTCATAACAAAACCTGCATGAAGAAAAGTGTGTTTGCCTATTACATTTCGATTTTAAATTGTATCTTGGGGTGGGGGATACCACTAGTTGTTGCTGTGATTTTAGCAAGGTGTTAACAATCACAAATTGTTATAGGCTAAACATATAAATACTGCGGTGACCCCTGTGCGTAATGCTGCATGATGGCACTGCTGGCCCTGCAGGAAAACTGGAATGGAAGAATCAGGAGAGAAAGAGACTTCAGGAACCATGACAATGACCAATAATAATATAAATAATATACCGATTTAAATTCCGTAATATAGCTGTAATAGTAATATAGCTGCGCTCTTGGATCTATGTACTGAATTGGGTCCAGTAGAGAGGGCAACGTGCCGGAACTGTGCCATCCCGGTCCAAATACAGGTCCTCGCCATTCTGGGTGAAACCGGCTTGTTTTCAGAGGGAAATGTCAGACAGCTAAGTGTGTTTTAATTTTTTTTAAATATTTATATATAATCTTCAACTTCATCACTAAGGCTTGTTTGGATATAATCTATAGTTCTGTTAAATCTTATTATATACGTCTGGTATATCGAAGCTGTCCCCACGTGCCGTAATGCCTGGTGTTTTGGAAGATTTTATTAATAAAGGTGGTCTATAGATCCAGTTTCCCTACACTGTGCGACAACAGGCCGAAATTATAATTCAATTGGCAGCAATTCCCGAACGTCTAAGAGTTTTTTTTTGTTTTTTCTCCGCCACTCGGCATGATTCGGTGTAGCCAAAGAACAAGGGTCATTAACATACTTATCAGCATTCACGAGGTGCTTTGCGTTGACTATTTATGGTTAAAAATGGGCGGGATAAGAGGCTATTCCACGTACGCACGCTTGTAGGTAATCTCTGATTTATAAAGGGAACATTGCTTACAGGTGTGCGTGGACACAGTTTTATAAATCTGACTCTTTTTTTTTTTTTTTTTTTTTTTTTATTGGGCGTACGCCATTATGGGCTTTTTGGCGTACGTGCACTTTTAGTAAGGATCCTACGCACAGTTTTATAAATGAGACCCCTGGGCTTGTTTCCCTGCAACAAGACTGTTCCATCTAGGGGCAATGGGACAGCAACACCAGAAGACTGTTCCTTTTGTCCAGGTTATTCCCCACGTTTTCAGTGCTTTTGATGCTATTTCAGTATATTCATCCTTTTTTCCACCGGAATGCTGGCAGAGAAGTCATGTCAAACATACTCCCTAAGCTAGCAACATGCACGTAGTAGGTGAGCGGGTGGACCTCGCGCGTGTTGTAGACGTGACAGGGGCTAAGAAAGGTGTATCACAGACTGGCCAAGACAAGCTTAATGTTATTACATTCTATATTTTAGCCAATAATGTAGGGCTGAAACAATTCCTTGAATAATTCGATTACAAAAAATCCTCGAAGCAAAATTCTTTGCCTCGAAGCTTCGTTAAATCAAAGGTTGTACGGCTGACTGTGTTTCCCCACGGAGGATTATTACTAGCGCACAATAGGTTTGCACTTCTGCGGACACAAAACAAGCACAGACAGTATATAAACACAAGACTGACGGCCCAGATTACAAATGAAGGAAGATTAAAATAACGAGGGTCTAAGAGGAGAGACAGGCTAGAGAAAACGTGTTTGGGATCATTTTAAGCTGCAGACATGCTGCTACATCCCCTCTGTAACAAACATCCAGTGTACACATCCGTTCCACGGAGCCAACCCGACACAAGGCAGCTAACGTCTGCTGCTCTCGTCCACCGCGCTGTTTTACACAACTAGCCTACAGCATGTTACTCTACTAATAGCAATGTTTTACCAACAAGCTAAAACGAAAGCTGCCGGTTTGTAGTCTAACTGTTTATTAGTTTGCTACTAATCTTTGGAAACTTAGCTGCTCCCGGAGACAAACCGGCTCCTCCCCCCAGCATGGCTACTTAATATGCACGTGAATGACGTCATCATGCATTCTTTATTCTTTCTCCTCACCATAGATATATCTATGCTCCTCACTGTGTATTAGGCTTCTGAAAATGTGTCCCCCCAGAACAGTGTAGTTGAATAGCCCTGCTGTAAGCTTCGTACAGTCACATTTACCCTCTGGTCAGTGAACAGCTCTTTTGCATATCCAGAGGCAAGAAGGGGAATGGGGTGAAAATTAACATTTGGGCCACCAAAAATGTACTATTGTAATGTTCTTTTTTTTTTTTTTTTTTTTTTTTTTAAGGGTCTTGGAATATGGCAATAAAAAATGTTGCTTTTTCTAAAAAAGGAAACTTGTCTTTTGTATATAACAAGCAACAGGTTTCCTTTTCTTTTAGTAAACAGTAATAATAAATATTTACTATTGCTGTTTACTAAGTATTTCTTATCCAATTAATCGACGGAATAATCGATAGAATATTCGATTACTAAAATAATCGATAGCTGCAGCCCTACAATAATGTTTATCAGGTTTTATTTTTTTGCCGACTCATATCGTTTCCTTGCAGCCTGGTAACAAATGCTACACGGCTCGGTGGCTGGGGACCCCTGTTCTAGCTCACCCTTTTTGTTACAGATATCTGTAGTCTACAACATATTTTTTACGGAATTCTTCATCCTGTGTTACAACTGTAGCACGCCCTAGTATTGCTTGTTTTGTCATTTTTGTCAGACCTTTAGAAACAGTGGCCCTCATTTATCAACCTAACGTAGAAACCAGCGCAGATATGAGCGCAGAAATCATCTTACGACAGGCTTCACGTGTGATTTATGAAACGTTCGTATCAGAGCGTAAGAATGGTCGTACATTGATAAATGCAGCGGCTGGAAACGATCGTAATTTAAATATCACTCCCCAATATATTCTCGGTTTTGAGGCCTCGCCCCTACAATTTACGACATGGCGAGACGTAATCCGGCTGAGAAGCGGCACTTTTCAGAGGTGGAGATTGAAACGCTGATATCTCCGGTTCATTTGCACTAACGTGTGTACTTTTTGGCAGCCTGAAAACTGGTATTACAGGCTGTAGAAAGAATGCGGAATGGAAAGAGATCACTGATGCGGTCAACAGTGTTGCCGTAGTAAATCGGACTCCAGCTGAAGTTTAGCCTATTTAATTTATACATCCTTGACGCATTTTCTATAGTCCTAATAGTGATATACAGGCTTATTGCAATCTCTTAGGCCTACATGGTGTACCTATATTTAAATAAACACACGGTAGCGGAGTTTATGCAGTGTCTTTTATTTTACTCGTGTTTTTTTTCACAGCTGAGGGAGAGCGCGTGTCCTCCGCCCCCCCGTGCTGGACCACCACCACGACCCTGTCTCCTGACAGCAGAGGGGCTGGGAAAACAAGCCAAAATAACTCGGTCAAATCGGGTCATCTGGCTCCATCGCTACATTTATGGCACCCAGTTTGCCTGCGAGATCTTGTGCAGAACCCCACAGGCTAAAACAATGTTGCAGACTTTTTCTGCCGTGTATAGGGTCCCCCCCCCCTCACTGATGCGAGCCATCTGTCCTTAAACAATCCGATGTAGCGCTCCACCGTGGCACGTGTGCGTACGTGTGCACTATTGTACCGGCTCATAGAGGTCTTCTAAAAGAGCCAGATCTGCCATTGCTGATAAGTGATGACTTCTCCTTCTCCTGTTAAACTGATTATATGCTGCACTGCAAGGCCACGCTGACTCAGAAACTTTCGTACACGAGTTCAGACCAGACGTGAGATTTGATCGCAGCCTACGCTCACGTCCAAATTGATAAATGCCGAGCTTTGCGTAGGAATCGTTGTTTTAGGTCGTACGCACGTTTCATAAATGAGGGCCAATGACACAGACACCCACGTTAGCTTCTTGATTGGGTCTTATCAGTCATGACGTGTCCTTTCCTGATTTGTCACGCCCCTATCACGTGACCCTTTTCTGAAAGAAAACAAACGTCACTGGCCTTGACTACCGGTGCTTGTTCAACAGGATAACGAATTACAGCAGTTTCTGAACTTGTCGATGCTAGCAGCTCTTGTGCTCTTGAGCAGCAGGAGGCCAGTTATTACTTGAGCGATTTGCGACAATTCAGTGTCTAGCAGCGTTATCAGCCCTACATCATGCTAACACCAGCACACACGTACCCGTGTACCTGAATAGTCTGTGGTAATGCGTTCTCAGGCGTGTTACTAACAACGGAGATTAGTTCCAAAAAGTTGCTACAACCCTTGTTGTACGAAAATCGTTTGTTTTTAAAATGAAAACGTAGTAGTGTGGATGTAGCCTAATTTGACAAATGTATGCCCTACAAGGCTTTCTCCAAAGTTCCCACAATGGAACTGCTAATAACAATGCAATGTGTTGACTCTGCACCTGTCAGTGATGATGCGAAATAATGATTCATAAGTGACATTAAGCTTACGGTCAACTATTTACTAACACATTTTTCTATTGCAATTTTTATGCCGTAACACAAGATAAGACCTGATTGTGAGTGTGCTCTGATCCATTTCGGAATTAGACGTGTTGATACACAGACCAGAGACCAACAGCAATTGAACAGAACTTTACCCAGACCCATTCCTGGGTCCCGTCTCCGTTACTAGGAACCGAGCGGACCCGTGGCAACTTCTACTTCATGCACTAATTGGTAAAAGGAAGTGTAAAGGATCCTAAATGTTGGAAAAGTTTTTAAAAGGTTGGATTGGCAGTAATGTACTGTATTAAAGTAATAGAGCCAAAATGATTACTCAAATAGGCAATTGACAGAAAATTGCCCGACAACAAAATTGATAATCGATTGTCTTGATTAAAGTATCACAAACGCAATTATTTGACCACTGTCATGTAATCGTGCTACAGTAATATACTTGATATTTTTCCCACTATCCCTTAGTACCAGATTGTATAGATAAAATGATTAAACTGAATTATTATAGAAGACCACCTAAATGACAAGTTTTCTATGATCTGTATTTTGAGTCTGTTGCTTTTTTTCCCCATTAAATTTTAGAATTCCATTTACGATCCAGCGCTTGTGTGAGCTGCTCACAGAACCCAAGAGGAACTACACAGGAACAGATAAGTTTCTCCGGGGGGTGGAGAAGGTATGTGCCAAGCAGCGTGTTTTTTTTTTTTTTCTTGTTTTTCTCTCAAGTTGTTAACCTATTGTCAAGCTGTTGTCACTCATTTGGGAATTCTTGTCTTCCTCTAGAATGTAATGGTGGTCAGCTGTGTTCACCCAACCTCAGAGTAAGTGTATTGTTCCAAAAGAAATACTTTTTTTAGAATAAACGTAAAACCAACTTTTAATATGAAGTTTTGGGTATTATATTTTCCAACACATTAAGAGTTTTGTTTTTCTTAACTTGCTTGTACAGGAAAAATGGATGCAGTGCTGTCAACAGAATGAATGGAGTGATGCTTCCTGGGAACACATCTGCTTTTACGGAGAGGTTGTTTTGGGGCCCGATGTAGTCCTTGATCCTAAAATGGAAATGCGTTGAATTTCAACAGATAATAACAGACGTGCTTTTTTTTTTTATTGATGGCTTTTCATTAGGAAAGTGAACGGTCCTGGTACTCCCCGGCCGCTGAACCGACCGAAGGTGTCTCTGGCCAACTCCCTATCAGCCAACGGCCTGCCAGACAGCACAGACGACAAAGACCTCAACACAGAGCAAGAAGACGACAAGGACTCCAGGTACGTCAGAAGCTTTTAACGCACCAGAAAACCTTGTTCTTTGTGTTCAACATAAACCCACTGGAATCCCATTTGTATCTGCTCTGATTTATTCTGCGTTTTATCAGTGAGGTTTCAGCGTCGGGAGCTTCCCTGGGGAGCTCACTGAAGAACAAACACCCAGAAGATGCAGAAGAGGACATGGAAGCCGAGCAGCAGGAAGTGAAGCGACTTAAGTTCAGCAAGGACGAGGAGGAAGAAGATGATGAGGAGGATGAAGAGGAAGAGCAGGAGGCGGACACTATGAGGCCTTTACATGCCACCTGCCTGTCAAAAGAGGCCGAAGCCATGGTCCAGGAGGAAGAGGAAGAGGAGAAGGTTGGGTACAGCAAGGAGAATGAAGCCTCCAGCAGTGCTGCTGCTGCTGAGGACCAAGGTAGGGTTGTTGGGTTTTTTTTAACGCGCCGTGTGTGTTAATTGGTTTGTATGTGATGCGTTTTGAGGGAAAATTTATTTAGAATTTATCCCATTTTTATCAATGTGGGTAGGCTAAATAACAAACGCCAATTCCAATGAAGTCGTGTAAAACGTAAATGAAAACGATTTGATTTGCAAATCCTTTTCAACCTAATATTCAGTTGAATACACTACAAAGACAAAATATTTAATAAAAACATTATAGTTTTTTGCAAATATTTACTTATTTTGAATTTGATGCCTGCAACACGTTCCAAAAAAGCTGGGACAGGGACAACAAAAGACTGGGAAAAGTTGAGCAATGCTCAAAAAACACCTGTTTGGAACATTCCACAGGTCAACAGGTTAATTGGAAACAGGTGAGGGTCATGATAATGTTCACAAAGATGCAGCGAGTTCACCACTTTGTGATGATCAGCAAAGTTGTTCATAATGCCCAAAGTCTTTCTCATAACCTATGCCAGCTGGAGATGGTAGTCCATTTGCATTCCCGTTAATACGGTTGACCAGTTGCAGTTGACATTGTATTGGGAGTGAACCAGCTTGTACAAGAATCTGTGCCGGGTTGAGTTCACCGTCAGTAAAACAATTTTTTGGGCTTTTCCGCCTTTAATGGAGAGAAAGGGGAAAGAGAGGGGGGAGACATGCAGGAAATCGTCTCAGGTCAGAGTCGAACCCTGGACCTTTGCGTCGAGGCATTAACCTCTAAATATATGTGCACCTGCTCTACCCGTTGAGCCAACCCGGCCACAAGTTTTTTTTTTTTTTTTTTAGTTTTTTTAATAAGAGGCATAGTACATTACATTATCCATGTGATCTTCTGGACTTAAAATAAGTCTGTAATGTAAATGTAATTTAACTTCTGCAATAATTTGAAGGAAAGATTTGAATCCGTTTTGTAAGCTTATGAGTGAATGTGACAAGTTCTGTCGAATGACAAATGAAGTAGTGCAAGTGGTCCTTCTTGAAGTCTGCCTGACAGGAAAACAAGCAAAAGCAGTCATTCACCTGTCTTCAATTGTCTGGAAAGATTTGGGTCATTTGAGTCTGAACAGGGCTAAAACATTTTGGGTTTTTTTGTCTTTTTTTTTTTTCACCACAGAACCCACGAGCAGCACGCAGGCCGAGGTGTGCACGGGCTCAGGTCCAGAGGCCGAGCAGGCTGAGCGGGAGGTGCCCTGCGGCTCCCAGGAGGAGGGCAGTGACATGGATCAATCGGAGCAGCAGGCGCCCGCGGGCGTCCTGGAGAGCCCCGAGACCAGCAGGGACAGCGAGGAGAGCAACAGTGACCCAGTCAGCAGCAGCAGCAGCAGTAGCAGTAGCAGCTGTAGCATAGAGGAGAGTGCCGACGCGGCCAGAGAAGACGTAGCGCTCGCTCCCTCCAGCAGTACGACCGAACCTCCGACAGAGGGCGACATGGAAAGCGCCATCTTGAACACTGGGTCCACCGAGGAGCCCATGGAGCAGGACTAGATTGAAGGCCCCCCCTGCAGCCATGTGTGACCATAAACCAGCTTATCCTTGAATCCAGCTTGACTGTCACTGGGAATGATGAGAACTGCACCTCGTACACAAGACGTCCCGCTTTTGGACACTCCTCCAAAATGGCTACCTGGCATTGATGTGGGCATATACATTTTCATTTGACAATTTTTTTTTTTTTTTTTTTTTTTTTAAACTGGAATATTTTATTGAGCTTCTTATCCTCTTGTTTTTAAGTTTCCCATAAAAGAGGTTGGTTTCAGCAGCCTTGAGTTTCTTAGCTGGATTCTTTTTATTTTTCTTCTTTTTTTGGTGTTCAACGGGCTTGTTGGATGCTGGGGTGGTCTGGTTCTTTTCTTATACCACTCACTCCAGCCATGTGGACATTGTGACAGGATTGGTAGTCTGTTTTGTACCCTTAAAGCCCAGCGTACCACACCACCAGGGTCAGAACAGAGCCATACCAGCCCCTGTTTACTTATGACGTTTGTTTGTCAGGATATGAGCTACCACCACCATTTATGTAAAACATATTCTTTTTAGTCAAGCAATGACCTGAAGGGAACAGCCCACCACCACTATATTGTTACTCCACCAAGTTCCACCAGGCTGTTGAGAACATGCATTGTTTTAAAATGTATTTCTCCATCCTTATGAGATGGTAGATGTTTTTTTTTTCTTCTTCCATTTGTGTCCTTATATTATTTTAACCATATTTTTGCAATGATACACTACCAATCCCACTAACAGTACAATGACATGCTACCTTGTTGAGGTGTCTTCTGTGAAATTATATATTTTGGATTCATAAAACCACCATAATTTATATGATCATTTCAATTCAGTTAGTTATTTTGGAGTATGTTTTTGTTTTGTCTGCCAGTTGTAAAACCAGCTGTAAGTACAAAGATGACTTCTGCTTTCTTTGTATCGTGATGTCACCATGTTGTTTTACCGACCGATATCCAGAGCAGTTTCTGGTTCCAGTTCTACACCTGTTTCTGCAGCTGTACTTTTTGATATTTAGAATTTTAAATTTCTGTAAAGTAGATTTTTGTAGATTGTAATACAGTATGTGTTCACTGCCTTTGTGAAACCATATATAATTGTATAATTTCTGTGTATACTCTGAATGCTTTTGCTTTCAGTGCGGTATTCAGAAACAGCAATAAATGTTAAGATTTTTATGTGTGGTGGTCTTTTTTTACTTTGACAGTGCATCTTGTTTATTCTGTGCATTATATATCAACAGGTGCAGTATGCTGGCTCACTGAAATGGGACCATTAAAGAGCAGAGTTGTTAATGTCGTTGTTATGGTGCGTTCTTTTGGTCTTGTAATCGCGACTAGTAGCTCAAGTGTGACGTCACATCCATGTCGGAAAACGAGTAAACGTGGGTTGTTGCGTTCTTTTTGTCACACAATACTACGAGTCGGAGAAAAGATGCATTTTTGTAACATTTTTAGTAACATTAAGAATTATATTCACCCAGTTATTGACATATTACACACATATGTTTCAGTTTGATACATGAAAATTACGTTTTGATTAACATTAACGTTCGGCTACTGCTCTGCTTTCTGCTCAAGGCTCGGCTTAAGCCGTTGTTGTCATATAGCAACCGAGCGTCTCTAGCCAATTTCAGCTGCACAAGCTAATCAGGTGGTATTTAACTCCTAATAAGACTGTAGCAACATGCCTATAGGTAGCAGTATACAGTGCTATGTGTACCACTTCTTCATTGGGTTACAACAAAGACAAAAGTGCTTAAAATTGTAGAAAACCACATTGTTTCTACTTGTGATGCACGACGTAGCCATCTTTGAAAGTGAACTCGGGGTCCTCTGAGTTCAGACGACTTGACCGAGTTGTATATACGACCTCGGTGGCGTTCTTTTTGTAACTTCCGGTTCGTAACTCCGGAAAACAACTCGTAAATCGACTTCGGTGGACAAAAAGAACGCACCATTAGACCTGTGCTTTTTTCTGCTACAAGTCAACATGTCGGCTGTGCAAAAGCCCATTACAGAGTTTGAATCACTTACTGTAGTTTACATGTGTTGGGACTGTCCTCTGGTTTTGGTGCTACTTATTTTCTCAACTACATAAAACTGCAGCTTCAGGGGCGGCCTCACCGGGTGAGGGCGTTCGCCCCATGTTGGCTGAGTCCTGCAGCGGCGCAGGTTCGAATCCGACCTGCTGCTCTTTGCTGCGTGTCATCCCCCATCTTTCTCCCGCTTTCAAGTCTATCCACTGTCACTGTCACATAATAAAGGGGAAAAGCCCCCCCCCCCCCAAAAAAACTGCAGCTTCAGATCACCACTGCCGATTAACAAATCTTAAAGCAAAGTATATTTCAAAAGAATGTAATACTTTTTTTGTTTTCCAGAGCTTTCTCTAGCAGTCTTACCATCTTTACAGATGTTAGTAGCTCTTCTATTTGCTTTGCCCAGTGCATTGTGGGACAGTAGAGTACATCATCCACTCAAAAATCAAGTGTTTTGTAGTATGCATACTGACTTAGTCAGTCTGACTGAGTATAGTTTATAGTGTGAACATAACAAAAATCCTGATTAGTATGTTATGGAATTAACACACTGCCAGAATAATATGTACTTGTTAATTGCAACTTAGCTGTATGATTGTCTGTGATTAGTTGGCCTGTAAGGTATCTGGGTTCTGGGCAGCAGAAAAAGATGTTTCTCACAGACATTTTGTCACAGCTGGAAAAGCATTAACTGTGGCTCCAATCCATTTCATGTATCCCAGCATGCACCATACCATTATGACAATAAACTGATAATGAAATGCAGCCAATATTAATGTTTACACCTGTGTTTGATGAGTTATTTTGCTATATAACCCAAGTTGCCTGCAAAGTGTTCTTATCAGCTTTGATTTCCATAAGCTCGTTATTTCCCCAGTGAGCAGTGGTGGCACGAAACATTATTTGTATGTATTTAGTTAAGATTTTCTTTCAGGAGCATCTCTGACTTGGCAAATGAGGCATGATTTGAAAATAAAGCTGATAGTGAATCAACACAAGATGGGTTTGGCAGGCGTCTTCTATTGAGGCCCACCATCTGTTGAAGGGTCTGGTCTAAGTCAGATTTAATATACAGAAGAGCGACCCCTCACCCATTAAATAAATCCCCAATATCTGTCACTCCTGTCTTTTGATTGTTGAAATTTGCACAGGCTCTCCGAGGAAATAAGAAGTGGACTGCATTAATCTATGCCACACTGTTTTAACGGCGGTCTTTTGTCTCCAGGGAAACAAATACCAGGTCAGGAGGGATATGAAAAGCAGCTTGACACTGAATGGTTTTTAATCTGAACCTAGTTTTATGAATGGCAGATGATTTGGATAGCGGAGGATGGCGGCTTGGAGGTTTCACAGGCTTTTTAAGAAACATCAGTGGCCTGCCCATATGGCCAGTGGGCTTATCACACATGTATCCCAGTTTATAAATATGTAGTTACACCTTACTTTATATGCTGTTACTGCACTTGCAGATTTTGCTTTGCCATTCATATCTTTACGGCCTTCTGTGTCTGCAGCCGTGGGGAGCAGGACTCTATTAGCAGGGGGATAATATTTTAGAGAAGTGAATACACCAGCCTGCCGGTTGTCAGATCTGCAAAGAGAAAAGCTACCTTTGGCTTCCCTGAGAAGCAAAAATTCAAAAAATCTAATTAAATTGAAAATGAAAGCAAACACACTGCAGGGCTATTTCTTGAAAATGCGGCAGAATCACTTTTCTTTGCATTCCAATTTTTTTTTTTAAGTTATAAAAAAAAAAGAAAATGATGGATGTTTATTGTCCAAGTCCTATAAATTGGCTGTTAGTAGGTACAGTATGCGTACATAATTATAATAGTGATAGCAGTGGTGAGAAAAAGGAAAGCCTTTGATCAAACTAGTCAGTAAAATAACTATGAAATTAAACTCTTCCTCATTTCGCTTCTGACACCGTGGAGCGCCCTCGTGGACCCCTGGGGGGGCCTCTGGACTACGCTTAAAACCCACTGGGCTGCCGTATGTAGTTAAAGTTGAGTTTCATGCTTCACAGCCTGCCTCAAGAGAGGAACTTTTAAATGGATCTGTGGTCAGTAGTAGCGCATACCAAATCAAACTAATTGTCTCGAGTCATCACGTTAAAGGAAAGAACTTCAGTGTTGGACACGCTTGGTGACATTGACAGGATTAAAAGGAGAACTATTAAGTCTTGAGAAAGTCATTATGACATAGGAGTTAGAGCTGGGCAATATATCAATATTATATCGATATCGTGATATAAGACCAGATATCGTCTTGGATTTTGGATATTGTAATATCGTAATATGGCACAAGTGTTGTCTTTTCCTGGTTTTAAAGGCTGCATTAGAGTAAAGTGATGTCCTTTTCTGAACATACCAGACTGCTCTAGCTGTTCTTTTATTTGCCTTTACCCACTTAGTCATTATATCCACATTACTGATGATTATTTATCTAAAATCTCATTGTGTGAATATTTTGTGAAAGCCCCAATAGTCAACACTACAATATTGTTGCAGTACCGATATCGAGGTATTTGGTCAAAATGATCGTGATATTTGATTTTCTCCATATCGCCCAGGCCTAATAGGAGTTGCTCTTTTAGTTGAAGTGTGTCAGTTGAGAGATTTGAGCATACTAAGTTCTTCAACAGGATTGAAAGTTCACAGACGGAGCTGCACTTGGTCACGTCCTCTCAGACGGGGTCAGACACCGCCACACGCAATCTCCGTGTCATCCAATAGAGGGTACTGTTTAGTTTCCAACCTGGACCAAACATGCTTGCCATGCCTGCCCTGAAATCAGAATGCACACCGAGTCCTCCTGCTGCTCATGAATGAAGGCTGTGACACATTCAGTATGCCTCCGTATACACTACCTTGAATCGCCTGGAAAAGCACACAGAGACATCATGACCTCCTTCTGCTCCATCCAACGCAGTCTTGCCTGACGAACCCTCGCTTGGCTAATTTTCTTTCTCCGGGGGCTGCACGATGCCTGTAAATGCTTGTGAATGAATATGAGATGACATAACCATCTTTTTTCTTTATTGTCCAAATGCCAGTTAGAGTGTTAGTTTCTGCTGCTGCTTGGTTGAACCTGTGACACATTTATCACGCCTCTTCAAAAAACCGCAGACATCAACTCCCACGTGTCTCATTTCATACGCTTTCATCAGAATGATGATCTAGAATATGCTGCTTGTAAATATTAGCTTCTTGCCTTGTGGTGGGGGTCCCAGTCACATTGCATTTGTTTGGAAAAGAAACAAGGTGATTTTCTCCACATTGTCTAATAGGTTTGTTAGTGTTCTCTGTTGAATATCTGGCACACAAGCAGATCCAGGATCAGGTGGGGGTTGGTGTCAATGCCAAGTGACATTTTTTGGCACACAGCAGGGTCAAACATTCTGAACTACTCTGACAAAATGGCAAACACCAGCAGTGGGTGGGATGCCATTCAGCGTTTTGGCAGACTAGAAAAGTCTTGGGGGGGACATATATTCTGTTACACTTTACTTGAAGGTATCTACATAAGAGTGACAAGACACTGTCATGAACGTGTCATAAACATTATAAACAAGTCATAAATGTTTATGACATAACGCTTCTGTCAGTAAGTGCCATTAGGGTTTTTTTTCATAACAAGTTATGGTTAGGTAGAGTGAGAAATGGAGTGTCGGCATACCACGGGGGCCGTGGATTTAGCAAAGACCCCCCCCACACACACACACACACACACACACACACAAGACCCCCAAACTATAAGTTGCTTGGTCATAAACATATTGTTGAGCAACACGTTGCAAAATTAAGAAACACCTGCTCCCAACAGGGCGGCAGGAATATAATGAAGACATAATGCATGAGGAAACACCTGCTCACAAAAGGAAAACAGGATTATTATTATTATGCTGCTGTTATTAAGGTAAGGTCAAGAGACAATTGGTTAGGGTTAGGGTAAAAGACATTTGGTTAGGATTTGGTCAAAAGGCATTTAGTTAGGGTTAGGTCAAAATCCACTCTGTCAGGATGAGGTCAAAGAGCCCCTGGTTAAGTTGAGGTCAAAAGGTAATTGGTTAGGGTAAGGCAAAGAGACCCTGGGTTGGGTTAGGAGTTAAATACAAAGAATTCTGATTGCAAAAACTACTAGTGGGAGCTGAATTCCGCCCGTCCCCACCCGCCCAGGGGAAGGCCCCGCTGCACAAAAGTGCTGCTGATGACCCTACAGGGGTTAAGGTTAGGGGTCTGGGGAATGGTTAGGGTTAGGGGAAAGGGGAGGGGCTTAGGCTTATGAAAATGGTTAAGTTTAGGTAAGGGGAGTGGGATTTAGGGTTAGGTGTGGACAAAGGGACAGGTTAAGGTCAGGGTTAGGGTTAGGGTTCATGTGTCATGACAGTGTCATGTGTTCATGACAGTGTCATGTGTTCATGACAGTGTCATGTGTTCATGACAGTGTCATGTCACTCTTATGTAGATACCTTCAAGTAAAGTGTTACCATTTATTCTTCAAGAATACCAATCACACCTAAAACTGGAGGCAGCAGGGAGGCTCCACCACTGGAGGCCTCCAGACACACTTCACCAGCACCACTTAAGCAAAGTGGGGACGATGAGAAATACTATTTGATGTTCTGAAATGGTCGGTGGAAAAAGGTAGAGATTCAATTATTCTGACGTCCAGGCTCCAGTGAGTTTGAGAAGTTGCATTTAAATGCGGCTCAGTGTGGGGGCGGCCAGCTCAGCGGGCACTAACCTCAGGTGGCTGCTGTTTGAATTTCCACTTCTCTGTCAAAATGGCATCACCACATAGGAAGAGAAAAGGTAAGTGGAAGAGTGCTTTGATTTAGCCGGTCCATTTGTGCCATCGCCTATTGGCGTCTACTTTCAGATCGGCTTCAAGTCCTGTCAACAATGCCAAGTTCGGAAATTCTAAGATATCACACATTACAAAAAGTGTATGGTTGGCAATAAAATGCTGGCTGTGAGCCTGGAAGTCAGTGGTCAGTGGTAAAAGATATATAAGCAAAAGAGCAAGTGTGAGTTTGACTCATACAAAAGCACTTAACCTTGTGTTTCCAAGATATGTATCTTGGTCTCACAGACACGTGGAAATATTCTACAGTAAATAGGAAACAAGCAAGCGAAACACATTTATGACAATCTGGCATGGTATTCCAGCAGCCAGTCCAACTTTTTTGTAAGATTTCTTTTGGGCATTTATTAGATAGGACAGCTGAAGACATGAATGGGGAGAGAGAAGGCCGCATGTGGTAAAGACTGAGCTCCAAGCTGATGCTAAATTAAGTTGAGATTGTTAATTTGTCTATAGCATATGGAATAGATATAAATTTAGGTATGATGCAAATTAGCAACAACAGGCATTATGGTAAAATTCTTTACAAAATGGTAAAATTAATAAAACACATAGTAGATTTCATTCATGTCACAAATACATGGATCTTGACAACGGCAAGAAAGAAAACACTCTCCTACTCCCTAACATTGACAGTAGTTTCTTTAGGGTTAGGGTTAGGTTTAGGGGTAGGATTAGGGGTAGGGTTAGGGTTAATTTCGCTTCCGTGAACCGGATGTATCTCCCACTCCAACCGGTCCTACGAGAAACCAGTGCATGCAAAAGGTTCCTATGTATGTATCGCATGTAAACAAACCGGCATTGGGGGGAATACACACGCTATCTCGCCTGTAGTGGAAATGGGAGGGGTTTGATGCAAATTAGCGACAGTCGGCGTTAAGGGATTAACACTAAATACAATTAGGGTTTATTTATTTGAGCCCCTCAAAAGCAGCTAAATGAAATGGACTCTTTTAAGATGGACACTTAAGCTGTATTGATTGGACTTTCAGCTGGAAGAACATAAAGTTGAAATGTAGCTTTTGAGAACATGCCGTGGATGGTTGAGAACTGCTGCTGTGCGAGGCCAGAAGAACTGTGTGCCACAAGCACAACGACAATAGAGCCTTTGTCACATTTAGAGCTGCTCGTTGTATTCTAAATCAATAGGCAGGAAATAAGAGTTACTCACGGAGCCTGCCACACAGCCGAAAGGCTCAAGAGACCAGCATTTTATGTGCAAAGGACTTGAATTACTAGTGATACGTCATTGCACATACAGTACATTATAAATGAACAAGCAAGTTGGAGATAGTAAATAAAAGGTTGACATCTAAATTGTAAGAATCAAGCGCACCGAAATATGTGAACTTCAGCCTTACCTCATGCTCTCCAGGGATATTAATAATTGCTAATGGTCAATAAAAGCCCCACCAAACTTCACCCATACACATGCACCCATGCCTACATACATTTTTATTGCGACCACGAATACACACACTGCCTTTTTGGCTCACATGCACACATTTCTGTCTGTTAACCGGGTGCTTATACTGTATGAATTTTAGAGGATATTAATTTTATCAAAATCACTTTTTTTGTGTTTTTTTTTGCTGTGCGCACCATATTGACTGCTGCTGTATAAGAACATTGGGAGGTGGTCGGGTGATGGGTGGACTTTCAAGCCAGGGAGCGGAGTTAGCCGCTAGTTAACATGCTATTCAGATTACCGTAGTAGTTTAAAGTTTTTCCTGAGCAGAGGTGTCAAGTAACAAAGTACAAATACTTCGTTACCTTACTTAAGTAGAAATTTAGTGTATCTATACTTTACTGGAGTAATCATTTTACAGCAGACTTTTTACTTCTACTCCTTACATTTTCATGCAATTATCTGCACTTTCGACTCCTTACATTTTAATTAAAAATAGCCTCGTTACTTCATTCCGGCTTGTCATCGTTAAAAAAAAAAAATACACACAAAAAGAAACCTATGCAGATAAATCACGCCATCTGGATAGAGTGAATTGGATTGTGGTTGGATGAGAAGTATAAACATAGCTATTCCGACGCCCTATTAGTTTGTATGCGATCCATGTATGCGAGCTTGAGTTGATACTTCAACTTCTACAGAAGTCTTTTTAAACCCTAGTATCTATACTTCTACTTGAGTAACGAATGTGAATACTTTGGACACCTCTGGTCCTGAGGAAGGCATTAATTACAGAACTGCAGCCAGGAGCCAATTAGCCTAGCTTAACATAAAGGTCCAAGGTTAAAAGAATATGCCTACCAACACCTCTAAAGCTCACTAATTAACATGTTGTGTCTTCTTTTATTCATCCTGTACATAAATAGACACGCAAAAACAACAAGTTGTGGTTTCAACGTTGAGTTATGTGTGTGGTGTAACCATTTCTTGGCTAACAAGCGCTTATCAGCTAATCACCTTCTGGCTCCAGCCTTAATACTAGCTCCCGCTCCAAGTGCTATCAATCAACTCATCTAACTCGGCAAGAAACCGATATTTACCAAAATGTCAAACAACATTTTGATCCCATTGGAAGGAAATGTTCTAAGCAAACTCGTATCACAATTTGCCAGTAAGTAAAGAACGTCTTTATCTTGCAGAACGTTTGCTCGAAGTTAATACTAAATGAATGCTTATGGAATGTCCGAGAGAGGTTTCATGATCTGGGGAGCAAGGCTTCTAGTGCCCATTGCAAACAATAGGCAGGACTGGTAGTGGAGACTTAGTGGTCTCATGTCTTCCCAATTAGGCACCCATTGGGAATCATTATTAGAATATGCAACATTAATGTCCTTTTGTCGGGTTTTAATAAGGACTCACTAAAAAGTGCTTCTCAGACTCTGTTGTGTCATTTGGACACTTGGACATTGAACTTCATGTATTTTTAGTGACTTTCCAAAACAAACAGTCCAAAAGGTTAGACTCATGCTGGCCTCCAAAGTTTCTATCATTGCACATTGTGTGTGGACAATCTCTGTTACCAAAACTCCAATGTGCCCATTTCTTGGTGGCTGTAGATTTTCTACATTTATGCAGTTGGCCTGTCCTGACTAGGGCTGTACTTAACACTTTATGATGTTGGCCTTATCAAGCACCACACTCTGCAGAATCTCTTTGAACATGAGCACAAATGCGCTCTGCACAAGGGTGAGGTAAATCCTTTGGATCCAGTGGGAAATGTGGTGAAACAGAAGACTGACAGCATGTATTTCCCTTTCTTTCTCTCCTTCTCTTCTTCCTTGCTCAGTTGCCGCCATCTTGCTGACTAAAGCCTATAATTTGGAATGTGTATAATGGATAAATTAGCTGTCAACCAATAAATCTGTGGAAAGGGAGCCATAGAGGTTCATGCGATCTGGCCCAGGAAACTGTGCTGTGAGAATAGTTAACCAGAGAGGGACGAGCTGTGGGAGGACGGACAGTTGTGAGTTATGGCTTCGCTGGGCCATAAACAAAACACAAGCAAAGGGATCTTTGAAGCTAACCATGCAAGGGTCAAATAAGTAGTTAAAGACATTTGTGTGTCTTTGGCATTTAAAGAGTTGGCTCGTATTTTTGCATTCATGGTGGAAAGAAATGTAAGAAGGTGAGAGAAAAATGTTTTCAAATGAAGTTGGAAAAAGCAAAAATCAACATGAAGATACTTCATTTTTACAGTATGGTTTGTGATAGGTTTGGTATGTGTGCATGCAGGTGTTTGAATCTATATCATCTATTCTAAGGAACCTCTATGGATGAGTCAGTTTTAAGGTGACATGGTCTCACAGAAAAACCTAGCTTAGAATGTGTAAATCTATTATGAGTTTGGGTACAACTTTCACACAGAGGAATTGGCGCCTGGAATGGGAGAATCTATTAGGAGCATCGGCCATAAAAGGTGCAGTTTAAGAATAAACTGGTGCGCTGAAATAGATATCTTGGGCTGTGTGAGCACAAAAAGAGTTCAAAATTTGTCGAATTTGCGTATTTTTCCAGTTCATATAGTCTAGTATAGTATAGTTCTTTTCATAGAGAGAAAAGCTAGCACAACTATCCGTTGTACAGGTATTTCTTGTTCTCCAATCTGCTCCCCAATATACATACAATAAGGCATTTAGAAATATGAACATTCAGAGTAATTTTTAAAAGATCTATTACCTCAGTCCAAAATCTCTTTACCAATGCACAGTCCTACAATAAATGCATAAAGGTACCACGCCTACCACAGCCATGCCAGCCCAGTTCCGATTCATATGGATCCATTTTTAATTTTTTATTTATGTGGTGTAATATACAGTAACCTATGAAGTATGATCTTCATTCGTATAACTCTATACCTTACACAATGTGACATCAAATAATTTGAATTGACTGGGCAACTGAGAATATGTTGACTGCAAAGATGAACACAATTCAAATAAGTTATTATGCAACATTTTCAATGCATTTTACGTGGCCGAAACATGTCATATATCTTTATTTTTTAGAGGCACTCTTACACTTTTGAAAATTAAAATTACACGTTTGTCAGTCAAAGTGACCACATGATCAATATTTTATTGATAAGTCAGGTTGCTGCATGTTGTCCATGCTCATATCTCCTGCAGATAAACATGTTCCTGTGTTTTTCTTCTGCCATTAATCATAGTAATGTCTCTGTGTTGTTCCATCTTGTACTTGTGATAAATCCAAATAGCTAGTGGGTTTTATTATTCATTTTATATATGTGACATAGTTAGTTATCTTTGGAGAGTTGCTCATCTATCTTGGCTGTCACGTTTGATTTCACAGCAAACTGATGAAAACGCTGTAAAATACAATAACAATGTCACTTCTTAAAAACAATCAGATTCTTGTATTTCATTGTTGCTAAGTTTGACATTATTGCAAGCAGCACGATAGATGAAGTCTGTCAAAATACAGATAAAGGTTCTTTACAGATCTTACAGAGTTGTTCCTAAGTACACAGGGCTTGCACTACCCCAGTCTATAGCTCACTAAAATGAAAATGCCGGGGTTTATTTGATTATGTTTTCATTCTAATGCCTAATTTAGTTGTTTAGGACCTTTGAAAACCATATTTGAGGTAATGTTATATTCCACAGTACATCACAAGAGTTTTGATCTGTTTTTATTTACACAGTCACTTCAAGGGGATAGTGAGATCTTTTATAAACCATAATTATATTGCTGTCAATATCTAGCAAGGTTATGGCGGTAATCTTAATACCATAATGCAAGTCAAAGTCAGAGAAGTCATTCAAATTTGGGGAAAATACAGTTCCTAAGATATGTATATGAGTCCAAAGAGTAATACAAACTGGAAATGTTTTGCCTCAAGTTAGAAAGCGATATTTCACCATTTTTACATTTTCCATGCTTCCAGCTCCAGTTTTGCATCAGCAATATTATTTTGGGTGCAGCTTTATGTTTTATTGTGAACACATTTTTGTAACTAAAAAGCTCTGAGGACATGCCTCCACATCTAAGTACAATCTTTCTGACTGATGTTCAGACATGAGTGAAGAGAGTGGGAATATGTGCTTCAGCATTTCTTTCTGTTTATCCAGCAGCTTGTTCTCTTTAATCCAAGATGTGAGAAGTGCTAACACAGTCTCAACACCTGCTGAACTTGCTGGAGTTATTTGGTGCCTCCGAGGTTTATCGCACCAAGTAAAGATTAGAAAAAAAGTGGTTACTTTAATTTAGGTCATGCAAAAATCAGACGCTACGAGTTGATTTTTACCAAGATGTGCCACAAAGGGTCCCCTGAATTGAGTTCCACTGTCATCTGTCTAAATGAATATTGTGATGGCCGTCTTCTTGTAAATATGGCAACGTGAGGGATGATGTCTGGGCCTGTCAAGCAGGTCCGAGCCCTTCAGTGCTTCTCAGTCCACACAGCGATGCAGGATCAGAATCAGCAGAGCCGCCTCCTCATCACTTAATGGATGAGTACGATGGAATGTCGGCTTGTTCACCGCGCTGGCATTTAAACTGATGAGTCCTGCTCTCCAGCCAAAACACACGACTGTCAAACGGGTGGGGAAAGGAACACTTTCATCCTAAAGACAATAAAAAATACATGGGGGTAGTAAAGCCAAGAATGTCATCGACTAATCTCCCAGCTTTCTGTGGTGGTGGTGGTGGTGGGGGGAATTGGGGGGGGGCATCCCAGAATTGATTGCTAGAGCTTTTTGTTTGCCTTGCATGCCATATTGTTATCTCCCATTAAAAGAGTGTATACAGAGACTTGTACCCAGACATAAATCACCGGGCTTGGGTTCAGTCAGGCTTTAAGGAGGAGTAATCAATTATACTCTAGCAGACATAAAGGAAGAGGCTGAGCTTGCACCCTGGGCTGCTCTCATTATCATAATCATACCCCTTAAGTGATGCAGAGTCAAAAAAAATGGAGACAAGAGATCAATGCGTGAACCAACAGCTCTGCCAAATAATGCAGACTGAAGAGAGTGCCTTGGATTTCATACGTAACACATACATAAGAATTACAGTCCTTTACCATAAAATATATTTGATTTCAAGTAATTGTTGTGGTAACATGAGTTGCGTGCGGGAGGGACATTCTGTGACGAGTGGTAGTAGGAAGTTTAAACGGGAGTCGCTGACCATGACAGTAAGACCTGTATCCTCAGACATATTATGTCAACATCAACATGATGATAGTAGATCAATCCCAGTCAAACTTTAAAGGACCACTCCACTGATTATGTCAAAATATATGTATTACTTTTGGGCGGTACTAATATTAAGGCACTGTCATATTAAGTGTAGGATTTACAGTTTTTGACACACAGATTGACACACATTTGGGACTGTTTGAATTTTGACCATTTCTTTTGGTAAATCTGTCACTCACTATTTTTTCAAGGTGGAATACTAAATTCTTACTTTAAATAGTACGCTCATAATCGTGGTACTATTGTGTTCCAACAGTTAAAAAAGCAGCATTATTTGATATTTGTGCTATTTAGAGCAGATGGACAAGCTGAAAATACAACTTTGATATATTATCAACCTTACGAAGTTGATATGGCTAACATGCAAATCTTTCATCGATGCAAACCAAGCTGAATGACACTTAAATGCTCAGTAGAGCTGAGAAAAACGGAGGTGTGTCCCTGTGCACACGGTTAATTGACCCATTGTTAATATAAAGATATTGATTAGTGCAGCTTTGAGCTCAACCAGGCCTATACCTTAATTCAAAGTATCACATTACGATTAGAAAAAGATACAGGTCAAACTCCTAAGTACTGAGTTTGCACTTGATGCACTAAAAGCATATTAATGTTGCCCTTATTGTTGTTGCCTCATTACAAACAAAACAAAAGGTGTGTCTGATGGAGGTTAGATGACAAAAGTAGTGTATCAGCACTTGCACAGAGTCTGAACTGCCTTTGTCCTCAGTAATGAGGCACTGAGCTGCTAATTGAAGGATCATATGGGACTGAGGGTACGAGGTCCCTCTAACAGATGGTGGGAGTCTCGAGTCAGATAAATAAACCACTAGCGCAGCAAGGAGGTATCGCCATGTGAGGGAGCCTCATGCCAGCATCCCGGACCAACTGGTTCCAGCATAGGATATTCATTTTGAACTGATGGACCACTTTGTCAAATCAATAAAAGCTGAATGAGGGCAGCCACAACCGCAAAATCCAATCTAAAGATAGACACTTTTGTTGTTGGCCTCCAAACATCAGATCTGGACAGCAGGGATCTCTGCTGATTGGACTGTTTTATGTTAATGCTAGTCTGACATGCCGTTGCCCTACTCTCTGACATGAAACACAGACACAGCCAATAGACTTCTCTTTGCCTCAGGACTTCTGCTATCATTACTACAAGTTGGCAAGCCTCTGATGCTGTGATTTCATTAAGAATGCATATCCTATATTTAAAAATGTATTAAACAAAAGAGCAAAAGGGGGCTTTAATACACTACACAAGCACCAGAAAGTAAAGGAAGCAAATCTAAGAGATATCCTTGTGGGTATTCTCTCACACCTCCTGATGGATTATTGAAGTCTCCACACTCAATACTGCTTCGTAAAACTGGATGGAAAGAAGTTGTGTGGGGTTTTACATTACGTACAAGCTTCCTGTATGCATCCTCACCCATTCATACATACTGGCAATTGGAAATAATAGACATTGATGGTATGATATGGGGAGTACAGGTAGCTTTTGTAAGCACACATTTCCAGTTAGAAGATTAAATTATTATTCCATGGCGATTTCACTTTGAAGACCCTAAAGTTGCAAAGAAAGTCCCGCACACGGTCTAACTTGCACAGATAAATGAAACGTTGCCAGCTATTAAATTATTTCTATTAAAACTCTTTGCAAGTTAGACAGTGTGCGGGAGTTTCTTTGCAACTTTTGACCCACTTGTCCCTCTCCATCGCACCCGTCTCATGTTATAGACGTGCAAAGCAGGTTTCTGTTCTCGACTTTGAAGAGCCATTGTCCACCCACACGGGTGTGTCTTCCTATTTGCCTGATTAGACCTCTTCTGCAGTGTGTGTGCATGTACAGAATGCGCTTGATCTGAAAGAGAGAAGTTACACCTTTATCAGTTGTAAAAGGCTCATGCGGTTTGGTGATCTCATGTAACTCCAGCAAAGTTAGCCAACATAAGGGAAACCATCTGCAAATGAAAGTATTTCTGCTGGAGAAAAACATTTCAGACTCCCTCAGTGCAAGTCCAACTAGCCTCTATATAAAATACACTTTGTGACATTATGCAGTCCCTCCAAAAAAACGCGATTATGCAATCGCACAATTCAATGCATAATCAGCCAAAGTCTGCATATTTATGCGGGGGCCGCATTTTTTCAAATACGCCGCACTTTCGCCGCATAAATTGCCGATTTCCGCGCAAAATACGCGGGGCTTGCATGATTTCATAATCCCCGCATTTGCGTTGCAAAAAGTCACATATATCTTAGCAGAAAGTGAAAAATTTTGCGTTTACTTCACACAAGAGCAGCCATTTTCCCCTGTTGCCATGGGAACGTTATGAAGTGGCGTAATTACGCGACGTGAACATCATCGAAAAGCAGGGTGTTGGGGGTATCACTTTTTTTCTCTTTTTCATCAAACCGCAATTTTTGCAAGTTCCCGCAATTTCATCGCATAAAATTGCATAAATATCCCGCATATTCCAACGCATTTTTTAAGAAAACGTGCCGCATAATCAAGGATTTTTGCCTGCAACAATCACAAAAAAACTCAACGCATTTTTCTGGAAGGACTGATTATATGCAGGGTTTACTTGGATTCTTCCGTCCCTTGTCTGGCCATATTCTGATGATCCAACAACTCTTACAAAAGGACAAATTCCAACAACATTTGAAAGCTCATCATATATAAAACAATAATTTATTATTTCTCTCATTTTACAAGACATCAAATTGTGTGGCTAACTAAGGATTTGTTAAGCCGTTTTTTCTGTCCAATACATGAAACCCTAAGAAAGCAAAAGTGACTACAATGTGTGCTTCAACAAACACAGACATTTCAAATTTCAATGTGAGAAACATCTTTGTCTAAATATACGTACATACACAATGATATCACGTTATGATGTCCTCTACATTATGTAACAGATGGTACATCGCTGGTGTTATTAACTTTGGGAAATTAGCACCATTAGAGAGAAATTAAAACTAAAAAAGTGGATCTGTTACAAAAATTATTTTTTTTTAATTTACAAAAAGTCCTTTTGAAAAGGATTATGTGTTCTACCTTGCAGGAAAATAGCATTGTTTCCATAAAAGCACTAAGTATGCATAACAGTAAAATACTGATAAGAGATATATAGTACAAACAAAATAATGCAAAATAGTGTAAATGCTGGCTGTTTATGTATGTCACATGGTCTTTACACACTTTCAAAACCCTCCAAAAAAAGTCACATATTGTGTTTGTGTTTCCAAAATTACTTAAAAGGGCAAGCAGAAAGGTAGAAAAGGTTATTGAAAGAATTTGAAAAAAAAATGTTTTCAAAATCATCACCACAGCCATGTCCCATTCATGTCGAGTTCAACCATCATTATAAAAGGCCTTCTCTTCACCGCAGTGGTGGATAATGTTAGTCCAGGAAAGGCTTTCTTTATTTCCTATTTACAAAATGTTGCCACATTGAACGAGGCAGGAATCTCTACCCCTACTGGTAGTGTCCTATGTACAGTCCATTACACTCCAGTCCGTCCTCCTCTGGCCGGCCCGCCACCTGAACCCAGAGCAGGACTTAGACTGTGGTCACAGACAGCAGTGAGTTGTAAACCCTTGTGCCATCTGGTGACTTGGTACCATGGGTCAGCAGTTCCTGGATGGTCATCCAGTTGTCAAATATTTTCTTATTTCTCTTTTTCATCATCTTTTTGTGGCTGAGTTCGATGATGTTGGGCTCCTTTTTGTCCTCTGGGCCGGCCTGCTCCTTCAGACAGTCGGCCCGGCTCTGCTTCATGAACTCGCGGCGCTGCCTCTGCTCCTTGGCACGGACTGCGTGCTGCTTCCTCTCCTCCTTGCTCCAGTAGCGGCCCATCTTCAGCTCGCTGATGGCGTCGTCATCCGTGGTCATACCGCTGCGCTCCTCGTGAATGCGCAGGGCGCGCTCCCTCAGCAGCTTGTCTCGGACAGGCCGCTTGGTGATGTAGCGTGTGCCGTCGCTGCGGATCTTCACCTTCCACTCCATCTTAGGCTCCAGGTCGCTGGGGCTGATGGCATCCCGGCACATGCTGACCAGACTCATCTGGCTTTGGGCGTACTCCACGGCGGATTTCTGCTGGATCAGCTGCATGTAGCTCTGGTAGTGCTGGGCGTGGGCCGGTATGTGGGCGTGCTTGTACGGTGAATGTGGCTGCGAAAAGCTCCGCCCGGATTTACCGGACTCTCCCGGCTTCCTCTCCTTGCTCTCGGCTTGCGAGGCTCCATCCGGATCCTTGGAGGAGCCTCTGCTCCGACTGGGGCCACAGGCTTCCTGGACGGGGGACAGGAGAGGTTTGAGGATCCTGCCGCTAGAGCTGGCGGAGCCGGACGCACCGGCCGGACCCTGATTCTCCGCTCCTCGACGGAGCGAGTTGTCCGGAGACAGCTCCAGCGTGAGAGGGGTGCTGCGGCAGCTCTCGCCGGTGTTGTAGGCACTGGAGCTGTCCTTGTCCGATTTCTCCGGCAGCTCCGTGATGTCTGAGAGCTCGTGGCGGCGTGCGTCGATGCTGGTGTTGTAGTTGCGGAAGCCGCTGTTGTGGAGCATCCAGGACTCGCGGCACTGCTCCCTCAGCTGCTGCATCTTGTGAGCGCGGACGATGTTCAAGCACTCCAGCTCGATGGTGCGCAGCTCCTCGTTGAGCATCTCCAGCTCTTTGTCCACACACTCTTGGTCCTGGCCTCCGGCCCCGCCCCCCTGGTGGTATAGACCCTGGGCTCCACCGCTCCTCATCTGGCACTTCAGCTCCAGGAGCTCTCTGAAGCGCTCACACTCGTCCGCCGGGATGCCCAGGAAGTCGGCGTCGGCGTAGTCGGCGGAGATGAAGGACTCGCCGCTGAAGGGCAGGTCGGAGCTCCCCAGGGTGTCCTGGCTGTAGGCCAGCTTCCGGCAGCTGCCCAGCGTGTTGGTGGTGTGCTCGTCGCCGAGGTTCTCCTGCTCCGAGCTCTCGTCGTTTCGCGTGCTCTCGTCCGTGCGACCCACGCCGCTGTCCTTCTCGTGGTGGTTGGACAGCAACGTGGCCGTGTCCGTGGTGCCCCCGTCCTCCTCGTGCTTCTTCTGTAAAAATCAGACAACGGGACGACTCAGGAACACTGCCGCATCGTGCAAGTGGGTAAAACACATTTTGTTGACTGCAATTATTAACCTCGCATTACAAAAATCTTGTCAACCAAACATACAACACACTAGGGGTGGGAATCACCAGAGGCCTCACGATACGATATCATCACGATACGATATTATTGCAATTTTGAACATATTGCAATATTCTGCGATATATTGCAAATCATTAACTTTTTTCCAACTTCAAATTTTTCCCAATTTCAAATGATGTCCCCAAAAGGAAACTTTGTCAACATCTGTTTTATCTAAAAAGATACATTTCTCTGTTTGTTCATTTTACTTACTGCAAAATCTGATTGTCAAGCAGACAGACTGACCAACACATATATAATAAAGGATCGATACTTGGCGTCTGTGTATCGATACAGTTTTGCCACAGAAAATATTGCGATACTATGCTGTATCAATTTTCTACAACACACATATATCAAGCTGCAAATAAACAGTTTTCACAAATATAATTGATCTCCTTTAAAACCTGCTTGTAAAAATCCTCCTTTATTAACAACTACTCAGGACACCTTTTAATTCAAAATAGGCCAATAACAAAGGCATATGTTTCCAGTTGTGAAATGTAACTAGGTACGTTTACTCAAGTACTGTACTTAAGTACAAATTTGAGGTACTTGTACTTTACTTGAGTCTTTTCTTTTCATGCCACTTTCTACATATACTCCGCTACATTTCAGAGGGAAATATTGGACTTTTTACTCCGCTACATCAATCTGACAGCTATAGTTATTCGTATTTTACAAATTAAGATTTTGCACCCAAATCGCATGTAGTTTATAAAATACAATGTTTTATTATACATTAAACAACAATATACAGGCTTACAAGTACAGCTGAAATGAGACGTATAAATTGATTTATAAATTGACTGGTGGAACTGTTTGGATCGTTTCCAGTTTGTGAGGACTTTTACTTTTAATACTTTAAGTACATTTTCCTGATGATAGTTACATACTTTTTACTTAAGTACCATTTTCAATGCAGGACTTTTACTTGTAACAGAGTGTTTTTACAGTGTGGTATTATTACTTGGTATTAGGATCTGAATACTTCTTCCACTACCACATCTTCTTTCCACAAAGGGAGGGTGGGGGGAATATTGCCAAAAACAACTGAACAGCTGTTGACCTTAGCAGAATTGGCTCGGCCAAAATAATCTATAGATGAACATATGCGTTGGTGCAGATTGATTGTGCTAGTCTGTCTCTACATGCTGTGCGTGTGTGTGTACCTGCTGCAGTCTGCTGGCAGTGAACTGCATGGCCTGATGGTGCTGCTGCTCCAGCATGTCCATGTGGAGGTCATCCAGGAAGTCGTTCCTGTCATCATCCATCCAGCCCTCGTCCAGCTGGGACGCAGCGGGGACAAGATACGCCTCATTAGATGCAAATATTTCACTGCAAAGCTTTGCTCAAAAAGTGGAACATCTACTATTGAAAGTCTCACTCTCGTTTGTTAGCATGGCACTTGGTTCCACAAGTGGCCATATGAGGTTTCAACTAGGGCTGCACGATATGAGGAAAATATGCGATGGTCTCGCATTGCCAGACCTTCCTCTACAGCGCTGTGGAGGAGGGTCTGGCGAGTCCAGTGTCATGTGACACGCTAAGCACCGTATCGCCTCTGTAAAATAGCCTCGGGAAGGAACTTGTTTTGGTGGAAACTGTGTATGTTCAAAAGTAGTTTTAGTCGTGCAACAGAAAACGCAAATTGGACAGATAGTCTAGCTAGCTGTCTGGATTTACCCTGCAGAGATCCGAGAAAAGGTTAACATAGTCATCATATATCGACCAGAGTTTAAAATTCCAACACAAAGAAAGGTGACGGATGTCCGGCCTAAATGAGTGAAATCCGGCAGAATTTCCATCGGCAACGGAGCAATCCCTGAAGTGGAGAGTCGTGGATATAGACTATATATGCGATAACGTTGTTGAATATTGTGATAACGATATTACTAGCGAGAAATAAACAGATAGTAAAAGTGTACTCAGTTCTGCATTTCTGCTGCTTTCAGTATACAGTACTGCTAAAATACAACACTACTTGTTGAATTTAAAACCTATGAAATGAAATCATTTCCAACATTATTTTATCAAACAAATGAATGAATTGAATTGAATTGAATATACAAGGCACCGCTAAAAAAAGAATGACACATTTTAAAGTGCAGTTTTCTACTAACATTTTCTAACTAACACAAATAAATGTCAATGTCTTTAGCAATTTGTCGCAGCCTTTCGCGATATGGTTATTGCGCCAGTTGATATCGCGCTGACGATTAAAAAAAAAAACTGATATATTGTGCAACCCTAATTTCAAAATTTGATGTCTTGTTGTTATTGACATTCACTGAGTTCACACCCATAATGACATCCAAATTACCTGGATCTCTGGTCTGGCCACCAGCAGAGAGATATTCTGGTTCCCCTCACTGGTCAGCAGCGCTACAGCATCCTCCCGGTTCTGGATCTCAACGCCATTGATCTTGGGGGACAGAAGGACATATTGCAATATCGGATCTTTTCACAATAAAATGACTCTAAATTTGCACATGTATGCTACATTTATCTCTAACCACCACTTCTTGACATATTGTTTTTTTCAATTGGTGATTCGTTTACAAGCAAGCAGTGCGGTCCTAGAAATATACATAAACTGAGTATTAAAGAGACAAGTAAAACTGCTGAGATTTCTCAGAGATCTTACCTGAATGATTTTGTCCCCTTCTCTAATCCTGCCGTCCTTGGCAGCAATGCTGTTTGGATCAATCTAAAGAAAAGGGAATAAAAGAGTAAGAGATTAAAGTTACTGCCGACTTAAATTAGCTTTTATATATTTATATACACTAACAGTCAAAAGTTTGGGGTCACTTAGACATTTCCATTCCACTCCATTACAGACAGAATACCAGCTGAGATCAGTTGCATTATTGTTTTTAACCAGGGCAGCAGTTTTCAGATTACATTATGTGCTTACATAATTGCAAAAGGGTTCTCGACTGTTGTAGAAAGAAGTGGCTGATCTTTAATGCAATGTCTACATAGCCCATTATCAGGAACCATTCATCCAATGTTCCAAAGGCACATTCTGTTTACTAATCTGATATCATTTTAAAAGGCTAACTGAGAAAACATTGGAGAACCCTTTTGCAATTATGTAAGCACATAATGTAATCTGAAAACTGCTGCCCTGGTTAAAAAAACAATGCAACTGATCTCAGCTGGTATTCTCCCTGTAATGGAGTGAAATCGAAATTTCTAAGTGACCCCAAACTTTTGACCGGTAGTGTATTTCTTCCACTTACTGACTTAAAGTGAACATCATCACGGCTGGCAGTGACTATTTACTTCCTGTTAAAGTAGATTTGTGATCTACCCTGCACCACATACCTCGCTAATGTAGATCCCAGCCTCATCCTCATCATCAGTCCTGTAGCATATCGTCAGGCCGAGCTTCTCTTGGATATTGGCCCGGTACAAATCCACTTCCTTGTAAGACACATGCACAAATTAATATCCCTACATACATCTGAAAGTATTGGCTTTTTTTCTTCCAAGATTGAGTAGAAAATGGTTGTATATTTGCTCATGTTTTTCTGGACGGACTGAATATACCGAATACGAAATGGGATCATGGAGCAACAGTGATCCATCAATCACCGTAATGAATGTTTCAGCTGGACGCAGCGAAGCCATTGGCTTTCTTAGAGGCCCACTGACAGAATGAGAGATGATGCAGTGGACTGCAGATGGGCAGCGAGCCGTTTTTCACTTGTCAACACCTGTAATCTCCCAGATACAGATAAAGATACGAGCAGTGCTGTTCTTCGAGGGCAGAGGATGGGCTCGGTGAGGGTTAACCCGCCCAAAAAACTGAGTCGCACCTGAATACTGAAGACTATCTTGACAAAATAGATTGACATATACTCCTTTTTTTGCTCGGCAGTTAGATGACAAATGTAAGTACTACTTTCACTTGCGTTATAACTAGGCTAAATGTGAACTCAGGAGCCGTTGGTGCAACGGGTTCTTAGGCTCCCTGCCTGGCAACTTTATGCTAATGACAAAATGCCAGACAAGAAAGCGAATAAATGTAATTCTCAAAACGTCAAACTATTCTTCTTAACTGCTAAAAATCTAAATATTATATTATAAATATTTATATTAGGCAAAAGCTAAATATTTTAACATGACTAACTATCTAGTCACCTATACAGGCATCCTATTATTTTTTTAATCTATTCTTGTGCGAACTAGAAACATTATGATCTATATTGAGTGACAAAGCATGTAAGGAAACTGATCTGAAGCAAGCAGAGCATCACTGGATCGTTTGTCAGCCGTTCCTATCTAAGACAGAGAGTCATTCTGTGAGGACCCTGGGGTTTGTCATGCTGCACATCTGCCGTTAGCCACCCAGAACTTCCCCTTTCTGGTCTCAGCTTCATATAGCTCCTCCGTGGATATTTTGAATGTCAAGCAGTAGGTGGCTGGGGATTAATGGGAGGGGGTGCCAGGGTTGGCAGAGGTCACCGAAGGAGCACAACGGAGGCTTGATCATGGCATCATCAAATTCATCACTGCAGACCTATTATCTGTGCCATCTAATTATCCACGAGCCGAGGAAGACTTATTAGGCCTTGTCACTAATAAGTAATGATGTCACTGTTGTGCATCTGCTGGAACAAATCAGCAACTCGATTCCTGTCTGGCCTGCACTCAGTGTCTGCATGTAGAGAGAGTGCCCCATCAATAAGTGGGATTTATCAGGACTTGTGGTCACAAGCAAGGCCATTGGACTGGAGACACAAAGGCGACCTTGGGTCTGCTTCTGTAGCAATGATGCACTGCTGTCTGAACGTAGCTCTTCATTGAGTAGGTTTACGTGCACACTAATATTCGGTAATATTCTATTATTTCGAATATGATACAGGTCACGTAAACAGCATATTCCTTTTGGAAATTCCGAATGAGGCCCTTTTCCCAATTTCGCATTTTCTGATGAAGACATGTGGGATATGCGGGTATTATTCAGGTTTTAGAAACATTCTTTTTTACATGTAAACCGCGGATTTGGAATATGCGTCTCAACCTGGATTTTCACCGCAGTTTGCGGTAGAGATGCACGGCCAAAAGAAAAGTAGGCGAAACACAGCTACTTTTAAACATTCTGAAATACTTGGGTATCAACAGGTTTTTGGATATGAAAAAAAAAAATGCAACAGCGACCTTTTCAAGAAGCTGGTTAAAAGAAATGAAAGAGGGACAAACAACTCTGTCACCGGTGGAAAAGTAAAAAAAAAAAAGCAGCTTTTTGTGTACATTCAACATGGGGGCCAACGAAGCGTAGTGACCCGTTGATGCCGCTGTTGCTGCTACGTCACCCGGATCAATGCTCTGATTGGTTGAAGGACTGTCCAATTGCGCCCAGAGGCATTTGAGCGGCGTCCGTTGGTGACGCCCCTTTTACTTTGGAAATGGGCTGTGAATGAAGCTTCCCCAGACCCTTCTCAGTTACAACTGAGAAGGGTCTGGTGTCAACCAGGCTACAGGTAAACAGGAATATTAGTAGAATATTCAATTTCATTAACCATGTAAACAGCCTAGTGGGAATAACGTCTTTTTTCGGAATAAGGGCAAAAAACGGAATATTACGTGTAAACGTAGTCATGGAGAGGAGAGTGGAGAAGGAGGAAGGGAGATGAGGTTTACCTCATATTCCAGCTCCTCACGCTCTATGTCCTGCTGTATCACCTCCAGGAAGTCATTGGGGTCAAAGTATGCATGTGGAGGATGCCTGAGAAAGGAAAAAGAGTGTAAGATACGGGAAAAGAGTTGAATTTAACACGGACACATAAAAAAAAAAAAAAAAGGATAAAAAAAATAGAAAATCCTTTACTAACACATTTGTCAATCTGGATTTCATTTTGCCCCCGGGAGTTTGAAAATGAAATGAGAAGGAGAGAGGAAGTAATAAGAACTCAATGTAGAAATCACTCTTGAATCAGATATATTGAAGCTACATCTGGAGGCTAGTCACAAATTAACATGCCGTGTTATTAATTTGACTCAGAAATCAATTAAAGGAATCACAATCATTTATTAAAAGGGCAACTGCTGCCGCCACAAGGTGGAAAATGTAGCGAGACTCTCGGAGCGCTCCAGGGCTTATCACACACGCACACGCACACGCACACACACA
The DNA here is from genome assembly GCF_004354835.1 of Perca flavescens. Lineage (NCBI taxonomy): Eukaryota > Metazoa > Chordata > Actinopteri > Perciformes > Percidae > Perca > Perca flavescens. The sequence continues at coordinate 36,149,155 of NC_041334.1, forward strand.
CAGAGAGAAACAATTGGGAATATGCAAATATGCATGAACTAAACCATCAATTTAATGCGGCTGTGTGCCCCGGAGGAGCTGCCATCTCCAGTAGGTGACAGTGACATTTTCCCTTCAAATTTAATCCACATCCCGTCTGATCACAGCTGTGTGGTCCAAAGAAGAAGGTAAGGTGTGTTACTCTCTTAATTAAGTATTAGGTGAAAAGTCTCTGAGAGTGAAGTCACCTTTTTAACATTGCTGAGCTCTGACACCAAAGAATTCTTGTATCTTCTCATTTAAAGTGGATTTTCTGGAAACGTGTGTCTTAAAAAAAAAGGCAGTTTCAGGTCAATCAGTTTCTATTGGACTGCTTTTTCTCCTTGTTTGTATATGAAACATTGTGGTTCAAATTATTTTCAACTGAGGAGGTTGCCAGCCAAGTGGCAGCCCAGCTCTGTCTTGGCACCAGAAGACCAAATACAAATAGATTTTTTGGGTGTTGGATTTGGGCTCAAAATCTGAATCAATTCTTCTTGCACTCGCACCAGCACTTGATCGGTGGAATTAACGTGTTCAGACCCAAAAAATTGCATGGGGTTGTGCTGGTGTGGGACGTATTGCTTCAGGTACCGATAAGATAAGACGATGAAATACGATCAAGAAGTGCTCGTTTGTGTAATAGATCAACAAAGTTACGGCTGTGTTGCGTTTGGTCAGTCTGACAAGAGTCCAGCAACCCAAGTGTGTCAGATTTAGGCCACTGTGGATTTCTGTGTTCTTGATCTAATTTCACATACTTTTAATCATTGTTTAGGTAAAAAGGAAATACGTTTTTACCCTTCTGTCAAGGCAGCCCTGAATAAAATTCCCCGTTGACTTATAATGTGCGTGTGTACGTGAGTATGTGAACATGTTTGGGGATATATGTCGGGACATCAATATGTGACCACGTGTATGTATTGTTTGAAAAATAAATCTTCACAGTATATACGCTAGTGGTTCAATTTCTAAGCTGTCTACTCATTTTAGCCGCGTTTTCTCTCTAGTTCTTCATGAACTGAGTTGGTACTCACTCCTCTGGAAGCAGATACTCCTCCAGCTCCGTCATGGGGGGCGAAGACGGAGACAGCTTGGTGAGGGCCATGATGTGCTGGAGGGTGATGTCGGTCTGGGTGCTGATGTCTGAGACCTGGGTGTCACCAGCCGGGCTGACCACTTTGGGACGTGGGGCACGGCGCAGAACCTGCACCATGATGGGCTCCTTGGCGGTGCGGAAGGCCTCCACCGCCTGGTCGTGGGTGGCCTTGGACAGGTCCTTGCCATTGACCTGGAAGAAGACGCAGCGAGATACGAATCAGCAATTTTTGTTAAAAAGGTCCCATGGCATGAAAATGTCACTTTATGAGTTTTTTTTTAACCAGACTCCAGACCCCCACTCTCCACCTTGCCCCCCTCTCTCCTCCTCAGTAGCTACAGACACAGAAATGGCACATCCTAAGGAAAGCTCATTGTGGGACTGGCTCTAGTGGCTGTAATTCTGCACCAAGGCTGAATTTCGGGAAAGAGACTTCAGATACAGTATTAGGGGACCACTAAGGCCTATATAAAAGAGACTTCAGATACAGTATTAGGGGACCACTAAGGTCTATATAAAAGAGACTTCAGATACAGTATTAGGGGACCACTAAGATCTATATAAAACAGACTTCAGATACAGTATTAGGGGACCACTAAGGTCTATATAAAACAGACTTCAGATACAGTATTAGGGGACCACTAAGGTCTATATAAAAGAGACTTCAGATACAGTATTAGGGGACCACTAAGGTCTATATAAAAGAGACTTCAGATACAGTATTAGGGGACCACTAAGGTCTATATAAAAGAGACTTCAGATACAGTATTAGGGAACCACTAAGGTCTATATAAAAGAGACTTCAGATACAGTATTAGGGGACCACTAAGGTCTATATAAAAGAGACTTCAGATACAGTATTAGGGGACCACTAAGGTCTATATAAAAGAGACTTCAGATACAGTATTAGGGACCACTAAGGTCTATATAAAAGAGACTTCAGATACAGTATTAGAGGACCACTAAGGCCTATATAAAAGAGACTTCAGATACAGTATTAGGGGACCACTAAGGTCTATATAAAAGAGACTTCAGATACAGTATTAGGGGACCACTAAGGTCTATATAAAAGAGACTTCAGATACAGTATTAGGGGACCACTAAGGTCTATATAAAAGAGACTTCAGATACAGTATTAGGGGACCACTAAGGTCTATATAAAAGAGACTTCAGATACAGTATTAGGGGACCACTAAGGTCTATATAAAAGATACTTCAGATACAGTATTAGGGGACCACTAAGGTCTATATAAAAGAGACTTCAGATACAGTAGTAGGGGACCACTAAGGTCTATATAAAAGCATCCAAAGAACACCATGTCATGGGACCTTTAAGGTTGCAAAAGATGCAAGCTTTTTATTCCTTCCATTTGGCGTTGTGATCTCTGAGACTGAAGAGGATATTTATTATTCCAAACTGATGTGATCATCAACTCTGATGTTTCAGGCCTCACATGAAGCACTGTGCGCAGCAATTCAACTCAGCAGCAATATTCTGTCGGAGAAATGACTCATTACTGCTCAGCTTGTTTTACAGGGTCGCTGTTGGGCCGCGTAGAATAAGACCTTAATTATGAGATGAGCCTCTTTTTAATTAATCCAGATCATTAGCTGAGGCTGCATGGAGGAGCCCTCATTTAGCTAAGTCATCTCTCAGCAGAGGATAAATTTGACCCCCCCCGTCAGAGACAGTGGAGTGGGGGCCGCCTCTTAACCTGAGATTAATTTGAGTAAAACGCTGCAGCGTGTCGCAGAGAATAGGCCAAATTAGTTTTGTTGAGCCACTTAAGGCCTCTGTGTTCTGATGAAAGTCCCTGCTCTCAATGGAATGTGTGACCGGATCCAATGAGACTTAACGTTTAATAAAGAAGATTTAAGTCTCCACACATATCTATGCTGTCCAAAATGTCAAGCCTTGCGCACGGATACAATTTTGATTGTGCTTTGGCCCAAATGCCACTGGAAGTTCACCAAAGCATCTTGTGTTGGAGCAGAAAGAGGAGACGTAAAACCCCAAACATTATTTAACCCAGTGAACTTTAGAGTTAAAGTCCACTGCGGCCGCCTGGATGAATACTGCATCCTGGGTCATCCCACTGGCCCCTCTGACTTTATCAGGGTTAACACAGAGCTGCCGATTCGCTTTCAATCACCATATCATACAGATTTTGTCGGTTTGTGATTCCTAGATGTGTCAAAAGCTTTGATAGAATCTCAGCCTGGGACTCTGCTCATTTCACAGACTCAACGCTCCCTTCCTCTCCAAAGCAGACATACACATGCTCAAAGCTTTCTTTAGAATCAAGTTTACTTTCTAGTGTGCAGAGTTGCACGTCATTAGGCGTGTCATAAATCTTTAACGTCCTTTCTCTCTCCTCCTGACCTCTAAAATACATGCAAGTCTGTGTTTGAGGATTCATTTTCTGATAAACGTGGCTGGTTGGTACGCCTGCCTCCGGCTACGGTTGTCTCATTCAAATTCGAGACACACTTTGCAGACCTAACTGTGGTGCTGCACATAAGGAGTGGCAGCAATATTAAATCTCCAGGGAATGAATGCTGTATATACATAACCTGACTTTGACTAGACAATGTAAAAACTGAGTAAATATTTCTATAAAGGAGTACATATAGAAACCAAAGGCACTGGGCTGGTGTGTGTGTGTGTGTGTGTGTGTGTGTGTGTGTGTGTGTGTGTATGTTAAGAGAAAGAACGAAGGCAGGAAAAGAAGAGAACTCAATGCAGAAGTCAGAAAAGGCTATGTGCCCACTAATAACCAAAAGAGATGAGTGCTAATCCTGGGTCTGCAGGATAATTGGATCCTCTCAGTGGATTTAAACTTCTACTCCTTTTTCTTCATCAAAAATGAAGAGCTCATCTATCTGCTGTTTGCGCTGAATAATTTGACGCTGAGAAAAGTGAGTTATCATATCACAGAATACTAATGTATGAAATCCTACTGAAAACAAAACTAAACAACCTTGAGACTTAAGAGCACTGCTCTCTCTCTCTCTCTCTCACTCTCTCTCTCCCTCTCCCTCTCTCGTGCAAAGAAAAAAAACTGGCTTTGACAGTGCGCTGAAACACAAGCAAAACAAGTAACATTACAACATAACAGAATGCATCTAAATTCCTCTGTGTTGTTGCTGCTGGTATCAGTAATAAGCCTTCCTGAAATCACACGGGACCTCCCATCCTCAACCATCTTTGTTTCCCACAGCGAGCCACGATGTTGTACATCAGCTGAGGAATACAAGCTCCTTTGTGCTTTATTCTCTCTGCATGCAGGCTCCAACAGTCAAACCTGGCTGCCAGGAATCCCGGGGCTACTCGAAGCCAGTGAACCAAAGACAAAGCCTTTAGCCCCCCTGTCTTGTTGAGCCCGGAGCATTCTGCCTCAGTGCTCTCAATGGGGGAGTCTCCTCCCAGCTGTGGAGGGGGGTCCCACAACCCCCATTCACTATGCTCACCTCTGACACAGAGCAGCCCTTTGCAGCACACTGGGAAAAAACACACAACACTCCCCTGACACAATACACAATGCTTCACCACCGCTGGGCTCTCCGACTTCAAGAAAGTCAAATATCACGATATTCTTGACGAAATATGTCGATGTTGATATTACGATATTGTAGGGTTGACCATTGGTCCTTTCACAAAATATTTTTACAATGAGATTTTAGATAAATAACATCAATAATGTCGATATAATGACTAAGTGGCAAATAATAAAACAGCTAATAAGTCTGTTAAGTTCATAAAATGACATCCCTTTACTGTAAAGGCGCTGACACGGAGAGGTCGGTGACTCGAGTCTGTTGGGTGTGTTCCGTGCCGTCGTCAGTCCGAGGAGCCGTCGGCATCCATTTGGGCCGTTTTGACTTGTTGAATCGGCCAGTGGGCAGTCGGACTCAATGACCAATCTGATTGGTGGAGTGCTAGCCCTTGCCTAGCGAATCAGTGCTTCTTCCACAAGAAAAAGCCCGACAGCTGACAACGCCAGTATCTTCTTATTACTAGCCATCGTATTTTCTTCCGTTCAGCGAGTAATGACAACAACGATCCTACTTGACTACGATCACCACTCTCTGATGGAAACGATGACTGACGACAGCGTGCTCTGCGTTTACGAGGTCTAGAGAGATGTTCTGTCATTTACGGTTTTCATTTTTTGAGCGACAATACAGATTAGCGCCGCCTGCTGTTATGAAGATGTATTACATCTCGCGCAGAACGAATGCGAACGTTGCTTTGGTGTGTTCCGAGGCACTTTTTTGAGAGACGGGAGCCGACTGATCAGTCCGACGGTCGGCTGTCAGGTTGGCGTGTCAGAGCCTTAACGTAGCCTTTAAAATCAGGAAAAGACAACACTTATGCCATATTAGGATATTACTATATCCAAAATCTAAGAAGACATCTAGTTTCATATATTGATAGAATATCGATCTAATGCCCAGCCCTATCTCCAACTATGCCATGTTAACCCTCTGCCTTAACCCTTGTGTTGTCTTTGGGTCAAATTTGACTCGTTTTATATCATTTTTATATCAGAAATATGGGTCTCTTTTTAACTACATAATTTTAATTACCCAAAAATAACATGGATGATTCCATACAACACGCTTCGCAAGAACAACATACTTTCATTGAATTTTGGGTGTTTTGTTAAATTTTTTAGCATTTGAAAAAGAAATTAAAATGTTTCGAAACAGTATCCTCTCTGAACTTTGGCATATATCCTTCTGTGATTATCCTTCCTTTAATATTTGCCTGAATTAATCATAATTTGGGCTTTTTTTTAACTCAAGGATTCCTATTAATGACGTTTCTTGACCATGAATTCCAAAAATAAGTGGAAAACTAATAATAAGTCGGCGTTAGTGGTGTTTAAACATGGTAGTGAGAAGAGTAAAACGGCACAAAAGTGCATGGTCCAATGGAAGACAACCCAAAGGTTAAACCAGCGAAAAGCACACAACTTAAGCTGATGCAGTAATGAGCCAAAGGAACCAGACTCTGAATGCCTCCTTAACTGTAATCTAAGGCTAGATTCACCTTTGCAAACGCTTGAGCTGTGGTTTGTGTTGACACAGCACAACGATGACTGACACGCAGAAATGACACTGGCGACTGCTGGTGCATCCTCCGAAAAGGCTCTTTGTTAAATCCATTTTAATTACAAGAAGGAAGCAACGCCCTACTTAAAAGAATACTAAGTAGGTCTAAATCACACGTCAGCTGTGTTGGTGTTTGGTGAGGAATTTACACAGCTGTGTCTTTGCTATTCACACCCTATTTTCTTTAATTAAAAGATCACATTTGACCTCTGGTGCAACAGTGGAATCGGGAACCTGTAATCCTTGCACAGGATTTGGTTTAGGCCGTTTGGGAGCAAACCAGGATTTCAGTTTTCATGAGATATCTACGCCCGTCGTCAGCGCTCTGGGTAATAATTAGGGGCAGCAAGGGTCAGCCGTGTCCCGAGCACCGGTGCGGTATCTTCCACGGAACGCAAATTAAGCTGTATTGAGATGCTGATATGGGAATATACTGGTATGTGTGTGTGTGTGTGTGGGTGTAATCAGTGATTTCTAACCTGCTGCCAAAGATGCTCATCTGCCAGGCAGCGAGCTCAATCTCTTTCATTGTTATCTTTGTATTATGGCAGACGGGGTGAGGCTGCCTCAGCTTTTCATTCATTCTTTATTTAATCAGGTAGTGTCATTGATATTGAAGTTGTTATTCACGAGAGCCCTGATATCAATAAAGTAAGAAATAATAATCACTCCAGTAGTTTGTCAGAGGTAGACAAACTGAGCTGAGTTCAGCTCCATGAGTAGCTTGAAAACGCTGTCTTTAGTTAACTTTTTAAGATTTACAGCCGTCCTCTTTATAGGTTTCTAAAAACATTGATGTATATGTTGCCATTTTTGTTGGCTACACTCTGCATTTTGCTTGATTGAAGGTGGGGGCGGTGCTGCATTTAGTACCATGTTTTGTGTATTGGGTTTGTGGTGTTACGCCCCTGGAGGCCAGGGTGAGCATGTCATGTTCTCACCTACACACACCTGCAAGCTATAATCACTCTGATGTTCCCTTTGTGTCACCGCACCCTGAGGAAGGCTCAAGCCGACACGCATTGGTGTATTTTTAATGTCTTGCCTTATTTAAAGGCCTTTTATCACTTTTGGGATTTTTTTACAACTTTTTTTTGGTCATAATTCTTCTTCCTTTTTATGAATTGCATTCCCTTCCATGAGCACCAGTGGTTAAAGGGATACCAGAAGCACACCTGCCAGTTCTTTCACTTACGACCACTTACAACTGTAAACGCAGTCTTAAAGATGCACTTGATATCTACATACATGATACTGTACTTAAAGACTGAGGCTAATTTCTAATGGCTATAAACTAAAAATGAACATAATAACCAGATGATGATCAATATAGAAGCTATGGAAATACATAAATAGTATTGCTCTTGTATTGCAGAGCAGAGCCAGTTGGCCTTTGTATTTTACATATGATAAAATCAGTCATTTCATTCTAACATAACCTCGTTTGGGTGCTCAGCTTACATACTTGGAAAAGCAACACAGAGACTAGATTGATCCTTAATTATTCCTTTTTTTAAAGAGCTTTTACAGGAGAAAAGGCTTTTAGGATGGGAACTTGTGTTCGGCAGGTGTTAACACCAGCGGGACAGAGCTGTTATTACCCTACATTGTGATGTACTGTAGCATCCAGGACCAGTTTTCACACAGTGGGGAAATACTACACAGTGGATGTGCTATTGTAAACGGAGCTTTTTTTCTTTAATAGAACATTAAACTCCACAAAATAATGTAGTATGAACATTATTTTATATTATATATATGGTTTATAATTATATAAATATAACAATCAATGAAAGCAGGGAAATTAATTGATGAAAAAATGTAAACATTTCCAGTATATTGCGCTTTTCTAGTCTTGCAACATGACATCATGACTTTGTGTAAACATACACGCCCACTTTCTTAAGCCAAGTGGCGTGTTATCTGTACGCATTATGAGCTATCCGTGTGTAGGTCTAAGCTGTATACAGCGGACGTAAACATAAACGCCACTTGGCGTGTTATCGCGAGAAGAAAGCTACAGTTGGGTTTAGGAAACGTGACACGTGGGTTGGGTTTAGGAAAAGAAGAACCATTGGGTTTAGTAAAAGAAGAAAACAACGGTTGAGTTTAGGAAACGTGATACATGGGACACGATCCCCAGTCTCCGGGATGAAAGTCCTGTGTTTTAACCATCCACCACCCCGACCAACCTCCCTACGCCGATTTTCGCCCTTTCATACTACTCGCTACGGCGTAAATTCACACGCAATCGCAAGGTAACATAAGTCAATGGAGGCCAAATGGCGTTGATAAACACGCTGAAAAGTGAGTATGTGTCTTGATAACATGTCAATAATGGCATACCAATTGGCGTGTCATACATACGCCATTTCATGAGATCAGTCTGAGTCTTAACAACTACTCAAAGCACCGTTACTAGAGTGAGTGCAGGAGCCATTCACACGTAAATTCATACACTGGTGGCCGAGGCTGCCATCCAAGGTGCCACCTGTTCATCAGACAAACATTCACACGCATTCACACACCGATGGGTTTTAGTGTCTTGCCCAAGGGCACTTCGACATGGGACTGCAGGGCCAGGGATCAAACCACCGACCTTCCGATTGGTAGACGACCGCTCTGTCACCTGAGCCACCACAGCTGCCCAAAAAAAGATTAGCATGTGGTAAATTCTGATCGTTATCATACAGAAAATCCTTTTTCTGTATGCAGTACGGTATTCGGCAGTATTTTAAGTCAATTCACTGCCTGTGTTGTGTAACATTTGTCTTTGATGCAGCCATTCAATCGCCACCTAATCCTTTAATAAAGAGGAGAAGAACATCATTAAAGAGCCAGTGTTTCTGTTCCTTGGGGGAACGCAGTGAGGTGAACAGAGTGGAAACTCTGCCAGGCAAACGGTGTCTTTCAAAGTCGGGCAGAGGAAACCCTGGGAACTTCACTCTATAGACGAGCATTTTAAAGAGCCTAAGAGCCGGAGCGTTCGCCTCCTCTTTCTGCTCGGATACACTTCTTAGACAAATTCTTCAAAGTCTGTATTTCGGAAAACAGAGAGGAGCGCTGACGTGATAGAGAGCATGAAGACTTGCAGGCTACATAAGAGGGGCTATATAACATTTGAGTGGCAGCCTAAATGTGGGTCATTCTACTTAAAAAACAGTTAATCCCTCTTTTATTTCACTTTTAACCATGATTTCTCAGTGTGTGTGTGTGTGTGTGTGTGTGTGAGAGATCCCCAGGGTACCTGTTGTTGTGACAGGCTCTTGTAAGTATTGTCACAATTTTAGGCTCTCTATCCTGTCCTCCTTCCCAACATCTCTTCCCTGTGTGTGTGTGTGTGTATGTGTGTGTGTGTGTGTGTGAGTGTGGTGTGTGTGTGTGTGTGTGTGTGTGTGTGTGTGTGTGTGTGTGTGTGTGTGCGTGCGTGTGTTCCAAGTGTGTCTTGAAATCTGCACACGTTGCTCTTTTAACTGCCTGGACCGAAATCTCTCCAAGGTGTGAGTCTTGGAAACACGACAGCGTTTATTTGCCACAGTGTGAGAGCTTACGGAGGATTACAGAACAAACAGCTAAAACGTAATGCTGTCTGAAAGAGACACCACTGTTTACTAATCTGATTCAAGCATGGGACAGTTGTGTAATTCACATTTGATCAATTAAGAACCCAAATCACTTCCAGCATGCTTTCCGTTTCCTCGCCCTCGTCTAATTAGACTAATTGAACTGCTGAACTTTACTTGACTTGGAATATGATTTCTTTGACTTTTAAGCCCTTTGACAATCACCTGTTTTATCTATTGTGTTGAATAAGCTGTTTAAAAAAATGATTTTCTCTCTCAGAGAGATTTATGAGTAAAACACACTGAGCAGTAACCTGCTATCGTGCAAAAACAGTGACTCAGACTTGATGCTAATCGGCAGAAAACTTGAACTAAAAGCAGACAAAAGTTTTATTCGTGTATTTCAACTGAAAAATCTTGAATGCAAATACAGCTTACTGTATAAAGGGTCCAATGAGTCGCATTTCACCAATCACTCACATTGGTCTGAGCCATCAGTACAATTTCTAATGGCTGAAAAAAATGGCAGTCTCCTCTAAAGGCTACCAAGATGTCACACACTAACTGATAACTTGTAGCATCTTTTTTTTTGCTCCAACTGAGCTCTATGCCAGAGTCAAGTCTGTTTCCTCAAGTCAGCAAAGTCAAGTAACAGCGCTCAAACAGAGCTGCAGAGAGATATACTCCACAGGAAGAAGAGGAGCAGAGGGAGCAGACATGAGTTACGCATCAATCACACACAAAAATCAACAACAAAGCAAGTCTTCTGGATGTCCAACCTCCACAAAAGGATCACAGCTCCTTCCGTGAAAGTGGAAATGAGCCTAAATCATGCTTTTAATGACACATAAAGCCAGACTCTGAATCAGAAGAGGAGCTCCTGATCAAACACACTGCTGGGAAAGGCTCCCTTTTACAGCCTGATAATGGGACATCCTAATCATCCCTAATCAATCAAGTGGGACTGCTCATAGGCCACACATGTTTTTATTCATTACGGGGTTGATACAACACACAAATGAAGCACAAACAAGGTGCACGTTAATGCTAATTTTATAATCAGCACACTATTAGTTATGTACCTACAGTGACAGTCAGATTAAAGCACCGCTGCTCTTGTAAAACAATAGGACACTGATGCAAATTAAGAGCACTGTAGAACAGGAAACAAACCTCTTATTTGGGTAAAATTCTGACAAATATTCACGTCGAGTCACCCCTGATCATCCCACTTCAAGCCTCTTTGGTAACAGATCAGACCGACTCGTCTGTACAGCACAACACAAACTAATATCTGTGACTCCAATATGGATTTAGAGTTGTGCTGACTTTTTATTTAGCCAGTGAGTTTGCCATGTACATAGCAAATGTAATAATCTCCTGCGCTAACCTAAGAAGTGTTTTTTTTGTCTGTTGGTGAATGACCTGAGAGTCATGTCATTTAGGCGTTCATAAGTTGTGTTTAAAACGAAATATAAATGAACAGATTTACCTTATAGTTTCAGATATTATTTTGCTAACAATTCACATTTCCATAATTATCCAATGAGACACAGAATCTTCATCTTCCTTTGTACAAAACATCCAGCGGGCAGTTCTCTATCGGATTTCGTGGAATGAAAATTTTTATTTAATGGATTCCTCTGTGTCATCATCTAGGTATAAAAATAGACTTAGAAACAGAAACAGTCAGCCATTTCCATGTGATTTTGGAAAAAAAAGATAACTCGTAGTTGAACTGTTGTTTTTGATGTAAACATGGCAATTATTTCTCTTTCTCTACATGTTTTTTTTTTTTTTTTTTTGTATTACATTTTTATGAATTTTTTGCACACTAATGGCGCTTACCCACTTCTAGTACCAGCTCTACTCGACCGCGGTGCTCCGTCCTCCTTTTTCCATTGCAGATTTAGTACCGCCTCATGCGTGAGGCGAGCGTGGCTGCTCGTCATAGCGACGCCGCAAGAAACTGCCGTGACCTAACGCGGCACACACACACACACAGAACGTCGAAGGTGTGTTGTTTTTGATTTTCGGCATGTGGCTGTTGCCACAGCCAGAAGACACATTTTGTTTCAAAAGAAGATGGAGGCAGCAAAAAAACCCCAAAAAACCCCACTGGCTAAACTATTTAAAAAGGGCGGGTTTGTTCAGGACACCCCTGTCTGCGATTAGTGAGGATTCTCTCCGACCAATCGGCAGTCTGCAGGTTTTCACGTCACCTTTTGGTATCGCCTCAGCTCGCTTGGAACCTCGACGGAGGGGATACAAAAAAAAAAAGTACCTGTTGGCAGGTACCAGGGACTTTTTTTTCCATAATGGAAAACCAAAAAAGGTCGAGGCGAGTCGAGCAGGTACCATGTAATGGAAAAACTCCTTTTTAAACACTTAAAATATATTTTTGATTGTGTACGTCTACATTTGCGTATGTACTTTGGTTGTGGTTTTTATATAAGCCACTTCAGGTTTCTACCACACCCTCACATGTATTTTTGTATTTCTTTAACATTATTCGTTTTTTCACGTTCTGTGAAACAAATAAACTAAAGAGATTTAATTTGCAAAATAGCACTCATGGGACTTGATAATTATGATTGACATCCATGCGGGAACTGACACTGAGCATTTTGTCAATGACATCTGACATGTATATTGAGTGACATCTTTATGTGGTAGTGGTGGGTGATATGGGTAAACTCTTAACATTCTTATGTACTACATGAATGTTTCCTTTCAATATGATCTCAAAGCTCGCTTAAATGGTTAGATTTGTCCTGCTGTACTGTCAGGATGTCGTTAGATCTCCGTTGTGGCTGTGATCCCTCTTTGTCATTTGCTTTGGACTGACAGTAGGTACACGGGCTCCCGGAAGTGCTCCCCTGTGGCAGCCGGCCACCTGCTCCAGCATTTAACAGATGTGACGGCACACCAGGGCCGATTTTAGCCGTTATTAAAAACACACAGTGTCAGGCTTCGGTGGCCACGCTCGGAGCTGGTGATCCCTGCTTTGTCTCCGTACACCGTCTGTGTCAAGCCTCATTACAGGGGCTGGGGCCGAAACGGGCCGAGCTGCAAGTTCCTCTTTTCTGGTAACTGCTTTGATGACAGGGGTCTCTGACAGTGTGGAAGGGGGGGGATCGAAGGGATGACGTGCTGTCTTGTAGAAATATTTCCATCAAATATTTCTGTCTGTCTGGTCCAGAAGATGTCATACTGAGACCATCTGGCGCTGTGACAACTTGGCTTCTTGAGCTGAGCGTGACATATGTGCACCCTTCAATCAGAAATATGGCTAATTAGACAGTGGCACTTGGAAAGCTTCAGATAGAAAATGTTCCAGCGGGCTCATTTGTAAACTTCTATTGCTCAGCATATCAATCATTTTAGGTTTAAGATGCTGTTACTTTCCAGGGAACAAAGAGAGAAAAAAAATCCACAGAGGGAGACAGATACAGATAGACCTTGGAAAGCAAAGGAAGTAGCAGACAAACAATAGTCCAGATCAGTTCAGCATGGATCAGAGCCCCAAAAGCCAGCTTGTGCTCAGGCTCTAATTAAGCTCTGGGTCTTGTAAGAGCCGCAGCACGGCGCCACGGCCATTACAGAGTTCTTCTTGAGAGATTAAGAGCCCTTGGACTGTCAAACAGAGTTTCCAAGGCCACTACCTTAAAGTCCCTGACAAAAGCAGCTGAGCTTACATCTCCACATGGTGCTTACCTTTAGCTTTGAAGAAAGGACGGAGGGGTTCACTGCTGTCAGAAGGGTCAAGTTTAAAAGGCAGCACTGAGCTTGCCGCAGCTCAGGCCTTAAATGATTGAAAAGGGAAAACGCTTACCTAAAAAGCCATGTCGGCTGTTTTTAATAGACCTTAACAATGTTTGATCTCCAGTAGGGCCCTACTGACAATGCTGTCAACAAAAATGTGCATAAGTGCAATTCCTCTGAGAAAATAATGTATGCAGATACCAACGTTCTTGATTAATTTTATCCAAACAAAGTCGAGCAAGTATTTCTAGTCCTGCCAGGATTGATAAAATGCCTTCAAGTAAAAAAAAAAAAAGAAAAAAAGAAAAATAAATTAGTGCAGTCTGTTGACTTTTATATAACAGTTTAAAAGCATATTTTTCATGCTTCCAACATGGGAGTTGGAGCGAAGGTGTTTAATGAACTGGAAAGATTTCAAGTGTTCATGGATTATTAAGTCCTCAGAGAGATGAAGGGGAGAGCAGAGTGGGCGCTTTGCCAGGCTCACTGAACAAGAGGCTCTGCCGGTATTACCAGTAAGGAGAAATAAGACCTCCCAGAATCCCCCCCAGAGGCACAAGCTAGGGATGTGCTCACACAGATTTCATTAACCACCATCTACTGTACCATGGAAAGGCACAGCACCACAAAAATACAGTTATTGCAAAAAAAAGGTTTATGTGGCCATTACTAGAGGAAGGCCGGCATCAAAAATGCTTTGTGACGCTCTCATCGCCGAGAACCAGCGTTAAGCAATATTACACAAGAGGGTTTGACATCACGTCATTATTGGCGCGACAGTGATGCGGCTAGGACCAAGGCGCTTGCAACGAGGTTAGTAAGCATCACTTCTGTCAGAGCAAGACTGAAGTTACAAGTCCTTGAGGGTGAGTCAAGTATTAGCAAGGTAATATGCAAGCCTTTAACTGTAGCTGACCATGACCACTATTACAATATCGCAGCCCTGGGAGTGAGTGAACCTTAAACATTTTCCTTTCAAAGTGTTTTGCACGGATAGCTGAGACCAACCTAACCTACAGAAAATATAAAAAGTTGTGCGGTACAATCACACCACAACTGCTTTAAAAAGCTTTACAATAACCTGCATGGTGAATGCACCAGTGCTACTAGTTGTACATTATGAATGCACCTTCTAGTAGGACATATGTAATGATTAAACATACAAAATGTGTCAGAAGGCTGGACTGGTTGTGTGTGCTCTGTAAGGTGTGCTATCCTCGATTGATCATTGTGGTATAATTGGCCAAAGGCCATGACAACCTCCCTATTTCTCATAATTCTGGGTTAATAGACAAACTATTAAGCTCCTGGTTGTATTATTACTGTAATTCAGTCACTCTTTGGGTTCGCTGCCTGACGAGTATACAAACAGAGACATAACTAGAGCTGTGCCTCTCCATCTGACCGACAACAGAAAACCTTATATACCTTTCAGTTCTCTTGTTTGTCACGTCTGAGGATACGCAAGGAAACGTTGGCTGCCAAATGGTCGGCTGATGTTTTTCTTTGGAAAATGGAAGACAGAAAAGTAGAGCTGAAATGCTTGATCAATTAATCAATTGGTTTATAGAAAGATGGAAAAATAATCCCAGCTATTTTGTCAAATCAATTCCACATTTCCAAATGTCTCTGTTTCCAGCATCTCATTTGTGAGGATTTACTATGTTTCTCTGTTTATGTTAACATAAACTGAATGGACAGTTGGTAAGACAACAGGACATTGGAAAAGTCACCTTGGGCTCTGGAAATTTAGATTTTTCAACAACTGATCAACTACTCGAGAAAATAATCGGCAGATGGTAAAATCCATACAGAATAGAGAATATATTTTTACGAGGCTGCCAATGTTAAAAACAACCTGGCAAGTATGAAAAGAAATAGTGTCCCAGCCAAGACTTGGGTGGAATGACAAATTCCTTTCATAACTCTTCAGAGAGCATCACTATCATTACCCTTTTAAAAAACAGAATACACATTCACAGGGCATCAGAAACCATCAGTGTTATCTCTGCTGTCATGTGGGGCTGTGGGGGGCTTGGCTTATCCGAGGGCAGCAACATGACAAATGACTTGTCATGTTAAAACCAGCACAGTGACTTTCTCTACAGAGCCTCAGTGGCAGACAGAGTAACTGACAAAAGTAAAGACTGCTGTGAGACGGACAGAAGAGGGTGAACTGACAGGCACGGTGACACTGTGACCAAAGAGACAGCAGGACAAAAGAAGTGACAGCCCTCTTCCATATACCATGTTTTTGCTGTTATTAGTTGGCTGTTGGGGGTGGATAAGTGGAGGGCTTTCTGACCCCAATGTCAACATCCATAATCCATTTATTATGCCAATGCAACAAACCAATCTTTCCCTTGAGACGAGCAAAAACATTTCAGTCTTTGTGTTTCATGAACAGACCTGATTAAAGCCAAACAATTTTGCAGAAACAATGTCAGACTTCCCTTGTTATCATCCCCTGATGGGAGGAGAACAGTGAGCGAGATCCACGGAGAGCTTGACCATTACGTTCATTTAAACCAGCCACTAGTCCCCCGGCACCCTGTGCAGTGTGATTGAATGATAACACTTGGCCGAGTTCCATTATGGATTAAAAGAACGTGGGGAAAAAAAATGTATTTGAGCGTGGTACAGAAGCCAGTCCTGGGCAAAACAGAGTCATACGCTGTTTGCAGTAAGATATTTCCACTCATTAGACCGGATTGCCACTTGAATCCAAACACTCTCAGATGAATAAACCAGCAGCCTGAATGAGCCGTCTCAATAAAAGTTGACGACGCAGGAAATCCCGCAAAGAACAGAGAATGGCAACGTGCTGTAGGTTTAGTTCTGGGGCACCACACGCCAGTCACACAGCAAATGATATACCCACATTTCCTCCACTGAAGTAATAATCATTCAGTCAGCTAAGATTCCTCATGACTTGGGCTGCAACTAACGATTATTTTCATAGTCGATTAATCTGTTGATTATTTTCTCGGTTATTCGATTAGTTGTTTGGTCTGTAAAATGTCAGAAAATGGTGAAAAATGTGGATCAGTGTTTCCCAAAAGCCCAAGATGATGTCCTCAAATGTCTTGTTTTGTCCCCAAACTCAAAGATATTCAGTTTCCTGTCACATAGGAGAGAAGAAAGTAGAACATATTCACATTTAAGAAGCTGGAATCAAAGAATTTTTACTTTTGGCTTAAAAAATTACTCAAACCGACTAATCGATTATCAAAATAGTTGGCGATTAATTTAAGAGTTGACAACTAAATCGATTAATCTTTGCAGCTCTAATTATGACTTCAATATAAAAGACTTTTCATGCTACAATCTAATCAAAGATCAAATGATTTTGAGAACAGAGTCGGAGACGGTGGGTTCATGCTGAGTTCACCTGACGGCAGAAAAGATTCAGACAGAAAGGTAGAAGATGGTGCATTGCTTTGAAATTCTGAACGTCTGGGGAAAATTAATAAAAAAGAAATGAAAAAAAATTGTGAGACGGAAAAAGGATTGGGGGCAACTAAGTATTATTTTCATCATCCAACCAAACAATCCAAGCTATTCAATTAACAATGATAGAATCCAAAAACAAGTAGAAAATCTCCACATTTGAGAAGCTTGAAGCAGAAAAGGTTTGCCATTTTTGCTTGATAAAAGCCGATTAATCAACTAATCAACCAATTGTTTCAGCACTAACCGGGGGTTGTATCAAAGTATTGTTTAAAAGACACTTTTAAAAACACACACAAAAAAGCAAGAACCTGTTCTTGTGAAAACATTCTCTCTTTGGGTTAATGGTACATCGATAACTCGCCTGCATGCTCTGTTTTCTTTGGTGGAAAAAAAAAGAGAAGAAGTGCAAAACAAGCACTGGAGTGTTAAATATAAACTTTAGTGAAAGTCAAACAGGGGTTAAAGCCGGAAAGCTCAGAGTCAGCAATCAGTCGACAATGAGGAGGTGGGCAGTGGTCGGCACACACTAGCAGACACATTGAGAGAGCTGTCACCTCTTCGTCACCCCCCCTCCTTTAAGAGCAGTGCGCCACCTCTAGCTGACCCCTGCGGCCAGAGTTCAGGTTGCTCAGCTGCAGGAGCTCCAGCCGGCAACAACTCCTCTCCGCTCTTCTCCCACTCAGCCAGTGACATGAGTGGAGCAAAGTCAGAATAAAATACCCAAACTGACAACGGCTCTTGCCGAAACAGCAAAAAGTACAATAAAACAACCTGAAAATTTAAAAATTTAAATTTAAAAAAAGTCTGAAAAACTCTTGCTGAGGTTTAAAAAGAGGCTTGGGCACAATACCTGGCAGACTTCATAGAGTAGTTTATATTGCTCCTCAGGCTTCTGCAGGGTACACAAGCTGCATCCCATGGTGGAGGAGATCACACCATCCAGGCTCTCCCTCCAGCCACTCAGACAGAAAGAGTGGAAGGTCCTTTTTCTTCTTTTTCTTCTGCTCTCTGAACTGACTCCCTCTGTCCACTCGCAGCCACACGACGTATTCGGCTTACAGGATTGACTTCCCCCCAGCTTGTGGCAGTACTCTCCGCTCAGCCTCGTCTCTCTCAAACACTCCCCCCCCTCCTAGCCTCACATGCTCCCTCCCTCCTTCTCCGATGCTCTCCAGCCTTCTGCTGAGCTTACGGGGGGCCAGTGCCAGAGCCAGAGCTTGGCTGTATACACCCCCTCATGTTAATTAAGTGGCCTGCTCATTGATTATTCATGATGGGGGCTAACTCACTAACGGGGTTTACCAAAGAGGCTGACATGCGAGATGAAGCTTTCTTAATTAATAAGCATCATTACATCTATTGTGCAGAAAGCACGTTGAGTGACAGAAAGGCTTGCCATTTCATGACACACGCTCATATGTTTCCCTCAAGAGCCCCCCCTCCAATCGTGTTTGTTAACAGTTCCAGACATTTCATTTGAAACCCACAGTGTGACAAGAAGACATTCATCTAGGACAACACATTAGGCGCTACATATTTGAGACTTATGAAAAGCTATGATCTGCAGTTCTGTTACAGCATACCCTTTTTGTGCCCCAGTTAAATTAGCACACTGTGACCTCTGGTATACTAATCCAGCCGAAAGGGACACTGAGCATTATTTCCTTGTGTATGTCTCTCCAAATACACAGGCCCAAAGCCAGGGAAAACAAATAAACCAGATACATATTTATGCTGGCCCTCCCCAGAGCTGCCGGACAAGCCTTTACCCAGCGGAGCATCTTATGCGTAGTGTCATACAGTAAAGTTCTCTCTTGCTGCCCTATGTGCAGACAATGGGTATGGCCTCATAAGCCAGACCTGGCATGCTGTCTGCTCTGGTGTCACACAGCCAACCAAAGACAAATGTCCATTTGTGGCCAGAAGGGCAACAAATGCTGTTGCTGGTCTTGCTACATTACAGGCAGAAGATGTGATACAGTATCAAAGCAACCAGGGTGCAATATTTGACCCTATAACGTCTTTATTTACACCTTCACGATGTGATCCCTTTGCGAAATATGGTTTTAAGCCGCATACCTGGATGGATTTCATGGCATGGGGTGGGGTGGGGTGGGGTGGGGTGGGGTGGGGGGGTTAGGCTGTCCTGTGGGAGAAACCCTGACTGCTGGTGATAGTGGTATTTTCTCCTGCCAGATGTGTCCACTGATCCCTATCTATCAGCACTTCCACGCTTCCTGCGCTTCTCCAGGACAGCCACATTGTTAGCGGCGCTCGAAGGTTTCCAGTCAACTTTCAAGCAAATTTCATGTAAATCTTTTCAAATGCCACAGAATAAAACTACACCAGGAACACAAAGCAAGAATGAAAGCTGCTCTATGATGTCAACTAATAAAATGGCCATATTTCATACGGTCCAAGGATGAAAACCAAACAATTAATTCCACTAGTCCTCCACAAAATTGTATTGTTCATTGGTGCGACAGTATGTGAAACGGTTTTGGTAGACTTTGGTAGAGTTCTTGGTTACAAACACTGCCACAGGTTGTTATGGCAGAATTTACAGTATGTATTGGCAAAACCACTCCTGCCTCAAGGACAGTTAATTTTATTTTATCAGAATTTACCATTTTTATTCAGCTTCCCCCATATTTCAAATTTACATAAAACACTTGGACGGGAATTCGGTTAATGAGATTTCACTTTTCCATTTAATCTCTATGTTTGTATTCTGTCCAACATCTATTAACCAAAGGCTGTCTTCACGTACATTCTCATCAATTTCCCAGAACCATAACCACACAAAAAACTGGACAATCTATAAAAAAAAAAAAAAAAAAGAGAGATCTTAAAATAAGATCCTTCAGGCAGGAGAAGCGATGGTGACAAAACGTTGCCTCGGGCAAACTGTAAAGGTATCTGTGTGAACCTAACAATCATTCATAATTCCTGCAGGCTTTGCTTGTCTGTTTGCTAAACTCAAACTTTCATCCAGAGTAGCATGAAAAACTAATTCTACGCTCACATTAGCTGTACTGTTGCGCCCGGGGCTGGGATCAGTGGAGAGTTCTCGCCGGCTAATCTTTCTTTCACACTGAGATTATCCCATTCACAAAGTCAAAAACGGAGACAGCGCTCCGACATGAACAACTGCACTAAAGGTTATGGCAGCTGTTGCAGAAAAAATGTGCGCATTAATGAATAATCAGCAGCAGTAAAATATTGTAGCAGAGAAGTTAACTGCGGACCTGTTCAGCCACAGTGTCTGCACACTGGCCGTCGTCTCGTTCAGAGATTTCATTCGGTCTGTGCTAATTAAACTTCTTGCCATCACCGGTGACAAAACCGTTCTTCTCCGTCCCTGTGGTGTGGTTTTATCTGCCGGTACGCACACACGTACGCACACACGTACGCACACACACACACACACACACACACACACACACACACACACACACACACACACACACACACACACACACACACACACACACACACACACACACACACACACACACACACACACACACACACACACACACACACACACACACACACACGCTTCAGCTTTTACTCATTACTGGTCTAGATGGTGAAACAGTGTCGGAGGTTCCTCTCAGTGGGAGTGAGACCAAATGATAATAATGTCATGTGGTTTGTTATAATAAATATCAACATTTTTTTTTTTTTTTTTTTTTTATAGAGACAAGAGGTCTGGAGGTTACCACATCTCCTCCCAATTAGCAATGTGGTGCTAGGCTCCTGTGCATTTGATCTATGCTTGGTTGGATCATTCATATTCATAGAGGCTGGCTGCCCGGTGTTGTTTCGGCATCCCATTGGGCCCAGTTTAAGAGTCATGGCTTTGACTAGAGCCACAGTGGGATCAGGTGGCGATCAGCGCAGAGTACACCATCCATATGTGGTTTAGAACTCTCGGACACATCGGCTTCTCACCCTCTAAGCTCTTCATGCTCCTCACATGTCTTGTAAAATGGACAATTTCACCTGAAGAAATTGGCTTTTACAAACTACATGGGCTGCCAGTGATTACTATTTTCAGTTTTTATTAATTGTTTACTCATAAAATAGTGAGAAATGGCCTTCACAATTTCCAATAACCCATGGTAAGATTTCTAAATGCCTGTTGTGTCCAACCAACAGTTAAAAACCCCAAATATAGTCAATCTGTTATGGTATAAAATAGAGAAAAGCTGCAAATCTTCACACTTGAGAATGCGACAAGCATCTATAGTAGAAAAATGGCTTAAATGATGACAATGAAAGAATAGTTCAGCATTTGGGGAAATATGCTTAAAGACTTCTTAGAGTAAGATGACAAGATTAATAGCGCTCTCATGTTTGTACCGTAAATATGAAGCTCGAGAAAGCAGCCAGTTAGCTTAGCTTAGCATGAAGACTGAACGCAGGGAAAAACTCATAGACTGGCTCAGTCTACGGAAGACAAAATTCACCTACCAGCACCTCTAAAGCGGTTGTTAAACAGGTTATATCTCATACAACTGAAGCATAAACACAATGATTTACCGTGTTATGGTATGTGCCTGGCTTTTCCTTTGCCGGTCAACAAATAGTTTGGAAATTAACCCTTATAAAATACCAATTGCCTCTGTTTTCGTACAGATCATTTTCAAACTCCATAAGCAAAAAAGCAAATAAGCACATTTACCAAATGATTGACTATCTGAAGATTTACAGTGTGTGACTGAGCCGTAATTACACAGATGACCCTCATTGTCTTCAGTCTGCATGATGGCATCACTGCAGATCCCCTGAAATTAATGTAACCTGGCCTCAACCTTTCATGGCAAAATGCCAAGCCATTTATCTCTACATCGTGAGAAGCGAGATCTCAGTGATCAGAACGCAGAAAGAATAAAAATAAAAAAAGGTGGACTTAACAGGGTGTCGAGACAAAGTCTGCAGAAGGTGACAACGTGGCAAAATGTGAAGAAATAGGACACTGATGGCTGATAGTGATAACACAAGGAAAAAGCATGATGTCCAGGTCCTCTCACACGACTCTAATGCACTGTCCAGACGGCAGGATGAGGGGAAGAGGGGGGGAGGAGGAGGGCTGGAAGGCGAGGAACGATAGAGTGACGGGGGGAAAACTAAATTGGCTACATATTGTGAATCCATGAGGAGAACGTCCTGTGGCTTGTCTGTTGTATAGAGTCATTGTTCTGTGCACCAGCAGAGGCTGGATTAACGTCACTTCACGTCATCGGACTTGAGTTTAAAAAAAAAAAAACGAGGACTTTCCACTGTTCTCAACTGTTCATACCTCGGTGGGATGAAACCACGAATGCTGAAAACATAAACAGGCAGATGATTAAATGTTGCCTTTTTCCAACATGAAGGATGGACAGACTGGTTTGAAGTGGGATGCTACTACAAAGAGTACCACTTTCTAATAAGGCCCCCTTCATAAAGGGTTAGTAATTCATGTAATGTTTTTTCACTTTTCAATAAGCATCAAGTCAGCAGTTATAAACGTAAGTAAGTAAGTCATTATTAATTATTATTACTGTTTATACCTAATGTTTATATTTGACTGTAGTTAGTAATCCACTCACACCCTACTGTTTACTTATTTACTTATTATTGGCAATCTTGGCCATTTAGTGGATGTAATGTATTGATGAACGTGTGCATGTGGGTGGAATTTTGCTGTTGTTGCTTTTTGTATGGACACTGTCGTATTGCTAATGGCTAATTGTATTTTTATTTAATTTTCTCTTTCACTGCTCTGTTATGTAACGATTGTGTCATATGTTGGGACCCCCTCGAAAACCAGATGCAACATCTCAAGGGTCATGGGTTTCTCACTTTCTAACAAGCCAACAAGTAAGTAATTGGTATGTAATTATAAATGTTATGGCAAGGTAAGGCAGCTTTATTTGTATTTGTAAGAGCCTACTCTATCTGTAAAGTGTTCTGAGATAACTCCTGTTATGATTTGATACTATAAATAAAACTGAATTGAATTGTATAGCACATTTCAACAACAGGGCTAGTCAAAGTGCTTTACATAAAAATGATTTTAAAAAAAATTAAAAACAGATAAAATATGAGAATAAAAGTTACAGTCCAGTATAAGAAATTAAACATTTAAGAGCAGATAAAATACGAGATTACTTTTACTCTCCTTTTCCCATTGTGCCAAACATTTAATGGTTAACTATTTTCAGGAAACCTAAAATTTGATGATCAATATTCTAAACATTGGACATTTTTAATATTCTAGACATTTTTTGTCGAGTAAAATACACGTCCCAGAGGGACCAATAGTGTAATTGGTCCCTCTGGGACGTGTATTTTACTCGGTTTGCCATCCATTCTGGCGTGGAAAGTATTTTATTTGCGTCTTTAAAAAGGTGCCCTGTATAGTTTATTGCCAACAAAGTTTCTGTTTACATTCAGTCTTACTCCCTAAAATGCATTGTGTGTATCGTTCAGCTCTAACAAATGTGTTGAATACATTTCCTTCCTTATAAATCATTGCAAAGCCACTTTTTTATGTTTTGGAAACTCCATTGTTTACACCCACGTTTTACTTGCTAGCTGTCTTCTTCCCTGCCGCCACCTGTTGATCAGTAGAAAAAACCTGAAGCAGGAAGTGTATGGAGTCCCCGCGTAACATTGCTCCATAGCGCTACTTGTGGTCAAAGTTACATGACTGGGACCATCGCAGACGTGGAAAGTATAAGTAGTTGCCTTAAATGGTCAAATATCCATTGGTTGGGTCCCCTTTGATTAAAGGGCCACTCCACCGATTTTATACAATGATTAACCTAGTTTACCCATGAAGAAGAGTACTGAACCAATGAAAACAGTTGTATAATGTCTTCTGCATTACAAACTGGAGGTGCAGAGTTTAAAAGATGTGGGCATTTATCATATATGGGAAATGTGGGATCCAGCCTTTTTGGAGCTTGACCAATACTACGGTTCACAAGTCAAACTATCTCAACCTCTGTTGCTTCAATTTTGACCATCCTTCGCAAGTTCCTGAACTTAATGGAAGGGCAAACCCAAAACCCTAGAACAATCCTTCATTAGGAGGAAAAAGCAAGAGCAAGTGTCATGCTGGAATAAGATATCACCTTAAGTTATTATTATTTTCTTAAGATTATTTTTTGGGGCTTTTCCTTTTATTATAGTGACAGTGGAGAGAATGAAAGGGGGATAGAGACGGGGGATGACACGCAGCAATGGGCCACAGGTCGGATTCAAACCCGGGCCGCTGCGGGACTCAGCCAACATGGGGCGAACGCTCTTACTGGGTGAGCTAGAGGCCGCCCCACCTTAAGTTATTATTAACGGACATATGCATTAGGGAATTATCTATGAAGCATTAATAGAGTAATCAGTTACAACTTTACAAAAGGGTGCCTTATTAGAAAGTGGTCCCAACCAAAGTTAGCTTGACAGCAAAACACTAATAATATGTTACACTGAACTGCTTAATAAGATACATTCTTTTCCTCTGAAAACTTCTTTCTGAATCATTAATTTTCTCAAGCAATGGTCAACAGGTTTGGGCCACTATAGGACGCCTCCACTGAGTTCATTTTGGCCATATCTTAGTCCCCCTTCATATGGTTTGAGCCCCCACATCAGTTCTCTAATCTGTAGAGGATATGAGAGGAGAAGGGAGCTACAATTCCGCCATGTTAATGGAGATACCACATGAGCATACAGGAGCGGCAAGAGGGAGCGAGAGCTAACACAAGAGATGTTAAAAGAAGGTGTGAAAAAGACACATACACATGAGACGGAGAGACACAAAGAAGCCACAGAGGGAACAGAAACTAAATGTGTCGAAGAGTTTAATGAGTCTCCAGTCCCTCTCAACTGTACCGCTGGGGCCTGCGCTGTGTGAGGATCAGTCTATGTATGGGAGTGTGAGTCTATGTGTGTGTGTATCCACCTCTGAAACACTGGGCTGTGCATAATTTATCAGACAGCTGTCAGCTTTGTACTACTATTTACTCTGCGAGCTAGATCCTGTGCCAACAGGGAGCCCAGCCAGCAGGAGTGACAGCCACCGAAACAGTTTAATTGGAGACTCACACAACTAATAATGCCATCACTATATCCTATTAGTGTAATACCTTAAGTATGAGGGGATGTTACCAAGACTGGTATGCTAAAATGTTATGATAATACCCCTTTCACACACACATCCCAATGTATGACACTGGATATTTTTGGGATTTAGATTTTTGTTGGCATAACGTGTAAATCTGAAAACCTTGTTCCCCCTTTTTTTTCAAGCTCCCTGAGGCTGTTTCCCATTATCAACAGCCTGGCAGTAAAATGCACAGAAATTTGCTCTGTGCTGTATAAAATCATAAAAAAAAACAGCTTCAGGCATTTGTTGTGGTGCGATCACTAAGGTGGTTCACACAAACAATACGACGCAAAAGCAATTATCAGTTTTTGTGTGTTTTTATCGGACTGGGACCTCTGTTCCTCTGCCAACTTGTGGGAACATTACACACAAATTCTGTCACGTTCTTTAACTAAAAACAAATATCAGTCACAAAGGAGTGAACAGGACAGCTTGCTGACTTTCTAAATGAGCCAGTATTGGTGCCAAGTGGATGCAGGCATGGGCAGGAAGAGTTGAAGTGTAAATTAATTGGTCTTGGTGCAGAGATTCTCTTGGCCTGGTCCCCTGCAACCCACCCTCACCTATGAGATACATGCATTTAGCTAGAGTACAATTACCACCTAACCTTTGCTACTATAAAAACGTCTCCACCACTGTGTGATGGCGAGGTATGATAAAATACTATTTACAGCTAATTATCCAAATGCCACGACATTCCTGCGGAAGGTAACTCATGGCGCTTGTCAACACAGTTATTAGGCGGGATATTAAAAGGAGTTCATATTTCACCCCCTGTACTTAGAGCGGGGCTCAATGATGTGACTCCACTCCGAGGCTCCCTGTAGGGCTCTGCCAACTCTGGAGTCCACGCAGAGTTCCTGTCACCAGCTAATTCCCCAAGCCTTCATCACTCCCGGCTGCTCCAGCATGTTGGCAGCCAAAGTCACCAAAGAAATCCTTCAGCTACATTGGTTGCAGAGTGAGGGAGCGTGAGTGAGTGCACAAACTGCTCCAGAAGTGGGCGCTCCCAAGGTGGAATGGCTCTGGGCTGAGACTGTATAGTGGCAATCGGATAACTTGAACAAAGGGTGTCACAAGTTTTGCGTATGGAGTGACAGGTTTTGAGAATCATTCTACAGTGATAGAGATGCATTATTTACATCTGTGGTTCAGCAGGTAGAGTGGGTCATCCATTAATCGCAGGGTTGGCGGTAAGCAAGATACTGAACTCTGTTTGCTCCCAATGGTTGGGGCGAGTGTGTGTGCGAACAGGTGAATGAGAGAGAAACTGTAAAGTGCTTTGGATAAAAGCTATATAAATGCAGTCCATTAACTTCCCAGAAACTTAACTAGACCCAGGTCTTTTAGTTTGGTAGATTAGAGCACGGGGCAGGAAGTGATTGGATGGTCAGAGCTGGCGTCATACATGGGGAGATTGCTAATGCAGGGAGAAGCCAGGATGCAAAACACAACAGTGATGCCAGGGGTCTTTGATTTTGCCATTCACCCTCTTAACCCATCTAATACAACGAGAACTGCCTCAAGAGTAAACCAACCTGGACAAAGCCAGAAGAGGCTACTATGAAGCCAGACAGCTACATCAACAGGTGAGTCAAACCCGTTCCCCCAAAGCCCAGGGACACACAGAACACACTCATGCGGGACAAACAAGAACATCCTTATGACTAACTTGCAACATGTAGGCAGGCGGTAGGCAGGTGTTCACATTTCCCACAGCCATTGACAGTGACGGTTGCATTACAGATGGAAAACTGCAACTTATTATCACCTCCTGCGCAGGGCTGTCATTTCGAGGTTCTCCCTATAGCAAGGGAATATCTGGAAATAAAAGATACTAAATAATAACGGACCCCTTGACGATCGCTAAACGTAACTGCAATTTCACTTTAGTTCCTGTAGCGGAAAGGGGGGAATATGTCAGCCCGTTTGAGCGAAAGGTTCCAAAGAATGAGTTATAGCCAAAGGCCCATGGTCAGCCCTCAATCTCATTACATTACAGTGCTTTTCCAAATGAAAAGCTCTGAGAGAGAGCTGAGGTCACTGAAAGGTAACTGACTGACATGTTGGTTGACACCACTTGAATGTTTCAATACCCAGACGGATAGCTGGGTTTAACTGCCCAAAGTCAGCTGTGATAAATGAGCCCACTACCCTGTAAAGGGGAATGTTATTTTTTACACACATTCACGTCTTTAGCACTCCACAGGAATTTGATTAAACTGCTGGCTATGCTAACTGGATGTCTTGACCAGTCAGTAAATCTCTTTATTACGTGACCCCCCCCCCAGCTCATTAGTCAGGCCGTGGCAGTGACGTCAGAGGCCTTATGGGTAGTGAAGACCAATTCAAGGCCTCCCTGTTGTTTTTGCTGAGCCAGTCAGCAATTTGAAAGTGAGATGTTCACTCCTCTTCAGATGTGTCCGGCTCCAGTGGATGTCAGCTGACACGGATTCCAAAAATCACTTTGACTGATTATTCACTTCATACATGGCTGAATAAACCTTTACATACAGAAGTAAAACACAGGCAAGATGTAAGAGCGTGTAGCCTTTACACTCGTTCATGTTCCTTTGGCAGAGAAAAATGGGTCAGACCATTTCATTTCTGGGATTTTTAATATTCTATTATTTATTACTATTTAAAATATATGTCCCAATCTGAAAAATTGTGACATTGTGATTTAGATGAACACTGTCTCTTTAACTATTCTAGGATTTTTGAGAGGTGTGAAATGACAAGTTCTACAGTGGATATCATCATTAACCAAGAAATCCCACAGGAGAGCTGAGACAATCTGGTTTGATGATGACGGTTGACCTTTTTGGACTAGACTAACCACATAATTCATTTTCTCTGCCACTGGCACTTGGAAAGTTAAAATGTCTTTGAGCAACATATTTAGCACTGATACGGTGACTTTAGCTTATCTGTCCTTGCTCTTAATGCTTTATCCTTCCCATATAGCCCCAGGGCGGGGTTTAAAAGATTATTGCGAGATTGCATTGTTCTGATTGAAAAAAAATCATCAGGTTTTAAAGCACAAACTGCAACTGGTATAAAATCAAGGAAATCTGTAGAACTTCCTACGAGGCATTCGTGTTATACATTTTCAGATTGTGAGATAACTAAAATCTAAATAAAATACATTTGTAACCAGTAAATACACATAACCGCTATAGAAGCAAGTAGCAGTTTGAATGTGGCAGGATTTTACGTTACTGACATTGCAACCAGTCATGAGTAGCCTGTAATGAGTTAGATTTCACTCTCAAATGCTTCCTGTGACACATCTGCTCATGACAATACAAACCAGATTTGCCCCAAAGTTAATTTAATTACCAACTCCTAGGGAATGCAATTTTGTACAATGTCCCCATTCTCTACTACCGATCCAATAATTCCCCCAAACAGTGGAGCTTTTAAAGAAGGAAATGCTAATGCCATTAGCCCGTATGGGAAATTAATTTGTGACGTATGTCAATAGATGTAGTGAAATTATTATGCAAATAGAAGCATTTAGGGTGCAAATGTGTTATTTAGAAAGTGTCCTAATGCTATGCAAAGCGTGCACAGTTATAATTTAAAATGGAATATGAAGGGCGACTGCAAAAAAGATGTTGATGCTGTTATTTCCAAATTTTTCTTCCAAATAAACAAGGCTTTTAGAGCCTTTACCAAACAACTCAGTGGATCATAATGAAGCCTGTCCGAAACATTTCATTTCTGATTCGGTGGAGGCTCAGTGTATTTCACTCAAACTGGAAATTGGAAAATGGCCTCAAAGTGCATGTTTCTCCTTTGATGCTCTGAGCATCATTAGCCCAAATATAATTTCTCAAGGACCGTTTCCACCAACACATCCTCAGAAGGAGTGTGTTTGATTGAAAATAACAAGAACTGGGAATTCAGGCTCCTACCCCCCCCCCCACACACACACTTCTCCCCCTTCACAGCCCATTCCCCTTCCAAATGGAACGAGAGGAAAATAGAAGCATGCTTTTAAGAAACCTAAGCCTGTAATTTTTCTCTCGTTCCAACTTCATTTGCGCTGAAGTACCCTGCCTTTACAGAGGACAATGCTGTGGTGATGCTAAGAGTACCCAGTCCATTAAGAGAGCGAGAGAAAGAGAGCGGTCTTCTCTTTCAAGAAAAGCAGGGGAGCAATGGGTAAGACACAAAAGAGCAACAGACAGAGGGGAATGGTGGATGGAGGGAGCAAGGACTGGTGGTGCTAATGCGGAGAAAAGGAGCTGCAGTTTAATGAGGAGACAGTGACTTTAGGAGCAAGCAGAAAGGGGGATGGTTTGATCTTTGACCTCTCAGATCCCTTGATGCGTTTGACAGGCCTGAGTTCAGACGGAGGATTAAAGTAATCAAGGGTAGTAATGAGAACAGAGCACACATTCATGAGCCCAGACACTCCCTGAAAGCAACATTGATGCACCTTACTCGCCTTTCTCCTGAGTGTGTGTGTCTGTACCTAGACATCATCTTTGCCTGTGGTGGTTTACTTCATGACAGAAGGGGGCCACTGCAGACAGATATAGATGTGTGAAGTAATGCCCACGGATACACCCCCCACCCTCCCCCATTAATAATACCTAGCCTTTGTCCCACTTTTAGAGGACACTTCAATCTAACTTGACAGGAATGAGTTATTGTTGAGTGGATATTTGAGGTACAAAAATCACCTGGGGTGAAGTGGTGCTGAACAGAAACTTGACTGATTGTTCATTTCTGTCATTGAATTAGCAAAAATGCCAGCACAACAGAAATCTCAGGATACGAGATCTTGGAGACTACGTGGAGAAAGTAAAGCCAATCATTTTCATATCTTTTGGGAGTGCCCCTCTATTATACCTTATTGGCTCGAGTTAAAGAAATGCATGGAAAAAATTTAGAAAATGGAACTTCCATTTACAGTTTTTGATTTGTACTTGGGAATAGGGAACCAGAGAATAATATATTCAGGGGACAAATATTTGTTCAGAGTAATGTTAGTGGCAGGTAAAAAGCCATCACCAGGAAGTGGCTGAAAACAGAGGTATCTAAAATGGAGGATTGGGTCGAAGCAATGTATAACATTTACAGGATGGAAAAGTTGACTCTTAGTTAGACTAGAATCAGATAAATTTAAGAATTTCTGGAGTAGCTGGGTTGATTTCGTAACACCATTGAGAACAGACTTTATTTGGTAAAAACAATGTATCTAATGGATCCCCTTGGTTCTGGCTACAAATTTTGACTGTTCAGTTGTTCATAAGATTGTGTTCGGCATTATCCTTCACCAGGAGAGAAAGGTCTTTACAAGAAGGGAATGAAAATGTGGATTGAAGTGAAAAATGTACTCATTTTGAGTTTACTGAGTTTTGTGTTTAATTGTGAATTTTTGTCTATTCATGTGTATGATCCCTGTTGTGAAATATTTGTATGCTCTGTATACGTGGAAAACATATGTGTGAGATGTTAAATGCTAATGGGACAATGCTAAACGGAATCAATAAAAAAGTTAATAATAATAATAATAAAAAAAAAGAATTAGCAAAAATGCCAAACATTTGCTGGTTCCAGCTCCTGAAATGTGAAGCTGGAACCAACTTGAAGTTTCTGAACATGCAGAGGATTAATTACTATTTTCTGAAATTTCATAGACCAAACGAAATAATCATTAGATTAATTAGCAATTAAAATAATTGTTAGAGTAGCCATACTACACTGATAAATCAATTAGGGCAGCAAATGGTAATAATTTACATTAGTGATTATTTTTCTTGATTAAAAGCCTACTGCTGGTCAATCATTTGGTCTATAAAACATGCAAACAATACAAAAATGCAAGGTGAGGTCATCAAATCTCTTGTTTTGTACAAAAAACAGTCCAAAAGGAAGGGAAAAGTTTGGCATCTGCTCAAAAATGACTTGCATGATAACTCAACTTTACTAAAAGGGGGTAAACCCAGCCCAATCTGCTGGCGATTTGATTTCGCCCTGCAGCTCAGGCCGGGAACCTGTACATTTATCTATCTTGCGTCCGTTACAATTTTGAGGGGACCAATCACAAACTGGCTTATCCACCTGGCGCGCTATCGGCGAGTTTAACACGATGACTATAGAGAAGCGACCAAGCAGCTTCTTGTTTTACATTCAACATGACGGCCACCGAAGCGCAGCAACCCGTTGATGCCGCCATCGTTGGTCTGATTGGTTGAAGGACTATCCAATTGCGTACAAAGTCATTTGAACTATGCCCGTTGATCACGCCTCTTGTGTAGTAGAAAATACAGAGCAGGCTTCCCAGACTAATATAGCTTGGTCTGGTGATAGCCAGACTAGTTAAGATCCACTTCATTGCATTTTTCTTCTTTACGATTAATAATAACGGATTTAGGTTATATGTTCATGTTCTCTCCTAATACATTAAGTGTCTTCATTACTTCTGGCCAATCACAAGTTTGGAATGCTGAATGTGCACCAACAGTTTGGTTGAAGAAGGGGCGGAGACAAAGCTCACTTACTGTAAAACATTTTTGCAAAAATCGTGTGATAAGCTACGTGGACAGGAATGAACCAACTCAGCTTTCAGAAATCCTGAAAACATTGTTTTAGCACTTAAAACTGGGCCGATACTGTAGTTTGGCTTAGTTTGGATTAAGGATTTGCAAGTAAGGAGACAATACAAAAGAAATAAGGTATCCCCAGAAATCCAACATAAATAAAAATATTACAAAAAGAAAGAAACTGCACTTTGTAGCCCTTTTTAAATCCTTACACTCAGCACAGTAGCAAGAAGATGAATAACCTTTCTGTATCCCAGCAGACACCCTGACAAGGCCAAGAGTGAGGAGGCACCTTAAAAGGCTACGCTCCGTCTGCAGCAGACTGGTGGAACATGACTTCATTTTGAGGTCGGCACAATCCCTTCAATCCCTTCAAAACTCCTGGCTCAGGTCTTAACACCTACAAAGAAGACGTTTAAGTCCTCATAATGAGGGTGGCACATGCCGATATCATCTTTCACAGGCTCCATTTGACCGCCGCTCCTGTTGGATGGAGTCACGTCCAGTGTTGCACATCCGTGCCTTTTTTTAATCACATGTTTTCAATTACTCTGGGAGTGAACAGAACCATCTTGTGCTGTAATTCAATAAGGACACAAAGAGGCAGGTCGAGAGGGTGGGACAGTCAGGCATTGTCCTGGGACAGATGAGTGACAGGGGTGAGTTTAGGACCTCAGAGCAACACAGTGGTGACTTTGTACCCGTCAGTCAAGCTGTGACACGGACGGCCTGCCGGGGGACTTGGGGCGCACCTCGAGAGGCGAGCGAGGTGAGAGGTCCTCCGCCACAGGGCAGTACCCCCCCAGCAGGTTACTCCCACCCACTGGGTTGAAAAAAAACTTCACCCAATAAGAAGGGCAGAGCAGCTGGCTACTGCAACACAACAGTCTTTATGTCATTACCCGGCATCAAAAAAGTACATGGTAATGTTACAAAATAATATATATATATATTAGGGCTGTCAAAATAACTATAATAATTTTGATTAATTAATCTGAGAAAAAATAGCGTGTTAAAAAAAATAACGCAGATTAATCCATTCCATATTGACGTTTGACCCGGAGCCTTTCTAGCCACCATTCGAGTGTAAAATGAAGGAGGGAGACGAGAACGTGCTGCCTGGATCATTGATTGGAACATTTAGCTACTTGTTACTTCTTCCTGCCAACCCTGGCTACCGAAATCTGGTGCCCTGATATGTCTGCTCTTCTCTCTGATGCTCTGAAACGGACGATACAGGCAACACAAACACTGCTGCACATGACGCTAGTTAACACTATACTCGACAGCAGCTAACGTTAGCCTACCGCTAACTAGTAGCTGGATTAAACACTGTTAAAATGCTGACAGCTAACGCTAAACGGTGTAAAGTTTGACTGTGTTTTACTGTAGAGGATTCAACACCGGTATGTAACAGTCTGCTAACCTGACAAGCCAGCTGCCACTAGTGTGTGTCTAGATTTCTAGTCTAACAATCTGCAGCTGCCGTCGGGAAAAACAAAACAGACGGTGCGTTCAATGAAACTGGTAAACTACAGCGTTGTGGTGCATTTGAAGTTATTATAAATGTCCTTTTCCCATCTGGTGGTTGTTTTTGTCGTTCAACAGCAATTTACTAGTGAAATAAGTTATTGTCATTGTTCTAGATTATTATCAAATCATTTAATTTTGACCATATGGCCTTAGCAATAAACAAGCCCTTCTTTAATGTCACCGACTGTTGTTTACCCTTCTTTTTTCTTTTCTTTTTTTACTTTCTTAAAAAGTATCGGTTCAGGCACCATTAATTATGTATGCGATTAATTTCGATTAATTAATCACAGAGTATGTAATCAATTCGATTAAATTTGTTAATCGATTGACAGCCCTAATATATATATAAAAAAATATATATATGGGCTATATGGAGAAAATCAAATCACAATCACAAAAATCACAATATTTTTCACCAAATACCTCGATGACCATATTGCAACAATATTGTGACGTTGACAATTGGTGCTTAAACAAAGTATTTACACAATGAGATGAGATAAATAGTGCAAGTATGTATTAATAAAATAATTTTGCTGCCGCTACGATGCGTCTAGATTTCTAGGCTAGTAATGCAGCCTTTAAAACCAGGAAAATAACAATTATGCCATTTTACGATATAACGATATCCCAAATTTAAGACGATATCTAGCCTCATATATTGATATCGATATAATAATGATATATTGCGCAGCAGCACATCTTTTGCCTGCAGAACTTTTCAAAGTTTTCTGAGGATTAGGCACCACACTTCTCAAGCCAAATTGGCTGTATTAAATACCCTGTTTTGAAATTACTGACTGGTAAAATAAAAAGCAGAGATAGACAGATGGTGGATTTTTGACAAAAGGAGTCTATATCTCTACAACATTTTGTGCTGATCCACCATGTACAATAGATGTGGAGATACTTTACTGAATAATACATGCTGGTGGTGCTAAATGAAAAGTCAGGGTTATCAACAAAGGCACAGAACAAATAAACCATGGATATCTGTACCAGATTTTTGTAATTAATATTAATGCCCCTAGTTTTGAAATGAGATGTTCAACAATCACATAGGGATGTAAGGGTAAAACTTAACAATGTTCATTAGTAATTACAGTGTAGCACAGTCCAACTAAAATATTCCAAACACAGAACTCTTAAAGCAAATAACAATACTATTCCACTGCTGCAGTTAAATTTAGTGCCGCTAAAACCATACCTATTTGCAGTTTCCATATGCACTAGTCTGTGCCAAAAGAAATGTTCCTTTCCACTGAGGCTCACACTCGGAGCTCTTTCAGCTCATCTATCTTTGTCAAAGCTTCTCACTACAAAGTACTGCTTCCTCAGTCCACCACTGACTCCTTATCTAGTGCTCTCAGCTAATACGCCATTATTCAGACTGCTTCCGAGCCAGTGGACGTCCCTCTGCCAAGGAAAAAAAAAAAAAAAAAAAAAGATTGATTTTTGCTGCTGAGTGGTAGAGGTAAGGAGGTCTTATATGTGCCGGTCACGGCTGGCTGTGCTGCCAGCTGGATGGAACGGCCGCGGAACAGCAGACTAACAAACCTGAAGATCAACGCTGAATACAAAAGCAAAATGTAAAGAAGGAAACACTGGCTGATTTACTGTTGGAGATTCCAGCAAACAAGACTGCGATTATTCAGCCACAGAATACATACATGAGAACTGATAACACCAGTTACTCTTGATGTACTTGATGTCGGTGTACAGAGTACAATCAAGATCTCAATGGAAACATCCAGACAAAGGACCAACACGAATCTTTAAAGGATTGTTTTTTTTCAACCCGGACCCTATTTCCCTATTCTAATATCAATATCGTGATATGAGACTAGATATCATCTTAGATTTTAGATATCGTAATATGGCACAAGTGTTGTCTTTTCCTGGTTGTAAAGGCTGCGTTACAGTAAAGTGATGTCATTTTCTGAACTTATCAGACTGTTCTAGCTGTTCTATTATTTGCCTTTACCCACTTAGTCATTATATCCACATTATTTATCAAAAATCTCATTGTGTAAATATTTTGTGAAAGCACCAGTAGTCAACACTACAATATCGTTGCGGTATCAATATCGAGGTATTTGGTCTACAAAATTGTGATATGTGATTTTCTCCATATCGCCCAGCCCTACTCTGAAGTCGCTAGCGCTAAACCCACCAGACTCCATTTAAAAAAACAATACTTTTAGCGTGTATAGAGCCAGCATATATCACATGTAAATGTATAAACTATGTGTTTATTTCAATCAAAACTAGAGTTGTGATGGTTGGAAAAGTGGAAAGACGACCCAAAACAGCTTTATTTAGTTTCTGTCGAATTTTAATGAAGTTTCAATTTTACGATGCTAAAATGTTTATTTACATGGAGTCTGGTGGGTTTAGCGAACGCAATTTTGCGGATGTTTTTATGTTTAAAAAAAAAAAAGGATCTTACTCTTTAACAGAAAGGTCGAGCTCCTTAGAAATCCTTTCCATAATGTTGTCAGACACTTAGAATAATAATCTGAGCCTGTCAGCAGCAAAATGAGCACTTTTGTGAAGGTAAATACAAGCTGGACAATTGTCCTATTAACTTACATTGTAGCTTGTTTCGCCGCTGCCGACTGCAACGATCTCGCTTAATACTGGACCAAAGTCAAACCCTGTTGTTCCCATCAGTCACTTAGACATTAAAACACAGGAAAGTAGTTACCCTTAAAGTGCATTTGCTGTTAGTAGCTTGGTTTGTGGCTGATATTGTACATAACCCCCTTTGAATATTTATTGTATAACAGAGTAAAACTTGAACATACAGTTGACTAATAGGAGTTTTGGAAGACTAAAATATACACTGGTATTTTGGGTTTAATAGATGGGATCCTGTGCTAATATTCTCCATCTTTAAACGCCAATTTTCATTCCAAAAAGGCTTTAAGGTTTCACGGTTTCTAAAGATTTGCAGAATCGATATATATCGATGTTATATCGATATCGTGATATGAGACTAGATATCGTACCAGACTGTTCTAGCGGTTCTATTATTTGCCTTTTCCCCACTTAGACAGTATGTCCACATTACTGATGATTATTTATCTAAAATCTAAGTGTGAAGATATTTTGTTTAGAGCACCAATTGTCAACCCTAGAATATCGCCGCAATATCGATATGGAGGTATTTGGTCAAGAATATCGTGATATCTGATTTTCTCCCTATCGCCCAGCCCTATTCCAGTTCCTCTGTTAATGCCAATATAAAACCGATGTTGCCTCACATAAAAATGAACAATTAAGTCCAATGCAGCAGTGTTGTACGGACTTAAATATAAATATAAAACAAACTTTAAATTTGTGGTAAAGTGCTAGTACCGGTATTGGTATCCTGAAAAAAAGGTACTGGAATAGGAGAGAAAAAAGTTGGATTGCTGCATCCTTGAGTGTTTCCAGTATAATTGTCTTATTGTCGGAGAACAATCCTCTGACACAGCTTTCAAGACCATGAAAAGCTTTGAAAGAAATTTGAATTCTTTAAGTGTAAGCACTTTAAGGCAGAGAGTGTCTTTCTATTCAGTAGGCAGAGAAATCTCTGGTTACTATTATAATAAAAAAAAAGAAACCTTAATGAAAACTCAAAGATGTGGACTTGCAGACTGATGTGGACAGTATAACAAGCACAAGTACATAAGCTTCGATAAAAAAAAATAAAAAAAAAGCCCAAATCAAACCTAAGCAAGCCGGAACAAAAGAAAAGATGATTGGGTTTATGACCCCGCATGTCTCTTCCCTTCTACCCCCTCCCAAGTCCCAGTGGGCTGTCATTAGCCGTCCCGGGATAATATTGTCTCCTAATTAAGAGCCACAGGTTGACATTGTGTCTCACTAACCCCTTGGCTTTGATGCTGTCCTTTCACCTTTGCCTCACCACACAGAGGTTCCGAATGGGAGGAACAGGTGAGCAGGTAGAACCATTAGCCAACCTGAGTATCATTCATAGACTATATGTTATGGTATCGTTAAAAAAAGACAGTGTCTGAAAAAACAGATGAAGGTAAAGTAAGACAGACGCTTTGGTTTTAGAAATTGAGAAATTAATAGAATAGGACAGGATGGACCAGATAATAATAAAAGCTGGAAATGGGCAAGGAAGTTTCTTTTAGACTATTAGATGCAGCCACAATGACCTTGGTGAAATGTTTTTCTCTCCAAGAAAACCTCCGCGTGTGTGCGCGTGTGTGTGTGGATGGGATTAAGAGGCTGTCAGGTAGGCAGCGTCAGAGAGAACCGCAACAATGAAGCTCACGCACATGCGTTTCCTTGGCGACTGGGGTCTTGCACGACCCCAGTCGCCAAGGAAACGCAACTTGCTTCTGACCGTTGCCATGGCAACCTGCATCCCAAAAGTGTCAAGGGCTCGCTTCAAGGGGCCATTGTTAAAGATTAGTCTCTTGCGGTTATCGGTCTTCATCAGACTCTACAAAATACAGAAAACTGATGGAAAAATTACTTGTTGTTTTTAATTAAAACGATTAAGCATTGTGCAAACTCAACTAACCCTTTGAGGTCACACCATCCTTTCAACTGTATCATAATCTGAGATAATCCTTTCTAATCAGCAAGAAAAGAATTCAGATGCTGAAATATTACTAAATGCCAAAAAATGCTAATTTATTTGTTTTTGTGTTTTTGTATGTCTTTCCTCTTACATTGAGAAAGAAAACCGATGCTCATTGTGTAGTGGGTCCACCCCTTTCTACGTCAGCATGCTTGGCCCTGAGCTGCGGCTCAGGTGGCTGTTCAACCAGCTCAGCTACACACAAAGTCATGTTATGCAACCTGAGCCGGGCCGAGAATGTGATATTCTCCGTCCAGCGGGCTCAAATGCTGCTCTTGATGTGTAATGAGTAGGAGGGTTCAGGTGAACTGGAGCTTTTGTTCTGTCTCGCTATGGTAATGAGATTATTGGTTCAGATGGGAGTTGGAAGGGTTGAAGGATGGCAGAGCTGCAGATATAGAGAGTGTATGTGTGTGTGTGTGTGTGTGTGTGGATGAGGTGTACATGCATGCCTGGGTTGACTGCCCTGAGGGGCTGATCAGCAAGCAACAGGGCAGAGATTAACTCCCAATTACATCACAAATCTGCCCCAAACTGCTGTCCTCTGCCAATACATGCAGCACTGAGATTTGGATTGTAGAATCCACACCCCCCCCACACACACACACAAACACACACACACAAAAAACACTCTATGCACTTTCACTCCCATTCCAGCACCAATGGGGAAACCACAAACTGTTTGCCCATGCAAAACATACATAGTAAGTGAAAGCCTCACAGAGAGAGAAGCGAGGCCACGGAGAGTTCAGCTGCCGTCCAGACTAAACAACCATTGGAGAGCTGTGATCACTTGATCTACTCTCATATGACAGAAAGGTCACGTCAATTGAGAGTGACGGAAGGAGATGTCCACCCCGGGGTTACGTCCACACGGTCAGACCATTCACAGACAGCAAGAAAGAAAAGTAAAAGGTTGCCATAGAGTGGACCTGCAGCTGGATTCTCCAAAGAGCTTCTACAGGGTGAAATAAATACATTTGTCAATTACAGCTGACCTGTCGTCTTGTATACTCCTCAAACTGCAGAACATGCGGTGTAGTATACTGCCCTGCAATTGCAGTTGTAGCAAAAATCTATAGCAGTCTACCCTCGTGAGGATCTCGCACAATATATACTGGGAAATATGTACTATGCAGTATGAGAATATGCGGTTATTAATTCAGTACGAGAGATCCAGTTAGGGTAGTTCTGGCTTCCTGATGAACAGCAAAGCATCTCTTATCCATACATACATACATTTCTAAAGCACGGTGGTTGATTGAATGAGCTCCGCCTTCAAATACATTTTCATCTATCTCATTATAAGCAGACAAAAAAAATAAATAAATCAACAGCAAAATAATCAAGCAGTTGGGAAACTTTCTGAGACATCCAGGTTTTTTTTTTTTAAAACACACACACACACACACACACACACACACACACACACACACACACACACACACACAACGCAGTGACGAGACTGTTTTACTGAAGGGAAGTGGGATCAAATAAGGGCAAGGAATAGAGGTGATTTATTATAGAGAGTTCTGAGCGAGCTTCTGAAGAGTCATATCGCCACCTACTGGTCATATCCAAAAGTCTGGGAGTGAACACATGTTGAGGGAGCCTTTAAAATGTTCAAAGCTTTCGGTTTTGCTTTCATGTTGCGTGCATGCTAAACAGAGACACTGTAATGACTTTTGCAGATGTTCAGTAAGGAAAAGAAGAAAAAAAAATTAAATGGGAGGGGATGGTGAGGTAGAGAAAGTAAGTGGAAGAGAAAAACAAGTAGACGGACACAAAGTGAGAGTTAAGAGC
This sequence comes from Perca flavescens, assembly GCF_004354835.1. NCBI lineage: Eukaryota > Metazoa > Chordata > Actinopteri > Perciformes > Percidae > Perca > Perca flavescens. Next base: position 36,188,831 of record NC_041334.1, read on the forward strand.
AGGCGTGTGGCTTTTAGCAAACTGAGAATTTGTGGAAACAGCTTCGACAAGTGGCCTAATCCCAGAGTGCTGTCCTGCGGGGGAGGAGGGGCCACACTGGTGTTTACCTGCTAGATTCTACAGCAGGCCATCAATCTTAATGTGGGCCTCGCACCGCCCGCTCCTACTCCTTCTGGCGGTTCATCACTCCTTCTGTCCTCCCATCAAGTACCTCTCCAACATGTCTGTGTGTGTGTTTGGATGTTTCGGGGGCCCAGCTGGTTATGTCGACAGTGGGAGGAGAGGTAGGAATAAAAAAAAATAAAAAAAGAGGGAATGGAGCTTCGGGAGCCAGAGCCATGGCTCCAGTCTAGCATGACTCAGTCTGGGTGCATCCATGGCCCTGGGGAAAACACACAAAATATGTACCAAAACACACTGCTCCCTCTCCCCTCCTCACCCTCTGTAATCAGTGTGTTCAGATGCTCACTTTCCCCCCCTTTAACAAGCATTTCCATGTCTCTTAGCCCAGCTGCTCAGAAACAGTAATAACAGCAATGCCAGGAGGGCAAGAAAAGCATTAGTGCCGAGTCTGTTTGGGCTTTTCTGCAAAGGAAGAGCTGGGAAGAAAGATGTGTGCTCGGCTGCTTCCCTGCTGCAGAGGCTGCTGTGGACTGAAGAATGCGACGCACAGGAGAGAGCAGAAACTGGACGACATGAGAGGGGCCGGAGCGTTTACAGCCCCAGGGGGGATGGCCCACCTGTTCAAACAGCCAGAGCTATCTGAGGAAATGAAAACTTCCATCTCTGCGGAGCTGTGCAGATCCTGCACACCAAATCCCTTTTACTTCCTCGCTGGCTCACTCGCTATCTTCTGTTTCCACAGCTGGCTCCAGGAACGTCTTTCCCTGCATATCTGCATTTCTAGACCCGGCACAGAACCAAAATAAAATTCCCTTAACTCATTCAGGTTGATAATGAAAGCCTTGAAATGTCAACACTTTCTGCAGTATGTCAAATATACAGTATGTCTATAAAAGTTATGGTATTTAAAACATCTAGGGCTGGGTATCGTTAAAAAATGTTCAATACCGGTACTGATACCAATACTGTGACTTTAATACCGGTTCCCGAATGCTACTTTTTCAATACCAATTTTATAAAATCCATTTTAACCAAAGAAATTACAACATTACACGTTACGGCACAAATATTTTGATTAATCTTTCAGCTCCTTCTACTCGAGGCCCGTCTCTGTGCGCAACGTAGAGGTTTTTACGTGTCTCTACGACGTGTAACGTCGCCAATCACCAGCATTACTAGATCTTAGTAGAAGCACGCCGCGTGTTTATTGGCTCACTGAGACTTTCTTGAAATTTGGTATTGAATGACGAGGGATTTTTCAATACTCGACGCTAAGGAGGCTATTCAAATCAAATTCGGTACCCTGCCCTAAAGACAACTAAGAGGGGAGTCATAGTAATTATTCACCAGCTCTCTCACACAGAAAGAGCCCATTGGGGCGTTAGTGAACCGGTGTTGCAGTAAAGAGGTCAAAGTCCTAAACAGAGTGCCGTGGATGTGTGGCATTGAGGACGACAGGGACAAACGTGGACAGTGACTGGCCTTGGCTCAGGTCACTGCTCACACCAAGGCGTGGGGTGACTCTCAGGGTCAGGGTAAGACCCTTCTGACCTTAAAATACCATTCTGTTCGTGCTGGTTTTAGACAGCAAAAAATAGACTCATCATACAGCACGAACATCAAGATGTAAATCTCTGACATTTTCAGGATTTATTAAGTGATACCGTCCCTGCCATAAACTAGTTCACAAGGCTGTAAGGAAATACAGTCATTACTTTGCTGTTCCATTGGACAAATGGGAATAAAGTTTATCTTGCATAACTTTACCCTAAAGCAAAAGCAAACGTCTCCCAGACTGTGGGTATTCACCTTGAGTCCCTGTCTCTTCCCAGCCAGTCTCGGCCTTATCAGCAGACACAGACTCCTGGCGTCGCACGGGGCAGACAGAGCTACCTAGGAATAAACACTGCCTTAACGGCACCCATGTCCATGGAGTTACCCTCAGGGGGGAGGCCAATGAAATACCTGACAATGGCGGGAAACAGCTTGCCAGCGGGTGCCACCACCTATTTTTTTTACGAGCGACTAATGTACTCCCATATCTCTGTCGGGGCTGTCCGTTAATACCGCTCTTCACTTAGTGCTCTCAGACAGACTCATCTGATGACTCACGCTATGGAGCGGGAGGAGGTGAAGAAGAAAGAAGAGGTGTTGTTCGTGTATTCTGTCACCTCCTCACTTCACCACAGGTATAAAAGCCTGAACCTTTGGGTGTCAGAGGGGGAGCTTCCACCAGAAACCTCAAATTACACCTTTCAGAGGAGTCATAAATCAGCTTGTTGGTTAAAAGCTTTTGCGTCAGACGTAAAACATAAGCATGACAGGTGGGGAAAAGGGAATCAGCTAGTCAAATGAAGGGAATGAATGGAACTGCAGTGGGGAGCCATCAAACTAACTAATTCATAACAACCACCGGTGACATGTTCCTTTCACTAGGACCTTTTCATCTTTGACAAGCTGATTTGAGGAGTGAAATGGCTCTGAAGTTGTAAGTGCCCACTGTAGCCAGCAGGGGTCGCTCCATCCCTCCAGTGTTGCGTTTTAAAGATTAGGGCAAGGCCAGCTGGACAGGAGTCAAGAATGATCTTCACAGAACTGAGCCTCTATCCAGATACAAAAGCCAGCCTGCAAGGAGCACGCAGCTCCAGCAGGTCGACCGGCGCTCTTTTCACAGACAACAGCTCCAGTTACATATAAAATGCATATTTTAGGGAGCGTATAAATACTTTATAGAACTGCCACAGCTGGCACCGAAACTTGTAAATCCCTTCTCATTTGTAGAAACATCTGCCAAATTATGCCTTTGTCTTGGGATTATTACTGAAGTACAACTCCAGGGCTCATTTGGAGAACACTGTGGGGGGGGGAAGAAAACACAGGAAGATACACCGTCTAGATGTAACGGCCACAAAGACGCATCGCTGTTTGAATTAGTTTTGTAACAGGCCACACCTGAGAAGAGGCAGAAGCGCACACAATGAGATGAGAAATGCAAAGCTCTCTGCTTAACATTTAATTATCTCTGCAGATGTTGGTGACCAAGTTATCTCTTTTATTACAAGAGTCCGTGAGAACAGCAGAGTGCGGGAGGTGGAAAAGTAGAAAAATAGAGACGGAGGGGAAAAAAAACAAAAAAACAGTTGGAGGTTTAAAGCCCTTTTGCTGGTCCCACAGGGCATTGCAGGAGGAGCAACGGCGCAAAGCTCCATGGTTGACTTGGTCCATCACGGGCGCACTCGTACTTTTCCAGCAGGCAGACAGGAAGCACCTGGGTCCAATGGCGGCAACCCAATGCAACACATCATCAACTCGACTAGAAGGATCCTGTGCTGGCTCCAGAGCTCTAAACAGCACTCCCTGGCTGCCAGTGTGTAAACAAACACACCTCCTCCGTACGTAGCAGCGGCACAGGGGAGTACGTTCTTTCATTCTGCTTCAACCCTCAGGCACAGAAAACGCTGAGGAAGAAAGCGTGCGGTAGAACTGTTGGCTCGGAGACCTGCTTCTTTACACTAAAACCTTCAACGAATTAAATGGTTTTCCCTCAGCAGGGCTTGATATCCAAACCGTAGAAAGCTGCCACTAGAAAGGGGAGGAAAAAAAAGAAGAAAAAAAAGAAAAGAGGGCTTGCATGAAGAACATGACTGATGGAGCTATGTGGGGTTTTGGGCGGAGCACAAGTGGCTGGGCGGGAGCCTGGGAGAGCTGGGCCTGGCGCGCACTGGGTTGTGTTTTGGTAACTGTGTGGCTGCTCCTGCTGGGCTCAATGGGCGATAAGAGGCTGGCCACAGCAGCCAGAGGCAAGTGGCCCAATGTAAACAGCTCATTCTGGCGGTAAGGCTGAGGAGCTGCTGTAATTACTGCTGGTCATGAGACGATGAATAGAGATTTCGAGAAAGGGAGGACAAGAAGTAGAAGAAGAAGAGGAGGATGAAAACGGGAACATGAGGTTGGGACTGGGGGCATGGTTCCAGCTCTCACATCAATCTTTATCTATCACAGATTCCCAGGGAGAGAATTATATGGAGAACAGGCCCGGGCTGGGAGTGCACTTCACACCAGCGCTGCACTGTGAAGCCAAACACTTCTTGTTACATTCTCTGTTCCAGAGGCCCTTTGCAAATCAACTCTAATGCTACTGAGAGCCAGAGCGCTGAAAATGAAGTTAGGGGAAATTAATTTTCCTGTTACAATGGACTAACATAAAAAAAAGAAGCAAAAATCGGTTTAGATTTTTTTATGCTTGTGACCTGATGTGCCTTAAAAGAAAGCTCCATGTGGGCTTATAGTTGATACATGCTTAAGTTTTTCCCAAACTAATATCAAGAAATGAAAATATTCCTTGAAATAAGTGGAAATGTAACAGCGAGACCTAAAAAGTACACCGACTTTTGCACTTACGCTGTTGTTGCTGTTTTTCTGCTCGTCCTTCTCTTTATATAACAAAGGCACCTTATCAAACTCCACAATGCTAGCCAATTAGCGCCTGCTTTTTTTGCAGCATGCCAACCTTGATCTGAAGTGAAAAACAAGTGAAAACCACTCAGGGGGCTATTATGCTTTGAAGGAGCTTCTACAGCCGACGAATACGGGTTACTCTTTAACTCTAACCCCTTCTGTGTGAATGATAAAAGAGCCTTTTTGTCAAACATTTCTCTGAAAGCCTGAGTGTTTTAGTCTACTGGGTTTTGTCTACTGGGTCACGAGTTGACCAAAGTTTTACTATTGTGTTGCTGTATTCATGTCGGGGCAACAACTAACGATTACCTTCCTAATCGATCCGACTGTTTAGTCTCTTAAAATGTTGAAAAAGTGAAAAATGCACAGAGCCCAACATGACGTTGTTTTTTTCTAACCAAGTCCAAAACTTAATCAGATAGCCAACTAAACTGATCTTTCCAAGCATAATGGCAGGATTTAGGCTATTTTTTAATTTACCAAATGTATTTCTGTTTCAATCCACCAATGTATGTGTCTCTATATGTCATAAATGCCCTTATGCATAGGTCAGAGGTTATAACTCCCCCTCCGACTAACAACTACTTGGACTCATCTTCTGATCCCTGCTAGACCTTTCCTCGAACCCAGCTATGATTAACAAATTAATGAGCTCTGAGAATTTATCCAGGCCTCAGGTAGCGGTGCAGGAGTAGGAGACCCGACTGCTGAGGATTAAGGATCTTTTATACACAGATTACAGCGCACTTAGCCCCCCTGGCAGAAAGAAAAGGTGGGGAGGGTGTGCGTTTTGTGGGAGTCAGAGAGGGGAGGGGCATCAGGTGTGCCCTCGCAGATTAGCGTAAAGCTCCTGGTAATGAAAGAAGCGATGACCGCTGCTCCCTGCGTCGCCGCCTTTGAAGTCTGATCAGACATGGGAATAAAAGGCATTCCCCGCCCCCCCAAAAGGAGCCCCCAGAGGATCAGGATCCACATACACAGCCTCCCAGGGGTCAGCACTGATAAGGAGGACCGGGATTAGACCCATCCGGCCTTGAGTTCTCTCTGTCTCTCACTTGCCACACAGCCCTATCCAGTCTTCCTGCCCTTGCACCCACTAATTGAATTTGATTTTCTCATGTTAGAGCAACAGCCAAAGGCGACAAGGGAAAGTCTTGTCCTTAACTTTTCTCGCTGTTGATTGAGTTTGAGTTTACAGAAGTAGCACTGCTGAGGTTTAGTGGTGCTACTGAAACTAAGAGAAAAGTGAGTGCTACGTTGTGATACAAAGTTTGGGTTGATGTGTGTTTTTTTTTTTCGTTCTTCTTTAGCAAAGCAGAGCAAAGCCGGTCAGGAAGAGAAGGTCAGGAAAAATTCTTCCACCGCATGCTCATACACATTAAATAAGGATTTGAAAAAAGAAAGAAGAAAAAAAAAACAGCATTAAGACTCTGTGAAACCCAGGGCTCGCCTACGGAGCAGAGAGGGATGTCACTGATGGACATGTCTGACATTGTACTAACAAGCAGCCTGTGGATTGCACAGCACACATATACACACTGAACCAACCACATATGCATGTGAAAACACACTGTACAGTGCACAGACACTAATAGTATTTCTATCCTAGTGAGAACCCACTATTGACCAAAATTATTTCCTAACCTTGCCGCCCCATACATACTTCGTTAATTTATAATCCTCAAGATTTTCATTATATTAATTTCCATTTTATACCATTCAGGGACAGCATTTTTGAGCCACTCAACGTATTTGTAATTAGCAAATGCTTCTATATGTAGGAATTGTCGTTAGTGGCGCAGTCCACCATTATTGCCATTCCCACCAGTAACCCCAAGTGACGCCATATCAACCGGGACTGAAATCTTAAAGATTATAATGCTAGCCTGAACCTGATTTCTTTTATACATTAAAATAAGTTTAGTCATCATGGGGAGTACTACTAAACTTGTATGAATTGTCTCTGAACGGAGCTTTTGGACGTAAACAAATAACCCTGATGACGTCATCAAAGTTATCTTTATCTACAGTATATATCCTCTAATTTAACATAAAGCCTGCATTTCAAACTGGATCTGTGGAGCATGAAAGACATGGGAGTTTACTAGGTATGAAGGGTCTAAGGTAAGATGCCATTTAGTTGCATTATGGGAAATGTAGGACCCACCGTTTTGCGAGGTTTACCCAAAGGGACTAAAAGTCAAGAAGTCTCTGCTGCATCAAGACATTACACTGCAAGTATAAATATAAACAAATCATAACTCTAACAGGGTTAACACAAAGGCTTAGCCCAAAAATGACCAATAGCTATGAGGTCAGGAGAGGTCTTCACTCATCAATTTGTTCAACGACTAATGGTCCTCATAAAGATAGACAACAGACACTCACACAAACACATTTTTCTGTCTGAGCAACTCCCATCTGATCCAAAGCTTGGTTCAGTTGCTACAATCCCTGACCAATCCTTGCCCTGGGTAAGAGGAATGCACCCTTGTATGTGTGTGAGCCTATTTGGGGAGGGGGGGGGGGGGGGGGGTGGGGTTACACAATGTACTAGCGGATTTGTATCCAGCGAACAGGGCTCCCTCCAGCTGTGCTGCAGTCCAACGGGGGTTAAATTAAAACGCGAGCTACACAGTGTTGGCACTCTTTCTAAACCCAGGATTTCGTTACAACAGCCTGGCTCATTTTCAAATGATCTTCTCCCAGATAAATGTCAGCGACCCCTGATTCATTACCAAAAGGCTTTAACTAGCAACGCTTCACTGACTTTTGAAGCTGGATTTGGCAGTTGTGAAGGGTAAAGTGGCATTTGAGCCAGATCTGTCAGTATGCTGCCAGCCAGTTACGACTTGCTGTCATCCCCCCCCAAAAAAAAAAAATCTACAGATGCCAAGGCACTGCCATCATTCACCCCCGATGAGCCAGAGCTGCTAGCTCATCATGAGCTGAGCTGTAATCCCTGTTCTTCTGACCCTTTGTGAAAGTCATCAGCTGATCGGCGAATGCGCCCTCTCGGCATCTACACTTGACTCCGGGCTGATTAAGGGGATTTGGAGAGAGAGCGAGATAACAATGGAAGAACAGTGAGAAAGAATACAATGGGTAGAACGAAGAAGTTGATGAAGAACACATGCTTACTCACAGAGACGACCCAGAAGAGAGATGACGGGCTGCCAGCCAGTTAGTAATTGGTACTGTAGACGAAGCACAATCAGAGCGGCAGATGGCACTGATAACGTGGGGAGAGTGTGAAAGGCTAAGACCAGGCTCATTATCACCTCTCTCTGCATCACATAGCACATCAACCCCCCCTTCCATCACCTTGCGTACATCTCGCTTCTTGCCTGATAACAGTGCATTACTCTCCCAGCACGGCCTCTCGGCTTCCACAGCGAGAAGCGTAGAGCCTCAACCCGCTGCGTATCACTAACACTTTTGCCCACATCAATTAGAAAGGAAATAAATCACTACGTTTCAACACATCTGAAATCAAATACAACAATCAGAAAGTTCTTTCAACCTGATTTGCTACCTTGAGAATCCATGGTAGAGGTCACGATATGGGTGCACATTTTCAAAAATTGCCTCTGAATCTTTTGCCTTTTCGCCTATCTGAAAAGAATTCCACTCATCGGTTTCTGTCCTCAAGTAATCTTAAGCAATTGCACTACATGCCACCGATTTAATTTAAAAGCTCAAAACTTGCACGACAGGATCTCTGATTTCACCATGACCTTCTTAGCCACCCTTATTCTGAGTACTTAACGCTCCAAAACAGGCCTGAATTGATCAGTCCTGGTAGAGTCAGACTGTGCACTTTTAACAGCTGCCCACATGTTTTATCACGGCTACTGCAGCCCTTTGTAACCTCCTGCTCAACCCATCCACTGTGCATTTTTACTGGCAGCCCGGCCAACACCAAACCGCACAAACAGCACGACTTCAGAATGTGCAGTGCAAAATCCGGTCTACTTGACAGCCATGTTTCTGTTCACCTTCCAAAAAAATACTAATTTCAGATTATTACATTGAGCAAATGCGATCATAACTGTTTATAAATACAGAGGGGTACCTCAAGCTCTGCTCTGCTGTAAACCATAAATGCCATTGAGGGTAGTTAGCAGCCAAGCGCGGCTGAATGTGATCCCTATCTGAGGTCGTGAGGGCCCAGTTGTGTGTAAAGGAGACTATAAGCAAGCCAGCAGAACTATCGACGGTTAAAGATGTGTGGTCTGGCCAAAGTGGATGAAGGTTTGGAAAGGAAATGAGGTTGAATGTGAGACTGCACAACATGCTCTGTTCCTCAATCCCAACGGTCGGGCTGGCTGGCCCTCTGGAGAACCGAGGTCAAATGTTCTATTTAACCGAGGAACCAAAATACACCCTCAACGTGGTCTCTGGGTGACGCAGCCGTTTCTTCTCCAGAACGGCAATCCTAATGGGCAAAACAGTGCTGATGTCAGCCATTAAAGGCAACACAAGGCTAGAATTTGGTATTGGAGGATCAGAGGTCAAAATGTAGAATGCATTTTCTGTGGCAATACTGTATCGATACACAGACACCAAGTATCGATCTATTATTATATATATGGGTTGGTCAGTTTTTCTGCTTGACAATCCTATTTTGCAGCAAGAAAATTGAAGTGAGATGAAAAATCTTTTTAGACAAAAGAGATGTTGACAAAGTTTCCTTTTGGGGACATCGTTTGAAATTGGGACCGATTTGAAGTTGGAAAATAGGTTATAAATTGCAATATATCGCAGAAAATTGCAATGTTGTTTTAAATCACAATAATATCGTATCGTGACATACGTATCGTGATGATATCGTGTCGTGAGGCCTCTGGTGAGTCCCACCTCTATTAACAAGGGGTCTTTACCTCGAAAGTGCCGTGCTCTGACTCCTGTTATTCTGAATGGAAAGACGTGTTTTACCATAATGCCTGTTGTCGCTAATTTGCATCATACCTAAATTTATATCTATTCCATATGCTATAGACAAATTAACAATCTCAATTTAATTTAGCATCAGCTTGGAGCCAGAAACACACATAATATTTTGTTTATATAATTGTGAATAAATTCAGGCGTCAAGGGGTTAAAAGCAGGTGTAAACAAGCCGCAAGCCCGTTTCCTGGCATATGCCTCCTGGTGAAATGGCAGCAGTAATCCGAGCAAGACGAAGACATAGGCCAAGGAGACGAGCTGAAAGGATTTTTGCCACAAGGATCACACATTTTCAGTTGAGTGAACACGAAATCATTAAGCGTTACAGATTAAGCAGCCGTGCAAGATTACAGTTACTGGAAGAAATCAAAGATGACAACGAATCTCCGACTCAGCGTTCACATTCCATTCCAGCAGTTGTTAAACTTCTCTTTCCATTACAAATATTGGCATCAGGATCATTTCAAACCAGCCGTAGCATAGCACCAGTACTAAACGCTTTGCTACAGCACAATTTACGGTATAGTGGGCGGAGAAAGGCGCTGATTACCCGATGAACTGCAGGTTTGGTAAATATGTGCGCTTTCTGTGGGTTGGCCATGGCGCGGATAACGCTACATTCGCAGATGTACGCACATCTGGCCGACAATGCGGGACTACCTAAACAAGGATTTCTCATTTGTATTTACTTGTCAGATTCTTGCAACTGTTGCCAATACCACAAAAATCTAACTCTTTCCGTTGTTGACTTTGTTCATTGTCAATGATAAGGCTGTCTACAACTTCCCCACAATGTTTGAGTAAACACGCTTATCTTATCTTTAACAGCCCCTTGCCCTCCACCCCTCCTCCGCTCCCTGTTGCTCCCAGGATGTGGCTGAGGTCGGAGAAAGGCAGGTGGGTTATGTAAGCAAGAGTTATGGGTTTACGGGGAAATGTGTCAACGTGTGTGTGTGTGTGTGTGTGTGTGTGTGTGTGTGTTAATGCTGATGGAAGGGGTTGCAGTCTGAGTGTAGTAGTAGAACTACACCCCCCACACCCACCTCTTTTTAACCCTTTGGGAGTGTCCTGTCCCCTCTGGACAGCAGTGTTATAGTATTCGAGATCGGTCTTGGTCTCATGAAAACCTTTTGAAGGTCTCGGCCTCTTCTTGGAAAAAAGAGGACTCTGGATTTTATTTCAAGACCTGTCAAGACCACAACTGCAGGGATAATATCACTAAATTACCTGTGTATTGTCTGATTTTTAGGTGTTAACATCATTACTGTGATTGGATGTACAACTTGCTGCTTCAAATGCCAACCTGCGTCAAATGCAACCAATAACTTGACTAATTTCTAATTTGAAATATGTTACTGTTAACCCCCCTCAAGAAAGTGAATCTTGGAGACAGAAAAAGAAGTTCTGGCTGTCTGGTCTTGGTCTTGATCTTGATTTGGTTTTGATACACTCTGATGACTTGGTCTCAGTTTAGGTGGTCTTGACTACAACACTACTGGACAGATACAGACAGTGTTTTTTTTTATATTTTAGAAATTTAGCTGACACTTTTATAAAAATGGGCTTCAACAGGAGATGTTTCTAGACACCAAAAAATAGCTTGGGTAGAATAAAATAAGAGCTACAGAAAAAGACGAAAGGAAGTCTAAAAGCACTCACATTTTTTGACAGGCAATGTAAGGACCAAGGTCTTCTTTTATTAATTTCTTAATCTCATTCTCCTCTATCTTTGAGCATGAGCTCACGGCCCGTTAGTAAGGATTACAGCCAGTGTCAGTCATCTGTTTACCTCTGCCCTATTAACTTGTAATAATCACACTCTCCCAACTGGAAGTTACTCGTTGGCACTAGTTTAAGGATTATGCAAAGGAGTAAGTCAATACAGGTTAAGTCTCCATTATCGCAGAGCCAATACTGGCACCAAATTGCCAACGGTAAATGACTCCTTTTGTGGCATCCGCACAATAGAAAAAAGAGGAGAGATAGCATCGGCTTGTGCCTGTAATCAGCGGCCAGGTTTGACTGACGCGCGGCATTATTAGCATGACACAGGCTAAGGAATGGGAGCTCCCAGATTACAATTTACACGCTATCTTCTAACACGGCTCGAGTCAAGAGCCTGTCACAACAACAGGTACCCTGGGGATCTCACACACTCACACACACACACACACACACACACACACTCTCACACACTCACACACACACACACACACACACACACACACACACACACACACACACACACACACACACACACACACACACACACACACACACACACACACACACACACACACACACACACACACACTCACTCACTCACTCACTCACTCACTCACACACTCACACACTCACACCACACACACACACACACACACACACACACACACTCACACACACACACACACACACACACCATCTCACTATCTTTGTGGGGACCCATCATTGACATAATTCATTCCCTAGCCCCTTATCCTAACCTTAACCATCATCAACTAATCCCCTAACATTAACCCTTACCCTCACCCTAACCATAACCTAATTCTAACCCTAATCCTACAACCAAGTCTTCACCCTCAAACAGCCCTTTAAAGTTGTGGGGTCCAGCACTTTGGCCCCACAAAGCTGTCCGGACCCCACAAGTATACTGGACTACTGGTTTTTGGACCCTACGAATATAGTTAAACACACACACACACACACACACACACACACACACACACACACACACACACACACACACACACACACACACACACACACACACACACACACACACACACACACACACACACACACACACACACACACACACACAGGAGAGATGTCGGGGAGGAGGAAGGAGGAGGACAGGATAGAGAGCCTACAATTGTGACACTTTACTTACATGGCAGATCACAAAAGCTTTTTTTAGCACAGGAAATCGTTCTTACCTCCAGAGAAGAAAAAAAAACAGAGAAAGAGAATGTTAAGTGTATTTATTTAGCGCAGAGTGTTCATGTCACTTGTCGGCAAGTTGCTTTTGGTTCATTCTCGTCTTCCTCGGGGAGACGGAGATGGCGACTGGATGTCCATATTTGGCCACGTGGGCGCTCCATTAGACGGTCTCTGTTTAATAACACAGTGCCTGGTTTCAGCTGGTTGGGCTGATGGGCACGATTCCTCTCTCTCCACAGTTAACTCCAGTCTTCAACAAGCCCGTGCACACAGACACCACAGGCTGATGTAGAGGACTCACAGGAGTACACTAACTAGCATAATGTTATGCTAGTTAGTGTACGAGTATTGCTTGTTGGTACAAGCATACTATCGCAGTTCCCCTCAGCTCTACAGAGTGTTTCAGCATTCTTTAGCACATTATTTGGGTTTTCGCTGTCACTGCTTAGAACCTCATTTCCAGCAGCAGGCGGCAAAAGAGCTCTGATAAGTGCACTGTACACTCCTTGCCCTGCGCTAAATGGCAGACAGACACAGTTAGTGACTAGCTGGTGAACATGGTGGAGCATTTAGTAGCTGAAGAGACAGATATTTCCCCAAGAACTTGGTAGAGACCAAAAACAGAGAAAAAAAGAGATTACTGGACGTAAAGGTCCCATCACATGGTGCTCTTTGGATGCTTTTATATAGACCTTAGTGGTCCCCTAATACTGTATCTGAAGTCTCTTTTATATAGACCTTAGTGGTCCCCTAATACTGTATCTGAAGTCTCTTTTATATAGACCTTAGTCGTCCCCTAATACTGTATCTGAAGTCTCTTTTATACCTTAGTGGTCCCCTAATACTGGATCTGAAGTCTCTTTTATATAGACCTTAGTGGTCCCCTAATACTGTATCTGAAGTCTCTTTTATATAGACCTTAGTGGTCCCCTAATACTGTATCTGAAGTCTCTTTTATATAGACCTTAGTGGTCCCCTAATACTGTATCTGAAGTCTCTTTTATACCTTAGTGGTCCCCTAATACTGGATCTGAAGTCTCTTTTATATAGACCTTAGTGGTCCCCTAATAATGTATCTGAAGTCTTTTATATAGACCTTAGAGGTCCCCTAATACTGTATCTGAAGTCTCTTTTATATAAACCTTAGTGGTCCCCTAATACTGTATCTGAAGTCTCTTTTATATAAACCTTAGTGGTCCCCTAATACTGTATCTGAAGTCTCTTTTATATAGACCTTAGAGGTCCCCTAATACTGTATCTGAAGTCTCTTTTATATAGACCTTAGTGGTCCCCTAATACTGTATCTGAAGTCTCTTTCCTAAAATTCAGCCTTGGTGCAGAATTACAGCCACTAGAGCCAGTCCCACAATGAGCTTTCCTTAGGATGTGCCATTTCTGTGTCTGTAGCTATTGAGGAGGAAAGAGGGGGGGCAAGGTGGAGAGTGGGGGTCTGGCCTTGACCAACTGCCACTTTGCTCGTTTAAAAGCCATGATGTCTCTCTCTTATGGGTGGGCCAAATTCTCTGGGTGGGCAAAGTAGAGAAAGGGGAGGTAACCTTGCTCCTTATGACCTCATAAGGAGAAGATTCCAGATCGGCCCATCTGAGCTTTCATTTTCTCAAAGGCAGAGCAGGATACCCAGGGCTCGGTTTACACCTATTACCATTTCTAGCCACTGGGGGACCATAGGCAGGCTGGGGGAATGCATATTAATGTTAAAAAACCTCATGAAGTGAAATTTTCATGCTATGGGAACTTTAAGAATTTCCAGGGGACCAGGATCCTGACTTTAAATGAATGCTACTGTTGCTCTGTCTGTTGTCTGTGTAAATAGGCAGCTATTTGCTAATTATGTCCTGATAAAGCTGGTATGATGGGCATCATTATACCAGCTTGATAAGGACATAATATGTACTGCAAGGTTATGGTAGTTTTTAATTTTCAATTAACTTTTATTTTAGTTCAGTTTAGACTTTTCAATTTCATCTTATTTTAATTAGTTTGAGTGTGTTTGCTAGTTTCAGTTTTTCAGAAAGATAAAGTTAGTTTTTTTTTTTTCAGTTCACAGTACACAGTAGTTTGAGAGTTTACAGTAGTTTAAGTTTGTTTTTGTTATAGGGCCAGGTATAATGTCTCAGAAGTAGTAGTAGCTGCATGCACATACAAAATACATGGTTGGAGAACAGTGTATGAAAGGCCATACGTTTAAATCTTTGGATCTGGGAATCTCCTGTGTTTGGTAGCGATCAAAACCGATCACTGAATTTCAACATTTCAATTGAAAATTGAAATGCAAGTTATTAGGTATTTAAGTACGCTACTTTTTTGTTGCTTTAATGTCTGGTTGTTGCACACTGGTTGTGTTGATTAGTACTACTGCCTTTAAAAACACAAAAAACCCTACTCCTAGATATATATAAAAAAAGAAAATCTGAAAAGTAACAGCATTGTTCCCCTACAGCAGGCGCATAATTCATTAGAGAGACTGAGAGAGGGGCTGGGCTTCCTCTTAATTCCCTGTCTAATTACTCGTCCCTGGCTCACCCCGGGTCAAAGACCCTGAAGGTCTCACTCTAATCCGTCTCCTCGGCCCACTTCAAAGGGCCTTGATTACAGGGAGGAGAAGAATGAAGCGAGAGATAGAGAGAGAGAGAGAGGACAGGACGGAAAGACACAGGGATGAAAGGAAGGATAGAATAAAGAAGGGAAGGAAGGAAGGTGGACGAAGCCCGAATGGAAACACATCTAGTCTGTAGACTAGATTGAGCCGTCTGCTTTGTGAGGTTCCGTTTAGCTCCCCGACTGACGCGTCTTCGCTGGCTGAGCTCAGCCCTGGAAGACACAAGCCGTGTGGGACTCGGCTCAAATCTGAAGCATTTAATAGTACGAGGCACACACCAGGGTACGCACTCAAAGCTCTTTTTTCATTGTCATTTAAACCGGCAGACGGATTCTCAGTGCGGCAATAAAAGCAAGTAGACACATTTAGCATAATAGCAGTACTGTTCTGTGAACATGTGTATGTCTACCTTTGAGACTGTTCAAACTCGCCCATATATTACATGATTTCAGGAGCCAAAAGCATTCAGAGGAGAGATGAGGAAAGGCGAGTACATCAGTAGGAGGGAGCCAACAGACTCCTATTATTACAACCCCAAACGAGTTAGTCCAGTACAATGTGTCGGGGTCTACCTGGGTTGAGGTCGGATAACTGTCAAATGTACTCAAAATTCAAAATGCAAAATGACAGGACTTACTGTAAAACATTCACGTGCTTTGTTGGCACTTTTGTGGTACACTGTATCATGTCTTTTCCTTAGATTGTCTCTCGGTACCGGCATTTTCTTTCTTCAGGCGTGGCGACGATCGCTGCTGTGGCTTCATATTTTATTTACCGCCATTCCAAACAAACCAGTTGTGCTGCAGCTGAAACCGTACAATGCATCACTTCCAGTGTGCCTGAGGTTTTGTTTTTTTTCACATCCTCCCAGGTGTTCATAAAAACGCAAATGAAATGAGAAACAGCTCTTGTACAAATTGAATCACCGTTGTGTTAGATCCATCAGAAGAAAGACTCCAAATGCATTTGCTGGAAAATGTTGCAGATAATTTGTTCAAAATGACAACTTTTCAAAGCCAAAAGACAGTGCTGAAAGGATTGAATAGTAAATATACCCACGGGCGCGCTAGATTTCACCTCAACAATGCTCTAAGTACTCTAATATATACAATTTTGCACCCACTTCTGGAGAGTCTGGAGGCTGGAGAACATAGCCTGAGTTATAAAGTATAATTTCAAAGCAGAGAGAAAACAGATGAAGGGAAGTAAGGGAGTGAGAGGAGTAGGAGGATAGACTTTAAAGGCCCGAGGCTGACTGTCTCTCTGTCTGTCTCTCTCTGTCTCTCTCTCCATGGCGTGGATGATCAGCGGCTGGAATGAGGCTGGCCGCTGGCTAGACTTGTCTGTCCACAGGTTTAAATTTAGGCCAGATCAGACGGCCCTCGCCCTCGCAGCCAGCCGGCGAGTCGCTTGTGGAAGCCATCGCTGACCACATTATCATTTTAATATTCAACTCCTCACCTCTCAGCAAGGAGGAAGCGACCACCCAACAATAAACTTGACTTGATGCATTCAAAAATCTTGGGATTTAAGGGCCTTGTTCCTAATGGGTGCAGCAGTGAATTCAAGTGAGGGCATTTCCTCTTATGAAAAGTGATCTTTTGGCTACAAAAGATCACTTTTATTGAAAAGATTTCTGGTACAGAATATACAATCCTCTATTCCAGACTCTGAAAAACAGAAATATATATATATATATATATATATATATATATATATATATACATACATACATACATACACATACTGTACATACATACATATATATGTTGTGTTTCTTTATTATTACAAAGCACGTGAAGGTTTTACAGTAAGTCCTGTCATTTTGCATTTTGAATTTTAGTACATTTGACAGTTATCCGACCTCAACCCAGGTAGACCCCGACACATTGTACTGGACTAACTCGTTTCCTTTTTATTTTCATGACTATTTACATTGTAGATTCTCACTGAAGGCATCAAAACTATTAATGAACACATATGGAATTATGTACTTAACAAAAAAGTGTGAAATAACTGAAAACATGTCTTATATTTTAGATTCTTTAAAGTAGCCACCCTTTGCTTTTTTATTAATAAGGGACAGAATTCCACTAATGAACCCTGACAAAGCACACCTGTGAAGGTAAAACCATTTCAGGTGACTACCTCATGAAGCTCATTGAGAGAACACCAAGGGTTTGCAGAGTTATCAAAAAAAGCAAAGGGTGACTACTTTGAAGAATCTAAAATATAAGACATGTTTTCAGTTATTTCACACTTTTTTGTTAAGTACATAATTCCATATGTGTTCTTTCATAGTTTTGATGCCTTCAGTGACAATCTACAATGTAAATAGTCATGAAAATAATGAAACACATTGAATGAGAAGGTGTGTCCAAACTTTTGGCCTGTACTGTATGTGCATATATATATATATATATATATATATATATATATATATATATATATATATATATATATAAATAAATTCACATTTTAACATTGTATAAAACACATTCATTAATTCAATTAATTCATAAATACATTACATATATTAGTTACATAAGTTACTGACAAGCTTTATAATTATACATAACACCTTTTGACAGGCAAAATGCATCCAACCTATTCTTAAAGGAATTAATAGAAGGGGAACGCACAACTTCTTCTGGAAACTCATTCCATATAAGGCTGATAAATATGTGTTTTAGGACATTTGTGATGTTAAACTCTTTTGTCTCTTTTTGAGTAATTGTGGTTTGAAATTGCAAGCATACTTCCCACCTACAAATCTTAACGTACTGTATACATTACACTCTTAAGTTCTAGTAGACCACTGACTACATTTCCATTGTATATATAAACAGGGGTGGGGGGGGGTAGTATTCACTCTGACAACACAGAAAAGTGAGAGAGAAAAACTATAAAGCATTGACAATGGACTGTCTGCAGTTTACAAAGAAGAAATCAATCCGAGGTAATGATAATAGTGAGATGTCTTCTGATGTGGAAAGTCCGACCAGCATTTAAAATCGGCAAATAACGCATAATTGCATACAGGCTCATTCAGGTCTTTGAGGTACACATCTTTTCCCATCAAATAATACGGGCCGGAGAGTATCTGTTTACAAGCTATTACTCACTTCCCCTTCTTGCTGGCTCTTTATCCACATTACGCTATCTTTTTCTGTAATTGCGCCTTATTATGTCGGACTGATAAGGGAACGATGAAACGGGGGACACCGCCTCTCATGTAAACATTCGGATGGGATTTTGGTTAGCTGTTCAGTGTCAGTGTCTAATGTGTGCCTGTGTGTGTCGGAGGGGGGGGGGGACACGAGCCGCGACCTTCTCAACAACAACTGAGGAGAACAGACAGCGTGGAGTCTCTGCAGCTGTTTCTCCGCGGCCGCAGAGGGGAGCTTTTAATTGAACGTGAATGTTTGTTGCAAAGGCTTTTAATTTGGCCTTGGCTGGAGACACACACACACACACACACACACACAGACACACACAGTGGGTGGGGGGAAAGCAGTTGAGGGGAAGACAACCCCTGCCTCATCCCCACTATCACATCCCACCTCACCTTGCACCACCCCCCCTTTCTCAGTCTACACATCACACGCCTCTAATTACTAGCCATGGGAAAGCCGGGCAAACAACAACATTTTACAACACGCAACAACAACAACAACAACAACGAGACATTGTGATGTGCACAGATCAAGCTGCAACATCCGCTGAATTAAATTAGGGATCACGGACCCAAAAAATGCAGAGGAAAAAAAGAAGAAGGAGGAGGCTCAGCTTTATCCTTGCGTAATGAGCAGAGGGACGGACACGTGATGGATCCAGCAAGGCGGGCGCAGGATGGGGGCGGCTGTGGTCAGTGTATGTACTCTACATTACAAGGCACGTCTATCTTCTTAAACAGCTGTAATTGTGTGATAACTGCATCGTCCAGGTGGTGACGTGGAGGAACAACTCGAGGAGGGCCTCCCCCACCCATCTCCCTGCAGCACACGAGCACCTCGGTGGAAAACATCACATGACAAATAGATGGAAATCCAAGCAACGGTTCGTTATTTTTTTTGATTTTTTTTTGATTCAGTAACTCACGATGCCTGTGCATTTGCCATGTGGGTTTCATTTGTGCTCTGGTGTGGTTAAGGGAGAAGAAGGACAGAACTAATAGCCTGAGATAACTAAACTTCCATCAGCGATTCCGGATTTAATGTCATTGTGGGAAGGGTGCTGGGCTGACTTGCGTGCACTTGTAATAAGTGCAAATGCAAAGCAACAGCCAGTTCCGTTTGCTTTCTTCATGGAATATGGGACTGTTTAATGTCACTGATGAGCCCAGTTTGTTGTTGTAGCATACTGCCCCCCCACCCGCCCTCCCAACCCTCCCCGCATATATGCGTACACACACACACACACACACAACCACACAAACAGACAGGCAGGGGGAATGTGAGCCTTGTGTACCCATCCATGAAAAGCACACATACTCAGCGCTCCTCCACACCGCTGGGCCCGGAGACAGAGCACCTTTTCAACGGACAGCACTAACTCACGGGTTTGCAGTTAAACTGCCTCAGGCCGTGGCAGTGGTGCGAGGGCCAAAGGCATGTAAACACCAGACGACAATGAGCAGACTGACCAGAGTGCACGCTTCTGTCGTTTCAAACCCTCTTTACAGCCCTGTTCCCACAAGCCGCAGAGCTCTGCTGGAAAACAATGCGTTCACTTTGCCTCGCTCATATTCTGGCGAGTTGGGCTCACTCAGGCCAAGCTGAGGGGATAGTGAACTGGAGGAAGTTTAAAAAAAAAAAAAAAAAAAAAAAAAAAAAAAAAACCTGTGCATGAACTCAGTGGAATGCTGCCCTGCTCAACAAAGACAAGCCTTTGAGGAGTTTTGGGGTTTTTCAGCGTCAGAAAAAGAGAGCGACGTTTCTGTAAAACTTGTCTCTAAAAACAAGATTCATCGGCCGGCTGCAGAGAGAAAAATATCATCTTAAAAGGCCTCGTGAGGCATTTGTTTGGACCTTTTTCAAATTACATCTGGAGATGTTTAAATGTCATTAAAATATGTGCTGGCTGAACGACTTGGTGCTCAAATTACAGCCCCCAAAAACGTCTGGAGAAACATGCAAGTCTAGCATCTATCCTCATCGCGCGTTTTGTCATCACTCTCCCCCAGCGCGAGCCGTCGCACACACACAGCTTTATCAGCGAAACCTTTACGCTCCGGCAGTGTGAAAACTGGTCGGGGAGGGGGTGGGGGAGCAGATAAAAGCTTTGTTTCCTTGTAAATTTATGAAGACGAGAGCAGGGGCGGAGAGAAGGAGCGACGGGGGGAGAAAAAAAAAGAAAAGAGAGGTAGTGATGGTGGGTGGAAATGGTCGGGAACCTCAGCTCTGGGTGTCTGTGTGCGGCCGTTGCCAAGAAAAACAAGGCCAGAGAGACGCTGGGATCTGATTTCAGCATGGAGGCATGGCAGGAAACTGGTTCCTCTGGGTGGGGTGTGTGTGTGTGTGTGTGTGTGTGTGTGTGTGTGTGTGTGTGTGTGTGTGTGTGTGTGTGTGTGTGTGTGTGGGGGGTTGCTACTTTTCATGTTCTCCCAGAGAAGAGAGATTTAGAGCCAGAACAGCCGTCCTCTTTACTCGGCAGTCATCCAAACGCGATGGCTGACGTAAGGTCACCGTTTGTGTCGGCGGTGCGTTTTTTTTGAGCCCGTACGGCGCGTCATCGCCGCCGCTCCTGCCAGTAACACTTTCACAGTGATCACAGAGCCGGGGCACGGGTCGATGCAGATCCTCGTGCCATCGAGAGGTCAGCTCAGTTCAGGGCCTTGAATCTGCATCTGGATCACAACTCCACTGCTGGAGAGCCGGAGGGATACCACTCAGCACATGTGTAGAGAATTAGCCGCGCAGCGTTTGGAGGCTTAAAACCCCCTTTGTTACTCAGCCTCCATGTAACGCACTACTCCGTGCGCGTACAACAGTCTTGATCTCATTTGTCACTGTTATTTTCTTTTGTCTTTACTGCTTCTGGGCAGCTCCGTTACGACAGAGACTTCAAGCGTGCGGTAGCAGCAAGCTGCCGGCACTTCTGCGCGCGGCCGGATGTGGTATGTGGGGGGAAGAAATGGAGATGACGGAAAACAAAGGATCGGTGTCTCAGAGGGTGCGAGGTATGGCGGGGCTTCCTGAGAATTGAAGAAACTTTTGTGAGAGAAGGCCGTGTCAATGGCATTTCCCACACAAACAAAGCATGTAGTCTCTTGTTTGTTTTTTTTGTCATTCTTGCATCATATTTCATCTGAATATAATTAAAAAACACAACAACAACAAAGGAAGCATTAGGGCTGGGCAGCGTTGGAATTCTTTTGATACTAGCGCCGACGACATACCTGAGTTTCATTACCAATATAACATTTTTTTTTCATAACTTACACTGAGAAATACTCTGTTGCTCTAGAAAATTCTTTTAGTCTATTAACACAACAAGCCAGACTTCTTAAAAAGGCTAAATGTTGTTTAAGCACAAGCAACCAAATAAGAATTTTGGCTAAACGATGAATAACCGGGGACATATGTGATGACATAAAATATTTATGTAAAAAAAAGAAAACAATTATCAGACTTTTTTGATTAAACAATTTAAATATCAATATTGGAATCAATCCCAAAAATCCAAAAGGTCAGGCTGTGAAGACAATATAGTCTAAAATGAACAAAATCTGGATTTAAATCAGGAACTATATGATCAAAGAATAAGTGAAAGAGACTATGAATCTGACCAGGCAATCAATGCCAGCTTTCAGTACTACGGGTCAGCATATTCACAGAGGAGCTACATATTCTCATTTTGACAAATAACTCACTCAAGTGTTAGCATGGAGCACTGAAGCCAACTGTCTACCAAAGAAGGGTTCTAGGACTACGGCTTAACACGTTTTCCTACAAATCCCTTTTTTCATTTCACTCAAACATGAAATGCTGTCAAACACAAGCAACCATACAAGAGCACTGCCTCAAGAGAGAATCACTCCGTATAACTGGGATTTGGGCGCTACAGTTGCTACAGTCAGATTCTCATTTCTCTCACTTTAGAAATAAATCACTCAACTTAATAAGCGTTAGCATAGATCACTGGAGGCAAACACAGAGAAAATGTCATGTTTATGTTTTATTGAATAGAGCATCTGATATGCAGACAGAGATAATATTAGCTTCTGCATTCTCATCGCTTAACAAGTTTAACAATTGGAAATTTCCCCCAACACCGTGTATATCAGAGCCCAAGAGAAGACCTCCGAGTAAAGGCCAGTCTGGCGAGGTCGGTGACTCGAGTCTGTTCGGTGTTTTCCGTCCCGTCGTCTGTCGGGGGGGCAGTCGGCCTTCATTTGGGCCGATTTGACTTGTTGAATCGGCCAGCGGGCAGTCGGACTCAATGACCAATCTGATTGGTGGAGTGCTAGACCGGGAATTGACAAGCGGGATGAGCCTGACTAGAGTTTCTCAAAATCTGACGAAAATCTTTCAAGCTGACCTTTGTCGATCTGAAATGAAGACAGATTCAGCAACTGCACGGCCGATTTCTCGCTTAAAATGTTTTCAGAAACACGTTTGGTTGAACTATTTTCGTAAAATACGAGATCGTATTCCGAACGAGCCGCCATTATGATCTGGCTTTGAAATTCAGGAGAAGCCAGACCCAGGTGGCGCATTCGTCCAATCAGCTGCCGGTTTTAATTTTTGGGGCGACAATACGGATTAGCGGCGCCTGTTGTTATGGAGACGGATCACGTCTCGCGCACGTGCAGAACGTACGCTCAAGTCGGCGTCTCTTCGGTGCGTTCCAAGGCACTTTTTGGACCAACTCGGGGGGGCCGATCAGTCCGACTGGCTTTTCTGCTGACGGTCGGCCGTCCGGTTGGTGCATCAGAGCCTTAAACAAACAAGTTGCTTTGTAGACCATTTTCGGGCCTGTGCTGGAAGACCTCGAGGGCACAGAGGGCAAAAACAAACATTGGGGGGGGGGAATTGTCCAGCAAACCCAAACAGAGCCATGTTGCCTTTAGCTAAAGCCTTACATCAGGTACCACTGCCCCCGAGAGCCCACACCAACCCCGACCTATACCCCTCCCCTCCTCCCCCATCCCTCCTCCGTGCTGGACAATGCAGAGGTGGAAGTAACGACACCACATGTGACCAATCAGGCTGATAAAGAGTAGGGTCTGCTGTGGGCCGACACACAGCTGTGTGTGCAGCTGTGCGCTGTTGTCAGGCCAGCTTGCTCGCTCAGAGAGAGAGAGAGAGAGAGAGAGAGAGCGAAAGAGGGGAAGAAAAATAGAGAGATAGGGATGGGGGAGAAACAGCCGCACTGTCTCAGAACAAGCCACGATCAAAGCTTCGTCATCTGCGACAGAGTCATCACTTTCAACCCAATAAAGACTTTGTCGCTGCATTTCTCCATTCTCCTATTCCATTCTGTTCTTTGCTCCCCCCTTCTGACAGCAGGTTTAGCCCAAATCCAGCCATCGTGAAGAGTTATGCCGTCGTAGCAAGCGGTGGATTTGGGAGATGTAATATGAATCTCACCTCCAGGGACCCGGGGAAAGAAAGAGGAGAAAAAAAATGCTGTTGCGAAACAACAACAACGAGGCAAAACTGGAGGAGTCGCAAGTTTGGAGGCATGGCGTTGAACACCGACTGTTTGCATGCACTGGAATCATTTGAGCTTAATCTGATTAAAGATTGAGGCAACATTTCTATGAATAATGCAAAAGTTTGAGGAAAATATGCATGGGATACGCACTGCGACAATGTCTCTCAGAGTAAAGTTTTTCATGTTCATTTTTCCCATTACTCCCTTATGCCAATATTGCAAAGCCACATAATTCGGGAATTTTCAAGCACCAAGGGAGTTTGAAGTCAGAATATTAAGAAATTGTCACTTGACTCAAAGAAGTTCTTAAAATAGGTTTGCATTTGCAACGTCTACGGGCAGATTTCTTCACTTGTTTTGTGAAACAAAATACAATATTTCCAACTGAAATGAGGTAAGATTGCTTCTTGCAGTGTGCTCACATCGTCCCGTGCCCTTAAAAATGGAAAGTAGCGCAGGCTTGCTTGCTTTTCCTCCTTTGTTTATTTTCCTCTTGCCTTTGTCCATCCATCTCCCCTACTGCTTCCCCTTCCCTGCCTCGGAGTTCAGCCATTTTATGAACAATCTGACCAAATTAAGATATAGCTGCAGGAGGCTGACACAGCAGCATGTTGCCAGACATTTTAGATAAAGTTACGTGATGTTTGGGGGCAGCCATGTTATGTCACGGCTGGTTTGTAAATTGAATCTACGGCTGATTCTGTTGACTCCTGAGTTCTCTCGACTTTAAGAAGACTTACTTTCCAGCCATGAAAAGTGCTTATTACACAAAAAGGTGCTCGCCACAGTGTAAGGTTTTCAGTATCCCAGTTTCTATACACACACACACATTACAGAGTAATTATGTGCTGCATCTTCAAGGCAATTACAGTGATTGTCATGTCGGTGCTTTAATCAAAGTAAGGTTATCTGTGTAAACACAACCTGATTAAAAGCCCCTCGCTTTCGGCTTCATCTTTGATTTTCCCCGGGCGTGTAAATAATTAGATTTATTCAGATTACCTACCTTTTTTTTGACAACATGGCAAGTGGCGACAGCCAACATCTCTCGTTAAAGTAAATGAAAAGGAGAGATCGATGACAATTTTGGCGAGGGATTTTAAAAATATGGACGAGACGAGATTTTGTAGCTACTTCAAATCATGTCAACATTTGAAATGAAATATCAGCCTGATCTAATCAAGCCCGGTAATGATAGGCCTCGTGGGCATGTAGATTTAATCAGTTAAGATGCTGGGTTCCTTCTTCTCCTGAGGCTTGGTGGCAGGGATAAGTGGTAAGACTAAAACACTTTTAGACTGTCCTTAAAAAACAAGCACCACTATTTAGTTCATAGCTCATGATTGACTCAGGACTATCAAAATCCAAGCTTAGGGTGGACTAAATGTTACATACAGAAATTGGATTTTTTTTTTTTTTTTATTAACATCTCTCCCACAGGAGCTGACACAGCTTCAGACCAATCACACAACAGGAGCTCTGTTGTATGTTTGGTGAGCTTTTGGCCACCACCGGGCCTCACTAGATGAATGTGGACCTTTAAGAGTAAAACACACACACACACACACACACACACACACACACACACACACACACACACACACACACACACGGGTAGGCCGTTGGAAAACAGTGTGCACATTAAAAAAGGGCAGCTACAACTTTTCATAATTAAAACCCCATGTCACTTGCAGGATGTTTAGATGTGAGCGGCATGCCACTCATGATTATTACATAAACAAACAACACGAGTCGAACCTGAGCAGCGACGGGAGCGAGCAGCTACACACCGTGTCTTTCACTGTACGACGAACGTGGACAAGAAAAATACTTTTAGACAGGGACCTCTCTCACTTTTAGCCCCGCTGCTCAAAGCAGGGCCCCAAGGTGTAAGGATACAAATGACCTAATCCAGGATAAACATATAGCTGGGCGGTAGAGGAGAAGGTTTATATGTCTGCTCTATGGGGCTAACAGCATGACAGTAGAGTAGGAGGCACAACTACCCAGAATACCTCCTGGTTGCGTTCCGTGGCAATCGACATCTGAAAGTGTTGGCTATTAATAAAGACTGTTTATGAGCCGTCACACTCTTGGATATATATATATATATATATATATATATATATATATATATATATATATATATATATATATATATATATATATATATATGTGTGTGTTTTTATATGCACTCAGCACTAGTTTATGCAGGTGGTTATCAGCGTAAATCCACATGAAGGCATGTGCAGGCTGGAGATGAAGTTACACGGCTATGTGCTCATCAATGCTATTAGTTTCCACCAACGTTGATTGCTTTGACACTTCATGCCGTCCAACCGTGGCGATAAAACAGATCGGTTTCGCTGATGCCAAATTAAAGGCTGATATACAGCTCCTATTTCGAGGCGCGGTATCGATGCCAGCCTGAGAGCGTGTGAATCAGCAGCAGACTTGTAATTGCAGGATCCGCGGAAGATAACTGACATTTGAAAATGACAAAAACACACCCAGGGACTGATCGAGTGCTCTGCTGTAACATGCAAGACTGACCATGAAGAAGCAGTGTATACCGTGCGAGAACTGCAGTGGCACCTGTTAGTGGGTGGGTACAAATTGTGAGTTGTCCCGCCAGGGCCTGGACCGAAAACAAAACAGCACCCAGACGTCACGCTACGCTAGCATGATACATAAATGTCATGTTCCTGTCAGGTTTAAAAGCAAGACTACTTTATGTCCTTTTAAAAAGTAATAGAACATAGAACAACTTCCGATTACAAATGAAAAGTTGAGTTCATTAGTAATAAAACTCACTGTTGTGCAATTGAATGCACTCAGGGGGATTTGTTGCTACAGCCCTACTTGGTCTGGTAGGCTTAATCTTAGCAAATGTTAGCAAACTCTGGGTAGATATTGCTGTGTGAATGTCTTTGTTCACTGACTCTTCCCTATTTGTGCTTGTGTTACACTATGGTTTTGCAATTCCATTATCTACCAATTGTCATTTTGTGGCCCTTTTTTAATCAAAAGGTAAAAAAAGGCTCTCTTTAAGAGAGTCAGTAAATGCAGTCCTTAATTTGTAGGATAGTTTATGGCCAAACGGTGCAGACATCAACACTAAGACAACACTAAGCTGCACAAATTGATTTGTTTATATTAAAAGGTCCCATGACATGGTGCTCTTTGGATGCTTTTATATAGGCCTTAGTGGTCCCCTAATACTGTATCTGAAGTCTCTTTTATATAGGCCTTAGTGGTCCCCTAATACTGTATCTGAAGTCTCTTTTATATAGGCCTTAGTGGTCCCCTACTACTGTATCTGAAGTCTCTTTTATATAGGCCTTAGTGGTCCCCTAATACTGTATCTGAAGTCTCTTTCCCGAAATTCAGCCTTGGTGCAGAATTACAGCCACTAGAGCCAGTCCCACAATGAGCTTTCCTTAGGATGTGCCATTTCTGTGTTTTCTGTTTCTGTATTTCTGTAGCTATTGAGGCGGAGAGGGGGAGTGGGGGGCAAGGTGGAGGGTGGGGGCTTGGCCTTGACCAACTGCCACTTTGCTCGTTTGAAAGCCATGATGTCTCTCTCTCTCTCTCTCATGGGTGGGCCAAATTCTCTGGGTGGGCAAAGCAGAGACAGGGGAGGTAACCTTGCTCCTTATGACCTCATAAGGAGAAGATTCCAGATCGGCCCATCTGAGCTTTCATTTTCTCAAAGGCAGAGCAGGATACCCAGGGCTCGGTTTACACCTATCACCGTTTCTAGCCACTGGGGGACCATAGGCAGGCTGGGGGAACGCATATTAATGTTAAAAAACCTCATAAAGTGAAATGTTCACTTTAACAATGGGTCAAATAACTATGTGTGATGTGAAAGGTATTGCTTGTGACAAATCCACACAGAATTGTCATCAAACTCTGAAGCTGTGTGGAGCTTTCTAGCCTTATTTCGCATTTGATGATTGTTTAGGTTTTCCAGTCCAGAAGCTCTCCTCTCATGCTGATAATATGTCAAAGTTGTGTTTACAGCTTGTTCTGCTAAACCTAAAAAAAACAAACATAAAGAAACAATTACTGTAAAACTCAAATTAGACAAAACATAGTTGTAAATTAGTAGGAGTTTAACACCCCAAAACTCTACTTCGTCAGGAATGTGTGGGTGTAGTTTCATCAGATTTAATTGACAGTGGCATCTCCCTGGCAACACAGGCAAACCACCAATCAAGTGTCACCAGATACTTATTCTTTTATTGTTCAATCCCAAATGGTAGGTGGAAATAGGTGACATCACCTTTATCCAATAGAGCCCTGCCCACTTCAAACCAGTGAGAAAACACTGGCAGAAAAAAAACATAAATCCAAAAATATCTCATGTGAAATGACGAAAATGTTTTTTGTTTTTTTGTGATCCAACTTTTTTATTTTTGTTTACACAAACAAGATGTTTGTGCGTCCAGTTGGAGTATAGAAGATAAAATACAAACAAAACAGAAATATGCTAATATATAAAAAAGATGCAGACAACATATTCAAATAAGTAAAATATACATTTACACATGAGGAGGACACACACCTCCCCGGGACCGATAGTACACACTTCATAGCATCCAGTTAATTGTCTTTTAACGTCTGAGCCCAACACTTTTAGTAAGATGCCGATTAGGAAAACAGGTCTTCGTTTACACCAGGAGATAAAAAGACCTCCTCGACAACAACATAGCCAAGATTTGAGCAAGCAGAAACAGTGCTTAGTGTTGAAGTTGTGCTTGTAGTTATTATAAGCATAATTTGAAGGGACAGTTTCAAAAACACTATAAGAGATTTAGGTCATTACTAGAGCCACTAAACATCGCTCACCCCGATCTGACTGATGATGTCTAACTCCAACAATGTGACCACACAGGGCAGGGAGATATTAATGATGTCTGTAAATACACGTCTCCTTAGTCCAATCACACACACACACACACACTCACTCATCTGCTTCTTCACTCAGGCCTGAGTCAGACCAGGGAGTTGAGCTCAGCTCCAGCTGGATGCTGAGGCAAGCTTTAAGTCTGTCAGCCACTCCCCCCCCGGCCCAGGACAGCTCAGCACAGACTGCGCTGCCAAGTTTAACGTGGCTGCCTGCTACAGTACCTAAATCAGAACTGCTCTAAATCACCAACACTCCTGAGCAGATGCAATATTTCATGAGCGTGTTGTTTTTCAGCCAGATTGGCGGAGGGGAGGGGGGGAACACAGGCTGTATACATATTCTGCTAATGAAATTAGAATCTGTGCGGACGTGAAAACCGCTACAGTACGTGGACCTCGGCGAGCTGCCCACGCTCCGACTGGGTCAGCTTTAAGCAGATTTATGGTCTCCGGTGGGGGGGGAACAGGGGGATTTTTTTCAGTCCAGAATCTAAATCATGACTGAAACTACGAGAAGCTAATTAGGAGAGCAGCAGTATTGAGACAGTGTGGTTTTCAGTAGGTCCACCACCACTGAGCATTGTGCTACACACAAAAAGCCTCTCTTTACCTTACATGGTAGTTAGCAGCAGCGGTGTAAAGTGCGCTAAAATCCACACTGGAACTTGAGTGCTGAGTCACCTCCAAGTCGGACTTTCTGGGGGTTGTGAAGTAGCCATCTGGGCAGCTTTCTGTAGACAGAAGAACACTACCCAGAGAGCTCAGAGCTACTAGCTGTTCATGGTTTTTGACAAATGTGTGATGTGCTCTGGGACTCATCCCTGCATAATATTAAATGGCAATGGAGGAGCAGAAAACTGTTTTTATCTGCACTGCGGCAGCTGTTACAGAATAAAAAAAAAAAAGGGTCTTTCTAATCCACTGATTTTCTGAGGGAAGAAATCAATTACACTCCAGTCTGCTTTTTTAACAATAGCAGTGCAAAAAAAGGGGAGCGGCTGAAATTACAACAAGCCCTGAGTGCTAACAATCTATAATAAAAAGATATTAGCTGCGGTCCGTTTCACAGCGTACATAAACAGCGCTCCCTGTTCAGGGAACAAAATCCATTCGGAAACACACAGCAATGTCAGCAACAGTGATGATATCACATCCTCTGTTACCCTGGCAACACCTTGGATACGCTGTTTCCACTGTGGACATTTTACTACTGAAATAAAATGAAAGAAAAACCGATACCATTACAAACTTATTCTATTGAAATGTACGTAACTTGTGATTAAATGTAATTGGATGAATTTACAAGGATGTACGGTGTCATTCTAACGAACGATGCCCAGCGACGGATGGGCAATCGTACTTGTCAACGTCCGGCGAACTGATGACCCGATGATCAGTTCTTCCCTAAGGTTTGGAATTTTACTTCACGTGGCTGAATACCTCGTGCGGTCAACTTCTCAGGGAACTACCAGGTGATCGGAACACACCCATGGATTGCATCTCAGGCGCACACTCCTGCTCTCCAGCTCATCTACGCTCATCAGTCTGTTCCCACCTCTTGCACCAAACTCAGGCCCACACCCTACACTAACTAGGCAGCATGTGTTGGTAATTTGCAAGCAGTTGATGTTGATTAGCTGGGGTATGACACCCTGTGACCTCGGCTGTGGCCAAGTACATAGACATACATTCTCCAATTAGCCCTGTGGCGTTTGGCTATCAGGCTTTACGGGGCCATAAGAGGGGTTTATGTGAAAAGTCTACAGGGATTTAGTTAGAACCCTCACACACACACACAGACACACACACACACACAGTGGCACACAAGCCCACATCTACATAGGACGACATGGTTGCCAACAACATAATTCATCCATTGAAGCAGTAACACTGTTATATATTCAGTTATTTACATTGACAGGGAGTGCATCTGAGCAGCTGCTCTAGTTTACATTCACAATGAACTCCCCATCCAGACAGCTAATGATGTGTACAGTATAATGTGCTCTTTTGTTCATTACAAGTTTCACAACTCCCCACTAAACTGCTGTTATCCCCCCTATATAAGCTAAATATGAACTCATAACAGCAAAACTGTTCTTGGGTAACTTTGTTTTCGCAGGCATACTGTTGCTGGGAGTGTGAAGTAATTCAATAAGTCAGAGTCAGAGTGTCGGAGTCATTTGGAGTAGTGGTGTGAAACAACAAGAACACAAGGCTAAGCACCACCTGATACCACTTCTCTACTTCACTCGATTTTTCTATGCTAGTGGCAAGTAAACAACATATTCAAAATGTAACAACTCTGTACTGGAAGTTTACCTAGGTTATTTATAGTCAGCCTTCCATCCCCACAGCCACGTGGAAAGTGTGCTCGTGATTTTTGGGGTTTTCCGATGCACATTCACTTTTTAATCACTGAAAACGTTTCAGTGATATCTGGTCAAGCACATAGCGAAAGCAGCGCATATGTGATAGCAGATAATAGCCAGCAGAAAAAACAGACACCAGATCAGATTAGAGAGCTGAGGCCAGCGGCAGTCTGCCCCACCTTGATTCACTCCCTCAAAATGACTCCATTACCGTGATCAGAGGTAGTATTCTAGCAAAAAGAGCTCAATGCTTTCTTGGCCCGTGCAGTGGACGCGTGACAGATTTAGTGCTGTTCTTGGATCCTGTGGGGCTAAAATGACTTAATAAAGTGAAGCTGACATTTTGAGTACAAAAGTGGAAGTCTGAAGTTGAGAGGTTGGAACAGGGACGCCAGGACTGTTTCCTATCCAGTCGGACGTGTGCGTGAGTGCGCAGATCCACTGAAAACCACCCCAAACCGATCTACAGCAGAACATGCAGTAACCGTCAGCACCCTCATCTACTGGAGGAAGGCAACCATGGCAACCACTACCAAGTAAGCTTCCTGTGTGGGAAGCCTGGAGCAATCAAATAGACCCAAATGAAAATTGGAGATAATTGTCCACAGAAGCCACCTCAACCATTTTGGGACCTACACGTCACTTTATGATGTGATGACATTGCTCGCATGCGTCGATGATCAAACTTTTTTTTATTCCATGGTAAACCTAAATGTAAAAAGAAGCCCCAAACCCAAAGCTTAGTCCTAAAATAGAATCTCGCAGAAGTGGGAACTGGCCAAAATGACTTCACTTCACAAAGCTTTCCGACTCCAAAGGGTCTCAAGCTCAAACTGGCTCTCACAAAAGATGAAAACCCCAGAACACACACGGACATAAACCACACACACACACACACACACACACACACACACACACACACACACACACACACACACACACACATTCCTTACAGTTAGACTCAAACACAAACAGAGAATATTACAGCAGAATAATACAGAGCCGGTCCTCTGTGTTTTCTTGGCTTGCCAACAAGCCAGACCAGTTCTTTGAGTGCGCGCGAGATTGTACCCCTCACCCCTGCTCCGCTCTCTTGTCCCACCACTCCTCTCCCTCCCAGACATGCTCTGATGGAGAGATAAATTGAAGGTCATCCTGAGAGAACAAAGGCTGCGCTCAGGAATGTGTGGAATAACACGCTCTTGTTCTGTGGACAAAAAAGCATATCAGGGGCTGCAGCGGTGTCATATGGGCCCCGTGTCATCACTGCCGTCAATATGAGCCCGGGATTGATGACTTGATTTGGGAGAGCTTGGAGGGTGACACGCACAGTCAGCAGCTTGTAAAAAGCCCTATTTTCTTTGATTATTCTCTTTTATTATGTGAATAATTCTAAAAAGAAATGAGGTGAGATGAGGCTAAATTTGAGATTAAATTACAGGACTGGCAAACCATCAATCCAAAACTGAAATAATTCCAAAGCCGTGTCTTGTGTGCAGCTGGTTTATGCAACCAAAGCAGTTGTTATGGTGCTAAAACGCTCCGAAAAACAGCGGAGAGGCAAACTACTAAATGGATCTCTTTAAAGAATCTTGTAAAAAATGTAATTCCTTTTACTTTATGCCAAGTTGTTTTGTTTCCAAAAAATGAAATAACACATTGTGATATCACATGAACTTAATGGGAACACAGACATCAAACTGATGAAATATGAACACTTATCTAGTTCGAAAACTGATGTTTGGATAGGCATCAGAACAGGACTCTTCCCACAACAACATCCATTAGTCTCAAGCCCATTACTCAAAACGATAAAGAGATCCAACTGACACATCAAGGATATGGACAATGGAAAAATGAGATCTCTGTTGGCAGTGTGAGTCTTGCTCTACACATACACATTTATAATGCGTTTGCGACATGCGAGCCTCCCAGCTGGTCCCATCCGGAGCTGTGAAGGCGGGATGAGTCAGCCGACTGAGCTGGAAGAAAATGAATATGGCTGCAGATCTGTCATAGAGCATGATAGTAACCTTGCCAAGCTCACTGCTGACATGCTACGATCCAATAATCACATCACATCATGGAAATCAAGTATTGAAGGCTTCTGGTCAAGACAAGACAAGAATTTATGACTGTATGATCACCCAATCTGACACGGTTACCATCTTGACAGGCAGAACTATTATGTAGCCTGATCCCAGCATTACCTCGGCTCAGCTGGAATCAAATCATTAGCTACTAGCACGTCAAATCGCCCATGTAATAAGAAAGAGCTTTTACCTCAAAGATTGGCCATGTGTATATACTGAAAAAGGGGACTACATGACATCCATTATTTTGGCACTATGTAACTGATTGACGGTTACTAATGCTTACACAAGAATCACAGCAAAGCACCAACACAAAACAGGGAAGAAAAAGACTGGTAGATGAAACATTGATGTAAAAAATACACAGCAATGAAAATATGACAACAAATATTTTATGAGGAAAGAAATCTATTGTTTTTATTATGCGGTTACATACACTTACTTTGGCACAAATACATATATTTCCGTTAGCAAGGTCATTAATCTAATTGCATCCGTCTTGGTTTTCCATGGCTACATGCAAATCAGGGTAGGCCCCACAGGATGTGGTTGGAGCAACGTTATTTTATCTGCTTTTTGGTTGCATCTCATCTTCCCAAGACACAGTGTCAAGTGTAACTGGGGTGAATATGTTTTGGTGAGAAACACTGACTGAAAGAATAAAAACTCCACTAGATACATTTAGATATTCAGGACATAACTGGTCCTGATGGAAATCGACTTTTCAAAGCAGATGGATATATGGATGGATGGATGGATGGATGTTTTTTAATATCATGACATTTGGTATCTGGTGCAGGCCTAACTGGCCTGCCCTGTTGATAGAGGACACTGGGCCTTCCCTTCTCCTTGGTGGTCCCTGTGCTGCCAGCCTTTTACCCCACTCACAATAGACCACACAAACAGCTCAAATGAGAATACATTGGGGCTGAAAGTGAACAGTGGGTCAAAAAACTGGACCATACTGGATGTAGTTAGATAAGCAGAACTGGAGGGATGTTTCCCTCAGAGCAATACAGCAGATTGAGAGCCAGCAAACAGCCCCCAGGCACCACGGCGTTTGAATAAACCAGCAGGAATAGGGAGATGCTGTTTTAATTCCACTCCTCTCTTTGTCTCCTTCATATTTTCTTTTGCCAATATGGTTATGTAGCCTTTTTTTTTTTATGTGCTCCAGATGGGAAGCTGTACAGGAATGTTTTCTCAAGCTTTCTCTACACTGACCAGACTATACCCCGTTCCCTCTTTTTGTCCCTGCGTGTTTTACATTTCACAAAGCTCCTTTCAGTACCCTCGACACAATCTCTGCACAGACTTGACAAGCTAGTGATGTCACACTTTCTAATCAGCGTACAACGTGGCCATTTAGCACAACCCTTCACAGCGGAAATGTTGCACCTAAAATGGACAGCCAATATGTTGAGCCAGCAATGCAACCCACGTTTGCTAGAGCATCTGCAAAAAGCTCAGTTCAGGAAAAATATATGACAAAAGTATTGATATTTCAAGTGCACAAAAGGGCGCTCCACTGCAGACACTTGAAGCAGGTCAGTAACAATAACAAGGGAAAGAATTTGAAACAGGACTCATTTCTCTGAGACAGTGTCCAATCTCCCATACGGAGCATGTTGTACAAATCCTGAGCCCTGCACACAGGCTTCTTTATAGTTTCAAAAACCCAAATATCTAAATGATGCATTCCCCCCAGCATGCCTTGCCACATTATTTCCACACTGTGCTACCTTGGGGTTAAAACGTGGACAAATGAGTAATTAAGCTTGACATGCCAAGATTTTGGCACTGCTTCAAATTTAATTGTATATACACAGTTGATTTAAGGTTATGAACGGTATGTGTCCAAGAGAAAGAAAAAGCTTTGTGTTATTATCCTTCTTTGAATCTTACCTCAGAGTCTAGTCCTCTTTAGCTTTGGGTCTCATTCTTTTGTCAGGGCCCTGGGCTTCTCCTTAAAGACATGCTTGTTTACGATTTACAGATTAGGCTCTGGAATGAACAGCACAAAGGCAAGATATTTTTGAGGTATAAAAGTCTTTGTTGTACGAACAAGCTAATTGACTGGAGTGAATCATGGGTTTGTAGGCGGTTGCTGCTCCTCTGGTTCCAGCTGGATGATTCCTGTTCTTGTGATAAGGGGAAGGCAGTTTAACTCTCTAAGTTGACTTTTCCTTTCTGTGTGGAAGCTGGACAAACTCGGCTCAGTCAGCTGTGGCTGTCACTTTCCTCAGAACATACAAGACAACAAGGGGGGCAGGGGCGACACCACAGCCAGGTGATGGGCGTTGAAGATTACCGGAAATCCTTGTTTAAGTTATGGAAATGATATGCAGCTGAGCTGTGTTTCTCCTAGAGATGGCCCGATACCATTTTTTGCTTCCCGATACCGATTCCGATACCTGAACTTTCGTATCGGCCCGATACAGAGTAGGTAGGATTGCGAAGATCCAGGACTTAACATCGACAACTTCTCAGTCCCTCCCTCCCTTTCTGTTAAAGCCCAAAACGGTCTCCTAAGCCCCTCCCCACCACAGGGGAGAATGAATGCATGTGCATGAGCAGTGATTGACATGCAGTTAGACACCCCGCCTGGCCCTGATTGGTGCATCCGAACAGGGAGCGGTGGGTTTTTGCAAATCGCACTACAGGCTGTAGGTGGTGCCAGAGGAGCTGGATTTTTTTAGTTTTTTTTAATTACCTGCTTCATCTAGTTCTACTCGAACATAGGGTCAGTTTCGGCAAATATGACAAAAAGTTAGTTTTATAAGTCTTACCTACTGCATCTTTAACTTGCATGTCTCTGTCAAGTTACAACTCAGTGGTCATGGTTTGGCTTTTACTGTGTAATTCTTAATGCTTGGATGTAAGATTACAATGACAGTATTCTATGATGGACGCTTTAACGGAAGGACACTCAATTTTTCCCCAAAGTCCAGACTTAATATTTAGCTCTAAACATTACACATGTGGACACACTGACAAGAAACGAAGCATCATAACCACCAAGTTGCATTTTTTCCTGGGAGAGTCATACTTGATTAATCAGAGGTTGGGGGAAGAGAGAACAAATGTGCGCTCAAGATGAGGAGAGAACCATCTGAGAAAACAGTAAAAGAAAGGCTAAGAGAGAGAGTGAGTGAGTGCGAGGCTTTCAAAGTCAGGAGCAGCTACTTGTCATTTCAGCGCGATGGCACAGAATCCTCTTGGAAAAGGCAAACCAGAAGGGTTACTTCACCGCCCCTCACCGCTGAGTGAGTGGAGTCTCCAGTCTGGCCCCCTAGAGTTTCTGCATCATGTAATTTAATTCATGGGCCGCGAAACACAGCCAAGCGAGGCTCAAACAGGACGAAGACACATAAGCAGCAGCCATTTATGAACGATGTTGATTTAGTTTTTACTGCCGGACAAATGAGTGCAAAAACATCTGAGAAAGCATTTCCAGTGATTGTAATAGCAAAGTTAATCCCCCCTTCTTGTCTGTAAACATGGCAGTGCTAGAATTTAAGCGTTCTGTGAAATCTTATAGTTAGCTCTTGCCATACCGGTACCAAGTGGTGGATGTTTTATTGCCCTTGACCTCATAGTGTTGGCGTGCTCTTCCCAACAAACAAAAGGTAAAGATTTGTTTTTCTAATCCGGCAAAGCTATGTTTTAGGTTATTCTTAGATACGTTATGGTTACAGGAATGGATTACAAATGGTTACAATTATAGGAGCACAGAAAAAGAACTAAAGTCAGTTTACTGCTAACTGGCATACTACTTACCGCCATGGTATGCGAGACAGCGAGCGCATGATCTAGTTGAATAATTGATTTAGAAGCATTTGAATTATACTGCAGAGAATGTGGGTAGTACTACGCATTTCCAATGGATTTGAACGCCATCCTCCTATTCCTGTACCATTCTTTATTGGTTGTCAGGTGCTGCACACTGAAAGGAATTGAACTTCTGTCACTGCAATGTGTCAGAGTGGAGTGAGAAGACGGAGGGGCAGTCGGCTAGGTAGGCCACGGGGGAGTGCAAAAACATTTGCCCCCCCCTCCCCTCCCCCATGTATGAAGCTGTGCTCAAGTCCCAAGCGAACACCCAGCCTGACATCTGATTACCCCCCCCAGCCTGGTTTGAGGCTTCTGTGAATCGAGTCAGAGGAAGGTCACAGATGAAAGGAACGTTTGATCGTTTTGCTCTGTCGGCCTGCCCCTATTGTACACGCTTAGATAAATATTGACTAGATTTGGAGGGCCGTGTAAATTGTTCAGTTGTAGAAAAGTGGGGGAGATAGCTGCGGCACGCTTAAAGGAGTCCTTCAGGCTTTGAACATGTTTGAAAGTGTTGACTTTCGCCACTTGATGAATGACTCGCGCTTCAAAGAAATCCTGTGATAATGAACTGTTTGCTCACTTGAATGTATGTGTGCCGTACGTACATGCTGATGTCCACAGTTTTAATGCAGCTGCGGGCGACGTGGAGGCCGAATCCGCTCATTTAGCACTTTCCAAATTGAAAGTGATGGATGAGAAATGTATTTGTCTAGACACATTTTTGAACGAGGTTGGCTCACGTAAGGATTTGTGTATTTGTCTAAAAACCTGCCCGATGACTCCCTAACAAATGATGTTGTGTAAACACACAGAGCGGATGAAGCCGGGGGGGGGAACATCCATTGTCGCTCACGTTGAGCCGCTGTGCACAGTGAGTCTTTCAAACAAAGGTCGCAAAGCGCCGCACATTTGGTTCAGATCAGTAGGGTCGTGACCCACACTGGGTATATTTGGACCTTTGCACCAAAATAATCACGGGCCTCTGACTCTGCTGTGACATACATTAACAGTCTGGAACCACTTCTCCTTCTAACCCCCCCACCACCACCTAAAACGTGAACTTTCACGGGCTAGTCAGTGCCCTGAACACTTCCTAATTATTGTTTGAATTATGTAACTTCTGGAAGAGGAACTGTTTCTTGCAGGAGGCAAAAAGGCTTTTCTGGGGGCAGGAGAGTATGTCGGCGTTACGCACTGCGGTTGTGATTCGTCTGCTGGGGCAAGTCGGCGTCTTGGAGGTGAGGCACTGTGGGGAGGTCCAGATGAGACCGAGAAGCTTTCGTTTTCATTAACCTATACCTTTATGTAGGGCTGGGCAATATGGAGAAAGTGAAATATGATATTTTTGACCAAATACCTCGATATTGATACCGCAACGATATTGTAGTGTTGACTATTGGTGCTTTCACAAAATATTTACACAATGAGATTTTTGATAAATAATGTGGATATAATGACTAAGTGGGTAAAGGCAAATAACAGAACAGTTACAACAGTCTGGTAAGTTCAGAAAATGACATCACTTTACTGTAATGCAGCCTTTAAAATTAGGAAAAGACAACACTTATGCCATATTACGATATCCAAAATCAAAGACGATATCTAGTCTCATATCATGATATTGATATATTATCGATATATTACCCAGCTCTACCTTTATGTACAGAAAACGGCCACACATGTGGTTCTTATTTTCACAGCAAGCTTAACACGCAGTCATAATGTTCGAAAATATTATTGCAACCATTGAATCTACTGGCTTTTAACAAGTGGTGGCATACCCCAAAAAAATAAAAATAAAATGTTGATCTGGTCCTGCACATGTAGGGGTTTGCCCTGGATGGCGGCCCCAGAGCCCACTGGCCCCAATGTTGTTTAAGGCTGTTGTCTGTGGACAGCCAGAGCTGCAGCAGTACTGTACAAACAGCACCAACTCAAACTTTCCAAAAAAATCAGATAAAAAAGGTCTTGTCTTGATGTGCCAAGGTACAGCTGGGAGAGGGCTTACATTTCTTTGGCTCCGATTCAAGGAATTTGAGTCGTGGAGCAAAACGTACACCCTTTACCTGTGATACCTTGTTTAAATCTTCAACTGCTGGGTAACACAGCAGCTATGCACCAAAAACTATATTTTGTCCAGACATTCAAGGTTTCCTTTCATGAACACATGTTTTTGTTTCTTCTACTAATAAAATCACAGATAGAGCTGGGTGTGGTTTTTTTTTTTTTTTTTCTAAGTCATGAGCCCAAAAATAAAGGGGCTTGTATAAGATCCGGTGTGTGTAGAAGCCAAGCCCCGGCAGTCAGCATGCCTTTGCTGAGAGACAGCAGCTGCTGGCCTGATATAGAGGAGAGACATGAGAGGCCACAGTGTTAAAACCAGGCTCGGCCGTTCGCAGCCTCTCTAAGGAAGACTGTAGAAATTCTGGGATAAAATTAAAGAATTAAGTCATAAAGGATTCCAAAGCCAAACAGAGCGATGCCATTTTTTTTGCCCTTTTTCCCCTCATTGTGGCCAAATTCTGCGTTATCTACATCAGTCCTACTTCAGGTGGCTGGATTCCTGAGCTCTCATATTTTCCAGCTTGTGTTCTGTTTTCGCCACGAGTGCGTGTCCTGGCAGAGTAAGGCTAGATGATGCCACACGATATGAAAACAAAAGAGAAAGAGTTATCTGGTGCAAATCTAGGTCGTATCTGAGAGATGGTGGTGATCCAGCTTATAGCAACGCTAGGCCGAGCAGAAGTCAAGAGGTTAAGGAGGATTAGGTGGGTTAACTCCAAATGCTGACCTTAACATTCAGAGAGAGAGAAAAGGCCCTCTGCAGAATGAATTCTATCAAATATTCAGAGCAAATGGACACAACCAAATCCAGTCTCTTTTCGCACCATAAACAGAACCAGGACCCTCATCTTCATCATCTCATCTGCCAGGTACATGACTGCATCCCAGTTGAATCTCACAAAACTCTTTTTGGCCTGTGCGGACTCTCCCCTGTCTTTCAAAACACATCAGCACTCTGCAGGAGAAAAGGCTCCCTGCTTTACCAGGCAATACATTTTCCATCTTCCCTCTTGGCACTTACCTCCTCCTTCCATTTACTTTCAGGGTAAACTGAGGGGTAAAGAAGAGGGGAGTGTGGAAACTGTAGTGACCAAAGGCGAAATTTCCTTGTATTTAAAAGTAAGCCCAAGGCAGCTTGGCTTATGGTGTTGAAAAAGAGCCTACAATGGAATTACAAAGGCCTATTGTGCAGCCAGGATAGGCATGACGTTAGAGATATTAGAAGTTAAATTACACTTCTTTTTCTTTTCCTGGCCTGCTCCGACTTTCTGCTTTGAGACCACTGTTTTCATAAGATGGCAAGGAGGGAAACTATGCTCTTTCAAGTTAGCAGGGAACTCGTACTCTGGGGGATATCCTTTACCACCTGCACATATCAATCACGCATTTGGCCAAGCGCTCGGCTGGAATATGGAGGGAAGAAAGGGGGGGAATCTCTTTGAATCTCACTCCAAGATGCAGACAAAATGGCTGCCACTGTGCGTCTGCTGGCATACCTCTCTGATTAAATGCTACATATTCTCGCTGAGGTTCCAATCAAAGCACCCCTCTGTTAGCGGGAAGTAAAGGTATCTTTATTGACACCATGGCGTTGACGTTGGCACAGTGCTCTGTGCTCTCAGCCGGTGGTCCTGGGCTTCTCCTGAGCCTGCCAGTTATTTTCTCTGCCTAAGCACGATCGTATGTCATAATCTACACAAATTTGTGGACACAACCTATTCAACCCCAGGTACAAGGTGTACCATTTGGAGGAGAGGACAAAATGCGCTGTGGATCATGAGTGAATGGCAGAGGCGAGTTATTAAACATGTGCTTGCGATAAAACAGTTTAATAGAACTGCAAGCTCATGCTGAAATGCAGAAAAATCTACTATTCACAGGTGGGCTCAAAATGATAGTGCTGTCTTTCAAGCTCTGTCCAGTCATATTCTGTAATGCGAAAAGCGATGGATAGTTTTCTGATTACTCAGTAATGCAGAACATGTGGCATATATCACCGTATATATATGCAGGTGGAATTAAAAGACAGAGAAGTGTGCACTTGCAGGGAGAGCACCTGTATATACTCAGAGAAAAGGGAGTATTTGGAGAGAGCCAGCTTTACTTCCCACTATAGAATAACTCATCCTCTGAGAGGAGGGGGGGAAACAAATAAGACATGAGCAGGGATGTCTGAGGGAGTCGCCTGCAGAACATCTCTCTCTTTCTCTTTTTCTCCCTACGCCCGATAGCTGAAAAGCTTGCTCAGTGAGCCGGCGACGGCCATTCCTCCAGGCTGTTTGTCAAAAGGAAAGAGGAAGTCCTGAATGAGACGGAGAGGTAACACTTGAAAGGGAACATCTCTCTCAGGGGAACAAGAGAAAGGCCAGAGCAAAGCGGCATAACAGAGGCGGAAAAGCGCGCCGATGAACAATGTTTTCTATTTGCACACATTTGCATGAGAATAGGAAGCGCAGCGGCCACCAGTTCCACTAGTCGGCTGGTGAATGGAGGGGAGCTCTAAACCTCCTCATGAGAGGCCAATGGGAAGCACATTTAAAGCGGGATGTGTCGTCAGGATTAGTCGGAGTGAAGAACACATTTTGATAAGGGACACCTTCTTTGCTGTGGCCCATCACTGCCAGTTGAACCATATAGGCCTTTCACCATTCACTATCTAGAGTGGGGGGGAAGTGGAAAAAGAGCAGGTACGCATGTTAATTGTGCACTGCAGGATTACTGCAGAAACATACAGTATGTATTCCAATTAGCTCACATACTGTATCACTGAACATCTGTCATGTAGCAGGAGGGGCAATTATGTACGGTGATGTCAACCCTGTGTGTTTTGCATCTGTTAAGTCCTAATGGGGCCTTACAGAATGAAACCTAACATCTGTTGGCGGCCGTTTCAGCCATCGCCGCAGTACTGCAGTGTGTACGGGTGGATTAGGCCCGCTTCAGAACAGCTTCAGGCTGAAGGTCAGACTGGCACTTTTTTTTTTTTTTAACCACAAATGAGAATTAGCTTTAGATCACCAGAAGTACTGTACCTCAAATGAACAAATAGTGTAACAGAATGCATGAAATGCTGCCAATAGGGGGATTTGATA
This sequence comes from Perca flavescens, assembly GCF_004354835.1. Lineage (NCBI taxonomy): Eukaryota > Metazoa > Chordata > Actinopteri > Perciformes > Percidae > Perca > Perca flavescens. The sequence goes on from NC_041334.1 coordinate 36,230,955, forward strand.
GACTTTTCCACACTGCAAGATAAATGGTTATTGTAGCAAATAAAATCACAGCCTACACAACTCCACCTACAGAGTCCATTCAAATATGCTTCTGATAACATTTATGGAAATAAATAGGCAATGCAGTGTCTAAATTTGATCTGAAATACTTACTCGTGACCTAAACTAACTAAGCTGGTCAGACTCATTTGCATTAGGTTGAGATTGAGTGTACTACACTGCTATAGTTCGCCACGCCACATTCATCATGTGCTGTTTGGCAGTCATCGCCTGCTCTATAGTGAAGGCAGCAACCTGTGGCACGCCCCCTCGCCGAGAATGTAAAGTACCTGAATGCTAGGAAGCAGCTAGCTGTTAAATTCCTTAACTCGGACCCTGCTCTCCTTTTTATTACCCGGTTGCGTGTTTATAGTAAGTCTTGCACCTTCATAAGCTCTGAGGAATACTGTAGGATTGGGCATCCAGAACCGGTTCCAAGTTAAAAGTTACGATTCCAATGGAATCGTTTCTTTATTGGAATCGTTCAGAAGATTTGGTTTTTAAATCCGATCATTGGTTCCAAATTTAATATGTGCAAGTTTTGGTTTTCGTAGTGCCCGTGGAGCAGTGGGGCTCTAGTGTGGCTTTATTTTACGTTGAGAAAAAAAAAAAACATTGTAAATCACCATTGAATCAAAATAAAACGTTCCTCTTATTTGTGAAAAAAGCATTTGACCTGTTTCAACTCCACCCCTCAAAGAACCGCGATCGAAAGAAAGAATCGGAATTTGAATCAGAATTGTTAAAATCAAAACACTAAGGAAGAATTCATTTTCATGATTTTAAAAGTTCAGATCAACCAAAGTGCTTCAGAATGGAATCTATTGCGACCATAAGGGCCTTAGAAGAGTACGGGATGCACAACAAATGCTGAAAAAACTCTTTTCTGTTGCACTGGTGATGTCACTCTGCAAAAAAAAAAAAAAAAAGAGTCAAACCTACTGTACATGATTAACAGTGAGTTGAGATTAAAATCATACAGAGCTGTGGGGAAAGAAATGAAGTCCACTTTATCATCTCACTGGACTGGAGCAACAACTGCAATGGTTCCATACGAGATGAAGACAACCAAACTCTGGCATTTTGATTGATGAGGGAAATCTATAGCCTATAATCTGCTGAGGGAACCATGTTGGATCATAAAATGCCTCACTAAGTCACGTTTAAATCACTGTCGGTCCTATAGCCATTTCCATAGAATCAAATACATGTGTCACAGAGTCTGCCACCAACTAGTGAGACATGGGATCAGTGTAATAAATCAGGAAACTCCCTCTGTTTATCATCAGAATGTTGGCACTGGTCATAAAACTCCAGTTGTTGGGTCAGAAGAGAAAAGACTGTATAGGCATTGTTCAACTGACTTTCTATTCAAAAAAACATTCCTATGAAATGTAACAACACAAATTCTACAAGCAAAGCAGCATGCATGTCAACATCTTGTGATTTATTCTTAAGTCTACTGCTGAGGCTTGGCAGCCTGTTTCTTTCATATACAGTAATTGATTCCCCTGCATGGAGCACTCAACATCAGCAGTCCCCCATTTCATTGTTATGTTTGCCATAATGCCATTATCTATCAGCTCTAAGTGGAATAAACTACCTCTATATATAGTTATAATGTTAAGCACTCTCAGTTTATTTGACAAAACCACCATGGGGGAAGTATTTTACTGTCTCGAGTCATTTCTGCTGACTGTCCCTAAAACTCACACGGACCAGTAAGAAAAGGCCTTCAAGATCCCTGGCTCCTCTGCAGCAGGAAACCAGCACAAAGATTTACAACTTCTTCAATGTTGGAGCACAGAGTGAGTGGTCCACACAATGGATGATACATCTTGTAAAAAAAAAAAAACTGTCAACGCTTTCATTTAGCTGATGGTTTTAGAACCGTGCCACTGTTTTCTATTTCTGTTTTATTCCCTCGTGAGATTCCTACTGTGATCATCTCAAATATTGACAAAGGTACATTGACATGCGGTGCTATTTTTGGTGCAGCTGAACAGAAGACTGGCATAGGACTACAGTAGAGTGCAGAACGGATACACATACAGTTTAAATACATGGGGCTTCTTGGTACGCGGACAGATTGGTGTCAATATTTTTATTTGATATATTCCTAATTAAAATGCACATGGAAATGGTACAGAGAAGTGAATACTTATATTAGTTGCTCAAATTAACATGAAAACTTGACAACTCTAATTTACAGAACAATCTCACCTCAAGGTCCACAAAAGGAGCTTCAAAATGTTGCTAACATTGAATTGAAACATTGCATTCCATTTCCTTTTGAGCTGTTTCGTAGTAATTAGTTTGACTTTGCCCTACTAGTTTTGATGCTTTTGTTAGGACATTTTATGTAACTCTTAAATTGATCATACAAGAGGAAACTGCAAATGACTCCCTTTAGTGTGATTACCTGTCTGTCAATCTATTTATCTAAAAATTGCTTCAAACTTTTATGTCTCAGGAATTCAACCAGATGGAAACACACTTGTGTCAAGTGTGCTAAGCCAGTCCCGTCCCAGCCCAGCCAGAGAGAGAGAGAGAGAGAGAGAGAGAGAGAGAGAGAGAGAGAGAGAGAGAGAGAGAGAGAGAGAGAGAGAGAGAGAGAGAGAGAGAGAGAGAGAGAGAGAGAGAGAGAGTGTGTGTGGGCGGTGATTAACATGCTGCAGTCAGGATGCATTTCAGAGGGGCACTGGGAGGAAACGACGGGCCATTACAGCCCAACTAAGGGTCTGTTAATCAGCCTATTAGGGTTTAATTGAGGGTAGTTAATTAGGAGTCAGTGGGCAGTCTGTGCTTGGGGGTAAGGCTGACGTGAGAAGCAGCTGGCAGAGCAACCTGAGACGATTGTTACTGATCCATTTACACAAGAACCGTGATTGAGTGGCAGAATAATTTGCCTTAATTACACCTGTCTATTTCTGCGTGCTGTAAACTTTTTAGGAGCCATAAATTAACCCACTAGCTCCAACGAACAAGGAGCCGGGGCGAGACTGTGTTGGAGCAGAGCAAACACAGTTACAGTAGGCCCAGACTGTATGTCTCCGCAAAAATCATCAAGCGCCGGTCTGCCTTTGAGGACACAAGCTGTTTAAACTGAGTGGAAAATACAATATTCTGTGTGTGTGTGTGGAGGGACAGAGACAAAAGCAGCCTTCTGGCTGCAGCGAGGCATAAGCTCACCTCACACCATCTCTAGACTGACGTCTCCACATCTTAAACACCCCCCCAGTCACACACACACACACACACACACACATATAGAGCAGTGGAAAACAAAGGTGTGCTTGTCCTCGCTTCTTAAAACCAGCTCTGCATAGGGCAGCGGCTACCACCAGAAGCTGATTATGGACTCTTAAAAGTTAGATTTGATTTAATGTCCTGCTCCTGCCTCAGCTGGACCACGGGGCACAGGAATGTGACTCGCTGCTAGGATTGGCCTGCTTAGCCCCGGGTGGATTCATCCTGTCTAGATCCAGGCAGGAGAAACAGAGCAGTGCCACATTCAGTTTGCCCATCTGGGGAATAAACACACTGCCTGCACAGGGGCCAAAATCCAATAAAGAGCCTGACAAAGGCCTGCTTCTTGCCTAAGAATGCCAAACAACATGTGATCCCCCTTAGGGAAATAACTTCTATGTCTGTTTCTCATAGCCCTCCGGGTCAGAAATAACGCCTGGGCAACTTTTGGCACATGTCCTGCTGAGGATGCCATGTGCTGTGACAACTTATCAGTGACAGTGGGGTCCAGCCAATCACACAATTCAGTTGTAATCTTAATTAGTTAATGACATGCCAAATACATCTTCGGATGTGACACCTGCTGTCAGATACATAGACATTACATGTGCTCTGGTTCGGGAGCAATACTCAATAACAATCAGTGGATTTATGAAGCATACAGAGCTGACACACACTGAAAGTGTAAAATTGCACTTGAGATCAGCGATGTACAACACGCCATAAAATACAGCGAGAACAGTACTGAACACGTACTGAATCAACTATAATGAAACTGAGCTTTATGGCATCACAGCCTTCCAGGGATCAGAATCTTATCTGGAATGTCGAAAGGAAAAAGTGATGCATCTAATTTGCAACAAAAGGCAGCACTTTGCTTCCAAACTTGCCTTTCTCGTTGCCGAATAAAGGCTCATTGACATGCATGCTTCAGATCATCCTCCCACACAGCTCACTTCGCATTTCAGTCAGTCACTGCTAAGTGCTATCTGTCAGGGTTTTGAGCTGCGTCTGGCCTGGTGACTTGACACTTAAGTAACTGTGGGGAGGTTTGAGGTGTTTAGTGGCTCACTGTGGGTAACCTCGCAACTCTTACAGCTAGTGACAAGTAAGAAACTGCAGATGTGCTGCCTTAAGCAGTGTTACAGTTCTAAATATAGATGGGAAATAACTCTCAGCAGCTTAAGATACAATGCATTATTTTTGCAGTACTAATGAGATAAACTATTTTTTCCTCAAGTCTGAATCATCTACAATGGAGTTAACTAGGCCAAAAGCCCACTGATTCTTTGATACTTAGTATAAGCTGTAGCAATATGGTCATGGGAACAGGTTGTGTCAAACACAATAAAGCTAATCTGGGTGTAGGGAGTTACAAAGTCTCAGGGCAATTTTATATCCTTTGCCAATAATAAAATGCTATATTTAGAGCAGCCTATTTTGCATTTCAGACACGCTTGATTGTGACCCCTGGCATTTCTCCACCACAGTCCTCCTGCTCTTCTTCCAGCTAATAACCCCCAAAAATACATTAAGCATCTCAAACAGGTTAAATGAACAGAGGTAAATGCCAGCTATTCCAACTCGCATTATCTGTCAACAAAACTGTGCCAGCACAAACACGCCTGCTATTTTTGGTCCATGTCTTCCGACGCTTTGTTGGATCAGGCAGTCGACGCTGAATGAAAATGTTGGTGCTGTTGAATTATAGCCTTGCAATCTCCACTTTTCGATTCAAATGACATCCAGTATACATTTTTATAAAAACGTTGTCTTAGCAGGGACACATTCCTGCCCCCCACCCCTACATCCAAAAAAAAAACAACTCAAACACAACCTTCGCCTCCATAATAGAAACTGGCTTCTCCCAATGTCAGTTTATTTTAAAGTAGTTGTTGCTGTTCGCCCTCTTTGACCTAAGAATGTTTGCTAAGGATTTACAAGGCGACATTTACGACGAGCAGCCCGGGCGTCTCCATTCTCTTCCTATTTTCACACTCAAAAAGCCCACACAGAAAACATCCCCTCCACTCCCGAGAGCTCAGGCGTGGTTCTGGGATTCTGACATTGGCTTAGCCGTGTTTTACAAGCAAAGAGGCTTGAAGAAAGTTGAAGGCCAGTTTTTCTAGAAAAAAAAATAAAAATGCAGCATCAAACTCTTGCCGGAGTTCCAGCATTGCTCAATGTGAAGTCACATTAAAGAAAGAAAAATGCTGGGATTACATTTATATGGTAGACGTGTTCACATTTTCTAAAAAACATGTAAGTATACAATCGGTCAGCTAATCTAAAAATCCGAGTCCTTCATACCAGACCAATCCCCTTTGTAACACTGAATCACGTATTTATGAAATCCCGGCAAAACACAGATCCTGACCAGAGTGCTCAGATTTTTTGCTTGCGGAGGGGGGGCTAGTGAAAGCAAACACAGCTCGAGGGTTTTTATGAGAAAAATGTCCGGCTGAACAAGGAGGCATTCATGTGCTGATTCATACCAGCCTGTAGCTCAGTTAGAAGACAGCCATCTGCTATCACACTCCCCCGCTAAGAGCCGGTTATATTAGGATGAGCCGTGGATCATCATGTACTGTACATGTTACATCCATATAGACTAGAGGATGGATACCCGACCCGAGCCGGGCCGGGCCGGGTTCGGACAGATATTTAGAAATGATGTTCGGGTTCGGGTCGGGCTCGGTCACATCAGCGCTAGAAGGCATTGAACATTTTAAATTTAAAACAGCTTAATATAGGTAGGCAATGGGCCTGTTTCACTTGATGCAAAGGTTCGTTTTTGTGATTAAAATACATTTTAAATATTACCCCGACACTGTCTTCCTCTGTGCGGAAATTTGTTGATGTATTTAACGTGCGCTTGTTGCCCCCGTGTGCGCTGATGCGCTCATCTGTTGACATTTCCGAATGCCTTCCTACAGTCGCTTAATAAAAGCGGGCTTTCCGACACAAACAAACGTACTAATGTGTCATTGTATGAGCTTTTTTTTTTTTTTTTTTTTTTTTTTATTTAACTGTGTCAGGCTCGGACATAAATATCTTAATGCCTGTCGGGCTCGGGTCGGGTTCGGTTACCGCTCTGTCGGACAGGGGCCGGGCTAGGACAGAAAAATGCGGCATGAGCCACACTCTAATATAGACTAACCCCTCTACTACAGGTAGAGAAAACAGCTCAGCGGATGTGGTTTTCTGCCTCCTCAGGTGAACGCGCTTTTCCCAGCTCCATGATATATGATTGTTCTTTTTACACAGTGTTTAATGCCCCACAGCAAGGCTTATGCTATAGCTTGTGAATAGCTGTCAAAATGATTGCCACATTATCTGTCCACTGTCATGAGGGTGGCGACACTAAAGCATTTTCTGAATTTGGTCTTTAAAGCTGCACTAATCAATTTTTACGTAATAAAAAATATTAAACGTAAATCAAATGACTGTGTGACTAATGTGAATGGATTTGCTGGTAGTGACAAACCCCCTGAGAGTCCTCCCCTAACTATGCAGTTCCCCTCAGCTCCATAGAGCGTTTTGGCTTCTTTTAGCTCATTGTTTTTGGTTTTCCAACTCTGCTCCAATCAACCTTGAAAATAAAATAAAAAAACTTTTTTCTTTTCAGTTTCAACTGCAAAAGCTGATTTAAGATAAGAACTTTTTTAGATTGTTCATGAAGCTTTTCTGACTTTTTTATATATATATATATATATATATATATATATATAGTCACTTATAAAAGGAAAAATGTGTGGTTTCAGCTGGTTTCAGGATTTTCTCTTTTTTTATCATTGTAAATTGAATATCTTTGACTGTTAGTCTCACAAAAGCTCTTTTGAAAAGCAACGAATGTGTCTTTAAAAACAATTTGAGAACATCACCTTGGGTTCTGGAAACGTTTGGGTATGAGCGGAAGATTAAAAGGTTGAATCTAAAAGATAATCAACAGGTTGACTGGTGATGAAAAGTAATCATTAGCTGCAACCGTGATCACAAAAAACAAAACAACTATGGCTTCTTTAAGGACTCCTGGTGTACTTTGACTACAACAATCATCCACCGAACCTATGAAACTGTTTCTATAGATATGTGTGAAAGAAAAGAAAAAAAGAAAGAAAGAAAAAGGTGTGATTAGAAACCAGATTTGAAGGCTTCCGCTTTTCTAACGCGCTGCGTCCCCACACAGGATGCGAAATAGGTCGGAGTTACGAGCTGTTGGTTTCAACCCACGTGAAACTGCCTTTGGGCACTTTGTATTGAATTGCTTTGATTCACCAGAGTTCACGGACCCAATCACCCGAGGTTAGAGATGCAACCCGCACAATGTCAAATGTGCATATATACGTCGTTATTACGTTGCATTTCTTATTGTGGTCAGGACAACCATGACATGGAAGTTTTTGCTTTAAGCAGCTAACAAAGGGGGAGTCTTCGAAATACGACCCACCTTCACTATCAGGTTTCCCATCTGATGAAAAGCGCCAATGTGGAACGACAACTCTGAACTGTCTATACATTTCTACTTCAATGGCTGAATGATTTATTGTGTTGCTTTTTGTCTAGTAATCTCTCACCTCTTGAAAAGAAAAAGGTCACTCAATAGGGTCCTTTGCTACCTCCTTAGGCTCATCGCGTTGTGTTCTCCTCATCGGAGAGATTTTTGTGACTTAACCCACAATAGCTCAAAAACAAGACACACAAGTGCAGCATTATCCTAAAGCCAAATCTGTACTCTCTCTTTTCTTTTTTCTTTTTAAAGCCGATGAAGGGCGAATGGCTATCTCATCACAAAATCCTACACAAGATATCTTCTCAAGTAACCAAATACAGCAACATCTGGTCCATTAACATGATTCCCCAACCATCATACACGCCCAGGCTAAGCTCATTAAAACAGACACTGCAGATGCACGCAAAGATACACATTGTAGTTCCACTCGTACACGTTCATGTGACATATGAGCTCATCTCTCTTCGCTCATCAGCTTGTGGCCCACTTGGAGTCTTTTGTTGGCCTCAAGTCGTCAGGATACGAGCGAATCGCTGTCCTTTGTAGTCGAGTAGCGGGTCGCTTTGAGACACTTGATTGTGTTACTGGAAGATTAGATATGAGGCCAAACATGTCACGTCTCAGTAATGGTGCTGCCATACTTACAAGCACGATATTTAGAACCAAAGCGTGAGGCTTGTGCCAGAGGACTTGTGGCATTTTTGTACTGACTGCATAAATGACAGGATAGAGTGATCAACGCAGTCCAGATGTCACGGTCGTCTTTTCTTGTAAACACTTTCCGCAAACATCTCTGTGAGCAATGTGCCGGTCAAAATGCTCCGGGGGCAATTTCACTGAGGTTTGACAATAAAGCCCGCGTCAAACCATATTTGTCATCTTGCGGCACGCGGTAATACACACTTGTAATCCACATAAACATCTCTGTTCAATGCAGCCATTGTGCAAGATTCTGCTTGACAACTGTTCTATAAAAGCAACCTTTGTGATGTGGAGTTTTTCAACGCATCCCTCAAGTTGACCTCAGGGTGAGCTAGCCTTTCCACACAGGATTCTGTTTCAAGGCGAGAGGAGGATGCTACGCGACAGCTCTGTCAGAAGGGATTTGTCGTCTAGGAAGCGAACACAGGGCTCTTTCTCACTCAGCAAAAACAAAGACAGACAACCCTGCCTCAGCTTTAACATCGGTCTATCTGCAGCGATGCCCCACTTAACGCAGCCTTTGTCTGAGTGGTGATTGGTAGAAGTACTGTACATGGTGAAACGTTTGCTGCCTGCAGGATTCACTTTCTTGAGCTGAAATAAAAGCCCAAAATGTAAATGCTCAAAATTCACAAGGGGCATAAATATTGAGCGGTGGGTTCGTGCTTCTTTACTGTCGTCATCTTTATAGGGCAGACAGCAGCTGTCACATAATCCAACTTCCCCGTCTACAGTACATAAACCTCCTCCATATGAAATACTACAGTGTTGGCCACATACCTCTATTATTCGGTCGTGGATTTGAAGGCCTTCTTCCTTGTCTGCTGGACCTTCCTCGATGATCTTGGATACAAAGATTCCCTCATTCAAAGTGCTGTCATTGTCGTCCTATGGAAAAAAATTGCAGTTATTGGCCGTGTTCCGGCAATGTTTAGGAGAATAGTGGCATACGCATTTCTAAACGCAAAAATCTTCAAAATTTAGCGCTGACGGGCACCTGGCTAGCTCACCTGGTAGAGCATGCGGCCATATATGGAGGTTTACTCCTCGACGCAGCGGCCGCAGGTTCAACTCCGCCCCGCGGCCCTTTGCTGCATGTCACTCCCCCTCTATCTCCCCTTTCATGTCTTCAGCTGTTTTATATAAATAAAGGCCTAAAATGCCCCAAAAAATAATCTTAAAAAAAATATAAATATATATTGGATACGCTGATATCTTAACAAAAGAAGTGTCCACTCAATCTCTCAATCCAACTTGGTAGGTTACTTCTAAAAACCCTGGGACCATTATGCAGTCCCCCCCCACCAAACAAATACTTTATGTGAGTCATCTATATGGTCACCCAACAACACACCTTTCTCACACACACACACACACACACACACACACACACACACACACACACACACACACACACACACACACACACACACACACACACACACACACACACACACACACACACACACACACACACACACACACACACGTTATGATGCCAGTTGAGGTGAATGGAAAAATAACTCCTTTTGTAATTTGTGTTAAACAAACCCTTTAACCCTGCCCTTAAGTGTGGACTTAAGGGTTAGCTTTAACTTCAGATGCTTCCCAGGCCTGAAGGGGCAATTCTGGCCTGCAAAAGGGCCTAAATGTTGACATGTGGACGTGTTGGATGGACACGAGGTAGTCTACGTCCCACACTGTGGCCATGACCCCAGAATCAGAGCTACGACATCTCTCTAAAGCGCTCTTTTTAAAACCACAAGAAATGCTTCCTACACTCCTGCTGAGCTCTGCAACGCAACTTCAATTTATTCAGGATACTTAAAGAAACCTCAGAAGTCACAGCGCTAACTTCAATGAATTATTTCCGGTCTGCTTCCTCTTTCAGGGGCATCATGTACAGTACAGTGTTAACTCGGCAATGCTTTGCTACAAATCTTTTGACAAACTTACTACTTTGCTTTACAACTAGCCCTATCTTCAGAGTTGTAGACAAACTAGCTCTTCCAGAGACCACAAAACCTGGCAGCTGATTGCTCTTACCAAGCCATGCCAGAATAACAGCCACATAAAGCACGTGTGTCAAAGGGCTACGGGGATATTAGCTATTTCCATTTTAATGAATAGCTTCTTACACAGACTGCTGATTTGAGGCGAGCAGGGAAAGCGAAAGCCAAGTATTATCTCTGCTCTCTTATGGTTGGGTTTGATACATGGCTCTGTCACAAGAGCGAGAAAGGTTGCAAATCTACTCTGGTAAAAAACACTGCTTTTTATGTGTAGATCTTTTTATAGTTTCCCGCTATAAAAAGTTTTACTATGGTAATCTATGTCGCTGCAGAAAAGTGCGTCACTGTGGCAGTGGAAAAAAAACAAAAACAAAAAGCCCTGTAACAGTTGATGAAACAGATATGGGGAAAAGCATTTCAATAGGACCTCCGCTGCAGAAAGAAGCTCCATGTATGGAAGAGCTGTAACCAGCGTTGAGATATTTTCAACCCTTCACTCAGCGGAGTGTGTGGCATCATTAATGACTTTCAGCTCAGAACCCCGAGGCAGAAAACATAGTAGCTGTGAAAAGACCCTTTCCTCTCCTCTGCGTTTACCTCACCGCCAAAAATCCCCTCAATTAGAGACACAACAACTGCGGCCAAAGCCATAATCCCAGATTTAACTCTCATAAAAGTAATGATAGTTTTTTTAATCTGTAATGCCAAATCCGCTAAACCCGACCAATATATAAACACAATAAACTTGATAGATGCGGTCCATCTATCCGCAGACTAGAAAACACATGCATGACTGTCTAAGCTGTGTCCGTCAGTAATGAGAAAGCCTGTAGTGCTTCAAGTATGTGCTATTCATTCCTGGGTTGCCATCGGACACTTGGCTGATCACCGGGGGGAGATGAAACCTCCAAGACGCTCGGCTTTCAACCTACCGCGCATGGCCTTCCTCCTATGATGTTAAAACCCAGAGATCCATCCTCACGAAGAAGGACAACCGTCAAGCTTAAAGTCTCGCCTTCCTACAGACAGACAGACAGAGGAGAGACACGTCAACACAGAGATGGCAGGAGGTTATAACATGATAATGCATTACTAACACGAAAAGGACAAACAGCCTCCTCTAGGCTACACCATAAGGGGTGGTGTAAAAGTGTAACTGTGAAAACTGTGGCTTAATGGCACCTCTCTATTTATACCTTCACAAGGGCGGAACAATTAATTCATTATTTAATTAATTGATATCAAAATCACAGTTTGAAACTCAAATTGCAAGAGCTAAATTAGCCAATATAACATAGTTAACAGCTTCTTCTTCCTGTGTGTAGGAAATTAAAGTTTTACACACCGCTGACATATCGCTGGCATATTCTACTTAGCTGTAGCTAATTGGTGTTAATTCTGTGAGTTAGCGAAACAAAGAAGAGCCTGACGTTGTTACGGACTGTTCTCTAGTTAATAAGCTCTCTGCCTGCCTGTGTCTGCGCTATTAAGAATAAGCCACAGATGGTTTCGGCAAAAGATAACTTCGCTTAGTACACAAAAAGTCCAAAAGGCTGGCGAGTCTTTCTCAAATTAAACATTCTAGCTAATCAGCTAACTAAGACAGACAGGTAGCGAACAGATAACGTTAGCGCTGTAGTTATCAAAGTAAACGACAGAGAGGTGGCGGACAGAGTTGTTGGAATTGCATGGTTAAACTTTTAGCTACATTATGTAGGTACGTTATGCTTATCAACCAAAAAGCTCTGAATCTCAACCCGACTCGGTACTTAGGGCTATGAAGCCGTTCAAACAGTAAATCTGTGAAGCTAACGTTAGCTTAAGCTGCTACAGTGCTGAGCTGTCAATAGTAGAATTAGGGGTTGTTAGTTGGATATTGTAATTGTTATTAACAAATAGAGGGCCACTGCTAAATGTCATAATTATATCTGAATGTTATTGAGTAATGACATGTAATATCTTAACGAATGTCGGCTAAATTGAGCAGCTCTTCTATGGAAAACTTGCCAAGTTTACTTCAAACTTCACTTTTCCCCAACTGACTAGTTGCGGAAAGAAAGATCTCTGGGAGGACCTCAAGATAAGTTTGTGATTATTCTTGGTAAAAATTATCTTTAAAACTGTATGCCTAGAGTTTATTATCATAAAAAAGAAATCTATTGCAATTTAAGTCGCAATCCCAATATTGGTAAAAAAAAAAAAAAAAAAAAAAAAAAAAAGAAAACTACAATTGAATATCAGTCAGACCTAACTTTTACCATTCTCCGAGGCTTAGCCAGCCCAAAGGCCAGAAGTGACCAGTGAGTCCAAAGAGCCAACAACCCTTCCCTCTCACAAACTGTTGTCCTATGTAAATTAATACACAACAGAACCACTTACTCAGTGGCAACATGACATGAAAACCTCTGGGAAACTCGCAGAGTCAGCTCTTAATCGGTTTTTTTCAAGCAGGACTTAGAGGGGAGTTAGTTATGAGGTAACATAATTTCAGCTGCCACTCCAGTATGCTGCGACATAGAGAGACTAAATATAAAGCTTGGCATGTACAGTGCCCTGACTGCCATGTATTCTAAAAAGACCATCATGTGCATGTCAGGCCATTCAGGAATGTGTGCTCATGCACTGTGCCTGGGCAGCATTAGCGACACATGCTTCCACATTAAAGTGACTACAGCCGTTGCTGTCGACAAGAAGACAGTTGGGCATCAAGTGAAAAAAAAAAAAAAAAAAAGGTAACAGGCTAGTTCATCCACTTGAGTTATACTGAATCGGCCACAAGCCTCAAAACAAATTGGATGGATTTTAAAAGGTGTTTTTAACATTTGGTCTGCGAGAGCCATTAAAATGAACTCTGAGTAATTAAGGAGAGTTTTTTTTCCACATCTGTGAACACTCTAGCGAAGCTCTAATCCCCAAGAATGAAGTTAATCTCTTCAGGAGGTTGTGTATTTACTAAAACAAAAAGGTATGCCTAGGTGATGAAAAAAACCTGTCCTTACCACCAAAAACCACGCTGACATCACATGGAACCTATGTCAAGTAAACAAACGTTTAACATTAACTTTAATGGGAAAAGAAGAATGGGGCAGTTTGTTACTGAGGAAAGAGAGCAAACAACAAAGCGGTGCAACGTTGCTTACTGGTGACTTGGCACACTCACAGCGAGTCTTCACCTCAGCAACAGTCACACTTTCCTAGTCTGTCCTGCATCAAACTGCTTCCCCTCGGTCTGCCTCCTAATATAGTGTATGTAATTATAGTGTAGGTACTGTTATGCAGAATAAAAAAGAAGAAAAATATTAATTCACAAACTATTGGCCTGTGATTAAAAGGCAGAGACTCTGTGGCCTGGTGATTGAAATTTCAGATTGTAGAGGATGTGGTTTGGTAGATTTCAAATCAATTAAGAGGATTATTACCCAGTGAGGCTAACGTATGCATACAAATGAAGCAGCAGCTTAATCAATGTCTTTCGTCGAAGGGTTACGTTCAAATATAATAGCCAAAACTCATGTTTTCAGTGACTTCTGGTAGGGCTGGGCGATATGGGGAAAAATCAGATATTACGATATTCTTGACCAAATACCTCGATATCGATATTGCGGCGATATTCTAGGGTTGATAATTGGTGCTCTAACAAAATATCTTCACACTTAGATTTTAGATAAATAATCATCAGTAATGTGGACATAATGTCTAAGTGGGGAAAAGGCAAATAATAGAACAGCTAGAACAGTCTGTTAAGTTCAGAAAAGGACGTCACACTGTAATGCAGCCTTTAAAACCAGGAAAAGACAAAATGTCATATTACGATATTACGAAATCCAAAATCTTAGACGATATCTGGTTTCATATCACGTTATCGATACAATATCGATATATTGCCCAGCCCTACTTCTGGATAACTTTTATTAATGCGATCTCTGTCATATTCAATTGGCACCTATGCGTTCGAGATAACTAATGGACTGCATTATACATAGATTCATGCTTTTAAAATTATACCACAATTAGCCTTATGAGATTAAACCCATGATTACCCAAATCCAATTCAATGGAGGCTCAATCGGTTTGATGTCTTGTGATGTACACCCTTTATCGCATCAAGTAGCGAAAACACGGTCATCCATAGCAGCTGACGAGGAACTCTGTTCAAAACAGAGATCTGAGGCTGAATGGAAAGTGTGACAGCATTCTAGCAGCCCTCAAGTCAACCAGACGGAGAGCTGAGCTTTTTGTTTTTGCTTTGTTTTATTGCTCTGGCTGGCCCACTGAAGCGGTTTGAAAAGTGTTAGGACTATTATTGGAAACTCAAGTCAGTTATTCCACATAGCCAGGTCATCCTGATCTCCCTCACAGTCACACTGCCTGGATAATAAAAGAAGACATTAAAATCCTCCATCTGGCTCAGGAAGCCTAAGCCGAGGAATGACGGAGATGCACAAAAAAAAAAAAAAAAAAAGTAGGTTACTTGTCACGATGGGCCTACATTCCCTCTTTGACAGCGATTCGAGGAAGAAATATGTCACAACAAATCTGCATTAGACACTTCTCACCACGGAAATTTGGATTTGTGAAATATGGCTAGCAACGGATGCAATGCGTTTAGTTGTTCCAGGGTCATGGCACTGGGAATGCTGGCTCACTAGCATGGCTTCAAAAGGAACAGAGCCATCATACATGTCATTACCTGGGCTGTTCCTGTTTCGACAAGTCAAAATATCCCCTGTGAGAGAAGTTGGAAAGGCAATACGTGTCACCAAGTCTGATAACAATTGATCACTGACATCATGTTAGGCCCTGAGAGAGTTTCAGTGGCAGTCTGCAAGTCGCCCGCCTCCCACAGCTAATCCCACTTGTGATGCTCCGTTTCATATTGCCATGAGTGTATTGAGGTTCTCCCACCAAACAATCCTGCTCTCTGCTTGACTGGACCCAATGAATGAGCCTTTCGAGAAAAAAAAAGAAGCTTTCCTACAAACCACATCATCCACAAAATGTACTTTCTTCTTCTCCCGACCTGCTCTTTCTCTCATGAGAGTGGTTTCCAGGATAATTCCGGTATCTTTTATGTATGTTCAAGGCGTTTTAGTAGTAGTTAACATTAGTAGAGCTAATACACTGACGGTATATATCTCAGTGGTAGGACTGAAATGCCTCTGTCAAACAAACTATGATAATCAGCTGTGCTACTGGCCCAGCAAGCTTCTGTGTACCAGCATGAGCGATTTCACCATTTCCCCGCATCAGTGCTTTTGATGCGCAATTTACCAGTCTACCGGAACACATTTTACTGGGAACTGAGTCCATAACAAACAAATGAAACCACCAAGAAAAAAAAGGCAAAAAAAAAGAAATAAATGAGAGAGTAAAAGAGTAAAGTCTTTGAAATATGTCACTTAAAAAAACTTTGCAGATGTGTGAAAAAATAAACTTTTTTTTTTTTTAAGTAGGACAACATCCAAGAAAGGTTCCCATTCATCCACATTACTTTATGTAACACTGTCAGCAGTGTGTGCCCAATCAAAAGCTCCTCCTCCTGTTCTTGGACAGATTTTATAACTTAGCCTGATTACAGTGGGACCACTCCCCTCTGCTGATCACAGCAGCAGAGCAACCACCATACACTAATTCAATTTATTAACCGACTTATGAACTCCTGTATCCTTTATGATGTTGATAATTGGTCATTAAAAAAGGAGGCATTAGGTTTTTAAATTTGAACCATAAAACACCCTTACACCAGGGTCCATGGACCCTTTCCTCAACATGAGCCTGATTTAGATACATGATTAAACAGTGACCAGCAGGAAATCCTACATATTTTATCACTGTAGGTGGATGGGAAGAAATATCAAATCTGTCTCATCATCCCAGTGTGTATCCACAAAACATTGAGATTTTAAAGAGGACTTTTAGCCCTCCAAAATACTGATATTCACTGTCTTCCACAACACTCAGTGCAACTGTGGTGCCAGTAACTCTTCCACGCCCATGATTCTAATAGGTTACGATTGTCTCGAACATTCGATGACAGAAAACCTCAAACAAGCATGCTGCGAGGAGGCAATATAACTGCAACCTGGCTCTAGTTGTGTACAGAACTGCAGTAAATATTTGGCCCTCCCCCCATTGACTGCCAGCTGGCCAGAGGCACAGCTGACATCCATGTCTCAAAGCAGACAGTGAAGAAACTAACTTGTGAGCACTGCAGGACTCCCGAAAACTGGATCTCCATGCAGTGCAATCCTCAGATAAATCCTCAATAAGTTATACTTTCATCTGCGAGTGTAGGCCTATCTATCCAAACAACATGGAGGTCCAGTAAACTGAGATACTGAGTCCCAGAGAGCAAGCAAACATCTTGAGAAATATACAGCATTTAAAAGTGATATTAAGGCCCTGAAACAGTTGTGGGCCTGGTTACAGCAGGATGTCAGTTAAGATGGACCAAACTATACTGTATATATTTCTGATACATATTTAAGGAGAAAAAAAGGCCTCCTGCCTGGGTCTACACTATCAGAATGTACTTTTGGGAATCATATAGAAACTAGTTTGAGGTAGTCCTGTAGGTGTCTTTTTTTAAATTTTATACTAGTAGGTTAATTATTGCAGGGTTTTCCCTCAGTGACAGGGAGAAAGTAACTGTGGATTAGAAGGGGGGGGGTTGCTTGTGCTCCCTGAAAGTAGAAAGGGCTTACCTTGCAGGAGAAAGCCACGGTCTTGGTTAAGGAATCGATCCTCTCGCTGTACTCTGTGAATTTCTTCTGATATTTCAGAGCTGTCACTTGCAGCTCGGTGTGCACGGCGGAAAGTTGCGCCAGGAGTGACTTCTCTCTCTTGTTGGCTTTAATGGTCTGCTTCTTGAACTCTCTGTCCAGGCTGATGATTTTGCAGTGCAGCGCGCTGTTGTGCGCCTTCAGGGCTCTCACACAGCAGTGGCTGTTTAATTTCTTCTCTTTATGAGTGAGCGTCAATTCGCAGCCGCTCTCGCATATCCCCACCGGTCTGTAGTCGCATGTCTCCCGCATATGAGCATCCATGTCCCGGAGGCTAAGCACCTCGTCGCATCCTTTATTCCTGCACTTCTCCGGGGAGTAGTCGCACATCTCGGCGTGCTCGGCCAGATGCTGCAGCTTCACCACAGCATCGCAGCCCCTCGCGTGGTTGTCACATTTGATCTCCAGCTTCAGGATGAGGTTTTTCAGAGGCAGGACGTGGTTCAGCTCTTTGGCGGAGATCCGCTGACATTTGACGGGGCAGCTGCTCTGCTGGACGACCCAGGGCAGCACGCAGCCGGAGCAGAAGACGTGACCGCACGGAGTCGTCAGCGGGTCTTCCAGGACTTTATTGCACAAGTTGCATTTAAAATCCGGGTCCACGGTCCCCTTGAAGCGGTCCAGCTCGAATCCCATGGTTTTCAAAGTCCAAATCCAAACTTGTCGACTCCCCACCCCCGCAGATCTGAGTCGGAGCAGTGGGGCGTTTTTTAGCTGGTCATCGGTGGAGCGCTCACAGACCGACTAACAAGTACACGCTCCCTTCACTGTCTAAACTCTTCTAATTGACCGAGACTTTTGGTGCCTTCAGGTGCGCCTCGTAAGCCTACACTTTAAAAGTTTTAGAAGTTTGCAAGCCTAAAATGTAATTACTTGAGTTAACTTTTTTTTAAGTAGAAACAACCTTGTTGTGGAACTGCAAAATGAAAAAGACAAAAATCTGGACAAAGTTGATTGTTGTTAGAGGCTATGACACCTAAACGTTATACCTTACAAATTATGTAAAACTACAAAAATGCCAAACTTGTAGGCCTATGGTCCATTGATAACACTACATACGTGGTCTTTGTCACGCAAATATAAAATATAAACTCGCATACGCTAGTCACGTGACCTAAACCGGCAAATGCAATGATTCTAACAGTCAGTGAAGGCAGCATGTCTAGGGGAAAGGAATTCTCTACCGTAACTACTCTATTAACTGCGCATATGAGGTTGAGAGACAGGCATGACAAAATCTTTTTTTAGTTTTAAAAGAGGTAGTTTAACGTATGCATCTACTTGCAACCACTCTACACAACATGTTTTCATTTATTGATTCGAAATATGGGCTGATTAAAACTTTTTTAGACTAATATGATAGGCTACATTATACAGCCTGCTTGACCTAGGAGGCCCTTATTTGTTTTCATGCATAGTCTTGAATTTAGATGCAGCCTACATAGTGTATAGGGATAACAATGTAATTTAACAATGTAGAACAGGAAGCCCTATAGCTATGTTTCTCACCTGAATATTTCTAAGTGATAAACTGCCAAATTCCCTACTTAAATGTTAGACAAGCTGACATGACAGTTAGCGTTCAGGCATGCACAACCCTTGTGAAAACAAGCAACTTTGGAAGGACGTTACGAGTGCAACCACAAGTGAGACTTTCAAGTTCCAACACACTATGAGGAGGAGATCAGGTAAAAGTTGGGGAAAATCAACACCGATCACAATGTGCGGTTTGAAAATGAATATTTGAGACACCACCGCGGGAGTCTTGTTTGAACACACCTCTCACCACACTCCTTATGTAAAGAAAGCAAGGTATTACACACATTATCACTTTTCCAATTGAGTGCATTTTCAATCCCAGCAGGAGGCCCTGTACTGAATGTATTTGAATTGTAAATGAAATGCCAGTGGACACACTGGATGTGCTCAGTGAAGGAAGAGAATAGCCTCCGCTGCTTAGGCAGGAGCACATAGCCTGTTGGTTCAGACCCTGCCTTGATTAGATACCCATTCCAACCGGTTGCCTCCTCTTTCGGAAATCCAGTTTTATGCAATGCCATGCTCAATAAAACCTTTCCATATGTGCATTATCCAGAACTAAAAACAAGGGCTTATCAAAGACTTCATGGACAAAGTGTGACAGAGAGAGTCTGAGCTTCCAGGTAATCCTACACTGATGTTATGGGTTGTCTTAGATGGAGTGGAAGAAAAACTCCTTGTGCAGTCACGTCAAAGGTCCTTGTACTGTGTATATACACAGCCGGTTCCATAGGCCATTCTCACTGTACAATTACATACTTTTCTTTGCAGGTACTCTTTAGGTCATTGCTTGGTTTAAAAAAAAAAAAAAAAAAAAAAAAAGAGAGAGAAGAAATGTTCAAACAAATGGGGGAAAAAAAAATGGATGAAAAATGAGAAAGAGAGCTTATGTTTTACTTTAACACCTGTTTTATTCGGGCCAGTTTTCACAAAGTAATTGGAGTTATTTCATGCTGATGAACATCAGCTGTACATGGCCATATATAATTTCACAGTTCAGAGCTCAACCTTGATAACAAATCTAGCACTTTTGTTCAGGGTACCATTGCAGTATTATCCTGGAATATTGTGTTCAACACTGCAGAATCAAACCAGCGGCCCACCAGCTACAACCAGCCTCGCGACCTCTGGGCCAACGCGCGCCGCCTGTGATTTATCATTTCTGCCCAGTAACAAACAACCTGCCTGTCTGCGTATGGCTGTTTACTGTGAGAGTGCCTCACTCGGAGAAATGTTTGCTCTCAAAATGGAGTGAAAATAAATAAGCAGTTGTTTTGATAGACTGGTGTCGGAGTCAGAGCAAGCGTGAAGCTGTGAGAGACTGAAGCGTTTGGATGCTTGGTGGTACAGTCTGTTAAAGGAACTGATATGCTATCTTTTCGGGCTGGTCTGTTTAGGAATGTTTTCCACGAAGCTGGGTGAGGTGGCAACGGAGGGGGCTTAGATGAGTCCATGTTGGGTCCCAAAAGACAGACAACGTCCCAGAAGAGATAAGATTTAATCCCAGTCCTCCAACCTAAACTGTGAGTGAAGGATCAGGACAGACTGGACTGAAATGCCCCCCCCCCCCCCAGACCTGCATGTTTTTGTTTTAGCTGTGTGGCACCAGCTGATTCTGATTTAAAGGAATAGTTTGACATTTTTGGAAAGTTTTTTGCCAAAAGTTATGTGGTGGTCTGTTCCTTGGCGGGACGCTGTGACTCCTTGTGAGTTTTTTATACTACGGATTGAACAAACAAAATGTAAAGTGTAATAAGTGAGCTGTGAAGGTGCTGGTAGGCATTTTGTTACCTCCTTCCTGAGCCAGGCAAGCTGTATCCCCCTGCATCCAGTCTTTATGGTAAGCTAAACTGATAGCCTGGTGGCTGTAGCTTCATATTTAGCGTTCAAACATGAGAGTGATATCAATCTCATCTCATCTCATCTAACTCTTGACAACAATGCAAGTACGCCTATTTGGAGGCCTAGGTGGAGGGTGGGGGTGTGGCCTTGACCAACTGCCACTTTGCTTGTTTGAAAGCCATGATGTCTCTCTTTCTCATGGGTGGGCCAACTTCTCTGGGCGGGCAAAGCAGAGAAAGGGGAGGTAACCTTGCTCCTTATGACATCATAAGGAGAAGATTCCAGATTGGTCCATCTGAGCTTTCATTTTCTCAAAGTTAGAACAGGATACCCAGGGCTCGGTTTACACCTATCACCATTTCTAGCCACTGGGGGACCATAGGCAGGCTGGGGGAACTCATATTAAAGGTCCCATGACATGGTGCTCTTTGGATGCTTTTATATAGACTTTAGTGGTCCCCTAATACTGTATCTGAAGTCTCTTTCCCGAAATTCAGCTTTGGTGCAGAATAACAGCCACTAGAGCCAGTCCCACAATGAGCTTTTCTTAGTATGTGCCATTTCTGTGTCTGAAGCTATTGAGGAGGAGAGTGGGAGGGGCAAGGTGGAGGGTGGGGGTGTGGCCTTGACCAACTGCCACTTTTCTCGTTTGAAAGCCATGATATCTCTCTCTCATGGGTTGGCCAAATTCTCTGGGCGGCAAAGCAGAGAAAGGGGAGGTAACCTTGCTTGTTATGACCTCATAACAAGCAGATTCCAAAACGGCCCATCTGAGCTTTCATTTTCTCAAAGGCAGAGCAGGATACCCAGGGCTCGGTTTACACCTATCGCCATTTCTAGCCACTGGGGGACCATAGACAGGCTGGGGGAACTCATATTAATGTTAAAAAACCTCATAAAGTGAAATTTTCATGCCATGGGACCTTTAATGTTAAAAAACCTCATAAAGTGAAATTTTCATGCCATGGGACCTTAAAGAGAAAATCAGCAAAAGCTTTGCTTTCTTTTAAAACTATCTATCCCATAATTGATGCACAAGAAATGCGCAAAGTAATGCATGCTTTGATTGACATGAACAGAGTGGTCCTGGGTTTCTTTGTTGAACCCTCTTACTTGAAGCCTTTGTTGTAAGGCAACAGAGGGATCGTGTTTTCAGCATGTGTGATGAGGGTGTTTTGTAAAGGGCTTTGGAGTTGGGCCATTTAGTAATCATCACCACTCTTCTTTAGATATGTGAAAGACATGAGGGCCATGTGGGAAACTGCAAAGATGAGTTATTGCCGTTCAGGATGCCTTTTAATGTTGCGCTGAAACATGATGTACTTACAAAAGGAATACACTATCCATCTCGCTGTGGTTTCCCATGCGCCTGCAAGTCCCTTGGGAGTCAGTAATATTGTCAAAACTGAAGTCTAGCCCCCAAGTGATTTATACGCCAATGGTATGGTTTGTTTTTCTTGCAAACATCAGTGACTTATTGTGCTTTTCATGAGGGGAATTGGAGTTTTGTGGCTCCAGCGCTTTGAGTGAATGAGTAACTTTTAGGGCTGTTTGGAAAGATTTCAGGGTGACCTTATGGACTGGTAAGGGTTGTGGCGGGAACCAACAAGGCTACACTGGTCTTTGCTAGCATGCCACTGACAGATGGTGTGAACCAAATAACCACTCCGGCCCTGTCGGTCTGTTATGACAGAGAACAGCGGCTCAACCGTCACAACATCCTCACAGGCATAAACATGTTAATGTGCGATTGGTATTGCACAACACAAGCGTCAGCTGTTGAAATACACTCTTAATAGTATACAAGTATGACTCTCCAAATTGATTGTTAACATGTCGTGCCACACAAGCAATGTCTCACTTAGTGCGATTGTTAATCAAATGCAGAAAAACTCAAGTAGATCCACAGAGATAGTGATGGGCATAATATTTGCCGTTGCTAAACAGATCTTTATCACAAACTGCTGATGTGTACATGAAGGAAAACCAATACCTGTGTTGCTTTGTTTTCTCACAGCAGGCTGTTCTGAGTTCTCACACGGAGGTTAGAAACAGGATGTCGGTCCGTGGAACCCGGGTTTACCCAAAACAACAAAACTGCACAAGAGAGAAAATCCCCATTTTATATGAACTAAGTCAAAGTCTCAGAACAAAGTCTGACCTAAATCTGCAGTCTCACACAGTAGCTAATTAAATCGTCATGGCAGAGATGTGCAGACAGAGTATACAGACAGTGGGCCTTTGCCCTGGCTGAACTGCCCTTCTGGACCAAAGAAAAACAATAATTATTATTATTACAAGTTTTGTTAGTGTTGCCACTACTACTGCTGCTGCTACTGCTATTATTAAAAATAATTATTGAAAGAAAGCCTGCCCTCTACACCTTTCTTTCTTGGTTAGTACATGAATGAACATGTAAGTCTTCTATTATTATGGACGTGATCTTTAGTTAGAAGTTATGGTTTGGCATGGCTGCTTTGCATGTCTGCCTGAGACTAGTTTACTGACTCTTCAATACTAAGCGTAATAATAATAATTGATGTGACCGTGTACCAAATGACTTTCCCAGGATAAGAAAAAAAACAACTTGTTCTGCAACAACTTATATGCAATAATGATTGCTGTCATCATTATTTTTGCAATGTGTATAAAGATTTGGGGGGAATTCCCATTGTATTGAAAATGTCTTTCTGTATTAGCATTAGTTATCTTGTAGCTCATAGTTGCCTAACACTGTTCTAAAAGTGTTGACTGTTGTAACGTAGCTTCATAAATAAGCTACATTAACAGACAGAGACGAAGACACCCATTTTTACAAAGCAGCAGGAGACTCATTATGACTGAAATATCGAGCCTTTTACCATCACTTCTTACACAGTTTATTTCCATAATTATCTTTGTCTCTTCATATTTTCTTATAGTTGGACGTAAAACTAACAATATTATATACATTAAAGCCTATTTTGTAAATTAGTTGCATCTTTGACAACAATGTAAATAGATAGGGTTATACTACTGTATACTGTGTTCTGTGGTGATAATATTTTGCTTTATACATTCCGAAAGGAATTTGTGCACATTGGGAAACACTGGTGTGAGGAGATTAATGAGTTCTGTGTCCCAAATGGATATAATATGTATTAGTGTATACAGCAGTTTTCTGGCCTGCAACAAAAATAGTTGGCCCCCTGATGAATGCTTAAAGCTCCATTGTGTAATTTTTTGAGTTGATTCTTAGCAAAAAAAAAAACATTGTTCTTTCACAAATATGTGCTCATTCATGTGTAATTACTTCCACCAACTAATCAAAGTATTCTCGTAAGCGTAGAATCTGCCATTCAGAATCATTCAGAATACATACGAGCCCATTTTATATATGTCAATGGCCCATACGAGCGAGTTGCTCGAATAACGGCCTCCATCTTGAAAATATGTTAGCCAAAGAGGGACATACCTCTGCCTTTTGTGCTTTTACACTCAGTGGCACCGTGACGAATGCCAGAGGGAGATTACTCGCGACTGCCGGCAGATTTGAAAGCCTGTTGAAGATGGAGGATCACGCCTATTCTCAAGGACATGTAACGGAGTCGCCAAGGAAGTTAAAAAGAGAATTAAAACGACAACGCGACACACAAAGTTGGGGTTAGAAAGTAATATTCAGTTGGTTGTCATATACAGTTTCACCGGTAGATGGGAGAATTTCTGACACAATGTAGCTTTAAGTTTTTCATTTCATAGTTTATAGCAAACATTTCATGATTTTTCATAAAACTGCTGTACATAACAATGTATGTACAAGGATCATGTAAATCCCAATAAATATGACCTCGTAACATCATCTAATACTATGAGAAGCATGCACACCGAACCATGGATCCCCGTTACTGTGTGGAAACCAATACCTATCAAAGCATCTGTCATACTCCAACAGAACATACATTTCTGTATATATTATGAGACTTTTTTTTTGCCAAATAAGTATTAACACAAGCTGCTGTATCTTTGTTAGCCCAAACTTACTAAAAAAAATGGCATCAGCTCTTTGTTACAACTCCAAAACAAACAGTTCTATAAATCACAAAATACGCTTCCCCATTTCTTCTGTGATGTGAGCCAAATAAACAAGTGAAATGTGAATATTCAACTTACCAAATTTTAGCACTGAGAATCCCATTGTTATCCCTTTTCCAATACAGTTCTATAAATCTATTATTTAAAGATTTAAAAGAAATAAACAATCAAAAATATAAGAATGATTTCCACCATGTAAAATGTTTGCCCAGTAATGAAGAATGCTGGGGAAAAAAACTGGCCTATGGTTGAATATAATTGCTCTTAATGTACAGCATTACATTTTATATTCTCAAGTAATGACAATGTGTAATCATGTGTTTCCTGGGTAAATATACCTGAAAATATCTGCAGAGTGTGATCTGCGATAGATCTTTTATAAAGCCTTCAGGATTTTTCAGATGGACTAGCATAATGCATTAGTTACAGAGGTTTCCAAAGCACAAGTGTGTAATATTAGGAACAGATGAGTCCCTCTGCAGGGGGGATGAGCGGAGGAAGGCACTTGAGAAGTTCCTTTCTGAAGCCTGTGAAGCACTGCTGATTTTCTGGAAGCTCTGTTCCCACTGGATCCATAAATAACATTCAAAGTATACTTGGCACATCTTATCTTGGCTTATTAAAGATGAAAAAAAACAAAAACGCTTAAACAAAGAAGTTAAAAGATGGATATGATTTCAGATCCATATGAAGCACATTTAAAGGTGCAGTAGGTAAGACTTATAAAACTAACTTTCTGTCATATTTGCTGAAACTGACCCTATGTTCCAGTAGAACTACATGAAGCAGGTAATAATAAAAAAAAAATCCAGCTCCTCTGGCACCACCTACAGCATGTAGTGCCATTTTCAAAAATTCACCGCTCCCTGTTCAGATGCACCAATCAGGGCTGGGGGGTGTCTAACTGCCTGTCAATCACTGCTCATGCACACGCATTCTCCCTTGTGGGGGGAGGGGCTTAGGAGACCGTTTTGGGTTGTTGTTGATGTTATACTTTTTTGGCTAAGTCCTGGATCTTTGTAATCCTACCTACAGCACCTTTAACGTGTAATACATTTTACCATTCAAAGATTTTATTTTTTAATTAGAAATATGCAGGCCCTAAGGATAAACATGTCGGTATATCAATTTAGGTCCTGATCTTCCCTTTAGCGCCACCATCAGGTCAACTTTTCTTGACCATGTGAAAAACTAATGATTGAATCTACAGTAGATATTGATGGGCCATAAATAATAAACTACTATTTGTGGTGACCCCCTGATCTTTACTTTATCGTCAGCATAAACACTTCTCTTAGAATACAAAATGATCAAATTCTAATATTCAGTTCCACGAAATACATTCATGCTCTCCAGAAAATGACACCTTTCCACTGCGGACCCTCATTGACCTTTCCTTCTTACTATGACTGCATGCACTGTACATGTGGATACAGTTTAGCCACTCAGCCTTTCTGCCAATTTGCCCATCGGCCACTCGTGGTACTGCAACAAAAAATCCCCTGCAGAATGCCATAAGCATTTCCCCATAGACTGCCATTATAAAATAGACACTTGTAAAACTGTTAACAGGACAGCTAAAACTGAAAACAAGGTCAGTTATCAGTCTTTGTATTATGAAGTTTTGTACCATGAATGCTCTTTATGTGCAAAACCCGGAGCCTAGAGAAGCTATTTTTTACGTGAGTGACTTCATCCCAATGTCAAGTCTATGGGCTGAGCAGGCAGTGTCAAAAAAAAGAAACACTAATGTATGTGTGCAGTGAGCCGCTGGGAGAGACATTTTTATTCAAATGAATGGGCACCATCTTGGAGTCCAGTATCCATTTCTTATAATACATTCATCATGCAGACACAGACAGTGTAGAATGATCAAAACAGCGTGCATGTTCACTTTCAATTGTTATAAGAGAATAATCGCCTAAATCCACCGCCTGCAAGTGCCCCAAAACAATCGGTTATGATATTGTGCATGTGTTTTCTGACGCTGTATTGTATAAACTATGGGTTTTGGTGAAGCTGTTCTAACACCTGAAGCAGTGTGACAGCATGCCTGCAGCTGCAGATAAAAGCTGCTATGCTGAAAGCTTCTTGATAATGAGAACAGCAACCATGAGCCAGAAAGCTGGGACTATGGCTATAGTTTACACTTTCTCACGCATGGTTGATGAGCATGTGCACGATTCCTTTCACTTTTGAGAATTGGTCCGCCATTGATTGTTTTCATACATAAATACCAACCCCCCAAAATCTGTCATTTAAACTACAGATTTGTTTTTGTTGTTGATTTAACTAATTATGGTCACAGGAAGCTTCATGTAAGTTATCTATGACAACACATCTTTTTTTCAAAATCCTAAAAGCAGGCTAAAGGGTTAAAAAATGAGAGTGGACTCCTGATCCGTTACTTCAGCTGACCCAGCGAGGGGTTCATGAGTTCCTGCAGAGAGCGAAGCCAGATTGCAACTCAACCGAAACAGCGGATCTGACGGCGCAAGAGGAAGTTGCATTTCAGTGCCACTCGCTCACCACAAAGTCTCTAGGCTAGGTGTTCAGTGACCACTCTGCCTCCATTTGCGTCACATCGTATGTGGCTGATGAACATGACAGTATATCCTCTCTCTATAGCAATCGGAGTCAACAGGATGGGACACATGCAGATGCTTTTCTGTTTTAGCACTGGCGTGCAGTTTAAATACATCTTCAGCAAACAGAGACAATTCTGAATATAGTTACTGAGCACTGTCAACATTTCTCTGCTTTTATTATACACGTCTGCAAGCAGCTCATTAGATTACTTATATTTGAATATAGTAAATGGTAACACATACTTATGTAACAAGACCAATGCTGGATATAAACACTGCCTGGAAGCTGTTGTTATTATAACTTAGATATGAAATCTCTCTCAGCCGCAAAAATCACATTTATTTCTGAGTGTATATTAAAGGGCTTTTTTGGTTTGAGTTCACTTTACACAAATTGTAAAATGCAATATTTTTCAAACTAGATCAGCATCAAGATTGATATTGAGATACTTGAGATTTTCACAGAAGAGAAAAAGGAAAATAGGGATACAGGAATAATATTTCAGGGGTGGGCGTTTGCCACCCCGCCCCCCCCCCTTCTAGACCCGCCTCTGGTCAACAGCACAAACAAAGTTCACCAAAGATGAACTAGACATGAGCACGTCACACAGATTTATTTGACTCCGGTGAGAGCATCCATTAGTATTGGCAATTCCATTGAAATGCTTTGATTCCACCACAAAAGGTTGGTGTGACCGGCCCTTTATCCTGAGGCTGTATCCACATATACAGAGACAAGGAGGAAAAAAAAAAGAGACAAACTAGAAAACACAACTGGAGTTCCTGGTGAGTTCAGCTCAGTGAGCTCGGCTAGCTACAGATAACGCACAGTTGGCTATTGGAAGGAACTAAATATGGTCGGGAAAAAGACTTCAGTCAAATAATATGTGGTGAAGCTTGGCGTTGCCCACATTTAGGGAGAAGGTTGGGATACATGATTGGGTGAACGAAGCGTCTGATTGAGCAGAAACTTCCGGTTGTTGTTTCTAAGTAGATTTAGTTGCCTAAACTCAGCAAAAAAATTAACAATCAGATCAGATCACTCTTATGTATCATTTTTATCTATTTATTATTATTTTATTAAATTAATTATTTATAACAGTCATTTGTAACATTGCTGCACTGACAAACACCAATATGGAACCAGTTCAGAAAACGCTCATAAATTTTGTTTTGAAAGACAAAACAAATGATATGTTTTTGTTAGGTATGAGGGCTTATTGTAGGACACGTCCTTATACATTAATATTAGTTCTTGTATAATTAATAATCAAATGTACAGAAGAAAGCAGAGGAATAACATTGTCCACAGATAAGTAGGCGTGACCAGATCCACTTTATTTTTTATTTTTTTGGGGGCATTTTTAGGCTTTTATTATATAGATGATATTATATAGATATAGAAGATGTAAAAGCGGAGAGAGAGGGGGGAATGACACGCAGCAAAGGGCCCCAGGTCGGAGTCCAACCTGGGGCCGCTGCGACAAGGACTGAGCCTTTGTACATGGGGCACACGCTATCCAGGCGCCCCGACCACAGCCACTTCTTCTCAGAATAATTAAAGCCATTCATCCAGATATCAGTTCTTTCTCCTGGGAATGTCTCAGGACCATTTCAGTGGAGTGTTCACTTAAATTAGAAACATACAGTAGGTGACAAATACTGGGTTAAAAAAAAAGCAAGAATAATGGACTGACATTATTGTGTATGTGATCAAGGACAAAAACAAATTGATTGGAAAAGTCAAACCAGTTGTTCTAGCAGCGCACCATGGCGAGAGGGGGGAGCTCACTGAGAGATAACTCAATATGCACGGAAACAGGGCAATGGCCTGTGTAAGTAACATTAGGAGCTAATCGGAAACAAGCCCCTTCTAATTAGCCATTACCAAAATAACAGACTGAGGTCATAGTTATTGCTTTCCCTGATGGGGAACGCTGGTCTGGGTTTGACTCAATTTGAACGGTTGCAGAAATGAGGTATTTTTAGACTCCAAGTTTGAAATGCAACCATTATCTCCACAGACACCTTCATAATCAAGTGACTGTTGTCTCTGATGTTATGTATTGTCATGTGAGTGAATACAGATTAAAGAGTGAACTGACGTCAATTATTGTATTTTGATTTATTGTTCTTCTCTCCATCTTTAGCTCATAGCTGGGGTGTGATCTTCGAGATCACTTGTCAGGCAATGTATATGTTGAGGAATTGGAATTTTCTGTTGAAATCGTTTAAATTCACCAAAACCCTTTTTTTTTCCTCAATGAGAGTCTTACTATGAGCAATGTAGTCCTACATGAACATGCAATCTTCTGCCAAGGTTAGGCTCTGTGGGGGGTAGGCGGTATCCCATACTTTCTCTTTTATTGCTCTTTTTTTTTTAGTCATGAACATTTACATCATAGATATAAGCTTGACAAGTTTCAAGGCTAATTGAGAAGGCTAATTGCTTAGAACAGGGGGTCTGGGGGTTTCTCAGAATTCTGACTTCTTTTTTAAAATCAAAAAAAAAAAATTCTTAAGTTTTTTTTTTCCGAATTCTGACTTTAAACTCAGAACTCAATACATTTTTCACATGTGGCCCTAATCCTCTTCCTTACTTACTGGCCTATAAGGTAGTCACTAAGGTAGCCATCCACAGATACAGTCAATCCTAAGGATTCACTGTGCCACATCATGCCAACAATTATTAGGCTATTTTAATAGCTTACTATTCTATACAAAAAAGGTATGCATGAAGGCTTTAGGCCCCCCTACATGTAATTGTAGGCCCTGTTTAATATGCAACTTCATTTTATACAAACTACGTAGTAGGGGGTCCCTGCTTGATCCCTCTTTCAGTTAGGGGGTCCTTGGCTTAAAAAACGTTGAAGACCCCCTGGCTTAGAAAGAGCTGCCAGACAGCTGTTGCATAAGTAAATCTAATAATTTATAATGAATTATTGCTTTAAATTAATTGAATTTAGTGAGTTCATTTTGCCAAGGAAAGATGTGGAATCACCTGATTGCAGAGCTGATTATACTCCTCTCTCCCTGTGCTACTTCAGATGCCTGAGAGGCAAATACCTCGACGCCATTCGGTCCAAAGGAGTCTTTGCAGGCTGCCAATGCTGCTGCTGCTGCTGCTGCACTACCTGGCCAGATCAGATGGGAATGGAGATAGCGTATCTGCTTATATTCTTTGGAGCGGTGTGAAAACAAACACCCCCCCTTTTCCACAGCTGAAGACAACCTTCCTGTAAACACTGTCCAAAAAAAAAAAAAAAAAAAAGCCCACTCTCTTTTATTTGGCTATTTTAGATGCTGGCTGTTCTGCTGTGGATCATGGTGTGAGATAAATCTCACAAAGGGAACAGTGTGTGGGCTGGTCCCGAAATAACATGCGGTAGCTTTGGTTTAAAAACATTGTGTGCAAAAATATGTTAATTCTTTGTACAGAGTACCTATTTAGTATCCTAGTATCCTATTTAGGATTCCAGTTTCTGACCTACTTATTACACACAAATGAGCAAGGCTTGAATATATATTCTGTGTTTTGTAGAAGAATATGAAATTATTAACTTTGAGGCTGTCCTGGTTTGCGTCTTTGAACACATTGTGCGCCTCTTTTGGATGCTGTAACGACATAATGTAGAGTAGATGTGTGGTGTGGACTGAATATTGATAAGCAAACTCCTTAACAAACAGTGAAATGACAAATAAAAGCTAGAAAAATACAAATTCCACACATGAACAGAAAGCAGAGTTGTGGAAAAATAAACAGGGCCAGATTAAATGTAAAAAGAAGTTACATGGTAAAAGGAAAACATATTAATTCAGAATATGCTAATATGCTTTTTGCCAGCTAGACTATACATGGCGCTCAATAGACACATTCACTAGCCTGGAGCTAATTTGAGCCTAGTGTTTACTAGTGGTTTATACAGTCTGAAAATGAATAGAGAATACGTTTGTCAAGGAGAAATGAAGCAGAGACAATACCTGTCATTTTGTTTGTTTAGCCCATCCTAAAAAGCAAGTTGACATCACAGCTAACCATTCTGCAAACCACGCATCTGTGTGTTAGAAACGCAATACCGGTACTATCTTTTCTACTGCTCTAAACATCCAATGGTTTCCATTAATTTCTTCGTGGTATGACAATCTACAGTAATGCAATATAAAAGCAAATTTGTTGATTTGATGATTGATTTGAAAACTCTGCATGGCATTACCTCATAACAATAATA
Source organism: Perca flavescens (assembly GCF_004354835.1). Lineage (NCBI taxonomy): Eukaryota > Metazoa > Chordata > Actinopteri > Perciformes > Percidae > Perca > Perca flavescens. Next base: position 36,262,521 of record NC_041334.1, read on the forward strand.
TAACTTTGACAAAAATGAATGCAGACTTGATATTCCCTGGAATTCAAGCAAGTTTCAAGAGTCAGCATCACTACTCTTATCCTGGGGGAACATCAATGGAAACCAATGGCTGCCTGGAATGAAAAATAGATCCAAAATTCTAAAACTCGTATACCATGCATTCAAAAATGTAGGATATGGCCTTTCATGTCTAAGAATGTTAAATATTTTTGTTTGAAGTCCTCCAAGTCAAACAATAAAATCTGTTGTCTATTTCTAGAAGGACACAAAAGTGTTTTCTGATTTTATCCTGTTTTAGGATGGAACAACACTATGCTTAAGGTCAGGTAAGGTTTAAAAATTAGATTGATTAAAAAGTGAGGACATTTTTTTTTTGGTTTGGGTTAAGATAAGTACAGGGGACTTTCGTTGGTGGTTACAATAATTAACATGTGGCCATGCTTTAATAAAACTAAGTTGGTTGTTGGTTTGAAAAGGTAAATGCTCCCTACATGGACCTTTGTTCCTGTCATAATTACAACAGTCGCTAGAGGGTACTGTCACTTTAACATAAACATAAGTCGATTTGGGGCACTTGCCACAATGAAAGTTTAGTTAAAAGGCACGGTCACACACACGTTAGTCACGCTTTGCCAGACCTTCCTCAACAGCGCTGCAGGGGAGGAGGGTCTGGCTAGTCCACACAGCATTCCGGGATGGGAGAAAAACGTGCTCTGGTTTATTGGCATTTCTTTAAACCAATCACAATCGTCTTGGGCGGTGCTAAGCGCCGGATGGAGCCACGGTGCCGCTGCAAAATAGACTCAGTTATGGTGGAACATGTATTTTAGTGGTGCAACAGAAAACTCAGATTGGACAGATAGTCTAGCTAGCTGTCTGGATTTACCCTGCAAAGATCTGAGGAGCAGTTAACCACAGTCATGAGAAATCGACCAGAGTTTAAAATTATAACAGAAAGAAAGCGGAAGGTAACAGATTATCGTCCGAAAAGAGTGACATGCGGTGGAGCAATCCTGGAAGTGGAATGTCGTGGATATAGACTACACATATGTGAATGCAAGCGAGTGACCATCCGGCTGGTTAAACACATCAACAATCAACATCTCCTCCGTCTTGGCTCCTTTGGAACACTACAACCAAACAAGGTCAACCACACACACTGCTACGCTATTGGTTGAGGTTGAAGTTCAAGCAGAAAGAAGACCTGCAGAAAACATTTGGGAACCATTGCTTTAAAGCATGTAACCATACCCAACAGTGAGTAAGTTTACATGCACACCAATATTCCACTATAATTCTGAATATGACAATATTCCATATTTGACACACGTCATTTAGGCCTAAACAACATATTCCGGTTGGATATTCTGGAAAAAGGCCTTTTTCCGAATATAGTATTTTCCGATTAAGACATGGGGGATATTCCGGTATCATTCGGGTTTTAGAAGCATTCTTTGGACATGTATGTAGCACATTTGGAATATGCGTCTCAATCAGGGTTTTTACCGCAATTTATGGCCTCTTGCCTGTTTACGGCTTATGGTCGGCTCTGTACGTTGCTATGGTTGCTGTACACAAACCAACCAGGCAACAGTTTGCCAGGCTGCATACCCGATAAGAAGGAGAAACACCGCTACTTTTAAACATCATCAAAGACTTGGATATCAACAGGTTTTTGGATATGCGCACACATCGCTTCGACAACCTTTTCAAGAAGCTGGTTGAAGGAATGAAAGAGGGACACTGTGTTCGCACGGTACAGAAAGTCCGCCACCGCTGGTAAACTTTGAAAAAATCATATTTTGCACAGGTTCATGTAAACAGGAATATTAGTTAAATATTCACTTTCATTAGCCATGTAAACAGCTTAGCTGGAATATTGTCTTTTTTGGAATAAGGGCAAAAACGGGAATATGATGATGTTAGCCTTTGACCGGAAGTACACCTCAACCTCACTCCACTTCACTTTAGCAAAGTAAAAAATTAAACCAGTAGAGGTGAGCAAAAACATGATTTAACTTATAAGTTAAGTTCCTGTGGTGCAACAGAGCACAATGACCACACTTTAAAGTGATACTGTCTGTTCAAAATGCTTGCAATTTTCAAGCAGAGAGGTCAGCACGCCTGAAGTAAAAGTTACTTCTTAACGTGACGCAGATATAGCCTTTGAACATTTCAATAAAAGCATTTTTATGTACTGTACACAGTTAAAGGGTCGGTTCACCCCAAAAACAGAACAAAAATCGAGCAGATGGTTTTGGTTTGATTTGCTCAGTTTTTGAAATATCCAACTCTGTGATGTCTGCCTCCTTTCACCAACCCCATGGAGGTGAGTGGAATCGTTGTATTGTTTGCAATGCATTTAAAAAAAAAACAAATGTGTCAATATCCTGGTTCCTCTGCATAAACCACAGACCTTGAAATTACAGTGACACTGTTCAGGAGATGTTACTTTTTTACAAATTTGTTATATTTTAATGCTGTGAGCACCAAAAACTAAATTCCTTTCACAGGCATTGTATAGTGGAGGCAGACCATGGAATTTCTCAAAACCTTGACCCCAAAATGTCCCATGAGAAGGGGGGGGGGTCCACCCTATTTATCAGAATCAGGTTGAATGCTCAGCTCAAGCAGAACTAACACTGCTCACAGAATCATAAGCCCATTGGGACATCATTAGTCACTTTGAGAATAGCAGCTCAAATACTATAGGATGCTTTTTATAAACAATGTGTACAGCACTGAGTCAATAACACGCTATTCATCACACTTTATTATTATGTATGACACCTCCTGGACACTTCAGTGGTTTTGTTTTCCAAAGGAAAATTATGAGCATGTGATGAGCCTGATAATGATCGTTCAGGAAGCAATCTCCTATTAGAAGTCCCAGTACTTTGCACTCCAAAAGTTCCAAATTAATTCCTTTTGTTTTAATAAGTGGTGTTATCGACACATTCATATTCATGACGTTGTGATGTTTTCACATAGTCTCCGATAGTTTAGAGAGGTGTTTTTATCTATACCATGAGATGATATGCAAAATCATTGATGCTCTGTATCTGAGAGATTCTGAATGTTTAGAATTTGATGTTTCATACAAAGCCGTTAAGTATGCACTGGTCTGTCTGGCTGCCCTGACGCCCTCACACTCAAATGTTGACTCTGCAGCAAGTCCAAATCAGTAATCTTCGAGGAAGACTAAAATAAAGGTTTGTGTTGTAATCCTTTCATGCCGTATATAATAAAGCTCTGAGGCTTTCGTACACAGTCCTCACACCAGATGGGGCTTAAATGGCTTGCATATCCTGCCACTTTTATCTGGACGTTCTCCAGCGTAGCTTTAAGTTAGCCCATGATGTCATGCTTCTCAGTTTTGTGGCCAGACGAGCCCTTTTGTTGTACAGAACTATGTCAATATCTTTGCTCATGAGAACACAGTGAAACCACAAGAAAGGTAGGACTTTGACATAAACCAAGTTTTTACAAAGTAGAACAGCCCCCCCCATTCCTACTTGCTAATCTGCTTCAATTAATTGACTTTGTTCTTTGAATGTTGTAGCAGAGAACCACTTGCTGTGCTCAAAAATCATACCATCTGCGGTAAATTTGTGGTCTGTTTAATATGGAGCAAATTTCTGCTATGAAATCATCATGATTGAGAAGTGTAATGGTTGATGGTGACATGTAAAATGGGGCAACAGGGCCTACATCAATACATGTAAATTGGTAATGCAAGATTTTACAGTTAACATGAGTGATGTCTTTGGGATTATCTTGGTTTGGAGACGACAGATTCATAGCAAAAAGTTACAAACTGGCAGTGTTGACCCTTAAAGCAACCCGTTCACTCCAAAGCAACCCGCTTCTCAGATACGACACAACCCCTGCCAAACTCATAAAATACGGATGACTTGGGTGCTGTCAAAAGCATAGGGAGGCTGGTTGAGGTGGTGCATGGGTCAAACAACCCCCTTTTACCCCGTAGACATGTTCCACGTGTCACGTTTCCTGAACCCAACTGTCAATTTCTTCTTTTCCTTAACCCAACTGTCCCGTCAGGAGCGATTCTAGGATCAGACCTTTAGGGGGGCTCAGCCCATAATGAGAATGTGACACAGATACAGTGCCTTACAAAAGTGTTGCAACCACCTCCGATTGGCCAAAACTACGTTTCTGTTATTTCTGCAATTTCTGTTAATTGTTTGTCCTCTGTCACTAACAGACAAGTTCACAAACTCTCACTTAAAGCACTAAAATTTATATAAAAAAAAAGTTTTTTATTATTATAATATTTAGGGGGGCTGAGATGAAATTTATGGGGGATTAAGGCCCCCTAAAAAGGGTGTAAAATCGCCCATGTGTCCCGTTCTACTTTACCTGAACCCAACTGTCCCGGTCAAGCGCGTTTAGATAACGCGCGTGTAGCTATGATGCTAAAGGAGACTTTTAGTGTCAATAATAACGCCAAAGGCACTTAACCAAACGTCCGTATTTTACACGATGGGAGTGAGAATGTGTTGTTTAAAGACATGGGCATTTATGGAAGAGCCAAACGAAAGGGGCTATTAAACTACATTATGAGAATCCAGCATTTTGGAGTTTGACGCAAATTAGAAACTAATAATACTAACATTCTTTTTTCAGCTTGTGACGGTATGACAATGTCTTTCAGTCTGTCTACCACTTTGGTTCTGAAAAAAAAAAAAAATGAAATATCACAACAACTATTGGATGCACTGCCATAACATTTTGTACAGACTTTCATGGTCCCCAGAGGATCAATCCTACTGACTTTAGTGACGCCCTGATTTTTCCTCTAGTGCCACCATGCTGTTCACATTTGTTGTTTTGAGTGAAATGTCTCACCAGCTATTGGACAGATTGCCAATAAATATGGTTCAGAAATGCTCCCGTCAAGATGAGTTATAATTACTTTTTGATCCCCTAATGTTCTACAGTAGCTCCATCCATCCAATACTTTGGTTTATGACCAAATACATGCAATGCAATAATGACATTCCCATCAGCCTCAGCTGTATTCTGTGTTTTGTGCTAAATGTTAGCATGCTAACATTGGTTAAAAGTCTGATGAACACAAAAATCCACCAAAATCATACATACAAATCAACCCAAATCCATGGATGGGTTTAAGAAGGAACAGGTAGAAGCATAATGCTTATAAAGTCCTGCCCATATTGTATTATTACATAAAAAATCAAATAGATATGCATATACAGCATTCAACATTTTAAGTCATACAATACACTGTATTAATGGGACAACACTGAAGAAATTACACTACAATGTCTACAATGTAAAGTATTAAGTATACAGCTTGTATAACAGTGTCAATGTGCTGTCCCCTCAAAATAACTCAGCCATTAATGTCTAAAACGCTGGCAACAAAAGTCAGTACACCCCTATGTTAAATTCCCATAGAGGCAGGCAGAGTTTTATTTTTAAAGGCCAGTTATTTCATGGATCCAGGATACTATGCATCCTGATAAAGTTCCCTTGGCCTTTGGAATTAAAATAGCGCCACATCATCACATACCCTTCACCATACCTAGAGATTGGCATGGGCTACTTTCCATAAGATCATCTCTCAATGCAAATCAAACCAGCTATTAGGCTAACCAACATAAAACCATGCCAATCTGTAGGTATGGTGAAGGGTATGTGATGATGTGGGTGGGCTATTTTAATTCCAAAGGCCAAGGGAACTTCATCAGGATGCATAGTATCCTGGATCCATGAAATAACTGGCCTTTAAAAATATAAATCTGCCTAACTCTATGGGAATTTAACATAGGGGTGTACTCACTTTTGTTGCCAGCGGTTTAGACATGAATGGCTGTGTGTTGAGTTACTTTGAGGGGACAACAAATTTAAACTGTTATACAAGCTGTACACTTAATACTTTACATTGTAGCAAAGTGTAATTTCTTCAGTGTGGTCCCATTAAAAGATATAATGAAATATTTACTAAAATGTGAGGGGTGTACTCACTTGTGAGATACTGTGTGTGTATATATATATATGTATATATATACTGACATCTGTGAAACTTGTGTTGATATATATCAACACAAGTTTCACAGATGTCAGTAAAAACCATAGAAAATCTGACAATATTTTTTATTTTAATATTATTCTTTGGGGCATTTCTGCCTTTAATGGATAGAACAGCTGAGATATGAAAGTGGAGAGAGGGTAGAGACATACAGGAAACCGTCACAGGTCGTACTCGAACCCTGGACCTTTTATATCGAGGAATAAACCTCTACATATCTGCGCCCACTCTACTAACTGAGCCAACCCTGCTGTAAAGTTGAGCATTTTTAACATGGAGGGGCTATAGGGATTGACTACCTCTTGGAGCCAGCCTCAAGTGGCCACCCTATGAACTGCATTTTTTCGGCATTGGCTGAAGTTTTCAGGACCAGGGGTTGCAGCTTGGTTAGCACATAAAAAGCACCACTGTGCCAAAGTACAGCCTCACAAAGCATGGCAGGAGACTGTAAAGCTGGGAGAGCGATAGCCTGCTATTCATTGTGAATGGGCCGCCCGCTGAGCTACAGAGATTTAAAAAGGTGCCCAGCGTCACTAACAACAACAACAACGTGTATCGCATTTACAAAAAGACAGCAAAAAAAACCACTCTACACTCAGAAAATAAACTGCACAAGCTAAAACGTTCTTGTGTGTAGTAGCCTACGGCAGCTACATCAGAACACAGAGCAGAGTGTAACTCACATGCTCAAGGCAACACATCCACAAAGCTACAGCTTCATGCCTACTACTCTGTGTCTGTATGTGTAAGTCACTGTATCACAAAAATCTCTCTAAACACTATCATACCAGAAACAAGGTGATCACAAAACCAAGTCCACATAATAAGTCAAGTCAAGTCAAGTCAAGTGGGTTTTATTGTCATTTCAACCATATACACTGTATATTGGATCCAAGTGGATCGAGTGGTGTTACACGCTGAGCACGCTGAGCACGCTGTTACATTTAAAAATATATAAAAACGAAATTTAGTGCACACACATTATAGATATACATAAAGTGGAATTACTTCTTTAAGGCATTTAAGACAGACAAGGGACAGGACAGACAACAGACAACAAAAGACAGGGCATGAGTAGACTTGTCACAGAGCACATAATCTAATTAATAGATAAGTTGCACAAATAAGAAATACATAGGCTAATATCTTGTAAAGGTTTCCTTCGTGTAGAACATGTGTTTGCAGTGCTAGTTGTTGAAAATGTCTACCACCTCATGAGGTTAAAACATTACAAAGAAGTTAGTCTGACACAATCAGGCACGCACTCACAAAATGACAGACCCTCCAAAGCAAATCCAATATTGCCCATCACATACTGCGGCTATGATTATTCCACCACAATTTCTCCACTGTTGATGTTATTCTGACAAACATTCGTTCCTCTTTGATACTTAAAAATCATCAGCAAATGGTTTAAGTAAACCATTTTGCTTGAGTGCGTCAATAATAATAGATGGGCTGACCAAAAATATAGAGAAGACACATATGTGTATGATAGTCAAATTTTTGTAAGCAAACAAAGTAAAATCATATGATGTTTGAAATATTGATGCCAGAACCAAAAAGATGATCATTTTTCCAGTGATTTCAGACTTGTGGCTTTCACTGATTCACTGCAGCAAGAGTTCAGCTCGGCTCAGAACGCTTACATGAGAATAGCATTCACAAGCTCTAAGGCTGTCATTATATGATATTAGTTCATGTAAGCCTGACTAAAACCTAAGGAAACTGACTTTCTCCCTAAAAGCAATCAATTCCTTTCAATAATCTTAATCAAGTTCAATATCAACACCAGGTGGCCAGTTAACTCGGTTGGTAGAGCGGGTGCGCATGTGCGGAGGTTTATTCCTCAACGCAGAAGGTCCACGGTTTGAGTCCAACCTGTGACAGTTTTCCTACATGTTTTCTCCTCTTTCATTTCTCAGCTTTCCTATTCAATAAAGGCAGAAATGCACCCAAAAAAAAAAAAAATATATATATATATATATATATATCAACACAAGTTTCACAGATGTCAGTAAAAACCATAGAAAATCTGACAATTAGCTGCACATTTCTCCAGTCACTATTCAATTTTTGATGTGAGTGGTGAAAAGAAGAAAAGTGTACTGTACTGATACTGCCCTGCAATTAGTGTTTGAGATTTGGCAGCTACATGGTTCAAGTCCCCCCCCCTCCCAGTTCCTTCTTTAATCTGCTTGTGCACGCTGAAACCACTTCAGCATTGAACCGCAGCGGATGTGGAGGAAAGACGTGGAGTCCCCGCGGTCAAAGCCTCATCGTTAACCTTCTGGAACGGCACCAGCAACATCTGAACACCGCCTCAACTGTCCAGTGTTGCTTAGCGATGGACACTTAGCTCTACAAAACAGACACACGAGTCAATAGTGGTTGGTCCCACATTTGAGATGGACCGGCTCTGCGTCCCCCAAGAGAAAATCAAGAAAAGGTTTGTAATTGCGCTGGTAAAAGCGCAAATGAATGAATAAAAGTACAACACAGAGTGCAAGAGTTGAAAAGGGCAAACATTTATAACTATTTTAGAGCTGCTGATGATAGAGCGCTGCGGTGTGCGTGCACACATTTTTTCAGGCTAAGGACCCCTTAGCTGAAAGAGAGACGGAGCAGGGACCCACTACTAATATTGAATAAAATTGAGTTGCATATTAAACTGGGCCTACAATAATGTGTAGGGAGGCTTTACACATAGCCTTTTATGGTGCACACAATACTAAGCTATTCAAATAATTTAGTTTAATGTTAAACATACATGTGGCACAGTGGATCCTTAAGCTTAGTGGATGGCTTACCTACAGGTCAGTAAACCTATCATCACTGATGAGTAATTTTCTTTTCCACAAATAGGCTGATTTATCTTCACTAATAATATGTTGGATTCATGTTAAAGCTCCATTGTGTACTTTTTTGAGTTGATTCTTAGCAAAAAAACAAACATCTTTCTTTCAGAAATATGTGCTCATTAATGTGTAATTACTTCCACTACTACTAATCAAAGTATTCTTGTCAGCGTAGAATCTGACATTCAGATTCATTCAGAATACATACGAGCGACTCGCTCGAATGATGGCCGCCATGTTGCACCGCCATCTTTAAAATAAATTAGCCAAAGAGGAACATACCTCCGCCTTTCACGCTTTTAAACTCAGTGGCACCGTGACAAATGCCAGGGAGGGGGAGAAGATAACGGAGTCGCCAAGGAAATTAAAAAGAGAATTAACGCGATAATACGACAAGCAAAGCAACAAGACCAAAGTTAATATTGGAGTGGCTTTTCCAAGATGGAAAGAGCTCATAGTGAGCAAGGATTTTAAAAGGGACGCTGAAGTAATTCTGGCAATTTGTGTAAAGTCAAAGTTTTATAGTCTCTTGGCTAACTATAGCATGGTTGTGCATAACGTTAAATGTTAATGGACTGTTCTTATATAGCGCTTTTCTAGTCTGAACGACTACTCAAAGCACTTTTACATGGTACAGGAACCATTCACCATTCACACACATTCATACACTGTGGCCGAGGCTGCCGTACAAGGTGCCACATGCTCATCAGATAATCAGTCACACACATTTACACTCCGATGTGCAGCATCGGGGGCAACTCGGGGTTCAGTGTCTTGCCCAAGGACACTTCGACATGGGACTGCAGGGCCAAGGGGCCAACCTTCCAATTGGCAGGCAACCGCTCTACCACTGAGCCAGAACGACATCTAGGATACTTTTCCTCACGTCAATGATCAAAAAGAATTGTCTACCTTGTAAACGTAATCAAATGTGTCGTGATTTCCCTGGCAGCTCACAGCTGCGTGTAACCGATGGAGATACTAAGAGCTAATTCCGGTTTCATTGCTCATACCGCTCAGAGAAATATATTAAAAACACAAACCTCCGTTGCTTCTCTCCTACGCTGTAAACATTGCCTTACACTATTAATCTCGTACAATATACAGAATAACGATAGCACTGATACTTTACTAACATTAGCTTGCATATGTTTGGGAACCTGATAGCTGATGTTAGCAATGAATTGGTACCAAAATAACGTAACAGTATTATTACACTGGAAGGAAGACTCTATTGGAATAATACGGCCACCGTAGGAGTTAAAATGCTCTCGGAATGGGAGGGGCTAGAAAGTAATATTGAGTTGGTTGTCATATAAAATGTAACCGCTAGATGGGAGATATTCTCACACAATGTAGCTTTAATATATATTTTCAGACATTTCAATTTTTGAAAAATAAAAAAAAAAAGTGTCTGAAAAATTATCAAATAATAATTTGGGTTCCTGGACCCCCTGCTGAAGATCTTTGGATTACAGGCTACTAGGACTTTCCAAAAAATGATTTGTCAATTACATATTTTCAGAAAGTACTTGTTTGTGTATGTGTAGCTTCACCAGCAGTGTGCTGAGCGTCTCTCAGATGTACCCCAGGGTTAACCAGACTGGTGAAAGCACCAAACCTCTGGCCCAAGAGTTTGTAAACTATCCCAACCGCATGTGTGGAGCTGGGCATCTGCTGCTGAAATGTAGGCCCTGTCATGTGCTAAGCCCCAGGGTGATAGCATAATTAAAAGGGCCCTGATGAACCCATGACATTGGTTCCAAATATGCTTCACAAATCCCCTAGAAAAATATACCAAATGGATGAAGAACAGCGTTTTTGCTTTGCGTGTCACACGTGTGAGCTCCTTGCTGAAGGAGCAGTGAGCAGTATGGGATATGGGGCTCCCAGGGACCTCTGCTGCAAGACATATGTCTTCCATTACAGTTCATTTTCAAACATTTCTCCAGGACTTGTGGCTTCACAGTCTGCTTGAGAAGGAGGATTAGGCCCTCCTGAAATTGATTTATTTCTGCACCCTAACTGTTTATTAAATATAATTGACCATCAAAGTTGTCACAGAGAGGAGGGAAAAAAGGAGCTGCTACACGTATACCGCAAAAAAGGGGAGCTTTCTTTGAAAAGCTTTTTTATCTAAAGAATGTCTTAGTTAGAGGCTGGACTGGGAGGAAGAAAATAGGTCATATTTCAACCACTTATACCACCACACTTGGTGGCTGCAGGATTAATTAGAGCCAAAGTCATAATAAATGTGATAAGTTGTCTCAAGGAAATAGTGGGCTTATACAGCACTTGGAAAATGAGCACCCTAAAATAACTCTCTCTAAATATTCAATATGGAAATTACAAGTGTATCTCACATTATGGTTGATGAGAATTCTGACAGATTTCCACTCTCGTGAACATTTCGTTAGATATAAGGCCACAAAACCTATGTCTGTCTGTGCAGCCCTGTGCCCTAAAAATGACTTTCCCATACAATGAAACTGCATTCTCAATAAATATTTCGTCCCAGATTACGTTCGTCTTTGACATGTCACAATTACGTTTGTCATGAAAGTCAGCAGTCGGTGGATGGATGGGTCAAACAAACATTCACCCAGGAGACCGCTGTTCATGTACCGTGTAAAAAAACGAAAGTCAAAGCTGGCTTGTATATGTCACATACTTAAAGGGATACACCACAGTTCGTTGAACTAGGGCTTATCAGGGTCTCTCCCCTAGCTGTAGATAGGTGGGCCAACGCATTTTTTGTGCATGCATTGTTTCAGTCCGGTGCAACCGCCGCTAGTTAGCTTAGCGTAGTGAATGGAATCCTATGTTGCCGGTTAGCATGTTGTGAGTAAAAGTGAGCCAACAAAAGACAAAAAAACAACCTAATTAATTGCACTGAGACAAAAAATTGCTAAAGCGTGATAAGCCCGATTTCAACAAATGGTGGCATATTCCTTTAACCTATGTCACATACGTAATGTAACGTATTTAACTTAATGTACTTACGTACATCACTTAAAATTACGTAACAACTGTACTTATTTAAACTCAAATATCTTTTTTAAACCTAACCAAGTACACTTTTTGCCTAAACCTAAACCAATAGTTTTGTTTCAATTCACATAGATAATCACGTGTTTAAAACACATAGCATGGGAACGTATGTTTTTAAGGAGACAGGGTGGGTCTGTGGATGTGACTGGAAAGGACTGTTTTACTTAAAAATTGCAACCGGACAGATGCTGCCTGACTGACATCAACCATAACTGCACTCGGAGCGTGTCACAGCCATGGTGGTCTGATCGCCATTATCTATGTCTTACACAGACATATGTCTGGGGTCTTTCAAATGCCACGCAGATGCCAGACACACTACAGAAGGCCAAAATGCCTTTCTTCTTCTGTGTTGTAAGCTGACAATTTAAAGACAATCCCTCTTTACTGTCTCAAAGGCAAAAATGATAAAAGCCATAAAACAAGGAATGCTTGTTATGTTACTCATATCACAGATTGCTATCTTTTTTTCCCTCCCAATGTGTGATTGAAAAAACACTTAATCACTATTACATACAGTCTATCTAAGTGCAAGAAAAGACAAAAAACATGTAATTTAACAGTAATGGCAATATTAACATGCTTGTTTTCTGTATGTTTTTTTGAAGTTGTGATGCGTTTTCAGTATAAGAAAAAACCCAAACTGCATTATCTTGTGTTGTCACATACGTTGTTGCTATTTGTGAGCAACAGATGTATTCATTTCCACGTACACTCCCAGTTGGGTTATGTTTATGTATTTTGGTATGTTACTTTGAAGAGTTTGGTTTGTATTTGAAGTATAGAAAGTTGGATGGATTTTCAGAAATATCTGCATAATGTTAACCAGGCTAACCAGGCACCAACAGTGGCCTGTTAGACATGTTTTTCACATCAGTGCTACACTCTGAAAAAAATCAATTCCAAGCCTGTTTTCTAATATTAAATCACACCATGTCCGTACAAAACAGAAAGATAAAGTTAATAAGGACACATGTATTCTGTAATATCCGCAGAGGATAGCAAGTAAACTTCTATATTATTACTGGCAACTGTTAGAAAGACGCCTCAGCCTTCTCCTTAGTGTGACCCTATTTATTAAATGAAGCGTGCAGTGCAGCTGAGATATGAAGGTGCAAAGCGAGACTATCTTCAAATGGCTGTGGTCCATTAGCAATACCTCCCCTACTCATAGGTAAGGTCGCTTGGGTGCTCTTTTTTCTGTGTGTCTGATTAATGAAAGCTAATGCGCCTTTGCGTCACATTAAGAGAAATAGAGAAAAGCTACAGAAAAGCAGCACTGTTTAACTAACACAGGTACCGTTAGCTAGAAATAGCTGCAGTGAAAGTGATGAATTGGGCATTACGTTTTAGATGTTGTTTCGGTGCCCACTTAGCCGTGGCTTTTATTTTTTTTAAGTATTGATTTCTGTAGAGGAACGGAGTCTCAGCAGAGGTATTGTGTAAATCAGAGCGCCATTGTGGCTGGTCACACTGCAACTAAAACCAGTTGAAAAATTGTCCTGTCCTGTAGGCTGTTTGATTGGTAATGTGGCTTGAATTGTTATTGGCCTTCCATGGCGGGCCATAAGCCTGTCTGTCTTTTTTAACCTAGCCTTGTGAAAACTCATAAATTGAGTTGAGGTAAAGCCAGGCAGCTCTTTGAAAGGACTTTCCACTCTTTCTCCATTCTTCCACTCTGTCTCACACTTGAGTTGAACCATGTTGAGTTTCTTTTGACGTCTATGGAAACGGGAAAATATATCTAAGTTGTCTATGCCTTTGAGTCATTATTATACGCATTAAGGACACATGACCAAGAGGACAGCGTATCCTTTAGATCAGTGTTTCCCAACCAGGGGTCTGGGCCCCCCTCAAGAGGGCGCCAAAGATCACGGGGGGGGTGTGTGTTTGTCTGCTTTGAGGTTGTCAAAATTAGATTCATACATATAACACACTTTCTAAATCATATATGCAAAAGTATGTATATTAAACTATTTTTAGAAAGATGCATTTTTTTGTATCCTCACTCAAAAATAGTAGACTACTGTGGCCGGGTTAGCTCGGTTGGTAGAGCGGGCACACGTGCGTGGGGGTTTGCTCTTTGGCGCAGCGGCCGAGTGTTCGGCTCCGACCTGCGGCCCTTTGCTGCGTGTCGTTCCCCTTCTCTCTCCCCTTTCATGTCTTCATCTGTCCTGTGGAAGTAGGGGCCTAGAAATGCCCCAAAAATAATCTTTAAAAAAAAATAAAATATATATACAGTATATAGTAGGCTACTTGGTAGGCCACTCCTCTGTGACCTCTCAACCTCTGTGACCAGCGCTTCCATCAGTTTTGTCAGGTAAGCTAGCTAGCTCAAACTCGCTTCCCCTGCAGTCAGAGCATCATTATTTAATGAATGAATCAATGAATGAAACAGGTCTGAGAAACATATTTTTTTCATCAGTATCAAAAAAGAAGAAAAGAACGTAAGGCTAGAACTTTTGGTGCTATTGTAGGACAGGACAGGTCTTGGCCTGGCTTCTCGCGATATCACGAGATCACAGGAGAATCACAGGATAACAGATCACACAAAAATCCATCTTGTCAGGAAACATTATCAGGTTGGGGGAATGGCTCAGGCTTTTCTTAGATCCAAGTGGGGGAGGGGTGTGTGTGTGTGTGTGTGTGTGTGTGTGTGTGTGTGTGTGTGTGTGTGTGTAAGGAAAAAAGGTTGGAAACCACTGCTTTAGATCATCTCTTGGCTGTGCTGATGTGGTCGAAATGAGCTGTTACCCCTTTAATTACCCAAGAAATTCAGATTCAACTTCTCACAAAGATGAATACCATTAGGACTCTGAAATTTGTTGACAGCGGGGAAGAATCAGTCTGATAGATCCTCATCCATCATCATTATCTAGTTTGCCGTTTTTTGCCGTTTTAGTTGACAGCCTCCACTCCTGCAGTCGACACAGTAGCAAACAGAAACTGTAATGATCTGTGTCATTGATGAAAGCTCCCCACATAACTGAGCTGCAAGCGATTTCTACGAACACTGACTCTTAATCATTTCCAACATCTGGAACAACTATGGAATACATAAACAAAGGGCTGGGGTGGGGGGTTGAGGTTGGGTGCCATCATCACAAGGAATTCAAAGGAGAGCGGGGTAGTTTGAGACAGAGTGGAGAGTGTACAAGATGGAATGTAAACAGTACTGACAGATCGGTCAGTAAAGCTCTCTGTTGTCCTGAGGAAGTCTGGTCAAGAGCTGCAGGACCCCCGCCAACAGGCCAGAGTATGAGGAAATGGGATCTCTGCTCTGGGGAGAGCATTTTTCTGCTCGTGCTGCGCTCTTACAGTGTATCAAAGTCACATCTGAGGCTTCCCCTGTATGTTTTCTTCCCCCGATGTTCTGACCCATTGCCTCGCATGCTGCTGGGTTTTTAGATGATGTACAAGTAATGTTCAAACTCCTCTTCCACTTCCTCTTTGCAAAGCCTTTTTCAAAGCTTACCTCACTTAGCCATGCTGAGGTTAACTGCCAGGGGACTTAAGTCAAATAACGGAGTGGAGAGACATTTGAGCCTGTTGCCAAGTTGGAAATGATGAATGAGAACAAAGGGATGATTAAAAATGTTATTGTGGTACTATACAATAGCTTTGCTGCTTCAAAGAGAATAACTAAGTATAAAGCTTGCAAAAAAAATCAAACAAATGTACAGGTCTTGATCGCTTGGGGAAATTGTAGGGGAAGTGAAAAGCAGAACAATGAAAATGCACATAAATCAACTTTTCAAACTTTCATGATCCCCAGAGGATGAAACTGAAACTGTGGTGATGCCCTGACGTTTCATCTAGTCCCACCAGCTGGTCAAAGTTTGCAATTATCCTGTGAAATATCGCAACATTTACTGGATAGATTGGCGCAAATTGTTTGTCCAAACATTCATGGTTCCCAGATGATATCCCCTTATGATTGTGATGGTGATCTCTTGATGTTTCCTTTTTTTCCAAATATGATATAGAACATTTTTTGGAAGGCACTGACAAATTATGTTTTCCTGCTAAATAGAGGTGGCAAATCAGAAAACACTTTTATGTGTCTTTCTAAACTGCATAGACAAATGTATTGTTTGTGTAAATGTATTAATTTGGAGTTGTTGACTCTTTTTGTTTAGTGTTGATTAGCAAATGTTACAATGCTTACATGCTAAACTAAGATGATGAACATGGTAAACATTATAGTGTAACAGTGATATTCTGAATACATTGAATGGGAATGCATAGGTTAAAACACTTAAAATGTGCATAAAAGTATACGTTAAAACTGCCAATGTAAAATGCTGTGAAGCTTGGTACTAACGTTAATGTAACATCGCCGGTGTTCACTCGTTTTATATTGTTTGTATGAGAATGCTATTGCTGCAGTTTAAGAATAATAGTGTTGACGATTGCAGTGTTAAATGTGCAGAAGCAAACAATGTATGTGTTGGTGCAACTGGAGTAAAATTGTAAACAATTCTGGATTAATAATAAAATAATAAATAAAAAGTATTTTGCAAGGTGCATGTGAAAAAAAAAGGAAGAAGAGTCTAAACCTGTCTCTGTGAGGCTGTACTTATGCACAATCACTGTTGGGAAAGTTCACTTTCTACATGAACTAGTTCAAAGTTTGGTTCACAAATTTTAAAATGAACTAGTTCAGTTCATAGTTCATACTTCAAAATTTTGAAGTTCACAGTTCCAAAAATGAACTTAGTTCATAGTTCTTTTTTTCCATATGTTGCTGCGAGCTATTATTTTTCAAAATTATTGCCACAGCCCATAGAGAACCACAGACAGCAATTATTTTATCAGTTTTAACACTGAAACTAAGCGTCAGATTTCATCTTCATATCCAATCAGTCCAACGTGCCGTTTCAGGTTTGCTGTGGATGGGACTGAAGTGCGCATTTTCTTTTTGAAAGCCGGTGGGCAAAGTTTGCACAGAAATGTACGATTTTTTCCCATGCTCACCGACCTCGTCATAAAACTCGTTTAAATGATCATATGAAGCCTCCTTGCTGTTGTCGCCTCCACGCTGCTTTTTGTTTTGATGATGTATGCGGCGGTGCGACACTGGTAGCTGGTGTTGCCAGATTGTTTTTTTTTCCCTGCTACATATTAAGGCCTGTTTACGGTGTGTTTTAGCCGGGTTTTCGCCTGGAAGGCTCTATAGAAATCTGGCACCCTATTGGACGAAGTTTGAGTTCACAGTAATGTTCATCGGGCAGTAATAAGGTACGTTCAGTTCACGTTCGCCCAAAATATGAACCAGTTCATGAACTATTGTTCAATGAACGGGTTCAGGCACAACACTGGGCACAGCACTGCTTTGAGCTACATGTTAAAGGACAATTCTGGCGCAAAATGAACCTAGGGGTTAATAACACGTGTACCGAGTCAACCGTTCTCTGGGATAGGTTTTCATGCTAATCGAAGGTGTCTCTAGCTTGAAACAAGCTAGCGCCAACCACTGATTTGCTTATAAAGCTATTTGTTGGGGCATGGGTAAAGTAAAAATAAATTGTTGTTTCTATACCATTAACAAGGCTAACAAAAATTGAGAACTTTGTAAATGTACAGACAGTTTATCAAAAAAATTAATTATAAAGACAGTAGCGTTCATTGTGTCTGTGTGTTTAATTCTATTTTCCCTTTTTACTGGGATATAAGCCATATCTGCTAAACATCAGCCTTTTTGCATTGTCATTGTGAGCATAATAGCTTGCTTACATTAGCATTTAGCTCAAAGCATCACTGTGCCCAAGTACAGCCTCACAGAGTAGTGAGCTTGGCTGTAAAGATCCCTCATATTGAAAACCTTTTTTTTTTCACTTGAAAATTGTGACTACCTTTGTAGCCAAGCAGCCTCACATTAGAACCTGACTGGAAGGTGATACATATTTATATGCTTGCTCAGGGTGCTATTTACATACCCAGGAGAGGAGCTTTCTTGTCAAAAGCTAATTTCCCCTCCAGATCTAAATCGGTTGACAGGGTTGTTTAAAAACTAACCCTTAGGACGACATTTTAAACATTAAGCTCTGGAGGAAACGACATGCTGGAGAAAAACATATTGCAGTGTTTTTATGTGGCTGCTTCTTCTTATCGCGTGGCCTTATCACAACAGGCTTTTTGAGACACATCAACACCCGCTTGTTCCCAGGCCAGACAATCAAATGGCTTATCGGAGCGCTGACTGTTCGCTATCCACACTCAGATGCAGGGATGCATGCGGGACAATTAAGGCACGTATGCTGAGCCTGTTGTCAGGTTAGAGAGATCTGTAAGACAAGAAGCCATCAGTCAGGTCCTGACCTGTCTAATAAGAAATTTCTGCTCCGGAGAAGTGTCAGTGATATGAACGATGCATAATGTTCAGTGTCACTGCCCTATTTGGTTGGCCTTGTCATAAAACGCAAGATGTGGGCTATAGAGGAGATACAGATTTACAATGGAAGGGTTTGTTGTTGACTTCACTGTGTATAACACAAGATTGTATTTTGAATATTATGGACATTTATGATAAAGCTATACTTGTAAATCACTGCAGAAATATGTGTCCTGTTGATTGCGTGCCCTTTATTACGTAATTGCAATTTAACATTTGCATATAAAATCCTGGCCCACTTTGCGCACAGCACAGAGCAAAAATCCATTCAATCCATGCACATTTCGCATTTGCTGTTGCTTTTCTAATGCTTCCTGGTTGTCCATTTCTTTCAGTCTATATTTAAAAAAAAAAAAAATAACAACTCTCTCCAAAGATTATAAACCAGAAGACCAAGGCTGTTATCTGTGAGACAAAACCTGGAGCTGCTCCACTCAGGATTGACAGCAGAGTCTTTGTTAGAATTTTGACTTCAAATCCAACTTTACTTTCTTGCAGTTATGGAAAAGGATGTGTTTGCTTTTCCATGTAAATATACTTTGGCTACTACCACTCTTTCCACAAGCTTTTACCTCCTTCGTGAAGCAATGCCTATCATTAAGAATGTCTTGTTTCTTTCTGAAAAGAGACTGCAGTGTTCAACAACATACACACATTCTGCTTAAATTGTATCTGTTTCCTATGCAAATATCTACATGAATTATTAATGCATAGAGATTAAGCAAAGTTCTGTTATATGACGCTCAGAATAAGAACCAACCGATGGCTTTCTGACAAAGATGAACTACCTCACGGTTCTACCTAATGCCTTTCCTATATTATGCATTTACTGTATATACAGCAAATCTGTTTAGTCAGAAACACAAATAATTGTGGATTTAACAGACATTTGTTGTTCATGATCTACATAATCACAGCATGTGATTTAGAGATGCTATTAGTTTCACTGAAAACAAAAGGAACAAGAGTCTAAACCTGTCTCTGTGAGGCTGTACTTAGGCACAGCAGTGCTTTGAGCTTAGAGTTTAGATTCACTGCCCGAGCCCAAACCCAAACTGGACCCGAGCCGACCCATGGGCCGAGCCGACCCACGGGCCGGGTCTTGGCCGATATTTCCCGCCACTATCCGCGGGCCCGGCCCTTGATCAAGCATTTGTGTTTTTTTAATCATTACTTTATTAGCCTAATTGGGTGGGGAGAAAGCTATGCCATAATCATGCGCAGCGTCTCCTCCACTCGCATGCATCACACCGGGCCAGCTGGCCTGTATGGTGGAGCTTAAGTGCAACACGGAGCTTGAAGATGTAAAGAAAAAAACATAAACAGGAGAATCAGCCTACCTTTGAGCAAGTTTGGAGGAAAGTCGGAGGTATGGAGCCATTTTAAACAAGTCGTGGGCAGTGACGACATGTTGGCTTTGTCGAGCGCATTAAGTGTGGCACGCTGCTCGCCTATCACAGCAAAAAAAACGGGGATGATGAACACTTCGTTACTTCTCCAAGCATACCCCTTCTAAACAGATTTCTGCAGTTCAAACAACTCGGAATTGTAGTTGAGAACGTCAGTTATAACGGCCCACGTATTCAAAAAAATGTTGGATTTAAATCGGGCTCATAATTACAGTTAAGTTGACCGTTCCCTGGGATATGTTTTCACGCTAATCGAATGTGTCTCTAGCTTGAAACAAGACAGCGTAAATCACTGATTAGCTTATAAAGCTATTCTTCGGGGCACAGGTAAAGTAAAAAGAAATCGCTATTTCTATACAATTAACAAGGCTCAAAATAGCACCACACTTCCACAGCAGCATAATGAGGGTCCCTACATGTAACTACAAACTCTGACCAGCTGATAACGTACAGTAGGCCGCTCACACCTAATCAGACTAATTGAAGCCAGATGGTGTGTCAGCTGAATGTGAGCCCTACATATATCCTTTCATCAAATGTGTTCACCATTTGCCTGAAGAAGACCCAGTAGGATCGAAACGTTGCAGTGTTGCGGACATTACATTCTTTTTGTTTTAACGTACAGTAGGCTTCATCCTCTGGGGAGCATGAATCTCTCTCATAAGGTAATGACAATCCATGAAATAGTTGTCGAGATATTTTAGTTTCGACCAAAGTGGTGGACTTAAAGGTCCCATGACATGGTGCTCTTTGGATGCTTTTAGGCCTTAGTGGTCCCCTAATACTGTATCTGAAGTCTCTTTTATATAGACCTTAGTGGTCCCCTAATACTGTATCTGAAGTCTCTTTTATATAGACCTTAGTGGTCCCCTAACACTCTATCTGAAGTCTCTTTCCCCAAAATTCAGCCTTGGTGCAGAATTACAGCCACTAGAGCCAGTCCCACAATGAGCTTTCCTTAGGATGTGTCATTTCTGTGTCTGTAGCTATTGAGGAGGAGAGAGGGGGGGCAAGGTGGAGGGTGCTGGTGTGGCCTTGACCAACTGTCACTTTCCTTGTTTGAAAGCCATGATGTCTCTCTCTTTCTCACGCCAAATTCTCTGGGCGGGCAAAGCAGAGAAAGGGGAGGTAACCTTGCTCCTTATGACCTCATAAGGAGAAGATTCCAGATCGGCCCATCTGAGCTTTCATTTTCTCAAAGGCAGAGCAGGATACCCAGGGCTCGGTTTACACCTATCACCATTTCTAGCCACTTGGGGACCATAGGCAGGCTGGGGGAACACATATTAATGTTAAAAAAACTCATAAAGTGAAATTTTCATGCCATAGGACCTTTAACATAGGGGGCAGCTTCTCTGATGTTCAATTGTAGTAAAAGAATTATATTAATTAGCTTCCCTGCCTAGTTCCCTCCCAAATCTATAACACACAGAGTATGTAGTTTACATCATAAATGCCAACAATCTCCTGTGTCAAAAGAGATGAAGCAGTTAAGATGGGAAACAGATGTAGCTTGAGATAGACTTTAGTAGTTGAGGTGGTTGACAACAGCACTGTAGTTGGCGTAGGCTTAGCAACATAGACTGATGTACACACACATGTATAGTGGTGATGAGCAGGGAAATAAGTCAATATCTTCCAGTATCACAATGTGTTATAATATAGCTGTCGAATGAGTGTTTGTGAAGCTCTGAGGGTATTGTATTGGTCTAATGTGTACTGTATGTCAGTTTGTTTAGCATTTTACACAGGAAACATAGATCCAGTCACATTTTAATGTCCTGCGGATGTCCTGAGTCCCCACCCCCCCCACAAAAAAAAAAGCTTTGGCCTACTCAGTAATGCATTTTTATGGTATTAGAAAAGTCCAAAAGTGCAGTAATCTTAAAATGGAGCACCAAATATACAAAATCCAGTGGACCATCTTATGTTAAATATAGACACATGGTTATTGTGATTGCTTTTAATCATTGCCTTGATTTAAGGAACGCCACTCATGATCAACACCCTGAAGGAGTAATCTTTAGCAGATGTTCTTCAATGCCTTGTCCAAAAGTGTTTCATTTTGTGCTTTGACAGAGCTAAAATAGAACATCAATTGCTACCACTGCATAGGGTCAATTTGAAGTTGTCATTTCTTTATGAGAAAGGATTTTAGAAGAACTTCTCTTTGATCAGACACCAGTTCCTCTCTTTATTCTGGGAAGTGAAGTCATTTCTCTCAACATTAAATTCCATTTTCCTGCAAAGATGATGACTTGGAGCCAGACAGGAGCAGTGAGCCGAATTAAATCTAATAATTCACACAATTATGTCAATGTAGAAGTGCAAATATAATAATACAGAGTATGCATGTGTACTGTTGCAGAATACGTTGTATTATCTTTCAGCTGGACTTCAAATGTGACTTGAAGGGGTCTTGAATTTTGCTGATTGCGTTCTTGTCCATTAAAACATTTTCCATGTCCTGAAAGACTTGCTTGGATCTGTAGTGTGGTACCATTCTAAAAATGAACCAGCCTTCATTTCACACATGAAACGTCGGAGGCCAGATGCTAAAGGTTTTGACGCTGCCCAGGCAGGTTTACTGATGCAAGTTGATGTGATCCCCTTGAGCATAACACCAGTATGAGTCTGCATCCTGTGTCAACTCCTTGGACCTCAGCATCTGTTCCTGTTTAGTATCAACACTTTCAGCACTTCCATCAGCCATATCAGGCTCTTGGCTACCTTAACCATCTTTACAAAATCTCAAGTTACAATCAAGTCAAAAAAAGTGACCTTTAAAGGTGTCACTTGACTTCATAAATAAGAGTTTTTTTGTGTTGCTGTTTTTAATGAAGTCTTCCTCGGGCTGACAAACTTATAGACAGTAACAAAATGGACCAACAGATCCCGTTGCTCTGGACGGAGACCAGTGAAGTCTATTAGAAGCACTTTTCTGGTGATGGCTGAGTGTTACTGAGCAGCCTCCAACTGAGCTTGAAGACGTAGATGTGACGTGAGCAACCTGTCTGAAAGTTGTAAGTCTTCTGTTAGCTGTGCCAAGAGAAATCTCAATCATTCCCAATCTTACAGAGACGGAGAGCGTAGGTATATGTAAGATGATAACATAGGCACAGGCTAATTATTGCTAACTGAAATGCTAATTAACATTAGTAATTAAACTTAAACAGCTAATCTAAGTCGAAACTGCCTGCGAGCTTCTCCTGTACTATATGGTAATTTGTCTACCATGCAACAGCAAGTCGCGTGGTTATGACACAATCGTTAGCCTATTTTTACAAAAACGTCTGCTACGGAGCCATAACGTGAGATACAAGGTAATGGAGCCTTTTATACATTGTCATGCTTCTTTAGAAATAAACAATGGACAAAAAATAGTCTTTAAATGCTTCAGATGTAAAGTTATTCGCTGTCAAAGTGACGTCAAAATGAATGGCAGTCAATGGAATGCTAACGGCGGGTGAGTGCTTGTTAGCATCAAAATGGCGCCATAGAAGGTACCCGTTGTGGAGAGAGGCTTACCCACTTGGACAAACTGCATTACAGTGCCGTACTTGTGCATTGTTTGAAGAGCTCTTGACCATACTAGACTACAACTCTCTTTCCTTCTGTTCTTGCACAATGGTCAAGATTACAAAGGCAAACATTGGTTTGTCCTGTCATCCATCAAACTGGCTAACACTAATGCAAACTGATGTTGGGTTATCTTGTGGTTGTGTCATGTATTCTGTTGCACTGTAGGTCAGTTACCCACTGGGAGTATAACAACGTCTGGACTGACCTCAGAGACTGCAGAAAGGTACTGACCGTGGCCCAAAAAATGTCTCTTTGGGTTAGTCTGACCTGAAATGTTTCGCTGCAGGTCATGGTGCTGATGATTCCGCGTCAGAGGGAGCAGAAAAGAGCCCAAGAGATACGCTCCAAAATTCCTCTGTCCTTGACTGTGGGGATTCTGACAGCGTTGATTCATTCTGTCATGCTAACTCATCTCATGATGTAAATCTCCAAAGGACGAATACGCTGCTGTTCTTTCTCAGACGCCACCTGGCCCTTGTGTCCTCGCTGACTTTCTGACCTCTAGCTCAAAAACGCCACTGGGAAGTTTACGGAGGCTGCTGTATTCAGAACTACAGTATTTTGTAATGTTAAAGATGTTGGCCTTAGGCGGTAGTTCAAATATGAATGCAAATTGGAGTTGAAAACAAGCCACATTCTTCATGAGCTGAACAGCCGCATTTACCAGAAACCCTTTGTAGGGTTTTCAAACCAAGAGTGGCTTAATCTAAGAAGATTTGCTGCTGTTACTTCACCAAGTAACAGCAGCAATGGTCATCCAGGTCAACATCAAGCTCCAGCCACCTCCCCTGAGCAGCTTGCATGTGAACAGAGATTGGACAGAGTAAAGACAGCTAAATTAGACCTTGCAGATAGTTGTGGAGGGACTTTCCTCTCAGAATCAGCAGGGAAATGAGGAGTCAGAAAATCAGATGGAGTAGATTAGCGGTCCAGAAGCCAGTGCGGCTGGGGAAAATGTGCCTCTGATGATAATGAGTCTAACAGGGCATCCAGTACACCCTCACCGCTGCTCCGCTTCCTCATGATGTTGCAGCAAAGGTACTGACTAAGACAGGCTTTAACCCAAACTACTGTATATTCTACAGGAGTCATGTTGTCGCTGCTACTGTGTGTATTTCCGTCCCAGAAGTACATTACAAACCGTAGAGCTCAAAGAAGTCTTGTGCATCACTTAGACTCAAATGGCATGTGGCTGACACCATCCAGGCGTTGTTTACACATCTGAGAGTCTCCCATCAGATGGAGGAGGGTGAAAGGAGAAAAGACACAATATAAAGTGGAGCTTATCAGCAAATTTGATTGTGACAAAGCTTGTTCTCTCCCGTTCTGGAAAACTCTCAAAATAAACAACTACTGACCTAGAAGCATTCTCCCTGCCATCTCAAACATCACATGGCACAACCCAGCCGAAGTCCACAAACCACTAAATTACATACGTAATATTCCCTCTGCTGGACTGTTGAATGTGAATGTGTTGTAAGTGAAAAATCAGCGAAATGTTGAGAGCCGTAGACAAGCAGGCACCAAATAATTGAACGTCACGACTCAATTAAACATCTAAGTCATGTCAGTGTAGGTTAGGCAAAAAAAAAAGAACATCTGGATGAACCACTTTTTCTTGTTAACATGGATTCTCCGCACAGGTCTTGCCTTCATGTTGTTATTTACAAGTCTGTGTCAAAGTAACAACAAGTATTGCACAAGCCAGCATGAGAGCGCAAGCCCCATAATTGCCAACCACTGGAAGAGGAAATGTAATCATATACAAAATACAAATTATGGCCCAATAAAGATTAGGTAACAGCATGAACAAATTAAAGTGCTGTGAAAACGGAAGGATTAGCGCAATTACACTCATTACGCAACATCCATCTCTCTGACCGGAGTCTGGGCTGAAGAACACTGAGAACAGGAAGGCGGAATCCATAAAAGTGGAGGAGGGAAAAGGCAGGATTGTGAGGAATGCTGGAATCTCTTAATGCACACATGCAGGATGGAGGCAGAAAATAGCAACATGTCTGAACAGCAGTTGGAGGAATACTGAGTGGGAGCTAAAGACACAGTCGCTGTACAACTCCCTCTTGCTGCAGGGCTTCTAAAAAAATGACATAATTGATACACAATGGAGAAATGTCAAATGAGAAGATAATGTTTTTTAAAAGGGAACATCTGCCTCATGAGTCAAATTGGAGTCTCAGTCTTATCTGGACCAGGTTACTTGACGAGCGACGTCTCAGATGATGAGGAAGCTCAGAAAATAAAAGCCTCCCTGGCACTGAGCCAGCTATTTATTGTTTCTTCAAATTAAAATCAGTTCTGCACAGTTGAACAACAGGGAAACCTTCCCAATCAGCGACGGTAATGACAGAACATTATCCTCTATTTTACTTTTGCATACCTACATGACCATCCATGCGAGTCCAAGCATCTAAACACCTTGATTTTAAGCAAATTCTCCTGTTTCTTTCAAAACCTTGAAATGTGAGCTTTTTGGGGCGGATCCTGATAATACTGATGATGCTGACGATCACAGTTATGATAATAATTAGAGAGGCAACAGAGGTGCTATTGATGTCAGTGGGTGGCGATTACAAATGCTGATTGGGATAATGAGGACAATAATGATGATAACAATTATTACAACAATTAGGGAAAAGTGGAAAGAGAGAGACAGACACATGGATCAGTGTTTTCGCATGACCTCATCTTGTTAACGTC
The DNA here is from genome assembly GCF_004354835.1 of Perca flavescens. NCBI lineage: Eukaryota > Metazoa > Chordata > Actinopteri > Perciformes > Percidae > Perca > Perca flavescens. Next base: position 36,288,609 of record NC_041334.1, read on the forward strand.
TCATTAGGGAATATACAGGTTATGCTCACTTGTGTCAGGGCAATTATTATGAAAGGTTATACACACACATAATGAACTAAGTACATACCAGATGCTGCTCTATAGAAGACTGCGTGACAGAACAAGAAAGGATCATGAAGTCATCTCGCTATTTGTCTGATTTTATATGATTTCATGTTATTTGGCGCATGCAGAGGCACCATGGCAGACTTTTACAAGCATAAGTCAGCCATTGTGCTAAAAACAAAGGAACTGACTTCCACAACTTAATTGAAAATGTGTGATGAGGGAACAATTCGTGTCTGAGTGAATCTCATGCTGCTACTTTTAATCAGCGCAACTCCTAAAAGTAAATTTTCCATTCTTCTCCATCTCTCTCTCTCTCTCTTTCTGAACCAGTGATATTACAAACCTGTCAGAGCCATAGCTGTTAAATGGCAAAGTTAAAGGCAAACAGCATTGAACAGAAAAACAAACAAAATGACTTCCTAAATGCACAGCTGAATCGCTGGAACAAGAGGACAAGAGGAAACTGAGGCATTTAAGCTCACGCACATCCTTCTGAAGTTCAAGGGGAGAAAAGTGAAAGGAAATCTGAACACATGACCCTCTTAAAAGATACGCCTCAACTGGCCTTTTGTATTGGCTTCGCTTGACAGACACCAGGTGCACAAAGAAAAATTCTTTTGGGGGGGGGGTGTGGGGATTTTAAAGGCTTCGAGCCGAGATGGGTTCCACATTAGAGACAGCACACATCATATCAAGCATTTGGAGAAAACTATTCAAATCACATAACGATACAGAAAAAGAGACATTATTTTTTTTAATAACATCAACCAACTGAACGACCTACAGTATATTTGATAAAAGGTTCTTCAAGTTGAACTGAAATCTAATTTATTTTTGCTAATACTTTTGCTTATTTACTTGTGGCCTCATTTGGTCAGATTTCCAATCAACTAGCTTCCACTTTCCGAGTGGACGCAAGTTAGCGTAGCTTTCTCGCTTCCAATTTTGAGTTAGCCCAGCTTGAAGGCTTCCACCATTTTCCAAGTCGAATAAAAACTTAACAGCAAGATGTGTTGTCCCAAATGTTGTAAACTAGCAGCTGAGAGCCAATGCTAAGTGGGCTTGTTGAAAAGAACCAAGAACGCTTATTAACGTTGGTATAGGATTATGATATGCTCCAGTCAGTAAAGCACCGCAGAAGTTGACAGCGCGTCTTCTAGCAACGCTGGCTCTCAGATTTCAGTAAACCGCTGCCATGGAAACGCCCACCAGAGGCCTGAAGCTTAGACACTGTTTCCACAAATATGTCCAAAAAGAGATTCATCCTCATTTGAAACATTTTTAAATTACACACAATAGCTGCATTACAAGCTGCATTTCATTACATAAAAGTGAGGAGTTCGACTTTACAAGCAGCAATGAACGGACAAAAACCATCAGCAAAAGTATTAAAACACACACACACACACACACACACACACACACACACACACACAATCCAACATGAAAAGAAAGACAGGCTCTAATATGAGATAATGGATTCTGGGTCAACACCTGGTAATCCTTACATCAGTGAAGGGGAGGGCCTTGACATTTTCCAGAAAGGGCAATACAACATGCCTATAATAAGAAGGTCAACTAAATTTCAAATAGGGGCAGGTTGGAACAAAGAAAGCACACAAACAGAATATGTGAAGCCTTTACATTTAAAATCGGAAAACAAACATATTATTCCATCTAGAGTTGAAGGCAAAGCTGAAAAGAAGGAATAACTTTTGAAATTAAATTGCGTGTTCTCATCTGTGGCAGCTACAGCTTCTGTTGAAAATGTTGAATGGAGCTTTTAATCACTGGGTTGGTGATTTTTGAACTTCTAACCAGATAATCTTGTTTTGGCAATGACAGTAAAACGTTCTGCCTCAGCTGCATTTATAGGTTGGCTTTGGTTGCTTGTGTGTTAGTATGTGCGCGCATGCATGTGTAAAACCACAGTCATTAAATGAAATAGCGTATGTAGTCAATGTTTCAGATGATTTCTCTATTTATAGACGTGTAGAGGATATGGTTGACCCATAAGAACTTTTCCTTCCGGATGGTCTGTTCTATGTCTACAGACAGCCCATTTGGTTCAATTCCTTTGGAGGCAAATTGAAAATACCAGTGTAATTCAGACACTGAATTAGAGCAAACAAACTTCAAAGGACAGAGAGCTAGTCATGTCAGCCAATGTATAGTGGTATTTTCAGTCACATCCCAATCTGATTGGCTGTGATACGGGTGAGAGTGAGAGGCCAGAGATGATGGAGGACTTCTGTGTTCTGGCTGTGCGTTTGGCAACACAATAACGCCCCCTGCTGTCTGACCAATCCCTCCCCCACCCCCCACCCCCTCCCCCAAACATACACACACACACACACACACACACACACACACACACACACACACACACACACACATCTCACACCCTGCTGCTCCATCCACCCTGCCTGGCTGCTGAGAGCATTGCCTGGCGTGGTGCGTGACCTCACGACTCTGCCGCTCTTCACGCAGACCCATCACAATAATGAACTCCTTGACCCCTCGAGCCCTTTTATCACCACACAGACTCTCACGAAGAAAAAAAAATAAATAAAAAAACCTTGCCTGAGCGGTGCATTCCTCACGGTTTGGCTTGGAGAAAACCCTCCGAACCACATCTGGTTTTGCTTTGCTGAGATCTCTCCCCACATTCAATTGGGTCTTAAAAATACGGTTTCAAGTAATAAATGAAGGGTTGTGCTGCTTATTTGTACACTGTATGATGAAATTACAAGCGCTTTAATTGGTTACATCCATAATTGCATTGGAAGTAATTTATGTACTGCCTTAGGGATGCCAAATGAGAAATACTAAAATGATAATAGCAGTGGAATAAGTAAAGATTTATTGGATCTTCTCTGTAGATCCTGTCATTTCAGCCCAAGGGACATTTGTGCAAGCAAGCACTGATGGAATTGGTTAGGGCGATGGCATGCTGGAGTGTATGTGTGTGTGTGTGTGTGTGTGTGTGTGTGTGTGTGTGGGTGTGTGTGTGAGACACTGAGTCGTACTATTATTAGAGAGCCACTGGAGGGCAGTGAAAGTACTATTTGTGGCAGGCAGGATCATCACTGTTCAAGTATGTGCATGTAAGCCCAGTAAACAATCAGCAGGGTGTGAAAGAGAGGTCATGCATCATTGGCTTCTAAACACAAGCATGGAGCTCTGCCTTGTCTGTCCCACCTTGTCTCTCCTTCTCTGTGCTTTCCCATGACCTACTGCCGTGCAAATTTAGGAGACTGCAGAGCTGTTGGTTGAAAATATTCAAACTGTGATACACACATGAAATTGGCTTCGAGCGTTTGTTGTTTGTGTTGTGATACGGCATATGATGGGCACAAGAAAAGGGTTCAGTCCTACAGAGCTTCGGAACAGAGAGTTATCGTTATGGCCGTAGCTTTACAATAATAACAGCTTGTTACTGCTGTTTTTCGGGGGACCCGTTCTTTTGTATGTAAATTAACTGAGACAACTGTAGAAGGAAATAATATATACAAATAATACAACAACATAATGAATGGAAGTTAAGCAGACATACAATATACAATGTAAACGCTCTGTTGAATATATCTTTCATCAGGCCTGCCTGTTTGCCTGTCCAGACTTTCCAGTGATTGGCAGGCACACAAAACAGTTTTTGGTAACAGCAGTAATTCTACTGTAAAGCCAACCAACAGGCTGCAGCTCTCCATGCAATATGTATCTGTCTTATAATAGAGATATATCACAAAGTGCACCAAATGACCATTTACAATACCATCACATGAAAACTCTCAATTTGGGCACTGAAAAAGAAAATCTTTTGAGTTTCTAGTGCAGGATCACATTCCACACAGTTGACTAAACTGCTTCCCGAGAGGACAAAGGTAGCACCATTGTATTAAAAATTCAAGGCCGGTGAGGTGGAATTGAATTTAGAGTCAGGGTGTACAGCGGCATGAGAACCGTGGGCTGCTGGGTAAACTGGATTCATGTTTTAAACTTTAACAGTCAAAGCTTAAGGCTTTTCTCGTATCTGGCGCTTCAAAAGTGTCTTTTTAGTGCAAATCACAGCACACTGCTCTGTAGTCTTAGACACTTGCAAAGGTCACTCATGGAACGACCTCAACTGTTATGAAAAAACTCATTCTGACAGCACGGACAGCTGATCGAGTTGACACCATTTTCTTTTTTTTTTCCTGCTGTCATTCACCTGTTTATTCACATTACATCAGTGGGCAACCCCCTGTGGGACTGCATCATAAAGTTGATAGGTAGCATCACTGTTCTCCTCCAGCCTTGGCTAACCTTGTACATTCCCACCCTGAAACAGTGTTTGCATTGATTGCTTTGTGATATCCTACAAAATGCAAATGTCCTTCAAAGTTGTCTAGTTTGGTTTTTATTGTTTGCTTTTGCAATGCAGATCAAGCAAGCAAAAGCTCTAGTGCCTAACTTTTTGACATTAATGAACGTCTGTTACATTCAAGCCAATGCCAAATGAGTTGATACAAAGCTAATTAAGACTATTAGCTCCAACCAACTCTCTCTGTATTTCTCAGTATGACTATGTTCAGAAGATTGGGTCATCCGGCGACTTTCGTGCGCATAAACTCAAGTGAAGGTAATTACTTCTTCTGAAGAGTCCGTCATGTTTTTTTAATCCTCCGTGTCCTCCTTGGCTACTAGCAACTACGTGGAGGACGGGTGGGGGCTGTGCGCGATCACGGAAGGCTTGCATCATGTGGACGCGCCGACAGAATGGTTGTCATTACTTAGGATTCCTCATGGGGGCGACAGAAACTACGCACTATAGCTTTAAGATGTAAGAGGATCCATCTCGCAAATTAGAAATAAAATTAGAAGCCTAGAAATCTAGACAGCAAATTTAGTTTGCAGCCAGAGGGGGGGTCTAGGCACTCTCTGTTGACTTGCGAGATGGAAAAACCAAACTTTAGTCAGGCCAATCACATCGTGTATAGAGTCGGTGGGTGGGCTGATGGCTGCTGCTGCTGGGAACAGCGGTCTTCTGGAAGACTTGCGGTGTTAAGCTTTTCTTTGAGAAAAGAACGGCATTGAAATCCCCCTTTTAAAAAAGACCGCCCCTTTGATTGAGCCCTGCCAATGGTGAGTTCCCATACCCAACATCTTGATGTGGGTCTGGCTTGTCAGGCTATCTCGCAATTACATTTTTGGAAAAATATTTTCAAAATCTCTCAATCTGGTTATATAAAGCACACAGATTAATGCTTTTTGAGTCATCATACCAAGTTTGGCTGCAGAGCTCCTAATAACTCCCTGATGCCCCTGAGGTAGAGGGAAATGACAAAATGCCACAATTCAGAGGATTATTACGATTCAAATTAATAAGATACCACTTATGGGAAAGCATGCATTTTTTTTTTTTTTTTTATCAAATTCTATCACAGACCGATTTATAAACACATACAACAAGGGTTGCTCAAATATGAGCTAATGGTGGTAATGGTGCGAATTTCTGTTCTGGCCTCACATACAGGAAATATTGTGCTCTTCAATTATTTTAAATTATGTGTATCATAAATAGAACATGAGATCAACAACAAACGGATTGCCAATGGTGCCAAGAGGATATCTGAGGGCCAATTTGCTGAAGAAAGATCCGGCATCTGAGCAGCTGATCCCTTCAGATAAGAGCACAAAGCTCATTTTCTGCTCCTTACAAAAATATTCCGCCCGTACAGGCTTTGTGTTTTTCGTATTACCTTCCCAAGGTTATCGGGGGGCAACCATCGCCATTCAGTTTACAACTAACAGGTATTAATGGCTAAAGCAATCCAAAATCCATACTTAGTTATAGAGGAATACAAGACAGATGAAATCCACTGTGTGCAGAGAGGTGCACCCCTACGGCTTCTCAATATCTTCTCAGTTTTGCAGATATTGCAGTAAATTACATATTCTAGGAAACTATTATGCCATATAACGTTTTTTTTGCAATTAATCATCTATGCATTTAGAAATACATTTTATTCAATCTTAATTTCTCAACATCACAATAAGGTAAAAAAAAGAAGTAATAAAAGTAGAGGTTAGTTTTACATATTCTCTAAAGCAGCTATGTCCTGTGATTTATTGTGTCATGGAAATAAACAACTTTTATATATACAGTATATACTAAGCTACAGCAATTTAAGCCCAAACATTTTAAGTAGAAATGTGATAATTTGCAAATCCAACTGTACTGAAATAGAAGCACTGTGGGCAGATGTGTCATGTTGAGGAAAGGCTTACAAGCCTTCATTTAGTCAAAGATACAAATTAGAGTATACAGCGACTCTCCACCCAAAATCTTTAAAGTCTTTCAAGTATTAAACACTGACCTCATGGCTTAAAAGGTTCACAGTAAAACGGTTTGGGGAGAGATTGTGATCAGTTTGCATTCCTGTCAGCCATAATACATTTAATTGGCGAAAAGTTTTCTCAAACTACTCCTGCAGCATAATCCACATCTCCACTGTCCATCTGTATGATCAGTATGTTCCAAACTGTCATCGTTTTGCCAGAAATGGTTAAATGCCCCTTCTCAAAGCTCTGTAATACCTCTTTTACACCAATGACCCGGGTTGGAGCAGGGTTATCTGACCAGCTTTTAACCCTTCTTTTGTCAATTCAAACCAAGCCAGTCTACTCGGGTGGATCCCTGGTCATGACAATTCAGACACAAACTGGGTCAAAACCCGGGAGCGATGCGTACCAATTACCATTACCTCACGTGCTGGAAATAGAAGGGGGAGGTTTACACATCATATTCAGTGAACAGTTATTCTCGCTTTGCCAGTCCTTCCTCCACACCGCTGTGGAGGAGGGTCTGGCTTAGAGCTGGGCAATATATCGATATTGTTATATGAGACTAGATATCGTCTTAGATTTTGGATATTGTAATATCGTAATATGGCATAAGTGTTGTCTTTTCCTGGTTTTAAAGGTTGCATTACAGTAAAGTGATGTCATTTTCTGAACTTACCAGACTTTTGTTACGGTTCTATTATTTGCCTTTACCCACGTAGTTATTATATCTACATTACTGATGATTATTTATCAAAAATCTCATTGTGTAAATATTTTGTGAAAGCACCAATAGTCAACACTACAATATCGTTGCGGTATCGATATCGAGGTATTTGGTCAAAAATTTGATTTTCTCCATATTGCCCATCCCTGGTCTGGCTAGTCCACACAGCATTTTAGAAAGAACACAGACTTGCTTAAACAGCATTTAACATTACAGGGCTTTACGAAATAAAATCACATAGTAGCCTCAAAATGGGACAATATACCGAACAACACTTACCGGAAAATGACGAGTGGGATGAGCGTGATGAACGCAACACATGGCAGCTGATTGGACGAATGCGTCACGTGGGTCTGGCTGCTCCCGAATAAAAAACAGACCATAATGGCGGCTCTTTCGGAATACAATCTCGTATTTTACGAAAATAATTCACTGAAACTTGTTTCTGAAAACATTTAAAGCGAGAAATAGGCCATACAGTTGCTGAGTTTTATTTTGATCAACAAAGGTCAGTTTAAAAGATTTTCGTCAGCTTTTGAGAGGCGGCGAGCCGAGCGACTGCTACTCCATTGTTCCACACTGAACTTTTTGACCGTTTTTAGGGGGTCATCCGGGTACTTTCAGTGCACTGACATTTTGCGTTATCTACGCTATATACTTAAAACTAAGTGTTTGAAGTGTGCAAGTAGGCGGTTTGAGACACAGCCACTGTAAGTGAAGCTGGCTTGTAGCATTCCGACCACGTTTAAATAACTACTAATTACAATCTTCATCCAGTATGAAACACGGAAAAGCATTCATACATTGTACTGACATTATTTTGACCAGCATATGTATGTTTTTGCTAGCGACTAACCTGAAAAGAACAGGAAAATGATGAGACCGGTGTTTCCTTCTCTCGCTTCTGCCAGACTAAAGATGAGAGTCGGCCACAGGCCACAATATGCCGTCCCCCTTGTGGTGGAAATTTGAAATACAGCTTACAAAATGAATTTACACCAAATACTTATAAAGCAATATACATATGCCAACTATTCAAAACATACATAATTAAAACACATAATGTGACCACACGTTGCTGGGCGTCACGCAATGACGAATCTTACTCTATTCTACTCCATGTTAAGATCACACTGACATTTGTAATAACGCAAATTACTAAAAATATCTTTCCTGGAACATTACTAAACAGTATGTTGAGTGCTAAGTTCAAAGAAAATATGATTGCCTACCGTGTTAATTTAATAATTTCAGCTTTCAGTTGTAAATGAACATAAGTGCATAAGCTTTAGAAGATGTACAAAACCAAGTCATGATGATAGAAGTACCCACGCTGCCCACCCACCCTGGTAAATTTTCTGTGGGAGCTGTAGGTCATAGTATGTTAACAAAATGAATCGTTGTTTAACTTTGTTAAAATCACAGGTCAAGGTTTCAACTTCTAATAGCAGCTGATGCGGTGGATAGATATTTGTCTTTGACTGATTAAAGAAATTAAAGAAAATTGAGAGGTTGCATTGAGTTACAGAAGCCCGTGGAACAGAGGCTAGCCCAGATGTCACGCCATGACTTCAACTCGCTAATCAAGGCAAGGCAAGGCAATTTTATTTGTATAGCACAGTTCAGCAGCAATGCAATTCAAAGTGCTTTACCCAAGACATAAAAACACGGTCAGAAATTCATACAAATTGGTAACAGATAGAAAGCAGTTAATACGAAGAAAAACAAATGAATAAAAATATGATTTAAGAAAATCAGTGTTAAAAAGAAAGGTCTTCAACCTTATCAATCAAGCTAACTACAGTTGCTCTCTCCATGAAGGGACTGCTAACTGCTAACTTTTCACAACCCCAAATCCTTCTAGTCTACAGATAGTGAGTGTCACAAATCACAAAATGTACTCTCTGTTACCACCGGCTCACAGGCCACAACAAAAAAGGGAGATGCGCAGTGACACAAACTGACATTTATTAAATAATAGTGCAAACAGAAAGACGACGAGGTGTGGTTGTCAGGATCAGTGATGTATGAGAGTGTGCGGATCCAGTGAACAATGTGTGGTGCACGTTGTCAGTAAAAAAGGAAATAACTAAACATGGAATGAAATCATGATGGTGCTAGGTGAGAGGCGGAGTTGAAAAGACTGGGAGGAATGGCCAGTTGCTCCCAGTCATCTCGTTAGCACCTCAGCCACAGACCTGCAAGTTCACAAGGCAAGACGACAGGCTCTGGGCCGTCACACTCTCTGACGTTAGCTTGCGCACAGTACTTGATCCATAAATGTTTACACTGGCAGTGAGAAACCTACAGGGAATGATGTGTAGTTTCCACATTTAAAGTGAGATGCTTTAACCTGATGCACCCTTTAGAAAACAGTGTTGGAACCTAATGAAAAGGGAACAAAACAAGCAGGGTAGTGCCAAACGATCGTATGATGAGCGTCTCTGCTGCCATGCACGTATGTGACAAAGCACACTGACTTAGACTATAACCGTGAGACACTGTGATGCATTGACCACACAGATGAGGCCAGATGATAGTGGTTTACCAATGCCCTTTGATCACACACACGCACACGCACACGCACACGCACACGCACACGCACACGCACACGCACACGCACACACACACACACACACACACCGGATATGGCTGAGCATCCTATTTTTACATTTTATCTCTGATTGCTTTTAACAGAGCCTCTTCTGCGCTGTGCTACGCATCTGCCATATTATCAATCTCCGTTCTTCATAACCAGTGGCAGTGTTGGGGGCTGTCTGCAAGATGAGCACAGAGGCTCAATGGAATAAAGCTGTGAATTTGTATGTGGCTGAGTGGGTGTGTTTGGCTACATTCATACAGACCTTCATGCTCAGTTCTGAATCGCTGCTTATATCTGATGTTCTTGGATTGCTGTCCCAGTCTATTCTAGGATGCATCTGATACCAATATGAACTGACAGCGATGTGAAAATGATGACATACAAAAGTTATTATATATATATTTGTGCTCTCTTGCTTGTTTGAACACATTTTACCTTCAACCTTTGACTTAACTGAGACATCTTTCCAGATGCTAATCAAGGCAGATACAGTATTTGACATTGCTGCATCTGCGTATATGACAATTTCCTCAGGAGAATAATGTCAACTTTACTTATCATCACCCCATAGATACTGATTTAAGTGACTGCATGACCCAGAAACTGATTTTTTTTTTTAAAGAGAGAGCTGGTCATTATTTTCTGTATTCATTTTTCTATATAAATTAATCCGAGGATTTGCTGGTGAATTTATTTTGATCATTCCAAAAATGTGTGAAAATGAGATAAAAAATAATAATAATCAACAATAATAATAACCTGGTTATTAAATATTTTAAAATACTGTTTAGTGTGTTTGTAAGGCATATTTTCTCTTTACTTAATATTACTAGAAGATTGTATAAACTGTGATAACACAGGAAACACAACGTTTGGATATACATTTTTTCCGTGAAAATTGGTGCAAACTAAAAAGTGCAGCAACAGCGCAGGTTGACTTTATTCACACCCAGTAGGAATCATTTGATCAGTGTCATAGGTCAGGGAAAACAATCTAAATCGAGGACACTTTTTTCCTAGCGTAAATGCGGTGTTTACTGGACACAGGTGTGCAGGTGTGTGAATTGTGTACACATTTCAATAATAGAATACGAGTGTGCTCGCCTTTACGCCTGATGAAGTTAAAGCACAGAAATGTAGAGCACAGCTCTTAACCCTTTGACAAGTGGAATTGGTGCACTTCAAACCAGCTGTGCTTTAGTCTCGCTTTGCCAGACCTTCCTCCACAGCACTGCGGAGGAAGGGTCTGGCTAGTCCACACAGCATTCTGGGATGGCAGAAAAATGTGCTGGCTTATTGGCATTTCTTTAAACGGCAAGGAGCTTGTTTTAGTGGAATGTGTGTGTTCAAAAGTTTTAGTCGTGCAACAGAAAACTCAGATTGGACAGATAGCGAGATGGCGAGCTGTCTGGATTTACCCTGCAGAGATCTGAGGAGCAGTTAACCATAGTCCTCATAAATCCACCAGAGTTTAAAAATCCAACACAAAGAGAGTGACAACGGAGCTATCCCGGAAGTGGAACATCGTGGATATAGACGAGCCCTTGGCACAATTATTGAGCATTATCCAAATTATGATAGAGAAAAAAAGCCCTCCTAGGCCTGGTTCGATTCAAACCTTTTGGGGCTATTTGAAAGCGGATATAAAGTATCCAGAGCAGAAAAGACTCGGGGAATGCTGAGCACTGTGGTTGAGACATTGGATTCCTTTCCTACTCTTGTCACAGCATCCTTCTGTGCCCCAGGCCTCCTATCGCCACGCACTGTGGTGCCGGCAGTTAGTGCAACAGCTGGTCTCCGTGCTTGCCTCCACTCTCTGTCCCAAAACACCCAGCTACTACGGCCTCTCATCAAGTCCTGTGAGCCAATCCAGGCTTTCATTTCCTGACAGCTGATGTGCCTCTACAGTTGCTAGTTTAAATCATTCATATAGATTTCTGCTGCTACTGCAAAGCACTGAGATGTCTTTTTTCCTCTGTTTTTTTTCTTCTAGCGGAGATTGTGGATTGGACCTTACCTGGTTCATTAGCTAGACAGTGGGGGTATTTTCAGAGTGGTACTGCTTCCATCAGCTGTAATGCAAATATGACACAGCGCTCATAAGCCTGATGAAGCCTTGGCCATGGCAGTAGGCTGAGAGGCTCAGGGAGATTGCCTACTGCAGAGTCACGGGGCTTTGGTAGTTTCCACTTGATTAAGCCTGACTCAATGCACTCGGCTCTCGCTTTAATTCAAAAACTGCAATGGGAAAAAATGTAATGAGAAAGTCAAATTCATAGATATGAAATAATTGACTTTGCTGAACATCTAGGAATCTGAAGGAGTTTGATTAGTGGAACCTAATCATGGTTTAATTAGTGGATTTAGACTAGATACAGCTTCCACAGAGGATCTTATGGAACAGCGGATCAAGAAGGCGCTAACAGACAGTGATTGAGATGTCATTTACGTTAACATCTCATCCTGCTGCAGCTCTCCATTTCCTCTTTGCCTGATTTGATCTACTTTCCATTCTCAGATTTTTATACACCATCGCACACTCTTCCTTGATTGCAAGCTGCTACGCTAATAGAGTACATTGTATCTCAAGCTGCTGACAGCCAAAGAAAGCAATCAGCCTTATACTTATATCTTGTGAGAGTTTTTCCGCTCCATCTTCACCTCATATTTGTTATATTCAAGATATCCTGCAAGGCCTTTATGCAGCGTCGTCGAAGGCTGTCTGGCCATCTCTATTGAGTCTGTTTATATCTATGTTATCTTGTCTTTTCTATATGCTGATGTTTTCCTGAGAAGACAAAATGAGCTTTGAGTATTTTTACTTTATTTATTTATTTATTTATTCACAATACCACTTGAAACATTACAATAATACAGCTGGGGGGGTACAAGATTAATTGGGTAGAGTGAATGGGTCCCCCAAAGAAGCTAGAAAAGCTTATAGGTGGGGGCCCATGACTCAATAAAAAGTAGTGGTACAAACTATAGAATACACAATTACCACAAATGATGATGACTAGTTGCATGCGAGAGGCGCACCAGTACATACATAACATTACATACACATACAATCATACATATACATCCCAGTAGTCCATGAAAAAAACTGTTTTATATTAGATGTAGGTTAATAAGAAATATTTTTTTAGTTGTCTTTTAAAGTTGGAGATAAAGGGCAACACCTTGAGGCCATCATCAATCCCGGTCCAAATCTGCGGCCCCCTACAGACAACACTCATACTGGCGCGCACATGGCTGCAAGATTTTCCTGGTATAAATGGTTTGATTCTCGTTTGGTAGGTATGCTGGGGGCTGGAGATAGGAACAAGACTACTCAATCTAGAGTTCAGCCTGTTGTCAATTTGGAACATAAGGCAGGCATTATGGTATTCATTTAGCTCAGTCAGTCTTAGTAACTCAAAACGGTGGAATAGAGGTTTGGTGGGGGAATTTATCTCTGACCAGGACAGAGCCCGTACGACTTTCTTTTGCAAAGATATACGTTTTTAACAGGGCTGGTGAAAGTGTTACACCATATCACATTGCAATAGTTAAGGTGCGGTTCAAAAAGAGTTTTATACAATGTGAGAAGGGCAGACAGAGGAAGAAAATGTCTGATCTTATAAAACAAGCCAGCATACTTGGACAATTTAATTACAAGACAGTCAATATGACATTTAAAGCTGAGAGAGTCGTCAATGAGGACCCCCAGGAATTTAGTGGAATACACTCTTTTAATCTCCTGCCCATTTATTTTAATCAGGCAGTGATCAGTCTTTTTAAATTTTTTACATGATTTAAATAAAATATAATTAGTTTTGCTCACATTTAATGACAGTTTATTACATTTAAACCAGGAGTCCACTTTAGTTAATTCTGAGTTTACTATATCTTGTAGAATAAGTGGGTTCCTCTGTGATGTAAACAAATTTGTGTTGTCTGCAAAAATTATTTTATGAAATATTTTAGAGGAATTTATGAAATCATTTATATATAAAATGAATAAGAGTGGCCCTAAAATAGAACACTGGGGGACCCCAAAGGTCATAGGCTGACAAGTAGAGTTATGGTCATTGACATGGACATACTGTTCCCTCTCGTATTAATAACTTCTGAACCATTTAAGTGTTAGACCTCTGATACCATAGTGATGCAATTTGTACAGTAAAATATCATGTACAGTAAAATATCATGTACTTTGTGTACATGTTTCATCAAATACAACAATTTTCTGTATGAAATGGGCATTTGTTCACTTTGGTATTTTAGCTTGAATAAAAATGAGTTCTTCACATGTAGTTTTGGCCATCATTTCCGTCGGTTTTTAAAGCCTGTAGTACACATAGGTTATACACTCATAAAACAATGGATTGGGAAGTTTGTAAGTACACCAGAAGTTTATGTAAATAACACTTGCCTGCTGGCTTCTGCTCTCTGCTGTTGTTGTTGCTGCTGTGAGACGAGTGCTTAGGGCCGCTTAGGCTTATTTTGTAAAGTAAGTGCTGTAGAATAACTAGCAGGAGACAAGTTATAAGTGAGGTAAGTTTGGAGACATTACCTTATTTAATCATTAAATTAATAAATATTTTTGTTGCATCTCTTTTCGGTGTAGTAATTTGTAGACGGCCCTAAGCACTCGTCTTACTGCAGGTAGCAGCTGCAGCAGCAGCAACAACAGAGAGCAGAAGCCAGCAGGCAAGTGTTATTTACATACACTTCTGGTGTACTTACAAACTTTACAATCCATCGTTTTATGAGTGTATAACCTATGTGTACTACTGTAGACGTTTGGTATCATTTCGGGCATTATTAGTGGGGTAATGTTAAGAGACGCTTCGGATCCATTAGCCCCTGCGCTAAGCTATTCAGCTGATAATGCTACTCTACGCTAACTCTCCCAATGTTCGACTCAGGTGAAAAAAGCTTCTGGGGGGGTGTTTGGCTCGAGGTCATGGTGCAAAGGACCCTAGGGTGACATTACTCCGAACCATCACTTTAAATGTTGGAAATAATTTCTAAATGAAGGTACAGTAGGTCATAGTTGAACAAAGAAGTTGGTCAGCAAACTGATGTATGTTTACAACAGTCATTTTTATGCGATTGGCTGAGACCATCGTCGGTTGATTTTTTTTCGGGGACTATTTTCATTTTATTTTACTAATTCATTGGTTTACCTCTGAAGAACACGTAAGAGCCACTGCTCAGTGACAGACTTGTTCAGCAGTAGCACAAAAAGGCCAACAACAACAATGTGTAAAGCCAGAATATTTTCACACCTACAGCAACTTGGTTAATTAAGGGTTTATTTCGACCAAACCCAATTTGGAGTTTTGTCTGGAACAGTGGAAAGACTAACCAAGATGGTTTTGGTGAGTTTCATGTTGTTTTTGTCGAGTTTGAATATAGTGTGTTTTGATGATTTAACAAGAAAATGAAGCTAGTCTTAGTTCGGTTAAAGAGAGAAACTTGAATTTAGAGAACGTACGGTGTATTTTGCACCTGCACAGGTATATCGCCAATCACCGGTTGTTAATCTGATGGTGGCCCGGTAGGAAAATTTGAACATATCACCTAACCCAAATGCACATTTGAAATCATTTCAGATGAAACGCTGTAATAAAAGTAATAATAATATTAATACTGAATAAATATAAACCCAACCTTTTCACAAACTTGCCTGTAAGTTTTTGAGTCTTCTTCGCCTGATTCTGCCGAATATGGGGATGTTTAAACCTGATCGTCTGACCTCTCGTGATCCTTGCCCTGCTTGTTGTTAGCAATGTCGCCGCTTTCTTTTCTTTGTTAGATGATTATCATAAAATCAAAGGGCAACATGAGGGAAAAGGAAAAGAAAAGGACCTGTTATGAAGGTCCTTGGTTGGAATAATGCCCAGGATTTTGCAGTTACATGGTTATAAAAAGTTTGTGCTTGAGACCAATGAGCCATCCCCCTTTGTGTGACATTTTAACTTGTGTTAATGTTATTATAGACATGCAGGGACTGCAGAAGGTCTGCAACAACAAACTCTTGAAGGCATTTTCCCCAGTAAGATCTACTAATTTATATTTGCTGTGTGTGTCTGCCTCGCTTTCATGCACAACGTGACACTGTTAATCTATGTCATGGCGTGAATAGATTTTTATGTCTACTTTCTCCATCGTGATTGTACACATGCCACTCATAGCCAGTGAGGTGCAACAGTGCGCCACTGTCACTTAGTTAACAAGGTTATTGATTTGAAAACCACCCTCTAAGTATGGTCGCTCTACAAAAAAACACACACATTGCTATTTATTTCTTAATTTTAATGTGGCATAGTGACTGTGTCCTTATAAGATCCAACAGACTACTTTAAACTTTGCACATTAAAGAGGGATACTTTTATAAAAAAAAGAATACTTTAGACACACACAACTCACTCCTATTCCCTTCTCAAACAACAGACCACCTATGTCTGCTTGAGGAATTGGAAAATACGGCACCACAGTCAGAAAATGAATCTCCCAGTGATAGGAGTGTGTATTCTAGTTCTCTCTGCTGAATTTGAGCCAGCCCAAAAACAATGTCCCACATACACAGAGTAACAATCAGTTATCCGTGCACTTCTAACAAGACATCATAAATCTCCACCCTCTAGCCGCTTCACAAGACAACACCCCAATAGAGTGGCATCCTCCCTGGCGCTCCCTCTTCTCCTCACATTAATCTATCTGTGTGCACCCTGGGTCATCCATTAACCGTCCCAGTTTCTGTCTCCCCCATTTACTGAAAAACCATGCTAGCAGGCCTTTCAGACAGTCAACATCAAGCTCTCAAAAACACTGGCACGTAGTTTAAGGTTTCATCAGTCGTGGAACCACTAAAGATGCGAATGCAAGGTGTATAATCGAGGATGGGAATGAACTTTCAGGTAATTAATCCATAGGCACCCTGCTTCTTCCAGATGGCATTTCACCAGGGGATTGCATTAACATCTATGGACCTTGCTGTTACTGCCACTGGTCTATCGCCGCCTCCTCTGCTACAGTGATCGTCCATTGAGATCCATTCACCCCTTGCCCCCCCCGTGATGCTACTCCCGCCCACTCCATCCATACAAGATTTATGCTTGTGCACATATGAAGGAGGTATTGACATTTAAATCAAGCAGAAGGATTAGCGGGAGCAGACAGCTGCTACTTAAGATAGACACTTATATCCATAAAAACTAGACATGTATTACAGACCTCCAATATTCAGTGTTTGGACTGAAATCTACACCTCTGAGAAATGTTGGCTATAGAATCCTTGCTGTCGATCGTACTCCACATATTGCACATTTTCCTTGATACCTGTGACACACACACACACACACACACACACACATATATATATATATATATATATATATATATAAAGCAATCAATGATACTCCGTGGTGGAAGGTTTAATAATAAAATATAGTATTCATATGTAGTACCTGTAGTGACCTTATATTCAAGCTGTGTGGGTGCCAGTAAGCAGAGTGGAATTTGTCATGGGAGTGAGTCTCCAAATTGAACCTGATCATCTGCACTTTACATGTTCTGAAGAAATTGCTTTCCATCCACCCGAAATTAAAGACAGCTTATGGGGTGCATACTTCATATAGTGTTGGCAGAAGTGGATGGATAACCCTATAAATCACCATGCACACACAGTAAAGCAGCAAGAAGTCCTCATAATTTGGTTGTGTTGGAAGGCAAACCATCTGAACAACCAGAGAACATGTACAAATAGCAACCCTGTCTCCTAGAAATTACACCCATATACCACTTATTTGCAACAGAAAATGTTCTGAGAGAAACAATGCCACCCAAATTAAATTTTTTCATCAACATAAGAAGGTAACATTTTATGAACGTATCTGCATATAGTTGGCAAATGTTTTTACTGAACATATCAGAAAAACATAACTAATAACTAATAATGTATTTTTGTCTGCAGTATCAGCTTGTAGTAAATAAAGCATGATTGCTGTCTTGCTTGTGTGTGGTTATGTTTGGAAAACAATATAAGCAGTTGGTTAAAGTTAAGATCCTAAAGTTTTTATCATATAATACAAAATTTTCAATACTGCATTTATTTTGCTGTTTTTAGCCATTGCATGTATTTACATCCTTAGTTACGTAGTTTGCATTGTTGGTGACAGAGTCTGCCATTTCTGCGCGGGATTTAAATGGCGTGCACATCAGAGATTGAGACTCGAGTCTGAGACTGAAACCTACCTATTCTTATTCAGATATTGCCCCCTCTCATCTTTTGAAAAAGTTATTTCATACTATTGGGCCCAGTCTCTGTGGTATATTATATCGAGTACTCGGTGCTCGACTACGTTGCACTGTCAGGGTTGTTACAGTGTGCTCGGGAAGTGTTTACTGCCCTCTGTTGGTTGGAGTTATGTACAAGTAAAGACGTGCTCGTACTGCAGCCTTGCCTCCGTGTGTATTATTAAATACATTAATAGCAGCCTAACCCACGAACAGTAATACTAAAGTAGTTTGTACGTAAAGCTACAACATGGTGTCAGAAGATGGTGTTACGGAGCAAGCCGAGGACAGTACTGTGAGCAAGCTTATTGAAGCTTAGCAAGCTAACTGAAGATTAGCCGACAGCTAACAGACGGCGCGAACATGGAGCAATTCAAACCACCGTCACCGCTGATACTCACCGGCAACATAGCTGAGAACTGGCGCAGATGGGAGCAACGGTTTTGGCTGTATATGGTCGCTTCAGGTGCGTTGACCTCAGAAGAGACGGTCAAAGTGGCCATTCTCCTTCACACTGTTGGCGAAGAGGCACTAGAAGTGTACAACACACTCACAATTACCGCAGCCAGGGACAACGCAACGATGGAGGAAGTTCTTAAAGCATACAAAGATTACTGCAGCCCACAAAAGAACGTTGTTTTCGAGCATCACCAATTTTGGTCACACACAATGTCAACAGGAATAGCGGTGGACAGATTCATCACGGAGCTGCGCCAGAAGAGCAAAGATTGTGAGTTTGGTCGAAATGAAGATGACATGGTTAGGGATAAATTAGTCTTCAGCATAAATGACACTCGTCTAAAAGAGAGACTGCTACGTGATAATGAGCTCACTCTGCGCAAGGCAATAGACATTTGTAGATCTGCAGAGCTTGCAAAAATACAAATACAGGCAATGCAGACTCCTGTCGCTCACGACACCTCAGTGGATGCATTAAGGAAAGCAACAGGGCAAATACGAACGGGTAGCTGGAACAAATGCAAAACAAGCATCAAAAAGCAAGCAACAATTGTCTGCCATAAATGTGGAAACAAGCATGAGCCTCGTTGATGCCCAGCTTATGGAGCAGTGTGTCACAAATGTGGAAAAAAGAACCATTTCTCAAAGGTATGTAGAGCAGGCACTGAAAAAAGCAGCAGCAGCTATAAGACAAAAACTGTAAATAATATAGAGAGTGAAGTGGACTCTTTATACATTGGCATGGTTCATAATGATGACAAAGAAACAGCACGCCAACCAAAAGGCACTGTGTGGCATGAAACAGCCATAATCAGAGGCGTAGCGATTAATTTCAAGCTCGACACAGGTGCCGATGCAAACGTGCTTCCCATGTCCATGTATCGGCAGCTACCAGGTCCCATGCAGATGAGGCCCACACAGACTGTGTTAATTGCCTTCGAGCCTGTGTGCCCGCAGATGGTGTTGTGTCTCTAAATTGCCAGACAACCAGAAGTGAAGCAGTGCTAGACTTCCATGTGACTAGCCAGGCAGACAAGCCAATTCTGGGCGGAGACGCATGTGAGGAGCTGCAGCTGGTGAAAAGGGTCGAGGCACTCACAGTAAAGTTGCCGCAGCCAGGTAAACCACCATCCACCCAAGAGGAGCTGATAGAAAGGTACGCAGAGGTTTTCACAGGACTGGGTGAGTTTCCTGTAGTCCACCACATACACATTGACCCAAACGCCACACCTGTGATTCATGCCTGCAGAAACATACCCCTCTCTATCATGGACTCACTGAAAGTGACACTGAAAGACTTACAGAAAAGGAATGTTATAACACCTGTCAATGAGCCAACAGAATGGGTGAACAGTCTTGCTGCTACAAAGAAAAAGAACGGTGCTCTAAGGGTTTGTTTGGACCCTTGCGACCTGAATCAGGCAGTCAAACGCCAGCACTACTCCATCCCTACTCCTGAAGATGTGCGCAGCAGACTAGCTGGGAAATCCATCTTCTCCATCCTAGACGAAAAGGATGGATACTGGCAGATCAAGCTAGACGAGCCATGCACCTTCAACACGCCGTGGGGTCGGTTCCGCTTCCTCAGACTCCCATTCGGGATCAAGTCTGCCAGCGAGGTGTTCCAACAAAAGAACTGTGAAACCTTCGGCGATATCCCAGGTGTGTACATCATAGCAGATGACATGATAATTGCAGCGTCATCAGAGCAGGAGCATGATGTAATCCTGCAGAAAGTGATGGAGAGAGCAAAGGCAGCAAAGGTGAAGTTTAACAGAGATAAAATCCAGTTCACAGTCGAGACAGTAAGATATATGGGGCATGTCATCACGGCAGCAGGCCAAAGGGCTGACGACACAAAGATTAAAGCGATTGTTGACATGCCAGCCCCAGAAGACAAACAAAGTCTCCAACGCCTGCTGGGAATGACAAAATTCCTAGCGCAATACATACCAAATGAAGCCTCACTCACGGCGCCCCTCAGACAGCTGCTTAAGAAGGATGTAGCGTGGCAATGGTGCTCACACCACAGCGCAGCGCTACAGACACTGAAATCTACCCTCACGTAAGCTCCAGTGCTGAGGTATTATGATCACCAGAAGCCACTAACGCTACAAGCGGACTCCTCAAAAGATGGACTGGGGGCCTGTCTGCTGCAGGAAGGTCGCCCAGTGTGCTATGCCTCACAAGCGCTCACAGACACTGAGAAAAGGTACGCACAAATAGAAAAAGAGTTGCTCGCCATAGTGTTTGCCCCCAAGAGATTCCACCAATATGTCTATGGTAGACCAGTAACTGTGCAGTCTGATCATAAGCCTCTGGAGGTCATCGTGCGCAAGCCGCTAAGCAAAGCACCAGCACGGCTGCAAGGAATGCTGCTACAACTGCAGAGGTATAATCTCAACGTCACATACACACCAGGCAAGCACATGCACATTGCTGACACCCTCTCACGTGCTACAGCGAGCAAGGACGGTGAAAATGTTGACGAAAACCCCTGTGATGAGAGAGTTGTGTATACCTTGGACGCCACAGACGCCCTGAGTGAGGAAACACTCATACAACTGAAAGAGGCAACCGCAGCAGATGGCGTGTTACAAGCTGTGTGTGAAAAACACACAAAAGGTTGGCCTACGAAGAAGCGTAGCCTAGACAGGAAACTACACAGCTACTGGCCGATGCGGCAAAACATCAGCATACAAAACGACATTGTAATGGTCGGAGAGAAAATCGTCATACCCCAGAGCTTTAGGAGAGTGATTTTGGAGAAGCTGCACCTTGCACACCAAGGAGTACAGCGCACAAAAGCCAAAGCACGGAAAGTCCTCTACTGGCCTGGCATGGCACGAGATATAGAGACAATGGTGGAGAAATGTGTGCAGTGCCAGCAGCTACAGCCCAAACACCATGCAGAGCCGCTTGTCCCACATCAAGTTCCAGACCTGCCATGGATGAAAGTCGGAGCTGACATCTTCGAGCTGAATGGTCAGTCTTATCTTCTGTTAGTCGATTACCTGACCAAATATCCTGAAGTGCTCAATATACCTGATAAAACGGCTTACACAGTAATTCAGAAAATGAAGTCAGTTTTCGCCAGGTACGGGATCCCCAGAGAGCTAGTGAGTGATCATGTCCCATTCGCCAGCTATGAAATGAAGTCATTTGCAGCTTCATGGGACTTCAAACTCACACATTCTAGCCCAGGTTTTCCCTCTTCAAATGGAATGGCTGAACGGGCCATAAAGACTGTAAAACATTCACTGAAGAAAGCCATGCAGACCGGCACTGATCCACATCTGGTGTTGTTGTCATTGAGGAACACACCAGTGACAGGACTGAACATGTCACCGGCGCAGATGTTGATGGGAAGAATCCTGCGGAGCCCGCTTCCGCGCTCCAGTGCCGTGCTGAAACAGTCTACACCGCATCATATTCACGACAGAATACAGGACCTGCAGTTACGCCAAAAGCAACACTACGACCAGCATGCAAAGCCACTGCCGGCGTTGACATCAGGTGACACCGTAAACATGCAGACACGGCGTGGTTGGGAGCCTGCAGTTGTCATCCGACAGAGAGATGAACCATGCTCCTACACCGTGCAGACACCGGCAGGAAGGATGCTCAGGAGGAACAGACGACATCTGAGGAAGATACACCCGAGTCTCTTCAGAGACGCTCGCTTTGATGAACATTTGGACTCTGAGGAACAAACTTCTCAGACGCGGGGGTCAGATGAACCACTACAAGACCCACCTTCACAAGATCCTTCCCCTGTGATCGAGGACAGCAGACCTACATGCTACACCAGAGCTGGTAGAGCGGTCAGGCGCCCTGCCAGGTACAGAGACTGATCTCACGGACATCTCATGTTGTTATTCCATAAGTGCGCCTTGAGGGGTTAAAAAAAAAAAAAAAAAGAAAAAAAAATAGACACTAAGAGTAACACACCTACAGTTGAAAGTAGGGGGGTAAAGAAGTGTTCAACTTCAAAGGTTTTATGAATGTTCAAAATGTTTATATCCCTTACCCAACAGAACGCTGAACAGAAAAGTGGTTTGCTGTGATTAATTGGAAGCCATTGTTTCATGGAAAACGTGCTTTATTGATCATTGAAATATGCATGTTGACAAGTGGTATGATTAATGTTGATACACCTGAGTTGATGGCTACAAGTTTAGGTAGCTGATTTCATGCACCACTTTCCAGTCTTGGAAAAGAGGGATGTGGTATATTAGATCGAGTACTCGGTGCTCGACTACGTTGCACTGTCAGTGTTGTTACAGTGTGCTCGGGAAGTGTTTACTGCCCTCTGTTGGTTGGAGTTATGTACAAGTAAAGACGTACTCGTACTGCAGCCTTGCCTCCGTGTGTATTATTAAATACTTTAATAGCAGCCTAACCCATGAACAGTAATACTAAAGTAGTATGTACGTAAAGCTACAACAGCCTCTTGTCTGTAGTAAATAGCTCTCTTATGAATGGCACAGTCCCATCTAGCTTTAAACATGCTGTAGTTCAGCCTCTAATTAAAAAACCCAACCTTGACCCTACTGATTGTAACAGCTTTATTTCTAAATTATCGTTTATGTCAAAAATTTTGGAAAAGGTTGCTCTTGCTCAGCTCACTTCATTTTTAAGTGAAAATAATGTCTTGGACAATTTTCAGTCTGGTTTCAGAGTACACCATGCACAGAAACAGGACTACTTAAAGTGCAAAATGATTTGTTGCTGTTCGGTGACAGAGGAAATTGTGCTATTTTACTCTTGCTGCATTTGACACGGTTGATCATGCCATCTTGTTGGATCGCCTTCAGCATAGGGTAGGGATCCAGGCTCTTGTTCTACAGTGGTTCCATTCTTATTTAAAAAATAGAACCTTTTCTGTTGAAATTGGAAATATCTCCTCCTCTTCGACAGTGATTACATGCTGTGTACCTCAAGGTTCGATTTTAGGGCCAATTTTATTCTCTATGTATATGCTCCCATTGGGCTCCATTCTTCACAAACATATCTTATCATTGTTATGCTGATGACACACAGCTGTACCTGTCTAAAAACAAAAACAGGTGATACATGAAAAGAGTGAAATGCGGCAGAATTTTCGGCGGCAAAGGAGCAACCCCGGAAGTGGAACGTCATGGATATAGACTAAGAGCACATTAACTACTCATAGTGCTTGAAAAATGTATTGTACCAAACAGAACTCTAGGACTTGTATTATTAACACTTTCTTAACATTACCACCTGTGACCACAGGCATCACCAAGTCAACTAAAATAGAAATCCCCATTATTTTAAGGAAGTTTAAGTTTAAGGAAAGGAAAGAGATTATCTACTAGGTTACTGATTGAAAACATCAATGTTGACTTGAGGAGACAGGACGTATTAACCTTAACCTTAATCAGAGTGCTTTTTTGCCTAAATCGAACACCATGTTAAACTTGGATGAGATCCCAGGTTTCTGTTGTTGAAGTAATTCACTGTAAATGTACTGTACATGCCGTACAAGAACAGCAGGCGCCCTTTCTTTTTACATGGATAACCAAGTTATCCAAATGAGAATGTCGACGATTTGATGTGAGTGTTGATTTTTTGGTTCCCCAGAATACTTGGGGCAGCAAAACAAACTATTGTTGTTTTAATAAAGAAGTCAGGCAACAATTGTCTTTTTTTCCATCAGTCTGTGAGCAACTGTGATCTGATTTTATACTGCACATGACATGAGTTTGCTAACAGAGAAAGTGAAAGCAGTTGGTTACCTCGCTGAGAAGTTGGAGGTGTGCAGCCTGTCGCCTGCAGCTTTTCATCTAACAGCTCACTGTGGCAGCTCCTTCTTGTTCCATTACTCCCTGCAATATTTCAAACTAATCCGCTGTCAAAAAATGACAAAAATTACTGTTGTCTTGTTTGGGAGACACTTTTTTGATGAACGATTGCGGTCAATGTCAAGGTAACTGACAAACACATTGCATTTTATGTGATTACTTAGTAATAAAATTCAACTCGTGCTTTGTCAGTTAAATGCTTTTAATGTGAAGCTGCAGCAGAAGGAAATGTTCGGTTTGCATTAGCAGTAATTTAATACAGCATTTTATTCCGGGAATGTCGCCACAGACACCCAGTTTGTAATACCGCAAATATATAAATATTGCAGTACTTTCATCCGTGGCACATGTGCTTAATCACCATTGTGTTACCTCATTCGTGGATAAATAGTGACTTAACAGACATTTATTTATTTATGCAAGGGCAGGCTTATTGACAGTTAGCTGGATCGTGACTCAGACAGTTTACTGTGAACCACGAACAGGAACTCATTTTCAAATACAATTGGCTCACTTTCTTCGATTCATAATGGAAGAGTGCTGATACAGTATAATAATGATTGTATAAAAACCTGCAGGTTATTGTAAACTCACCATGATTTGTAATGATCACAAGTCAATTGTCATAATGAAAACTTAACTGTAATTATACACGACTAAATAAAATTAAATGAATGAAATTGAAATAAATACAACTTTGTAAACAAAAAAGAACCAAACTAAATTTAGTTACTGTGAGCAAAAGGCAGAAACTCAACTAAAAGATTTTCACTGTTAAAAAGACCAATCGAGCCAGAACATTTTGCTGAAAATTGTTTATGCAATAAAAAAAAAGTTTCAGAAGATTGTGTCGTCCGGTGACTTTTCCGCTCAGAAGCTCGAGTGAAGATAATGACCTCTTCTGAAGAGTCCATCATGTTTTTTTAATCCTCCGTGTCCTTCTTGGCTACTGGCAACTGCGTGGAGGAGGGGTGGAGGGCGCGTGCGCGATCACGGAAGGCTTGTATCATGTGGACGCGCCGACAGTTTTGTTGTCATTACTTAGAATTCCTCATGGGGGCGACAGAAACTACGCACTATAACTTTAATGCTGCTTATGGTTTCAACTTTCAACTAATTGTGGCTTTATTTCAAAATAAGAGCAAACTGTTACCCAAGATAACTTCATCCAGGATTTACTGGAAGTGAACTAGTGAACATAATCCAGACAGCAATTATGTTTCATAACAAACATATCTGGCAAAACAATAGTCACAGTCCTGGTAGAAACCGTGAGTCCAAAGTCAAAATGTAGTACATAAGCATGCACACATCACACAGGAATGATTTATGTTTTTCCTTAGGTTACTATTATACTAATCATGCCCATAAGGGAGCCATTATTCCTAATTAAGTTACAATGTATTTTGTGGCTAGTCAGAGTCCTTTGTTGAGTCAGAGGGTGAATCCTCATTTGTTGATGTTTTTGTGTGGCTTGGGAGAAAGCAGGTGTGACAAAGAGGCTGATTTCTAACATCAGGGGAGAGAAAAATAGCACATCTGTTGTGGGTCACAGTGTTGTCAAGCAGAGAGACCATATGGGCTGCTTCCGCTCAGCGCCAGCCATATCTCAGCACCACTAATCTGACAGGAATGACACCTCCAGAGAGGCTGTGAGCTATGTTTTAATGAACATTGTACGTTATTAAATTCATTATGTCTAGACTCTCCTTTCCACTAAGTCTCCTACAGCCTGCTCCTCCATTATTTGTCTCACTCGCATTACATGCATATGAATGGGCATGCACATGCCCGTGTGTCTTTAACCTTAAGATTACAACACGCACAACATGTTCTGTTCTCAACAGCCTGTGTTACATTGGCTTTTTGCAGATTGTGTAATGTTGGGGCACAGCCTTGCCTGGTTTTCTTGCACCTTTAAGCACCAAATGCAAATGTTGATATTTCCTAAACATGGCGCTGAATAGAAGCGATACTAAGCGCATTGGTATTCATGAGGAGCTGCACGCAAATGCTTATTTTATATCTAGTACACATGTCATGTCAACCCTGACTGCTTTATTAGTGCATAAAACATTTGATCAGTGTCATTAGCCCCTTGAGATGTATCTATACATTAGAGAATCTAAGGGAGAAATAATTTCCCCTGTGGATTGGTCGATTTTGGCTCCATTTGCTGGCACGTATGGATTTTAAAGTGGAACTGTGTTGTAATTATCTTTGCAAATTAAAAGACATTAGCAGGCGTCTTGGTAGTTGTGCAGGGTTATGTAACTTCATTAGCCCAAAAGAGGGAATCAGCACTACCAAAGATGTAATTTGCGGTGATGAATGTTTCAGGAATCATTTCAGTCTGATACACCTCTCGTTGGACGTGTGCTGCCTCGCAAATCAGTATTCTGTCTATGAAGAGAAGAGAGAGATATGACATGACACAAGACAGGAAAGCAAACTGGGAAAACGAGGAATAAAGAAGGAATTCATGGTACGGCTGGATGGGTTCTCTGTCAGTCGATTCTGTTGATTTACTCGGTTATATAAAGTCTGGGCATTCTAGCCATAAAACGAAGCTCTTACCCTGATTGTTTACATAAATCTGGATCAGTCTCGTAGCATTTTACACTGGGTGAAAATTAAACCCAGCCACATCAACTAACTCAAGTTCAAACAACATTGCTTACTTTGAAAAAAAAAAACACTTAGGTTGCCGTCACTTTCTATTTCTGAAGTTCCATATTTATTAATGCGTTGATTTGAAAGATAACACCATTTTCATCATATTTCACACATCAAACGGGGCTGTGTTTGGGTATAGCTGAAAGAAAACTCTGAGGATTTTTGTTCTATCATGTAGACTTCTTTATTTTCTTCTGGTTTAATGTTCTTAAAGAAATATCATTTTTTCGGACTCATTTTTTACATTAGACTGAACTGGTGTTACTTCAATAATTTACTGAGTCAAAGAAGCCCAAATGAGCTTCACTAATAGAGGCTGTAATTGAATTCTGTGTTGTTCTTACCGTTCTGTCGGCTTTTGCCTCTTTGTTGGCACACCTGAGTAAGAATAGCAGCTTCTGGCTTTTCAAGCAGCTCCTCGGCGCTGCTGGGACTGTGAGCTCTGATCACTTCCTCTCAGACCTGCAGTTGGGTAATCAAAAAGAATCCTTGAAATTCCTGAACCGACCGCACAAAGGCTCCTGGTACACAGCTTTAAGGCGTAGAAATACAAATCCTTCACCTTGTTTTCTTATTAGCCATGAAAGATTCAGAACAAATTACACTTGAGTATCAAAACAAAATACTTTATACGTTTCATACTATATACTACATTATTAAAAATAGACAATATAGAAAGTAATTTGCTAGGGGCCATTTGTTTGCACTGACGTTCCTACCTAGAGACTACTCCAAAGAAAAAGACCATTTGGTAGCATATCATAGCATACCTCCACTCGCATGTTTTGTAATGTGTGATTTATTCATTATCTGATTTTATTTCTTCTATCTAGAAGTGGAGAGGATTAAGATGGTTGTTGCCTTTGGCTCTATAAGCAGGAAAGTGCTTGCAAGTTAAAGGCAGACAAATGTAATGTAGCCCAGCAGAAAATCTTCTATTCTAAGCTTTGAGTTGTTCAGGCTTCAAGTGGCGCATTTGTTAGTTGTGCTTTTGTTGTTGTTGAAAGCCTGTGTGAGCTTTGCTGACTGCCCATTTGATATAGCTGATACAGGTCAGAAACAATTGCAGTGCAGTGTGTCGCTGGGCGCTGGGCGCCGGGCATAAAGATATTGATCAGCAGCCAAGATGAAGGTGCTTTAAACCTAGACAGTCATTACTGATACTGGATTTTTTGGAGAAGCTTTAAATGTGATTCATAACCAGTCAGGAGCCCAAAAGCTCTCTAATTACCTTGAAGATTTGAATCTTGAGACATTTAGATCTTCCTTGCTTCCAACACAACAATTTTCTCATTTGCATTTATAATCACAATTCAGTATACATCAGAAGGAATTACATGCAGTAACATCCAGACACAGCAACGTAAAGATCTGAAACAGGTTCCAGATTATGCAAATGCCTTACCTACTCCTACAGTAATTTGTTTTCAGTTCTGCTTATTGTCTATCCCAGTTCTGTGGCATCAATTATGTCAGATAAGTCAGTGGCTCCCAACCTTGTGATCCCTTAAAGTTAAACTGAAGTAAGACATTTTTTGTATTTCTCTGCAGTGAGAGCACCTCCTATATTAGTGTTCGCCATGCATTTTTGGTTCTGACTGACAATGGTGTTAGCCTACTGTAATTTGATTGGTAGACTGTGTGGGCATGCACAAAAATTGTTTAGGCAGTTAACCAACCAGGTGGAGAGGTATTCTCTATGGTACACCTTACAATACTCCATGTTACTCCGTGGTGTAATTCAAATTATGATGCAACATTTTTCAAATGAAAAGCAGCATGTGTGACGCTGATTTATTCCAGCCCACTGGCAGGTGGGAGAGATGAGATTCATTCAGTAGATTGATTCTCATTGAAAAGACTTGATTTTGTTTGATTGAAGAGACATTTTCTTGTTTCCCACGGCACAACTTTTTGTAAATACACCTTTTAAAACCTGAACTACAACACGGAGAGCGGGCTCACGGAGAAATCAACGAAGGACGATGGAAAGCCAACCCAAGCGGAGGTCGTCTCGACGAGGGAGACGCCAAAAACTAACAGGCCCGTCTTCAGAACCCAAAACGATACAACGGCTGGGTGAGTCAGTTTAACACAGCACAAAACCCTCTAGAAGTAGGAACGACATACACTCATCCAGGCAAGTTTAGTCTCATTCTCACGTTAAACGCAACACACAGGGAGAGGAGACAACACCATTAATGTTATGCGTTAGATTTGGCAGCTGTGTTTCTTGGTTATACGAGCCCAGGTTAGCTTAGCTTGTAACAATTGGGCATGGACACCATGCCTGGGATGCTACAGATGGCATCTGTATGTAAATAATAATGTATCTGTATGTAAATAATAAGGATCATGTCAAAGTATTCTGCCTTGTACAGTGTGCCACCATGCAGTATGGGAACATGTTCTAGACTGGGAAAAAACATTGCCAGTGAACATAGTCCATGCTGCAAAACCATTTAGTACCCTTTTCCTTGATTTATCTGAATAATTTCAGGGCGCCTGAAGTAGAGAAAATATCAAGTAAGTCAAAAGTAAAAAGTAAAGAAAAGAGTACAATCTGAAAAAGTAAATATAATTTTGTGTGGCAAAATTACTCTTTTCTTGCGACCCCTTGTGGGGGTCCTGGCCTCCAGGTTCAGAACCACTGCTCTAAGTCAAGAGGCGGCCTGCATTCTTTCATTTATTTATTTTTTTCCCTTTCCCAGCATGCACTGAACAATAATAATAACAACAACCATAATCATACTTGGTTGATGGTACAATAATAATGATATTTGGTTGACAGTACCAGCTCTTCTGCTATTCTAACACAATTTTAGTTTATTGTTGTCATAAAAAGATAGGCTGAAAATATTGTTGCTGGAAAAAAAAGGAAAGCTGGAGCAATAAAAAGACAGAGACAGAGCTGCAGAAGGTGAAGGGGCTGTTTCTTTAGATGGTCAAAGAAGGGGAGGAAGTGTGCGGCAGTATGAGAGCAAAATGCTTCATAGCCTCGGGGGTGCACGCTGCTGAAAGAGACAGCCTAATGGAAGGTCCCTGTGAGGATTGTTGACAGTCTATTTGCTTCAACCCAGTCAGCAGCTCTCCATACAACCCCTCAAAGCAGGTGCACTCTAAAAGCAGAAGGGGGGGGGGGGGGGGGGGGGGGGGGTGTTGCACTTGCAAACAAATATCTTCTAATTAAAGGCAAATATACATATTTTATGAGACTGACTAAGTGGTCTCATCTTCACCTCCTGTATGGGCGTCTGCATAATGTCCGTGCTGCACTAATTATTGGCAGAAACACAGCAGGAGAGAAACAGAGAGACAATAAGAGGGTGAGTAAATCTCTCTAGCATTAGAAAGCTAGCATTTGGTCCCTGCTTTTACTAATAATACTTAGTGGTGGTGATGCTTCATTAAAAGCCACGTTTATGTTTATTACCCAGTGCCGAGCTATGAGTATGTATCCAAGCTTTGACATAAGCCATCATTGTTTGAAGTATTTAGAATGTGGGTCACATACTGGGGCAGTAACCTTGGAATTTGGGGACAAAATAAAGGCCTCTTTGATGCCAAACTTCACAACATGACCACTGCATAAACAGAGGATTCATATACTGTACATCCATAATGCATGAAAATGGAAAAAAAGTGAAGAAAAAAATTATATTTAAACGTGGCAAAATGAATGTCTCCCTCCGTATAAAACACACATCAGAGATATGCTTGGTTAAATCTTTATAAATGTATAAAAGTTTAGTGGCTCGGCTAACCGATAAGAAATAATGCAACATGTTTGGCCGTTGCTTGCATGGAACCCAAAAGCATTTTGTCATCCCAAGGCAGACATGCCTCGGGAGTAAGTGTGCACAGCAATGTAGCAACTACAGTTCCTTCAAGGCCCCCATAGCTATATTTATAAGAAGAATCTTCTATTTTAAGCAATCCACCACTGATCTAGGCTGCATGCTAGTCAGTGCTGGATGTCAGAAAATACCCCAACCACAGCTACACTATGGGCTCTGCCACTACACTTTCACTATTTTCCTCCCCACTTTCCTGCTAAAAAGATTTGTTTTTTAACAAGCAGTGGAAAGAGTGAAAGAAAGTAGAAAAAGAAGCATTTCCCTGAAATTCTAGGAGAGCCAAGCAGTAATTTCTCCCCTGTAAGCTAGTTGAGACCTTGTGAGATATTTGAAGGATTGCACTTGTTATCGTTGGTGCACTTATTAAAAAATATTTCAACCTTTAGAACTTGATCTATACCATGTCCTTGGGAATTAGTTAAATTGGTGGATTGGGTGGCTTGATGGTGTTTTAAGCCCCCAACGTCAGCTTCAAGGCAACGCTGCGACCATCGACTTCAAGGCACCTAACCCTAACCCTAACCATTTCCTTATCCTAGTGCCGACGTTGGGGGCTTAAAACACCAAACACAGATTGGGTGATGGTTGTGTAAAATGACACATTTTGGTCAACAGTTACACCATTGTTCTAAATCAGTGGGCAACGTGTATGCAAGTAACCATAGCAACAGTACTGTATGTCAGCAATGGGCTCCATTACCAGATGACTCAGACTAATCTAACAATGGGTTGAATTACTACAAACTAATTTTGAAAAATAGAAGACAAGGTTGCATTAAGAAAAGTGATCCATTCTTACATTTTCGTTCTGGTCCCCTTTGTGTTCAAAATGGGTTAGTTATACCAACCAAGAAGCCATGCTGTATGGACTGACAGGTAAGGAATTCATGACAGCCTGATGGCTGTTATCTTGCAACATTGGCACAACAAAGCGGGAAAACCAAATTTTATTCCTTCTCAGGTGTTTATTGTGTGTATTGTTTATTTAGCATTACTTTTTCCACAAAAAAATAACTGATTATAAGCATTATTAGCTGAGACTGCAAATGGACCTTAGATGTAATCAATAATGACAAACAGGATGGCATCTTGTACAGTAATACTACAGGTGGAATAGGAACAAGCCCTCCAAATTTAAGGACAAAACACGTAATTTGTCCATGTCCTCTAGAACTACACATAGAAATGTTTTCTGATGTGACGCCACTATTGGTGGGGTGACGTCATTTCTCTGTGCCTTCTCAAACCGTTACAAGTCGATGTTGAAAAATAAATACATTTTCAATTGCCAGCTTTCTCAGCAGCCTAAACAAACAGGCTAATGATACATAAAAAATGTTAAGCGCACCAGCTTACTGGTAATGTGAAAGCATTCCATAGCTTGTCTGTTATAACTGGCCGTGGTATAACTGGTAAAAAAAATTACTATCTCGGTGGAAGGTGTCACTCTGCATTACATCTAAGCCAAGGTTTTTTTATCGTCACAGTCTCTGTGTTGAAGTAAGACCAGAGACCAACAAACATTATTTCGTCCTAGGGTTCCCCATCTGATAGGATTTTTGCTTTTAGAAGTTTTATTACACAAAATGTATGGAACTCTAAATTAGTCCTGCATTCTGTCATTGTGTTAATTATGGATTGAATTATAGTAAACATTTTAGTTAAGTTTAGTTATTTTAGTTCCCCCTTTTTCCTGGGGACCCCCTGGAACGCCCAATCCTGCTTACTTTTTTCCAATCTTATCATCCCTCAAGCGACACAAGATGAATCATACACATCACACAACTTCTTCTGTCAAACTTTTCTCTAAGCATTTGTTATGAGGAGATTCTGAAATTTTTTACCTTGAAAAGATATTCAAATGAAATAATCAGGGGTAACATCACCTTTCCTCCCAAATCAAAGACATATAAACCATGTAAGGGGTTGTGAGTAGATATAGCAGTACTAGTACTACTGGCACTAGTAGCTGCTCACCAGAGGAGCTACTGATTGGTTCGGTAAGCTGGTAGTACAGACACAAACACATTACTTAAAGCCTGACAAGATTTTTGTGTGATATGTGATCCCACAATTCTTGTGTGATCTCATGATGTCGTGAGAATCTAGTTGCAAGGTAAATGTACAGTATGCTCAAGTCAAGACCAAATTCTTCAAATTCAACCAAGATCTGGTCCTGGATTCATGACTTGTAAGCATTTTAGCATGCAGTTTGGTGTGATCTTTTTTCATAAAGAAACAAGAGAGACGGAGACAAAGATAGAACTGTGTGTAACGGAGTTAAGCCAGCTTCAGTTTTCACAGCCGGCTTGGGCAAACACAGCCAATCAGTCTCCCCTCTGCCAGCCCTTTTTCTCCCTTTTTAACTATCACCATTTATGGCACCAACTGGGAAGGCAATGTTTTGGACACTCTTTAAAAATGCATCCCATTAAAGAATTTGAATTGAATGTCTTTCAAAATTCAAATCAGATAACTAATCTGTTGTATTAAGCTCCAGTTGGGTTTTTAAGGTTGCCCATTCCAGATAATTAACTTATCAAACCATGTTCCTCCATTTTTTATTGATGGCTCTGGTCACACTGCTGGTACTGAGATCTATCCTATCCACATATGATAAGATTATCCAAATTAAGAAACCATCTGGTGCTCAGTGCTGTGCTGTTGATAGTTATTTTTAAACCATTCAAGAATACAAATGGGGAAAAAAGAAAGAAAATTTAATTTGCATCATACCTTTAAAAACATCATTAGCTGAATAATATGAAAAGATTGAATGTTTTCTACCTAAAGTCTGCCCGATGCATTATGTGTTTGACATTAAAGTGGTGCTTGGGGAGCCCAAACCCAATCAATCTAAGCAAGGCAGTTAGAGAGAAGCCAATTGCTTAAGTGTTCCGATTTTTTTGATTGGTGTCCCAGGTGACCAGCGCTGTCAGTAATGAGACATAATATGTGCAGCCCTGGGAGACTTCTATTCATATAATGCCTAGGGAGACAAGAGTTGCAATGGCATTTGAAATCTAATTGGAAATACTTTCCAAGTGAATAAAAGGGGACACTAGAAACTCTTGCCACACAATCAAGCATAACAAAACTATATTAAAACAGTCCCAGCATTCCATGTTCCAGATCTCAGTCATCACTGAAGCAAACTTAAACCTGCTGTTGAAACAGGAATTGGTAACCATGTGTAAAATATCCCGTTAGAGGATTTTACTACAGTCTCATGTAGGCCTGTCATGATCATTTACACCAGGAGTTAATTAGGGTTAGGGAGCACAATTTCTACCATTTTCGAGAATAATGGTAATGCGAACCAATCAGCAGTGACCTCTGACAGCCATTCAAATATGTACCCTGTGATTAACATGAATTGATTACCGTACCTGATTTTTCTCTTAACTGTACGCAAGTGGTTATCATTTTATTTTCTATTTTCTTCATTTTGTCCCATTTTTAAAACAGCCTCTGTCTCATGATTGTCTGAATGTTGCAACACAATTCTAGAAATCTAGAATTGAATTTAAAATCCTACTCCTGACCTACAAACCTCTTAATGGTCAGGCACCATCATATCTTAAAGAGATCTATGTACCGTATTGCCCCACTAGAACACTGCATTCCCAGAATGCAGATATAATTTGAGTCTCCAAAAGTAGAATGGGAGCGAGAGCTTTCAACTACTGAGCTCCTCTCCTGTGGAACCAGCCCCCAGTTTTGGTTCGGGAGGCAGACACTCTATCCACATTTAAGAGTCAACTTAAAACTCCCGTCTTTGATGAAGCTTATAGTTAGGGCTGGCTCAGGTTTGCCTTGGACCATCCCTTAGTTATGCTGCTATAGGTTTACACTGTCGTGGGACTTCCCATGACACACTGAGCTCCTCTCTCCTCCTCTCTCTCCATATGTGTGCATTAATGTCCCATTAATGCATGTTACCTACTTAGCCTACACCATTGTGCTTTCCCACCTTGCAGATTTCCCTGGCTCCTGGTGGCACCTGGATCAAGTTTGCAGCTGTTACCGTGGTCCTGCTTTATGCCCTGCTACGCCCTGCACTGCTACTACTGTTATTACTCATAAGTCATAGTTCTATTATTTTTACTTTTCTATAATTGCCATTGTCATGTCATTCCATTATTCCCACTGCTATAATCATTATGAACCATATTTTTGTGTATCTGTCGCCCCCCCCAACCGGTTGAGGCAGATGGCCGTCCACCAAGAGCCAGGGTCTGCCTTAGGTTTCTGCCTGCCACTGTTGCACCAAATGCTTGCTCTTGGGGGGAATTGTTGGGTCTCTGTACATTATAGTGTGGTCTAGACCTACTCTATCTGTAAAGTGTTCTGAGATCATGTCTGTTGTGATTTGAAACTATAAATAAAATTGAATTGAAAATTAAACAAGTTTCAAGAATAGTTTGGCTTTTTGATAAATATGCTTATTTGCTTTCTTGCTAGGCGTTAGACTAGAAGATCAATACCTGTCTGTCCGTTTAATATGACACTTTAGTAAAGAACATTTTAATTTATATTTTATTTATTTATTCATTGATCATTTTGGTGAATTAAAACATTTAAAAAAGGGGGGGAAATGTTAGTAAAGAATTGTGAAATCCCAAAAGACAATATTGAAACACCCCAAAAACACAGGCCTATACCCAACAATATGTCAGTGGGTAAAAATAAACATATCCTGTTATTTTCGTAGCTGCAGTAAATAACAATAAACTGTGTTTTCATTATTATACATACTATCTGTTTGCAGTAATTACACTATTGCAAATAGTATGTATGGCATTTTAACAGCAAAACTGACAACTTTGTAAATAATCCACTTGATGCACCGGAGGAAACAATATTTGTAAAATAACTTTAATGTGACTAATAATGTGGCTCACTGGTCACATTATGTATTGAATGCAAAAATGTAGGTGAGTTCTGTAAAATCAGTAAGGCCATTAGCTGATTATTTTTTTTGTACAAGCCACCATGAAGGATTTTGACCGTGTTAATATATAGTAGTGTCTCTGTTATTGTGACCTTTTTTTTGCTTCTTGACTGTGCAGCACACTCAATGTTGTTGAGTTAATGTGCTTTATTAATAAAGTTAGATTGGATGTCGAACTATGTTAACTGCAGAAGTGTTTGTCACAGAAAATATAGCTGTTTGATATAGTGATGCAGCTAAGAGTAAATTACTGTATGACATGGATGATAACAGGGACGTTGTTAGGCCTATTTTAGCCCTAAATAATATTTAGAACTACAATAATATTTTTTTTCTTCTTTTTTTACAGTGCACTCTGTATCACTAACTACAGTGAATCAATCTTCCTTCACCATTCATCTGTGTGTGTCGGTGTGTAGTGTGTTCTATTTTACAACTGCCAGCTGGTTGAAATGGCAGTTAGAGGCTCAACGAGCACCCACGTGCACAGTAACGGTATGTGAACGAGCGAGGTACAGAGTTAGCTACTGAAGAGAGCCAAGCGGCATTAAAACAAAGAAGAAAATCAAATATTCTGCAACTGTATTAAGCATCTCAATATCACTAACCGTATCCCCATTCATATTTAGATGCAACAAATGATATATATCCAGCTACAAAATAGAGTTGTTGTGCTATCAAGATGATGCACCGTCTTGTTGCATTGGTGTGAACTGGCAGCGTTCAGAGCGTTGCAGACCCATCGAGAGTTAAAGAAATGGACCAACAGATCCCGTGTCTCTGGACGGAGACCAGTGAAGTCTATTAGAAGCACTTTTCCGGTGATGGCTGAGCGTTACTGAGCAGCCTCCAACTGAGCTTGACGACGTAGATGTGACGTGAGCAACCTGTCTGAAAGTTGGAAGTCTTCTGGTAGCTGTGCCAAGAGAAATCTCAATCATTCCCAATCTTGCAGAGACGGAGAGCGTAGGTATATGTAAGGAGATAACATAGGCACAGGCTAATTATTGCTAACTAAAATGCTAGTTAACATTAGTAATTAAACTTAAACAGCTAATGTCAAAACTGCCTGCAAGCTTCTCCTGTACTATACGGTAATTTCTCTACTGTGCGACAGTAAGTCGCGTGGTTATGACCCAATCGTTAGCCTATTTTTACAAAAACGTCTGCTACGGAGGCATAACGTGAGGTACAAGGTAATGGAGCCTTTTATACATTGTCGTGTTTCTTTAGAAATAAACAATGGACAAATAAAGTCTTTAAACGCTTCAGATGTAAAGTTATTTGCTGTCAAAGTGACGTCAAAATGAATGGCAGTCAATGGAATGCTAACGGGTGAGAGCTAGGTAGCATCTAAATGGCGCCATAGGAACTATGCTTTTGTGGAGGATTCATCTCGTCTCGTCGCTACTCTTTGGTGTGGACTCGCTACTGAATAGCCAATAATATAGGCTATCTCTATAGTATTCTTAAAGAATATCAGTCCCCATAGAATGTTGTTGTCACTGAAAATTAAATTTCAAAGGGCCCCTGTTAATGCTATTGTACCGTTGTATCCTTCAATTCAATGAGCAGATGGAAATCTGAAGATATTTTAGCAGAGAGAAAGAGAAGCAGGAGATTGGGCGGGCAGTTGATGAGGGAGCCGGTGTGATTGGGGTCAGTAGTGGTCTACAGGTCTAAGGCAATGTGGGGTGTTTTGTTGTCTTCTAACAATAAGCATTTGTTGGCAGGTCTAGGCACTAAGGCATAGCCTAAACTAAATTATTTCATTATATTTATTATATATGCTAGCTATATTCAGACCAACTTAACTTTCTGCATTCATTGGCTGTGATAAATTAAATAAATATGTAGATGTTGCCTAAATGTAGGCTATGCTAAACGTGAGCATATTCCCACAGATACACATGTGAAAATAAAATGAAAGCAATCCTACATACAGTACATACATACATACATAGTAATCGTTACTCCAAATCTTGTATTCCTTTTGCCATCAGGTTATTGTATTTAGACAGTAGCCACTTTAAATAGGATCCTTATCAATAGCTTTATCAATATCGATAATTGTTGATTTATATCATACATTGTATACATAATTTGGCAGAATAAATTATCTTTATTTGAGAAACGCTCAAACTTGTGTTGTCAAATTTCCCTATGACCTTAAAATTCTGGTTCTTGGGTTATACTCTATGCAAGCCAAACTACACAGCAAAATTACACTCTGATTGAACCAATCCACAGCGCAGTTACAGTAGTTAGTGTCATAAAATAGCATTCTTTGAACAACTTATCTTATAGAGAGAGGAATTAGATATAGTATACTATTACTTTATCACACATTTACATGAGCAGACAGATTTTAAGTCATTGCTTACAGAAGAACTCATCAGGAGCAAAGTCTGGCCTAAGTACATCCCCCCATGCAGCTTTTATGTGTCTAAAAGCTAACATTACAGTCACTTTTGTTGAACAGAGTAGAAATGGAAGAAGAGGATATGTCTGTCACTTTTTAACATCTTGGTTTCTTGACTGGTTGTTGACATAAATGTAGCTCTAATACAGTAACAAAAGATGTGAGTGCAAAGATTTTGCAAACGCAAGTTACAAATACCATGGGGGCTAAGCACCCCCTGTCTTTAAATTCTAGTGATGTCCCTGGATGATAACATTTATTATAGGACATAATCCAGTTCTATGATTTACAGAACAAGAAGAAGAAGAAGAAACATTTTACAGTTTATTGTCAAAAAGGTGGCACTTTCTATCACTGTAAGTTTTGCATTATTTTAAACACATGCAAGTCAGGACCAATAGAGACCATCATGTATTTCACATATGTCCTTTGAGGGAAGCGATCCAAAACATGCTGAATGTTGCTTATCTTGAGATTGTATGTTACCGTGTCTTCTCTCTAAGGCACACATCACTTCCCTCTGCTTCTCCTCCTGTCTATAAACAACATGGCACATTGCACTGTGAGAGCTCACTTCCAATCAATTTATATTTATCTGTTTCTGTTGAGCTACGAGCAGACATTTCTCAGATGTTACAGCTCCAGCAGCATTTCCAAAGCCGGCCCTCTACATTACATTTCATCTCTGTCCATGGCTCTTTTTTCATCCACTCCTCAGCAGCCTCACTCACTGCATTTATATTCAAAGCATACGTATACGCACAACTGTCACATACCTGATTTAAATGCATCTCAGTGGGAATAAGAGCTAAAAAACTACTGTAGGTCTCAGTCAGGCTATTTGAGAGAGAGTGACGCCCGGGTAAAATGTGCAGCTGCTCTGTGGGATGGATTGAGTGCATGTTTGGGCTCATGGTGCTTGGGGAGGCAGAGTTGCCATGCATGGTGAGACTGGAGGTACTGACACATGAGACAAGGCCATGCCAACGTTCAGGCTGCACATAAAGAAAACCAAAGTCATGCTCCAGATGAAGCATTAGCCCGAAGGAACATAAATCTGTTGTCCAAAGGCCTTGACATCCAATTAACTCACAGACCAAGGAAAAAGGAGCTGAGGTTTTGGACACCAAAAAATATAGCATTTTCTTTCGGTGTGTTTTAAGGTCATTCTGTTACACAGCAACCCTGTCATTTTTACAACATTTCATGCTCCAGTTTTTAAAACCCCCTCCTGTGAGAGCAAATTTATGTTTAATATTCTTCTGTTATACAACATGCATTAACTGAATCTTGCCTTTAAATTAATTTGCATAGCACACTCAATATTACAGGGCAGACCTATGAAGAATGAAGATCATTAAACAATGCTCCAATTTATATTGGGGAGACATGTTTGCATGAGCACTTATGAGATGATAATTGATAAAATCCCAGGCACAGGAAGCAAAGAAGAGCGCTCAGCTCATTTCGTAAAGGATAGAACTTTATTTTAAGTGGACTGAGGTCACAGCAACATTTTGCAACCTTGAAAATCAAATTCAAAATTCTTTTTTTTAGAGAAGTACACTTTGCATGAAGACAATTTGATATACTAACAGATGTGTGGCGAATGCAAATGTTTGCTTAAGTGGAGGCACACAGATCCTTGAGAGCTGGCAGGGTTTCATATCTCAAAGGCATCTCTGGGTGGAAATATCGTACAGAAGTCTCCACTGATCACAACATATGACATTTACAAAATGAGATTGCTTTATCTAAGTGCACTGTGAAAGCTATTATTCCCAACAAATCCACACTTTTAGATTAGATGTGTTCCTGCTCAGTGCCACAGAACAGATAGCACTGTCCTTGGTTATCACATCATCTGTTTTTCCTCCATACATCACAAATGGTTAAATGCCAGCTCACATCACAGCCTACTCAAGCATTTATAAACCTATTCATATTACAGCTTACAACGCACTCTTCTAGCACTGTATTTACTACACTGCTGTGACCCACAGCCCCCATAGGACATGTTCAATCCCATGCTCAAGCCATTGTTGTGTCCATGGCTTACAGAACATGCCTTTGGACAGTCAGCTGCCTCGACATCAATGGCTGAAAATGACAATGAGGCCACCGTTGACTGGAAAAGAAGAGCTGCTGGTCTGGAAAGCATTCTTGGATTTCAATGTGATGGGATTTGACGCTTCAGGTCAAACACTAAACAAAAATTAAGTGTCGATCTTTGGCTAATATAGTACAATCACAGTGCATTTTAACCTCAGTATAAGATGTAGTCTACAGCCATACTCTCTGAGGATCCACTTAGTGGTGCTTTGAGCATAATGCTAATGCTGCTGCAGATATCATGTTTACCTTGTTCACCACTTTAGTTAAGTTTTTGTTAACATGATGAAAAAAAAATTTAAACACTACTTAATTTGGTCCAAAGTATGGCACATATTTTGACCAGATTCTGAGATTCTTACACTATGGAAAAAGTATTATTACAAATTATCCTGAACGTAGTCTCGCTTTGCCAGACCTTCCTCCGCTGCGCCGCTCTAGCGAGTCCACACAGCATTCCGGGATGGGAGAAAAACGTGCTTTGGTTTATTGGCATTTCTTTAAACCAATCACAATCGTCACGGGTGGCGCTAAATAGCAAAATAGCCTCGGGAATGAACTTGTTTTGGTGGAACATGTATACGTTCAAAAGTTGTTTTAGTCATGCAACAGAAAATTCAGATTGGACAGATATATATATATATATATATATATATATATATATATATATATAGTCTATATATAGAAAATAGTCTAGCTAGTTGTCTGGATTTACCTTGCAGAGATCTGAAAATGGTTAAAGGTCTAATATGTAATATATTTACTGTAATAAACCCCAAAATGACCCCAATGCGTCATCAGATATTAAGGAAACATGCTAAGTTGAAATACTATCTTCTCTGACAACAATGCTAATGCCAGTATTTTCTCCTTTTGAAATTTCAGTTCCATGACGGATTTCTGTTTGTGTTTTGGCCTGTGTGTTGTCATCAACTGTCCAGTTTGACAGCCAGGCCGGGTTGCCAGATATACCTGTAAAAACATAAACGCAGCATGCTACAGCTGTTAACGTTAGTACAGCCATGAAAGCAGCAAACAAATGTACGGGATCAACGGAGATAGATTTTACCCGACCTAAAAAAAAACGGCATGTTTCTCACAGTTGCGTGACCAGAGTTGTAACAACCCCCTGGTAAATATTGGAGATGTATCTGAAAGATGGAGACAGCTTAGAGCCCAAAAGGACACTGAGTTGGCTAATTTCCTCCTGAAGAGGTAAGCATTAGCTTCAGGCTAATTTATCACGGCTACTAGGGACGGACATTTTATGTAATTTCAACATTCGTGTACTCACATTGAATTATATAGCTAGAGTACCCAAGTTAGTTACTTGCAAAAACAATTGAGACACTGCCAGTAAAGTGACCCGACTGGTCCTGCCTAACGCCGCCATGCTAACCCTGCTAACTGCTAACGTTACCGAAGGACCAGGCAAGCAAACCACGGCTGTTTACAGCATGTAGCTTGTTTAGCGGCCGTAGCCGACAACGCTGAGTTATTTTAAGCCAAGAGAGTGGGGGCTGTAAATCGGGAAGCGAGGACGAGTTTGCAGCGTGTTTAGCGATTGTTGCCGTAATTCTAAGCTGAGGAAAAGGCGAGGTTGTGGATTTTTAGCGGTTCCTACTATAGCTAGCTAATTCTAAGCCGAAAAAGTGTGTCTGTCAGTTGGGTACAGAGCTCCGCGTGAGCACGGGCTTTTATGAGTGCCAATATAGCCAGCATCTAACGTTAGCTACTCCGCTGTGCTGTGAAGTAATGTCTGGCTATGTGAGACAAGCGTCTACCAACATTGTGGAAGGAAGGGGTGGGGGAGGCAACTCCCAGTATTTTGACTTTGTACTGCAGTAACTATTTTAAACACTACCTGTCAGTATTACATATTGTGCCTTTAACCATAGTCCTCATAAATCAACCGGAATTTAAAATGCCAACACAAAGGAAGCCCAAGGCAGCGGATATCCAGCCTGTGAGTGAAATCCATAGACAGTATATAATGGACCAATAGACCCCGGACGGAGACCAAGGGGGTAAGCTTCGCTTCAGAACTCGAGCCATCATGGCGCCATTTTATTGCTAACTGGCCATCACCTCCTGTTAGCATTCCGCTGACCGCCATTTTTTTTTTACGTCACTTGACTGCGAATAACTTTACATCAGAAATGTTTGAAGACTCTATTTGTCCGTTGTTTAGTTCCAAAGAAACACGACAATGTATAAAAGGCTTCATTACCTTGTACCTCACGTTATGGCTCCGTAGCAGACGTTTTTGTAAAAATAAGCTAACGATTGTGTCATAACCAAGTGACTTACTGTCGCATAGTAGAGGAATTACCGTATAGTATAGGAGAAGCTCGCAGGCAGTTTTGACTTACATGAGATGTTTAGGTTTAATTACTAATGTTAACTAGCATGTTAGTGATCAATAATTAGCCTGTGCCCATGTTATCTCCTTACATACACATACAGTCTCCGTATCTGTAAGATTGGGAATGATTGAGATTTCTCTTGGCACAGCTACCAGAAGACTTAAAACTTTCAGACACGTTGCTCACGTCACATTCTCTCAGTTGGAGGCTGCGCAGTAAAGCTGGCCATCACCGGAAAAGTGCTTCTAATAGCCTTCACTGGTCTCCGTCCAGAGCAACGGGGTCTATTGGTCCATTATATACTGTCTATGACGGAGACCAGTGAAGGCTATTAGAAGCACTTTTCCGGTGATCTCTTGCTTTACTGCGCAGCCTCCAACTGACAGAGAAAACGTAAATGTGACGTAGCAACGTGTCTGAAAGTTGTAAGTCTTCTGGTAGCTGTGACAAGAGAAATCTCAATCATTTCCAATCTTACAGAGACGGAGAGCGTAGGTATATGTAAGGAGATAACATAAGCACAGGCTAATTATTGCTAACTAACATGCTAGTTAACATTAGTAATTAAATCTAAACAGCTAATGTAAGTCGAAACTGCCTGCGAGCTTCTCCTGTACTATACGGTAATTCCTCTACTGTGCGACAGTAAGTCACTTGGTTATGACACAATCGTTAGCTTATTTTTACAAAAACGTCTGCTACGGAGCTATAACGTGAGGTGGATGGATGGATGGATGGATGGTGTTTCTTTAGAAATAAACAATGGACAAATA
This sequence comes from Perca flavescens, assembly GCF_004354835.1. Classification (NCBI taxonomy): domain Eukaryota; kingdom Metazoa; phylum Chordata; class Actinopteri; order Perciformes; family Percidae; genus Perca; species Perca flavescens. Next base: position 36,332,067 of record NC_041334.1, read on the forward strand.
GATTCTTTAAACGCTTCAGATGTAAAGTTATTCGCAGTGAAGTGACGTCAAAATGAATGGCAGTCAATGGAATGCTAACAAGAGGTGATCGCTTTGTAGCAACAAAATGGCACCATTGGAGGTTCGCGTTCTGAAGCGAAGCTTACCCCCTTGGTGAAATCCGGCGGAATTTTCGTCGGCAACGGAGCAATCCCGGAAGTTAAACGTCTAGGACATATGCTGTGTTCATGCCACCTCGGAATAACAGGCACCGCCCCCCTGGTTACGTTGTTTTTCCGACTGGCAGCGTTCACATGGTCGGGATGCGTGTTCTTCTTCTTCTGTTATATTGGCGTTTGGCATAACAACTTTTTGCATGACTGCCACCAAAGGTTGTTCTCATAGCCTAGAGAATCAGGTGTGTGAAAACATGGAGGCCACAATAACAGAAGATTCTCTGCTGTTTTCTTATGCGAGCATCCAAACAGCACATTGCCAGGTGTTTGTTTGTGTTATCTGCAGGACAATGAACGGTAAAAAAGACACGGATAATGTGTTGTTTTTTTATACATAGACCTATTTATGAATAATTTGAAACATATTATGTCTGTGTATGTTTCTTGGCAGAGGCATTTGTCCACAATAAACAGTTTATTATCATTGAAATATGTTCAGTGAACCAAAGTCGCCTCCATCAAACGTCAGTTGTCAACAACGCGTCACCAACTGGGAAACTCGGTTATCAAAATCCAGCCCGAGTTTCCCACCTCTGATTCCCACAGGACGTTACGTGAACGGTGACGTTTTCACTCGGAAAAACGTTTTTCCGATGTCCATGAACGCACGGTTCGACTATCCTGAATGTCACTCCAACTCGTAGACTACTGTAGATATTGAGACATTTCACTGGATAAATGAAAACTTCCTCAGAGGATCATCAAAGTAAATTAGACACATGCTCTGGGCAACATACTGTATATATCTGTACCAAAATGAATAGCAAGCCATCCAGTGGTTGTCGAGATATTTCAGTCTCAAAGTAGGGGACCGACTGACAGACTGCTATCGACATATGCTGCTAGCATGGCTAAAACATGTAACATTCAAAGTAAATGTAAATCAAATTGAAGCACGAGTCAGAAGGTAGATCACTGTGATACACAACGCTGTCTGTGCAGGGATACACTAACACTGTAGCTTGGAAAGGAAATGCCAACAAGGACTGTACATTTCCAAGAAAAAACACAACGAAGCAAAAAAAAAAGTCAAATGGACATCTGAATGTAAATGTCATCCAACGTGTGTCTAAAAAATAGGGGCATGCGCAACATAGAATATGTATATTTAACAAGTGAGAGAAAGTTCAAACAGCGCTAAAGGTCATTGCAACGAGACCAACTGGATGACATCTGACAGTATGCAAATTATAGTGCTGCTGCAGCTGAGGCTGCAACCCCACCGCAGTGCTCTTGTACTGCTTACAACAGAGCCACTAGAGTCAGGGGGTTTCACAAATGTACTTTAAAGCTCCATGTGAAGGCGTTTCTTACAGTAAAATATGATCATTTTTGTAGTAGCCAGTTTTAAAGGCAGTTAAGGGGAACTCCATTAAGTTTACACATTGAGATCAATTTAAACATCAAGTGGACTACTGTGAATCTGAATTGTAAAATGTCTTCTGTGGCTCTGGCGGAGCTTTGTCAAGACTAAGAAAAGACCCTTCATGATCTCATTGGGGTTTTCTTGGCTTATGCTTGAGACTAAATTTTTTTAATGGAAAGTCTATGTTGCAAATGTTACAAATTGGTGTCATGGCTGTCTATCAGGCAGGAAGGGTCTAACAGAAGATGCTATTGAGTTGTTTTTTGTTCATTTTTGGAGCTTGAGGGATGAAAAGTCAGGATATATCAACCTCCGCTGCATCAATTCTGACCATTCGCTTTTAGCCACACTGTGGCAAAGTAGCATGGTCATCCCTAGAGGATTGATCCTTAATTACTTTGTTGATCCCCTGACTTTTTTATGTAATACCATTATAAGCATAAACTTCATTATTCAGTGAAATACAGATTCTCAATATCTTACATAGATTGGCAAAACATTTAACATTCATGGTTCCAGGACATGAATCCTTATGACTCTGGTTATCCCCTGACTTCTAGTGCCACCAGCAAGTTGACATTTTTTTTTGGCTCAGATATGTTGTCTCCACAGGATGAATTTCACTAATTCGGACTCCCCTGACTAATCATCTATGGCCATCATGAAGTATGAATCTATTGAAAATATCTGCAAAAATAAACATTTACATTATCATCCTGTGTGAATAGCTAAAAGTGGTGAACGACAATGTTGAATTCATTCGCAATTTCCTCTGCCGCAGGCACCAATAAATCACACGCAGCATGCTATTTGTATAAATCGAATATTTTGACACCTTTCTGACAATACAACAATACAATTTGACTGTTGAGCAAATAAAAATAAATAAAATTCCTATCCTTAGTCTTAGTTAAATCAGTCTATTGTGAATAAAATAACTTCATGGAAGTGCAAAATTTCCTACTCTGATCCATGCTGTAGACTGGATTGTATTGCCTAAAGTAGAAGTTTTTGATTCTCTTTGTTTATTTTGAGAAAAAAACATGTTTCTTGATCCAAAATGATCTGCAATCACCAGGGAGCTCACACTTGTTTATTGTCCAACAAATGCAGAAGGCTGCACAAATTTGGACTTGTTGTCCAAGGTGCTATGATTGGGCCAAGTTGTCACATACAGCTTTAATTGAGAAACAAGTTATTTATACTTCAACCTAACTTTGGGTAGAGGGTAAACTGTTGTTTTGGATAATGGAATGTTCAGCTGAAGAGATCAAGACAGGATCAGTGTGGCAGTCAGCCATCTCTCCCACAGGAACACACTGAAAAACACAAAGTGTCTGTTAATTTTCTCGCTGGCTGATGCCTCTGGGGTAGAACAACATTTGCAAAGCCTTCCCTGGAAGTGTGACCTTGGGCCCCGGCCTAGTACTTAGACAGGGAAAGCTAAACAGGTTTTGCATACCAAGAGAGGTGCCTTCATGTTTTCAGTCCAGCGGGGAGCCACATAATAGCAGACCGGAGCAGGTCGAACGATCCCTTCCTCTACCTTCCCCTCTGTTTACTCTGTCCTGAACACCTGCTGTCTCTCAGCCTGTAAATTAGAGGGTGCAACACAGGTAATATATATGTGGGAGTGCAGCACACAAGGATTAATTGCCAGCACAGTGATAAGAGCCCTCCTCCTCTCTGTTTCTCTCTCCCGTCTCTCACCAGAGACTTCAGAACTCCCACTTCCAAAGCCCTACAAGCACAATACAACCTCTGCCAAAACAGATCCCTGTGAATTGAATGATGATACATCTGTGGTGACAGAACCAAAGCTTGGCTTTCACACCTCCAGTTATATATGTATCTATTAGTCTTATCAGTTGGACATCTGCTGGTGAATTTCAGTTGAATACGACAAAGGTGGTCGTTTGGCTGTAGGGAGGAAGCAAGAAAATGAGGAGAAATGTTGAAAATTGGATTTTATCACTTATGTGGACTCTTAGAAATAGAATGAGAGTACGGACATTGGACTGTTTGCCATGGTCATTTGACTAGTTCAAAAGAAAATGGTAAATACGTTATCGTACAAAGCGCTTTACAATTTACCTCTCAGAGGTGACGTTGACATTTTTGGTTTGGTGTGAGATATCTTGACTAACATTGCATGAATTGGCACATTTTCCACAGATATTCATTGTTCCCATAGAATAACTTTTGGGGAACCCATGACATTGCATCTAGTGACGCCATCAGGTCAAAATGTCAATTTGTCGAAATATTTTGGTTGATGACAAATTACTTGGAAAACTAATGGCATTGTGATCAGCCTCAGCTGTACGTTGTGTTTAGTGCTAAATGGCAAATTAATTAAATATTGTCATTGTGAACATGTTAGCATATTGAAGCATTTAGCTCAAAGCACAGCTGTGATTAAGTATAGGCTCACAGAGAAGTGAATGTGGCAGTAGACTCTGGTTGGAATTCTTCCACAGTCAAAGTGCTACTTTGACTGTACTGTAGTGTTTTACACATGAATTAAACAGGAACAGGAGAAACATTGTCAAAGGGAAATAAACCTATGAGAAGTTGGTTTTACGTATTATGTGACCATCCAATTGAATCAACAACCACTCAAAGTTGCTACCATTTGAACATGAAACATTTTCATAACTCTGATTCTCAAGTAGTGGTGTATTATTTCATTTTTCCAAAGCCGACTTGCCACTAGCTTTAGAACCACTTATAATTTGGATTTAGAAGCATTTACATATATAATTTGCTAGAACACCCACATGCTAAATATTTTATTTGGTTTTTGAATCTGAAATTAAGCATAAACAGACATCACTCGCATTTTGTAAGTAGGTTACACTATGTTGAGTTTTCTTTTATTTAATTTATTTAAATTCTGGTCCACAGAAATCAGAACACAGGTTTTATATTCCACCATCTACTTGCCCTAACAGCATAGTGGAGCCAACACGTAAATATTGACGGTGCAACCAGTGCAGCTGCTACAGCAATGTAATTTTTACCTCTCATATGTTGGGAAAGGCACACCTACTGTAATCTATGTCTGTGATAACATTTGGCAGAGCTGCCATAAATGACTAATGATGAATTAGTGAAGGTGCCGTCATCCATTCATTCATACTGTTCAGGTCTATAATGAGTTGCTTTGCTTTTCTTGATGGCTATTTGTTCCATGCTTATCGAAATACAGTGTAAGCTACTTTTGTATTGATTTGTAAAGGTAGGCTTGCTAAAACTATTTCGGATGTTTGATTGCCTGAGAAATCAGGCTGCTGTGGTTTGAGGGCTGTTAGATTAGTGTTTAAAATAGCGTCTTTTAAATATGGCACTTCGGCTGCTGTCCGTGGTGCTGATCAAAGGCTGGTTTGCAGGATGGGAGTTGCATGGTGAGCCTCTCCATGGTGACGTAGCAATTGTCCGCTTTGCAATTGTCGGGATTGGTTGTGTGTCTCCATGTGTGCGCATGAGTGGTGCACTTGTGGTTGGGGTGAGGGCCCAGGAAAAAATATTTGCACTGGAGCCAATCACAATTATGTTAGGCTGCTGGGACCCACTCATAGGCCCTGACCACTTTTCTACACAAATGAAGCCACTGCTTGGTCCACTTATCAATTTCCAAGATTTGTGTTTTTTTGTTCAGTCATGTTTAAACTACATTTAGGAATATTTCAACATCAGCGTTTGTCCTCCAGCAGTACTAATGAAATGATTCATGAATTTATATTCTTGTGGCTGAACCTTGAAACTCCTTGCTTATCTGTTTTAATACTGTAGCTGTAGCTCAGCTTCCAATTTGGGCAGAATTCTGCAGCCAGGATACTGACTACATATTTCCCATACCATCTCAACTTCTTTGCCAAACTTGCCAACAGCCGACAGATTCCCAGCCGTCGCCACATCACAGAAACCGTGTTTCCAAAGCTGCTTTGTGGAAAAGCACATCAGCAGCCTGTCGCCCGTCAACTTCACCACTGATATTTGGAGTAGCGGTGTTAGCCCAATGTCTCTCATCAGCTTAACCGGCATAAACATGAAAAAAGCAATATTTCAATCTGCTCTGTCCGCATGTGGTTTCTACACTACGCTGTCTTAACAACCACAGTGCTACTCTGTAAATAGCGATTTTTTTTTCCCACAAACAGGCTGAAACGAAAGCTCTCGGTGTGTAGTCTAACTGTTTTGACTGTCAGTTTGCCACAAGTCTTTAAATTTGGACAAAATCTTGTGAACTTAGCTGCTGGCGTAAACAAACCATCCTCTCTGGATCAGTAAATCCACATGGGTACTTAATATGAACGTGAACAATGTCATCAGACTTTGCGTTCTTCATTCTTTCTAAACTTTCTAAACAGAATTATATGATTTATTTGATTGACACTAGCCCAGGGAAATGTCCAGGCCCAGGCACTAAGCTTTGATTAGAAAAAAGGCATGGTACTTTGAAAATAGGCTACTGCTTGGTTTTAATTGTCAACAATATCAGAGAAGGCCAAAATCATCTGTGTGTCTGAAAACACCCTTGGACCCCAGAGGGAGTATTAAGTACTCGTATCGGTACTCGGTATCAGCTAATTACCCAAATGTAAGTACTTGTACTTGATCTTAAAAAAAGTGGTATCGGTGCATCCCTAATTTTGGTGAAGTTTTGCTCCTGTACTAATCCCAAAGGCCTTTTAGATCCAGTGGTTTATGTTTTTTAGGTTTTGCAGATTCCAGGTTAAAGTCACAGGGTGAGGGAGGTTTTGCAGTAGTGGCGTTTGAGCAGTACATTTAGTATTCAGTCTGCTGGCCTGGCACTGTCTCTGTTTTGCTGTTTAACATTTTTATAGATTCACCTTTCTGACTAAGGGCTGTTCTCTTGCATAATAGTGTTTTGTCATGTTAGCACATCCATCTGTTGGTTTTGTTTTTACATTTTTGGGGGCTACAGATGTTCTTATGTTTGTAATTCCACTGGATTTCCCTTTCTCAAAAAAAAAAAACATACTGCAATTTGCCTTGTCAAAGTTATAAAATTCTAGGATGCAACAATCTGAAGCAATGTCTATCCCGGTACACCTGCTACCGCAATTTTGAATTGTTGGTTGAGTGAAGTTTGATTGAAATGATCCAACTCAGCTTGCTTATTGGTGATAATAAGGAACTTTTTAAATAGTGTGGATTATTTCCCTCAGATACTCAAAGCAGAAAAGATGGAGCTGCATTGCTCTTTGTATATAATTAAGGGATCCCTTAGCATAGGCAGCATTACAACTTCTCCCAGAATTGATTTGACAGCCCTAAGCCTGCCTCTTTTTGTAGCGCGCACATTCCATCTGTTTGTCACCTCTTAGTAAGAACGGAGTCGCTCAAGCTGAAAATGTGTTGCAAGACTAATATTTACGGAATACCAGTTATCCTAATGCACTATAGAGCAAGCAGCATAATGCCTGAACATCGGGCTTATGGTGCACACTGCATGACAAATATATGCTGTTGTCAGTGATACATGTGATTAGAAAAGGCAGTCCCTGGAGCATTACACAGTCCTAATGGAGACACAGTGTAAAAAAAGGGGGCTTGACCGTGTTTGACAGTAATCAGTTAAAGGGGCAATGATGATGTAATGAAAAGGATTGCTTTAACATGGACAGTCATTTCCGTTGACTTACATCATTAATAGGCCATGGCCACCTAATAGCTCTGAATCGTTCATAATTTTAACCCCTTCATCCCTGTACGTTGTTATGAGCCAACAGCTTTTTCCCTCCATTCCTTCATTACTTAGGGAACATAATTTGCTGCAGTATTTCAAATAAAAAATTAGGCATAGAGAGGCTATAAGTCCCTCCCCTTCCAGTGGACCTCATGGGACCTTAATTGGAGAAAAAAATATGCATGGTAGTGAACGGGTAGAAGCAAATTATTTTTTGATCCCGGTTAAATTGAGTCATGGATTACCAATATGATGTTCGTCAATCTAAAAGATACACCCAGATTTAGTAACTTTTTAGTGGTCACTAGTTATTCTTAGATGTTTTGTTAAAAAGCATATTCATTTCTAAATCACATTAGTTGCTTGTAATAATCATCTTAAGGACACAGATCATATAAAGCAGAGATAACTAAGGATGTTAAGTTTCTGTAAGGGAGGGCCAGGATCATTGAAGCGGTGCAAAGGCTCATGGGAAAATGTTCTGAACAGTTTCTGTCCTAGTTAAAGTGTGTTTTAATGATGTTCTGTTACTGTTTTGGGTGTGCATTTATGTTGTCTTGGTTTTAGTTTTGTATGGTTGATTTAGTCTTTATGTTTTTCTACATTTATTGCTGCACCATGACCAAGACCCGGGTGGGGACTGATCGGGTCTGGGCAGTGAGGTGGGGTTTGGCCACAGAGTTTGGAAGTCTGTAATATCTTCTTTGTGAGTTTATCCATGCAGAATATTTAGGAAATTACATTCTGTATTTTGTTATCCTTTCTGTATTATTGGAACTGATGTATTGAATACATTGTTCTTTAAATCATACTGTCATAAAAAAAAAAAAATTCTTTAGTTTTGATTTGTACATTGTAGTAATGACTACTAATGTAAACTTGATTTGTTTACTGCATCAACTTACCGCTCTGTGGTAATACAACTTGACCTGTTCACCTTCACGGTTTAAGGCAATGGGTTTCCACGCAAATTTCTAGTAAAGTTAACTGATTTGGAATAACAGTGTAATCTTTCAACTGAAGAAATTTTCAGTTTGTCTTGGGTTTGTCGTATAACCACTTTATGTGAGCCAGTTGGCAGTCGGACTCAATGACCAATCTGATTGGTGGAGTGCTAGCCCCTTGACTAGCGAATCAGTGCACTTACATTAAAACACTTACCGGAAATGACGGGCGAGATGAGCGTGACAAACGCCTCTCAAAATTTGACGAAAATCTTTCAAACTGACCTTTGTCGATCAAAAAAAACAGATTCAGCAACTGTATGGCCTATTTCTCACTTAAAATGTTTTCAGAAACACGTTTCGGTGAACTATTTTCGTAAAATACGAGATTGTATTCTGAACGAGCCGCCATTATGGTCGGCTTTGACAGACCCACGTGACGCATTCGTCATTTCCGGTTTTAATTTTTTGGGCGACAATACAGATTAGTGCCGCCTGCAGTTACGGAGACGTATTACGTCTTGCGCACGCGCAGAACATACGGCGTCACTTTGGTGTGTTCCGAGGCACTTTTTGGACCGACGGGAGCCGAACGATCAGTCCGACTGCCTTTTCTGCCGACGGTTGGCCATCGGGTTGGTGTGTCAGAGCCTTTACGTCACCTTGCTTGATGCTCAGCTTGCTCGCTAGCTAGCTCAGCGCTGTTCCACAACACATGTAACGTTCTCTTCCCTGATACCGATAGAACGAGCAAGATCCTCCGCTTATGTGAGTACCGTTACATCCCGGTACCAAACACACAGACATCCTAGCTTCAGCGAGACGTCATCCACGCAACTTTGAAGTGTGTAGTCTTTCTAATTACGTACTTATACTTCAACAGTTTAACAATAAACGGAGACTTTCTTGACTTATAAAATTATCTTTCAAACTGACGAACATGATATGAGTAATTTATAACTCAGTTCAAACGGGATCAAAACATTATTTGACTTTCCCCATTCACTACCGTCCATATTTTTTCCAGATTAAGGTCCCATGGCGGTCCATCGGAAGGGGAGGGACTCTGCCTATATATCTGTCTATACAGTTGCCTATATTCACTTAGCTATCTTGATAATTTGATATAATGGTTTCCTTTAGATGGCGAATGAGGATTCTACGTTACTTTCCCTGGTGCACATTACTCAGTTCACTGCAGCTGAAAATGAAAGTTAATCATCTAAAGATTGATTTTGGATTTTTTTTTCCTCCAGACTTGCCGACTTTAAAACCTCACAGAGCATTTTAATGTGGCCGTCACTGGTGCCTGAAAAGTGTTGTTACTGCACTGGGGCAAACTGAGCCTTTCAACAGGCAAAGGGGATATTGAGACCTGACAGAGGCAAACTTCAAACCCAGAAGCTTAGCCTCTCATATTAAATTATTTACAGGCAAAAATAAATCAATTTTTGAAGGTAATGGCAAATCTCTTCTCCTGGCCTCTGAAGTACAGTTTCATCTTGTGTTTTCAGTACACTGTCAGAACCGTTTCATAATCACATAAATATAAATCAGCACAGAGTTTAACTGAGCACACACCGAGATCAGGAACAATGATGATTTTGTTCTGATTCCATCCTTCGAAGGGCAATCCTATTTAATGTGCTCAGAGCACTGTCGGAACATTTTTAAAAACACATAAATATAAATCAGCAGAGATTGCTCTAACTAACAGATGCTGATGGCCGGATCGTTTTTTCTCAGTTAAGCCTGCATGTTTTTCTCATGATTGTGTTCACTGAGGCAGATTGCAAATAGACCCAATTTTTTACCTGGTATTAACATGCAATCTGTATGGACACGCTATCTGGATAAAAACATCTAATTATGTGGCCTTTGCATGTACACCGATCATCAGTAATTATTCTCATTATCATGATTGTGCCATTATTGTGATCAGATGTCAATATGCAAATTAGGTAGGCTGAGCTGGCAGACCTGTAAACCGACATGCATCGAAAGAGGGGATGTAGGATACTTTTGAGGGACTCCTATGACGACAATGAACGTGTTAAGAATGGGATACTGTGTTCTAGGATGGCGTCACATTTACATAGATGCTCATTGGGTTGCTTCCGCGTTTTTGGGCTCATACAGCCAGTATCAACCGTGTTTTTTCAAGTCCTGGTTCCCTTTTTCGGGTATTGGCAACCCTTTCAGGGCACGCTAAGAGGATGTACGGGTATAGAATGGAAGTAAAGCAATCAATGTTTCATTATCCTTCCCAAATAAGCTGTAGGCTACACATAACTGACAACATATCAAATCAAGAAAGGTTTACATTACTAACTGTGATAATTGTGTTGATGCTACATACGTATATTTTTGTTACAGTGAATTATCCAAAATCTACCAAGTCACATGTCATATCATGAGAGTACCAGACATGTCTTAATTTTATCTTGTACTAAAAACAATATATTGTTTATCTTTATTTAAACACTAATAATCTAATTTGAGGATTACACAATAATTCGACATCCCCTCATTGACATTTATTATGTGGGACAAAGTAACTGCAGCGCTCAGATAGTTAGTGACTCTTCTCTGCATTGGCATTTCAAGTCTTTTAAAATTCTATGGTACTGAATATTGGTACTGATAATATTCTGATGATACAAAGAGTAATTTTCAGGCATTTGTGTCACTCATAAAAATGTATTTGTCATTTAACTGCTGTTCGTTTTGCAATGATTGTGTATTGGAGAAAGTTGTTTTAGGCCAGTGTGACATGCTGTTATACCGACAGTGGCCATGACACCAAAATCCCATTATAGTCCAGCGGTCAGTGCTATTTCTGGGAGTTTACCTACAACATGCAAGATGAGGGGGTCTGGCTTTGCTAACTGTGTTAACATTATTTATACTGTAGTCTCGCATTGCCAGTCCTTCCTCCACAGCACTGTGTAGGAGGGTCTGGCTAGTCCACACAGAATTCCGGGATGGGAGAAAAACATGCTCTGGTTTATTGGCATTTCTTTAAACCAATCACTGCAAAATAGCCACAGGAAGCAACTTGTTTTGGTGGAACATGTGTACGTTCAAAAGTTGTTTTAGTCGTGCAACAGAAACCTCAGATTGGACAGATAGCGTAGCTAGCTGTCTGGATTTACCTTGCAGAGATCTGAGGAGCAGCCATAGTCTTCAGAAATCCACCGGAGTTTAGAATGCCAACACAAAGAAAGCGGAAGGTGACAGACATTGGGCCCAAAATTAGGAACAGTACCGGAAATGAAACATTGTCGATATATACTGTAAAAATATAATCTGCTGCAGTGGAGAAGCGTGAATTTGAGCTGTCTGGCTGTGATTCTGATTTAATCACGTGTTAGTAACTGATGTAAATAGCTCAGTCAAACAATGAGGGTCCATTAGTTATATTATGCAAATGTGTTTAACTTTAATTCAAATGTGTAGATTGCTTCTTCATGTGATATCCAATCATCTCACTTCTCATGTTCTCACATGCTCTTCAGCCCGGTGCTACAGTCTAAGACACTGTGTCTTGCCTGGGTAAATGTTATCACTTCAGGGACAAGCAGCAGATTCTTCACTTTTGTCTCTGAATTATAAATGAAGGAATGTGCTATTGATGGTATCTATTATATGAGGGATCAGAGTGTTAATTAACTAAACAGCCCTGTCTCTTTACTCTGCTCTTTAATTATAGGCTAAGTGAATTAAACAATGCCCAAAGTGAGTTATGTCTAATCAAATGAATATATTCCACCAATTAATGTGCCCTCCAGTCTGGAGGTGAGGGTAAAAATATGTTGCAGACTTGCTCATAAATCCAAGTATTGATTTGAACATGGAGGCGGTGCGATTCAATAAATATACTACGGCTCTCTCGGCGCATTGCAATGTCAATTCCTATACACAGAAAGAGATCATCATTGGAGAGCATTTAGCTGACTGCTAGCGGCATGAGGAGCTCAGAGTATTGTTCATCATGTCAAAGGAGCTGTTGTGACTTTCGGTGTAAAAATGTTGATGAAAGACCTTGGACAGCGTCTTTACATTTTGTAAGTCGGTTATGGAGCTGAGTTAAATAATAAGCAAGCAGCAAACAAATAGACAAAACGATAAATAAAATAAAAAATGCACTCATGAAGGTACTCAAAATAAAATATGGACCAAAAATAAAGTAAAGCCTAAAAACACAGTTTCATAAAGGTGTTTAAGTTGATGGACATACCACACAATGCATACGCACAAAAACTATGCATGCTCAATTTTTTACACACAAACCAGTATTTATAAAAGAAGAATGTCGTGAGAATGCGTGCACCCCATGCATATTTCAGACCATGTGTACAGAGTGAGCTCAGTTTGATATAGTTAAGTGGAAATTAAAATACCAGTATGTGATTGAATCTACTTTGTAATTACAAAACAGTGTCATGGTGCTGTCTGTTTTCCCTCTCCCTTGTTTTTTGTCTGTCATGTGCTGAGTGGGCGTGGCGCTCCTGGCTCTCTCCCTCCTCGTCAAGACACCTGTGGCTTCCTGTTCACCTGATTCACATCCAGCAATCACCTCTCCTGTTTTAAAACCCCAGCCTTCCAACCAGTTTCTGCCAGATCGTCCAAGATCACTCAAGTGGTAACACTCGCTACGGCCAGCCTCAGTGTTTTCAAAGAATGCTTTTCTTTTGTATACCTGTTGCAAGCCTTGTTTTGACTTTTTGTGTTTTTGTGTCCAGATTCCCACTACAGCCCTGGAAGCCCAGTCTGCCTGTCTGAGCCTTGTTCTTCTCTCAAACCTGCTTCTCACCTGTCTGCCTGCTCTCAGCCCCAGGGGATATCCAGCACCTGCATCACTCATTTTTTGTGTTCAATAAACCTCTATACCTGTTCTGACCTTTTCCCGTGTCTGCGCTTGAATCCAGACAGCCCAGCCTAACAAACAGTTTGATGACTTTTTTTAGGTTGTTATTGCAGTCCACACAGGGATCTATAATATGGCAATTTAAGACATGTTTATATAATTTCTTTGTGTGCTTAATTTTCGGATTGTTTCTACTGACATTGCGGGTGTCATTTTTCATTGTTGTCAAGGTGTGACAATACACATAGATGGATTACATTATTAACACACGCAAAGTTTATAGAGAGCATCTGTCTCATATGTTCAAGCTTTAACACAAGATTCAAATGACTTGAAAGAGTTTTACGGGAGAGCAAGGCATGTGAAAACACACTGCTCTTTGGTCTAATGTAAGGATAGTATATATTTGGAAACAAACTGAAACCATGTGGAGCCATGGAGGATACCACAGCGATGACCTGAAGTCTCCAATGGCATCAGATAAAGTTCTGTGCAGCAGATAGAGAGAGAAAGCAGCCTAAAGCAGTGGCAGAGATGCCAACCCAGAGAGTAGGAGGAATAAAAACCTGCTCTAAGATCTAGGAGAACTAAAACAGGATTTTCCACCTTAGTTACTAAAAGCAAGTCATTTATCACCTCGAGAAGAGCTGTCTTGCTGCTATGAGGTGCGCGGAAGGCAGATTGAAATTTCTTCAGAGACTTACAGCTCAAAAGAGTGACTAATTAGTTTGGGACTTTTCTAAGAACCTTGGGCAGGAATGGCAATAGTCAAGCAGGAAATGAGGTTCAGGATTTCTAAAGCAGAGCTACAGAATAGTAATAGCACTGTTTAAGTATATGTATGCATACGGAGGCTGTGCTACTGGTTAGGGATGGATAGGAAGGATCAATAGTAGTTTTGGCACTATACATTTCATTTTCCAATACTTTAAAACAAGACTGCCTTTGTAACACAGACAGATGGCAAACGCATTCACATAAAACATAGACAACAAAACCTAAAAGTTACACAGAAGACAAGAAGAAGATAAGAGAGGTGATTATATAATCAGGGCTTTCATACGGTACATGTGTATTTTTAGCCCCGCTAGCAGCAGTGCTCTGGGGATGGCAGCGTTGGTCGCTAGGTCGCTCGAGCTGTTGGTCAACACTTGAGTCCAGACTGAAATAATCTTGACAACAGCACATGGTCCTCAGAGGATGAATCTGAACTACTGCTCTTCAGCTAGCACCAGCAAGAGGTTCCAATTCCCTCTTATCCAAGACTCACTTACAAGACTGAATAACACCAATTGATGAAGCCTCCGCTGTACTGTGTGTGTAATGCTAATATTACACGCTAACTAGCCCTATTTGTGACCCATTTGTTACTTTGTGGTTCTGGCTTTATGCCAATTTTCAGGGGAAAATGTTGCCTGCAGGGGCATCTTCTTTGCATCTGTATGTTTGTGATCTTTTGTGATTGTTTTCTTTTCTACCTGGAATCATACAATTTTAGCTTGAGGCCAGACCAACATCTAAATCCAGAATTTTCGCATATTATGTTGCTCTGCTGTACTGTATTTAACTGCTGTGCTAACTATTGGCGGGTGTAATGGCGCGTTCCAGGCAACCCGTAACCTGTTTTTTCACAACCTTCTACCTGTGAAAGTGCCCTGGAACGGCAGTCAAAGCCATAACTTACTCCCCGTGAACTGGTACCAGATCGTTTTTTGACATCACACACACATAAACAACAATGGCGACCCCTGTTGATGCTGTACAGACGCTGGTGATTAATGGTGAGAAATAGAAATAAATAGACATAAATAGCTGTTGCAACGTAAAGTTATTCCGCACATTGTAATCAAAACAATACACATACGATTGTGTACTACTACAAGCAGGGCTCTCAATCCCCCAACCCCCAAAAAAAAAGAAAGATCAAAGGGGGGGGGGGATTGGATGAGTCGCAGGGATAAGGGTGTTTCATTAATATTATTATTATTATCAATGTTTTTGTTGTTATTATTAATAATTGCTAAGATTTGCACAAGAACAGATTTGACACATGGCACTTATGATGCGGGGGGGGGTCTTTATTTATTCTCCTGTAGATCGACTTTTCTAATTATATCTGAGTCAGCACACATGTAGCCTAGCATCATTTACCCCTCCCTCCTCTTTTGCATCTTTTGTTGAGGAAGTAAGCTTAATGTGCATATGACAATTATTCACCTCAATGATACATGAATTCATTTTAATGAATTAATAAACCCCTGGACTGTAATATTTCAGATGTGTTTGAGCAAGATTACCGCTCATGTTCAAAACTTTGTGCACATTCAAAATATATCTGTGTTCTCTGAGATTTGGAGGAATCTACCTGCACCATAGTCTGCTGTGCATTACGTGATTGCTCTGCTGATACGGGAGATCTCAGACCCTCTGACAGACGCAGAGCCCCGTTTGGGTCTCTGCTCTCTGAATGAGCAAATGACAGATTTCAGCAAAATAATGATGATCTAATCATATCCTCACAGTAAGATTCCATCAAAAGTCAATAACAATAATGTTCAATTTCTGTCCAGCCCTACTTGTAGTCTTATTAAAGTATAATTTGTAGGAAAAAGCAATTAAACATATAATTATACATAACACAGTGTTTGTAAAAATAACAGTGATGCAGTTTCACCTTTGACCTTTCCCAAACTCTTATAATTCAACCTTTTGAGACATTCATTAGGATATTTCATCTCAATTTTACAGTTTTCACAATGGTGTCAAGACAATTACCTTCAACTAAACAGAGACAAAACAAAAGAGCTGGTCATTTACACATCCACCACCTGGACTGAACCGTACCCACATCCACGGCCAACCAGTTGAACAGGTCAGCAGTTTTAAATATCTGGGACTCATAATAGACAATAAACTCAACTTCAAGGAGCATGTCACTAACATCCAGAAATGCGTACAGCAAAGACGACATGTCATACGCAAAATGAAAGCCCTTTCTGTTGACCCCCCCCTCCTGCTGCTACTTTAAAAAAGCATCATCCAACCCACCCTGCTGTACTGCTGCTCACCCTGTTTTTACACAATGCTAACCGCCCTACAAAACAAACTCAATAAATATATTATTACCTCTAAGATAATCAGTCTCCCCCACACCCAGCCTATGAGACATCAATGACACAGCTATCACACGCCTAGTATGTACAATTACAGCTGACACAGACCATCCCCTGAATCTATATGTGATGTTGTGCTATGGAAAGAAGATGTGTGGAAATGATTATCCCTCTGGGACAATAAAGACTCTGTCTATCTATCTATCTATCTATCTATCTTTCATCACTTACATCTCGCCAACGTCGGTGTAGATGGAGCTTGAGTAAAGTGGTTGTTGTGCCTGGATAGAATTGCTGTCATTTCAGAAGTAAATAAATCCATACACAGGACTGTGAGGAGCTCAGCTCTAAAATTTGAAGGATCAAGAAACTTAATTGATTTAGTAGCATGTGGTATTTAGAGGTAAAAATGATTGCTTTTCCTTTCTCTCTGCTCTTTGACAGGGTTGTCAGGCTCCATTACAGCAGGAGACAACCTTCCAACCTCAGCTCCCGTAGCACTGGTGCTGCTACAGCACACCAGTCAACAGCCATGCCTTTACTATCTAATGCATAATTTGGTGCCTAATTTGACAGTCTTCACTTCAGCCTGTTTTGCCTGTAGGTTCTCAGTCAGCAGAACAAGCTCTGCATGTACTGCATGCTATTTTTATCTGAGTGCACATCTCTTGTTGATAGGTAATTTTTAAAACCCTTGAGAATGATCTCATCACCTTTACAATCTGGGAGCCTCATATTGGCATTCTAACCTATTTCTTTCCACTGAGGAGGGGATTCTTTGGTCCAATAATGATGTGGTGAAATAAAATAGGTGGCAACGATGTTTTTATTTACTGTTTAATTTTTTGTTCGAATGCGTTCGAGAATGAAGTGTCAAGAGATAGAGAAAATTGAAACACACAGAAGACGGGCATAGCATTAAGAGTTCACCCCTCATACTGTAGTTCTGCATCTCATCTGGGAAAGCCAGTCCAATTACTAAATGTGAGCCCTTCACAGAAAGATGTTGCAAAAGTCATGCGATTATCTCTTTATAGTCATGAACCAAAAATCCTCCCCAATCCTATTTGTTGTTAACCCCTGCCTTTTTCCCGGCTTAAGAGAGATGTAATGAAACCTGGGAAATAGTCTCCACTGAAACTGCCCTTCTCTCCAATAAAGGCAATGCCATTATATCGGCCTGTAATGAAATCAACCAGCATATGCTACACCGTCTCATCTGCAGTCATTGCTGACACTCTGGAGATGGACTCCCTGTTCACATTCACTGTGTTGAGTGTTTTCTCAGCAAACAATGATTCAATGCTTTGTGGTCTACCACAAGCTGTGCTTCTCACACATCAAGTGGAGCGCTATTAGAGAATACTTGGGGTGAGTAAGGGTGTGGGGGGGGGGGGGTGGCGCCTCGGGACAAAGTCTCTTTGCACTGCAGGAATTGTGCTGACTGAGCCATTCTGGTAGACAGGCCACGTCTATATTCGGAGCTCAGTGAGGTTCAGGAGCCCTGTGTGACAGCAGCAGTGTTTGCCAAGGGGGGGGGGGGCACAGCAAAACAAACACGCTGCTTCAGTCCAGTAGATGAGTCTCAGAGAAGGTTCTTTATGCCAAAGTCCTCGGCTCTTTCTAAAAGAGGTGAAAGGTGAAATGATCGGCAAAGAAAACGCTTTAGACATTTTTTGGAAAAAGCTTTATTATATAGCTGTATAGTACACCTATTTCATCTGACTTAGTTTATAATCTCAAATGTCTGCCGAGCTCCAACTTTGACTTTTGCCACACGCATTTGAGCATGATATATTGAATAAATCTGAGTGCAGCCAAGTCTTTTGAAATCACACTCAGACAGTAATACAATACTGTACAGAGCAGTATTTTGTGCCTGCAGCTGCCATTTTTATTTGACCTTGGAAACTATTTTGCGAAAGAGAAAATTTACCAGTGGACATAAAAACCCAATCTGAGCCACAGTTCAGTACCCCATACAGCATTAACCCACTGAACTGCTTTCAACCCAAACAATCCTACATAATATTTCAATTTTGAATAGTTAAAAAAAGAGGAAAACATGCAAGGAGCAAGTTTCCTACTGTATTATGTATGCTGTGAGTGGGGTTTATTCATCAGCAGGTAGTTTCTCATCCAGCAGGAATATTATATACTACAAAATATTCAGATTACCTGTTGAGTTAAGAATAAAAATGCTGTTTTAGCACCGCTGACTTTGCCAGCACTTAACATTGTTCATCATAATGTCTAGAGCCACCCGTGTAGACAATGAGAAAGTAGACAGAATTTTGCAGTTTCAAGTTTTTGCAAAACCAACGTTTACATCTCAACCCCAGCATGCAGCTAAAATCTGTTTGATTGCCACACTTGCAGGTAAAAATATTGCACAAGACACTGAGGTTTTAGAAATATCTTGGATAGCTTTTAGGTGCATAGGTATTCACTGCAAGCTTTGCATCATCCTTGTTTATATAATTAATGCTGTTTGATCATATTTGCCCTCTAGGTGAAAGTGCACACAACTATAAATTACTCAGAAGGGCAGAAACTGATGTGAGTAAAAGGTTTCTTCTCATGGGGTCAACAACAACCATCATCTTCTTTCTGTCAAAAACCTGCCACATTCATATTCCCAAATAGTTTTGAAACCATAACTTGCTCCTGGCGATTTCTTTTTTTTAACTTTTTATCATCTCCTAAAACGTAAGCTGATTTTAAGAGACCAAACCCTTTTTCTTTCTTCTTTTGTACAGTACAGGCCAAAAGTTTGGACACACCTTCTCATTCAATGTGTTTCTTTATTTTCATGACTATTTACATTGTAGATTCTCACTGAAGACATCAAAACTATGAATGAACACATATGGAATTGTGTACTTAACAAAAAAGTGTGAAATAACTGAAAACATGTCTTATATTTTAGATTCCTCAAAGTAGCCACCCTTTTTCCAAACCCTTGGTGTTCTCTCAATGAGCTTCATGAGGTAGTCACCTGAAATGGTTTTCACTTCACAGGTGTGCTTTGTCAGGGTTAATTAGTGGAATTTTTTCCCTTATTAATAAAAAAGCAAAGGGTGGCTACTTTGAGGAATCTAAAATATAAGACATGTTTTCAGTTATTTCACACTTTTTTGTTAAGTACATAATTCCATATGTGTTCATTCATAGTTTTGATGCCTTCAGTGAGAATCTACAATGTAAATAGTCATGAAAATAAAAAGGAAACAAATTGAATGAGAAGGTGTGTCCAAACTTTTGGCCTGTACTGTATATAATACTTAAATTTAAATTTGGTAAATTGTGAGAAGTCATAGATTATAAATATATTTTATCTCGGATATCGGTATCAATCTTTATCTTTATCTTTATTTGGCACAGACATATTTCTGTAAATATGCCAGATTTAGCCAAAAGGCTAGTTTTTATCTGCAGTCCTGGGCCAGATGTTACAATAGGCTTCCTAAAAAGCAAATAAACAAAACAAGAGGGGTTGAGGAAAACACACATTAAGATCAAAGTAAGACTTTGTTATAAAAAATTGATAAAATGTACTTCAAAAAAACAGTCACTAGTCCAAGGCATGAAGTACATGCAGCATGCAGGACAAACAAGAAGCAGCATCAGGCAAATACCTGTCTACACAGCAATGTACACCTGCAAACGTTTAATTTAGTACAGCGGAGAAGGTCAAATTTTACCCCCTATTTGTTTGGAGCAAGTGGGCCAGGCATTACACATTGTGTGTTGTACCTTAAAAACGTCCTTACATGTGCTTACAACTGCATTACAGTGTGTTATAAATCATTTATTATGTGTTTATATACTACATGTAACTGCTAAATAGGGGAGGATTTAGTGAAGTGTTACCCTATTCCACTGTCAAACCAGAGTATCTCGCTAGGCAGATGTGTTGTGACTGCATGTCCTTTGTATCCCCCCCTTCTGCAGTGTTAATAATTCATCAGAGCTACATGCTTAAGGCTGGTGGCATCTATGTGACCACTACTGCACGTATCAGGTACAGCCCTGGGCAAGAGAATCCTGTCTGTGTCAATGCATCAGGAGCTGCAGCTGGAGAGGGCTTCACGTACAATATAGCACAACTCTCATCTCCTTCACAGAAATCAACCTGAGATTCTGTGATGGCGAGTAAATTTGATGAGGCAGCCGACAGATTGACAGCAATCGAATAATCCTCAGAATTTATGAGCGCAGCGGAGGACCTCCAAAGTAGTAGCGCATAATGAAAGATGATGCCAATGTCGTGTGAAAACAATGAGTGGAAGAAATGTGTCTGCTATCAACGTAATCTAATTTTGTGGAATCAAATGCATATAGTGCTGTATAAAAAGGGGAGGTTTGGCTCGCACTAGCATGGAGCTGTCAATTCAATAATGTGTCCTTTCTGGTGCAGAATCATATCCAATTCAGCCGAGGTTAAAACCTGATTATATGACTGGACAATTCTCTCGCAAAAATCATATTGCTTCTGACAGTCAGGAAAGACGGCCTCTAACTGACACACAATAAAACAATGAAATTACTAAATGCCTACTGCTTTGTCGACTGAGTTGAGATATGTACAGTTCATTCAAATGTGTGTGTATAGCAGATTTGAATTGTAGGAAGAAAAACAAAGCTATTAGCTTCTTCTTGAACCCATGTGAAGCCAGTACAAAAAGATAACAACGTAATGGTATTTGCTTTATGATGTGATACACTTCATCTGAACTCCAGTCAGCATAGAATTGTTAACACAAATGCATGCATTAGTGCAACAAAATACATGTTGCTGCTGGAACATCCCGAGCCGACGTCTAGGAAAATACAGCATGCCCGGAATGTAAAATCAATCACAACCTTCATTAGAGGCAAGCAAAGATCTCTATCGACACATCCAAATGTACTGAAAAGTGAAATGGATATATTCAACAACAACACATTCTGTGTGTGTGTGTGTGTGTGTGTGTGTGTGTGTGCGTGCGTGCGTGTGCGTGTGTGCGTGTGCATAAGTGGGTGTGTTGACCTTAGACAACATGCCAACTGTGGAGACTGCTCTTCCTAAGTAATGAGATTACCTGACAGCCTATGTTCAACAGGGTAGTCTCTATCGTCTTCACCAACTCCCCGCCCCTGGTTAGAATTACTGTTGCAAGATGCCATGGACTTCCCAGTATTATAATGTAGTATCCATAAGCTTTATATCTTTGAATTTCAATAAATACAATGGATTCATTTTACATGAGCTCTTATTGGATCTTACAATAATTTCAGAACCGTGATGTCATTTTTCAAAACTCAAAACGGTCATCACTTGTAACACAGGCTGTCCAATGTTCAAAACATTGCATTTTGCATTCATATCTTTAAAGAAATATTGCACTTGCACAATCATTGGTTAAAAAAACTAATTCATTGTGAAATACCATTGAAACGTTACTTTAGATCATCCACACACAAGCTACCCATAGTTTCACTGTGGCATCGTTCGTACAATCATTAAATATTGTCGTTCAAAATAGGTGATACATGTTTCATTATAGTACTACGTATAAATATATCCCTGTAAAAGTACTGCAGTAGTAGAGAGAATACTACAGACCAATGTGGTACGAGTATATATGAGATATATATACATATATATATACATATATATATATATATATCATCATCATCATCATATTCTTTATTCAGGACATACAAAGAAACGGTCCATAGCACAATACAAAACATAGCAAAAGGCAGACAAGTATATATATATATATATCTATATATATATATATATATATATATATATTTATATATATATATATATATATATATATATATATATATATATATATATATTTATTTATTTACTGTATTTACCCTTCATTTACAGTATCCAGGTAAGTTGATTGAGAACAAATTCTCATTTGCAACGACAACCTGTCACATTCACACAGTTCCACATTCATACCTGGAAGCTGCCCAGTACAACCCCAGTCTGATCTGCTGGCCACTGAGCGGTATATATATATACAGTACTTTATATATAAACTATATATAAATTATATATCTCAATCATCAGTAACAAGTTGGCAGAATTGGACCAATTCCAAGGGCCTGCATGCATACAGTGCAGTACTGTCAATACTGTAAATAGTCTCAAAGGTGGCACGTGGGAGCATAGAAACAGTGTCTGATAAACAGTAGTACATTACAGTAAAGAATGATGATGAAATATTACATCCATAGATCATGTAGTCTAATGAGTTCATGCTCCACGCTAACTGGTGACAATGAATCTCGTTATCTTGAAACTTTCATGATCTAAACATGGAATATTGTTTGTCTGTTTCCATACAACTACTCATTAAGAGTAATTCAACAGTTACTTATCATTTTGAGCAGTTGTATCGATTGATAGTTAGATGATTGTAATGAAATGAATAGACAATCCTGAATTGTAATGTGTGAATTGCTTTTTGAAATAGTAGTACTTTGATATTAAGTTGTGTCATATTGAACAGGTGATCTTTGTTAAATGAACAGATGATCTCAGGTTTATGTGTATTGTATCCAAGCAATTGAAACAAGTGTTAGAGTTTTGAAAAATGACGTCAAGGTTCTAAAATTAGTGCCAAAGTGATTGTAAAAAGACTGTAGAATTGACGACTAATTCTCACCACATTTTGTGGTAAAAAATGGTCTCTAAGTGCAAGATACTTCATATAAAGTTAGCTTGGTTTCTATATCTTCCTACCAATGCCTTCCGGCATAAATCTGTCATATTATGGTGGTTTGCAGTGGAAGATGAGTTGTGAGGCAGGAGGTGGAGGGGGGGGGAAGCGTGTGTGTGTGTGTGTGTGTGTGTGTGTGTGTGTGTGTGTGTGTGTGTGTGTGTGGACTTGGCAGAGACATGAGATGAGAAAATACACTCACCAATTCTATTGTCTCCTGGAGATTGTACACCACGGTTCAGCCTGGGTGGTTTGTTTCTAAGCTATGCAATGCATTTACCATCCAAAGGGAGGATTAGTGAGGAACATGCAACAGGATTTGTCTTTCCTCAAGAATGGCTCAGTTTTCACATCTCCGTCAACAGAGGCTCAAGTTAGGCTTCAACAAATGTTAGGAATCACAGATTGGTATATATTCAGATTCTTTTAGAAATGACGGATATGATTGAATAACTTAACTACAATGTATAGCATTGATTTCTGATGTTCGCTTACAAAACATTCACTCAATAGTTGACCTTGTGAGTTATTAATTTGGAATTATGAGCTTGCATGTATGGACATACTGAGTATCAGTGATTAGGTCGAAATAATAATAAAAAAGAAATAAAATAATCACAGTAATAAATTCAAAATGGCATTCTTCCTAATGCCACCTTTTATTTCATATCATATATTTTATAATAGAATTCTCGACCCCACAGATATTTCACACCCCCCCAGCCTCTCTTAAGCTAGCAAGCTCAACCAATTCTAACAAATTAAGCAACAGTGTACACAGACACAGAAATATATCCTTTTAATGTGCTTAACAAAGCTGCATGTGCTATTGTATTCTAATCTTATAATTTATTATTTTCACACCTATAACCACATATATTTCAATCCCAAACAAAAGACAATCTGTTGATGAATTATGTTTAAATGCAAGATAAATGTAAGCTGCTGTAACAGAGGTCAGTGGAGCACATCGGTCCATTGACTCCATCATGTTTCAGCTAGTTTGAAGTGCGTGCGAGCTGCACCGAGGTATGTCTGGGGTCTCTGCAAGAAACTTTTAAGGAAAGGATTAATAGGAGTGGGGGTCTGCTGATGCGTGCCCTTGCTCCTTCAGGTCTCCATAATTCACATTGTCAGCTGAAGAGCCGGTGCCGAGCGCCAACCCGGAGCTGTCTCTCATCATCACACACAGTCAAGAGCCTGTCAGGACAGATGAAGCTACCGGCTCAGCACTGTCGAGGAACATTGAGCCGTAATTCACATTCTTCTGCCCCGACAGGCCTCACTAAATCCAGGTCCTGCCATGAAACCCTGGAGTCTGATCAAGGAAGCCCTGTGTCGAAAACACATGAGAGCCACTGTGCTATGAACTAGATTAGTAATGATCGACTCGCCCTGCCTCCACATGTCATGATATTGGCACCAAAAATGTGTATGTCGCTTTTCACAGCAGTTCAGAATGTGCCCGTCCCTGGACTCTCACAATGTAAAAAAGAAAATTAAGACTGTAGCAGATGTTTATGACACACATAACTTCTTTTCTGCATTTCGCTTGTGCAAATTGTATTTCAGTTATATCGAAATGAAACTCTGGGGTGTTGTTGGGGATTAAATTAGTGTAATGATACACAAAATCACACTGCAGTATCCTTTTGCCACAGCCTAGAGTGGCGTGCGAGTCCATCCGAACCAGTGTAGCTGGATATCACAGCAATAATCAGCAGCATGCAGCGGAATATTTGTGCTAATATACACATCTTGGCAGATGCATACAAAAGCTGCTGCACAGCCCCCATGTCCCTCTTCCAGCAAAACAATCCTATGAGTATATTTAACTGAGAATTTCAACACCATCAGCATACAGAATCCACATCTGTGTTTGAGTGGCTTAATTAGGCTGTAATTAAGACATGGGTGTGCTACAGCCAGCCCAGGGATTTCTGGTGCCCAGTGGCAGACCTCATTTATACCACTAGGCTTCATGATTGGCACCTCAGTCTTCAGGAAACCTCGGGGCAATTTGAACACCAGGAACAGACTGAAGAAATTATGTTTAAGCAAGACTGAAGACCACAAATGTACAAACTGGGAAATTACAGAAAGTTAAATTACAGTAGCTAAAAACAAGAATTATTTGCTGAGACATGTTCATTTCCCTGGAAGATATTCATCATTTGACACATGTGATTGTTAAAGAATATATAAATAAAATTGAACTTGCGTGGACGCGTTGATTTAACATAACACCAGTTTAGGAATGTTAATTACCAAACCATCCATTGCTTTAGCTTGCTGCTGATACAAATGTATAATTCAAATACATATTTAATTTGCTCCAGGCTTGTGTGCAAGAGAACAAATTACAGTGTTGAAAAATAACTGACGTATTAACATATGTCATCTGCCAGGCTCTGGTTTTATGCTAGCTGCTCAGTTAAATGCCTGTTTAAATTCTCCGTGCACGTCTCTTAAAACTGTCACACTTCTACCAGACTGTGTAAATGGCTTGCTATGATGCGTGCAACTCACAGGGCTGTACTGTATGTGCTGTATATAACTACATGAATATATATATATATATATATATATATATATATATATATATATATATATATATATATATATATATATATATATATATATAATGCTGTCTTAACTAGTATTTCATTTTTCAGTCTATCTACCAAGATGATCCAGAAATAGTAAATGTACATCTGTTTTCTTCTCCAAGTTTCCAATGCCAATGAAAATGAATGAGAGTTAGGATCTCAATTCTTCTCCTTTAAAAACCCACATGTAGCTAAACCATTTTCACCGCAAACGATCACAGTTAAATAAATGATATTACTTAGACTATCAATTATAGCATGGCAATAGTTTGCTATTCAGTACTACCCAAGGTAAACTGTTCCATCATTTCCCTATCTCACAAAATGAATGGAGGAATATTAAAGCTGCACTAATACATGTTTTATTTTAACAATGGTCAAATGGCTACGTAGTAAAAATCTGAAAATGATCAACCAATTCCATAGTGTCTCTTAGCTCTACGTTTTTGCATCTGTCCAGCAGCAAACATTAGACAGTTAGTGGCAAGCTAGTGAACATAGTGGAGCATTTACTAACTGAATAGTCAGAGCTGGAAATGAATGTTATCATACCGGATGAAAAGTGGATGAAGCAATTTAGGGATGGTCATAAACTGACAAACAGTCCATCTTGGAGAGAATTTGTGTGGAAGGTTAAGATGAGATACTTCAAAACTCCTTTTTTAATCTCTAAATTCAGCACAACATCTGCTCACTGTTGGAGGGCGACCATACCCACATTTTGCCCCAAAATTCACAAGTTATGGCAAGGAATTAGAGAAGAGATTAAAAAAATAATAGGAATATGCTTACCTTTAGAACTGCATTATTTCATACTGGGTATTATACCTAACGATGTCACAGACAAGAATACAATATATTTATTGGAGATTCTACTCCTAATAGCCAAAAAGATGGTCACAGTTCCATCGGTAGAGCAATGGAAAGAAAGGATTAAAAATGTCTATTTAATGGAGACAATCACAGCAAGACTTACAAGTTACAAGTTGACTCTTTCTAGTCAAATGGTCTCCAATCATACAGAATTTACCAAGTCTGCGCCAAAAATGAGCTGTGTACTTGCCTCTTAAGAGTCACCTGACTGGTTCCATGTACAAGGGGAACAAGTATCATGGAGCTGGGCTTGGAGTTAAATGATAACCTATCATTGTTATAATTCTGAGAAAAATATTTTGTTATAACCTGTATATGCTTTATGTCATTTTGTCGTAATCTGTATATGCTTTTGGAATAAAAAAAAAAAAAAAAAAAGAACAGACAAAAGCTCAGATTAACACACACAGAGGGAGCGGGACTTCATTCTGCTCAGGATGCCATTACTGCACACTCCATATCTTTTCAAATATTTGTTAACTGCTATATTAATGTTATCATGTATATCATGTCATATGTATTCCACATATTTATGTCTGCAAGCACCACATTGAGTATAATAATATAAGATGTAAGACTAGTGTATGTAAATTGTTTCAAGCCTGTGTGTGCCCTATACTTGATTATATTGTGGGTGTTAGAGGACTTAGGAATATATCTAATTGTGAATTAGTGCAAAATAGTGCTATAAGATATTTTCTGGGTGTGCATAAGTATACCCCTACATTGGCGATAGTGGGAGACATGGGATGGGAATCACGTGAGGCTCGCTGGAAGATATGTATGGCCCAGTTATGGAATCGTCTATTAGATATGGATGCAAATAGGTTGACAAGGAAAATATTTCTCTGGGATGAACATATTCTTGGTCTTTGGTCCAACGACATATGCAAATTGTTTTGTAATTATGGTTTTGGGGATTTGTTTCTTAATAATGAAAAGCTGAATATTGGTTTGTTTAAAGAATCTGTGTTTGCTAAAGACAAAAAGCAGTGGGCTGATGATATATGGGCTAAGCCAAAATTGCGTATTTTTGTAATGATAAAACCAGAATATGGCACTGAGAATTATGTTATATATAATTTGTCAAAAAGGCAAAGATCCTTATGCGCCCAAGTGAGATCAGGTGTTTTGCCTTTGACTATTGAAACAGGATGATATGTTAATGTAGAAGAGGAAAAACTTATTTGTCCTATGTGCTGTTTGAATGATGTAGAAAATGAGTTTAATTTTGTTTTCTATTGTCCTTTTTATCGTGAGCAGCGTGATTTTTTGTTTTGTAGGATAAAAGCAGAGATTGATTTGGTAAATATGGATGATGCTCAAAGATTGAGATGGCTAGTTGCTAGTTGTTTGTGTGTGGTATGTGTGTACGTGTATATACATGTATGTATGTGTAGGTCTATATATTTGTATTCATGTATTTGTTCGAAGGATTTGTATATGCAACGGGAAGATGTTTGTTGAATAAGTGAATTTGTGGTGTCTTGTAATCCCATGTGGGATGGGCCAAGATGTTTGGCATGACACAGAAATAAAATATAACTAACTAACTAACTAACTATAATACTGCAAACATTTGCATAGGGATGAGGTCTGTGGCGGATGGGTCCCAAAACTCAAGGCTTATAAGCAGTGGAGCGGAGTTTGTGTCCCAGAAGAAGTTAAGGGGAAAACCTAAGACTTTCACCCAGGAAACAGGTGTTTGTGTTCCGGAAGCACTACTTCTTGGGACAGGTGTTTTAACTCAAACCACACACTTGTTTTCTAATCATAAAAGAAAACAGAATGAACTAACATGGTTCCTTGTTTTAAGGCTTTCAGGTTGCAAACTTAAAACTCCACTCGTATCACTAAGTATGCTGAAAAAAATATGAAGTGTCTAGTGTGGATCAAGTCTATCTATAATTTAGTTTCAGCACCTTATTGCTTGGATCCCGGGGAAGATTTATCATTAAGGTTTATTATTTGAGCTTTAGAATAATCATTTGAAGTTGCTTTAGCAGAAAATTCATAATGGTATAGGGAAAATGATAAAGCATGAAGAAAATCATCTATCACTGTCTTGATCACCGAGGTGCATGTCCTGATCTGCAATAAAACTGGCAATGTTTAATAAAAAATAGATTCGCCAAAATGCAATTCAACAAGTTCAGACATAAAAAAAAAGACCACGGGTACATATGTTATAAATATAATCTGCTTTTTCTACCTTTCCACCTACCTTTGCTCAAAATGGCATATCTAATGTTACACTTTGACATGACTTTTAGATGGTGAAAAGGTCTCCAATGGAAAAACAACATCCAGTCTTAAATTTACTGGGTGGTGATAGCGCAGTGGATATGACACATGCCTTTGATGGGGGAGAACTGGGTTTGATTCCCATTGGTGATACCTTAACCAATGTGTCCCTGAGGAAGACACTTAACTCCTAGTTGCTCCAGAGGTGTGCGACCTCTGACATATATAGCAATTGTAAGTCGCAAGACATACAGCTCTAAAATGCTCTGCCCGATCGATTAAACTTAACCATATTTGTTTTCACAGAAAAAGCCTACATATTGATGTGAAACTGACATACAATAGACTTAAAGGTTACGCCTGTTTTATAACAACCCGTATCTTAGTTTTTTTGTTAATTTATATTGGTAATAATAACACTGAGACTGTTCTAACCAAATCGTACCGGCAAGTGTTAACTAATTAATTTAATTTATACATCCCAAAATCACAAATTTGTCTTTAAAGGCTTTACAGTCCGTACAACATATGATACCCTCTATAGACTCTTGATTCAGATAAGGAAAAACTCCACAAAAATGCCCTCTAACAGTATAAACTGGAGAGACCTTAAGAAGACAGACATAGAATAGATGTGTGTAAATACGGACATTAGTAGTACAAGTAGACAGAAGTAAAAATACACTGAGGAGAAAACAAAATGACAACATCAGGTAAATTCTAAACATGAAGAATATGGAATGCAGAAGTCGTCTCTACCTCGAAGACCTGGAAAGACGACTTTGACACTTAAACACGGGAGGCAACACTCAAGAGCAACATCAGTCTCACAAAGCCAGAGAAGACAAGAATGCCATTCAAACAGAGGGGAAAGTGACAATAGATGTAAAGAGAGAGGGAAGCACATCATTTTAGAAAACACACGATGTGAGAGCAGTTTTGAACAAAGAGAGCGAGGAATGTTTAAGTGTTCCTGACAAGGATCTCTCGTGGCCGGGCGGGTAGTGTGACCTTCTATAGAGACGGGGGTTAGGGGATTGACATTCAGGCCCACTGTTTGCATCCCGTCTCCTATTAAACAATAAGTCCACCCTCAAATAGAATACTCCCTTCTACTTCATTATAAATAAAAAAAACAACAACAGAGGAGTGAGGGGGGTAGTCTCGCATTGCAAGTCCTTCCTCCACAGCACTGTGGAGGAGGGTCTGGCGAGTCCACACAGCATTCTGGGATGGGAGAAAAACGTGATCTGGTTTAGACGGAGCAACGGTGCTTCTGCAAAAAAGCCTCGGGAAGGAACTTGTTTTGGTGGAACACGTGTACGTTCAAAGTTTCTGCGAAAACTCAGATTGGACAGATAGTCTAGCTAGCTGTCTGGATTTACCCTGCAGAGATCTGAGGAGCAGTTAACCATAGTCCTCAGAAATAGACCGTAGTTTAAAATGCCAACACAGGTGACGGACATCCGGCCGAAATGAGGGACATCCGGTGGGATTTCTGGCGGCACCTGAACAATCATGGAAATGAAACGTGAGGGGTAACCATCACACTTTGTGGCTATGAAGTGGGTGGGGATGCGGGGACACTGAATGACTATCGCTCAGTGTATGATTAGCTGCCAGCATGGCTACGGTGCTGGTAGTCATGAGCTAATCAGCCTTGATGAGCAGCTACTGTAGAGCTCTTCATGTCTTCGCTGGAAATGCACAGAGTCCAGCGGAGCACGTTTATATCCCTTTGAGAGTGTCGCTGTCTGTGCAAGAGGTTTGTGTGTGGGGGAGTGCCAGTATATAGTCATAGCCCTGCTGTGTAACACAGCACTATTTGTCAGCTCCGAATATCCATTGAAACTTAATTGCACAGTTTTCTGCAGGCTCTGTGTGTTGTGTTTACTGCCACAGATGAGAAATACAATTCTTGTTAAGTGCAATCACTCCGCTGGCATCAGTGAAAGCCTCTTAATATTAGCAGCTACTGCTGAGCCGGGCTAAATTAGCTTTGAACCAAACCTTCCACAGTACAGAGCCGCAATTCTAAATTAGTAACAGTACAAAAAACACAAATTTACTTAAGGTAAATGATGAAGGGCAAACATCACTAGCTATAACTCACAGATTTACTCTCCTGTTTACAATCTGATCCCTCTCATCGTGACATCTGAAATTGAGAACTATTCGTGATCTTGCAAAGGGATTGTCCACGACTTCCCCAATCTGGTTTTATACTGAGCATATATTTGTTTTATGAATGGCTTCTGCTCATTTTATCCTTTAGGTGGTACATAGAAGGTGGTACATGATGCATTTTTTACGTTAATACTTCACATGTGCTTAAATGTTGAAAAAAAATGAAAGGTGAGACATGTAATAAATAGAAGTTTATTATTAAAAAAAAAATGTTTTATGTTTCTTATGTGTAGTTATTCTAACTCCCAACACTGCTTTCTCTCAACCTTAACGCAAATATTGCAGCTGGTTTTGGCCATAGAATAATATACAGTCTATGGTTTTGGCTAGACTTTGTCACAAACTGATGGTGAGGTTGTTTTGTGAAATGCTGTTTCCTGGTGAAGAATACACTTTGAATTTGTAGATCCAACTTGTAATGAGGTGGAATTATCCTCAAAAGGTCAAATTATGGTCAAATGTTAGCATCTGCTTCTGATAATGAGTTTTCTTGAAATGTACCTTTAGAAATGCATTGAAAAAAGTTACAGAGAGTTCTTTTTTAATCCATTTAGAATCCAAGTCCTTGTGTGGGTCACATTCTGAGATTGAAAAACAAATTATCTGATCTAGGTCACCCTGCGAAAATAAAAATGCTGTTATAGCATTCAGAAGCACATGCTGACCTTGTTTTTCTAATTTGTTATCTCTTATCTGTGTAACTATGGTAAATGCCATGCTTCCTGCTCACTCAGTTACATTTATAGCAAGGAGCTGCCCAGCACAGTCCTCTGCTGTTGACTACTGAGCAGCGCCACAAGGTCAAATGGGGGTTAAGTGCCTATAACAAGGGCAGTTTCGATGGTAGTCGTTGAGGGAGGAAAAAAACAAACATTCCTCATTTACTTCTCCTGCTTAGATTTCCCCAACTGGTGCTGGGATTTGAAGTAGAAACCTGCCTATCTATCCATCACAGATAGAAAAAGCAGTGAAAGAATATTAGGTATCAGTCTTTTGTTTGGTTCACTTTAATCTATCTTGATCTCTAAAGCAAACGAAATGTTAAAAGGTGTGTTACACTTTTTCTAGTCTCGCATTGCCAGACAGTCAGTGTACACAACATTTCTGGATAGGAGAAAATTTGCTCTGGTTTATTGGCATTTCTTTAAACCAATCACAATCGTCTTGGGCGGCGCTAAATGCCGGATGCAGCAACAGTGGCTCTGCTTGTTTTGGTGGAACATGTGCAAGTAGGGAGGCGAGCTCTGGAATTAAAATATGGGATTAGTTTTGTGACTTTAATTCCAAGCAAAACTTCTCAAGTATCAAACAAAAAACACTAACTCAAGCAAAATTGTCACCTCAAAGGTAAAACTTAAAACTTGCAAACAAAACATTTGTGTAGTTGTAAACTATTGGTCTTGTATTTGTTTGATATTATGTCCTTTTGTTTACAGTTCCCTCTGCTTCTTTCTCAATGATCAGTCTTTTGCTCTCTCCATCACGTTTGCAGTCATGCTCCCAGCTTTCTCCTTTGCGTTCCCTGAGTTTTTGCTTGCGATTCTGACACAAATATCTTACAGTGGTGTGTCCCCATTGGCTAATGAGTGTTAAGGGAAAGTTTGAATGACAGCTCAGTGCAGGTAAACTAACGTTAGAGACTCAGAGTCTGGTCTGGAGGACACACAAGCCACTCCACAGGGGATTACTACAAGATTAATAAAGTGGAAGTATTGATCATATATATATTATCTGTGATCTACGTTGCAAGCATGGTTACTAGACATTTTTTGTTTCGTTGTGTTAAGTTACTAGCTAGCTAGCTAGTAAAGCTTTTTTAAGTTAGCATTTAACGTTAGCTATACTGCTAACGTTATCTAAAACTTGTAACCGCCGGCTACCTTACTGAGCTAATTTACCATGGGAATCATGTATTCTTCGTGAGGCCTTACTCAACGGAGCTGTATTAATTATCGTCTTCTCTCTGTAGAGACCTGAAGGACCCGAGCAGAGCTACGATGCTCTCCCAGGTAACCGTAGGTTAGTAACGTAACGGAAAAATGATTATCCAGCTAACTACTAATTGTTGTGGTTGCTATTGGCCTGATAATACACAATGCTAGGGTATTGGTTAAGTTGTACAATGTAGAAGCTGTGAATGTAATATATTATAGAGTTTGACACATACATTAGATAATGTTCCATCTGTACACACTGTTTATTCTTTCTTTGCACTACTTTGTGTAAAAACAATTACACAAATGTTTTGTTTGCAAGTTTTAAGTTTTACCTTTGAGGTGAAATTTTTTTTGCTTGAGTTAGTGTTTTTTGTTTGATACTTTTGTTTGAGAACTATCCGTAAATGAAACGTCGTCGCTATAGACAACCTGATCTCACAGAATTCCATGAAATGAACACGGCCCTTTAACTCAAAACCTGTGGTAGTTTCACGGAATCTCAAAGAATTCCGTGATGGGCCCACAGAAGAATTCCGTGAAATGAACACGACCCCTTAAGTTCAGGAAAAGGTCGTGGGTGGGCTTACGTTTCCATGATACGTGGGACAACAACGGGACGGTTAGGTGTAGGAAAAGAAGAACGGGATGGTTGGGTTTAGGAAAACAATAATGGGATGCGGGACAACAACGGGATGGTTGTGTTTAGGAAAGGAAGAACGGGACGGTTGGATTTAGGAAACGTGACACGTGGGACACGATCCCCGGTATCCTGGGTGAAAGTCCTGTGTTGTTTGACCCATCCACCACCCAAACCAACCTCCCTACGTGGATTTTCGGGCTTTCATACTACTCGCTACCGTAGTCATCTTCCCATTGACTTTACATTGGCATTGTTTTCCGTGGTGGCCACACAGAATTTTCATACATTCCGTGCCACCACCACGTAATGCGGTGTTTGTGATCATTTCACGGAATTCTGTGAGACCAGGCTGATATAGACTACACTTTTCAACAAAGCAATGTTTTTTAAGACAATAAGCAATGTCCTGAGGTGACCCTGTGTGCCTCTGCAGGACTTTCCAGTGGTTATGAAGTCACCCCCAGAAACCGCCAGTGCACAGCCACTGTCTCCTGGCCCTCCACGCCTGACCAGCTGCCTCCTGGAAGGAGCCTTGAATTTATCCTCCAAAGCTCCTCAGTGAAATCTGGGAGCTAGTGGGTGAGGTGGTTTGGCTGAAGCCCTCTGTGAGTCAAAGCTCCCATGTCAGGTTCCCTTGACCTCACTGGAGTCAGAATGGAAGACCTTGTCCCCGTCTGTCCCTCTCATGTCATCATCTGGACTTTTTCCACTCATGGTTACGTTAAAATTGAAGATATAAGCCACTTCTGAAATGTAAACAAAATCCAAAATGTGACAGCTCTTATCATGTTTATTGAAGCTATCCCTAGACTACTCTCCTGTCTGGTGCAGTAAAGTAATATTTCTTTTACAATTTTCACACGGCAAAACTCTATTCCCTCAAGCAAACAGGTGATAACCACATTTGACATATTTATGTCCTTGCTTGCCTTGCGCAATTTTTTGCCACAACTAAATTTATCAAGATTCATCTCATTTTGTATTCTCTTCATATAGCATAAAAGCATGTCCATATTTTCACTTTGCTTTATGCTTTCATTTTTTTTTCAGAAGCTAGCAGCCTACATACAAATAGCTCTGCAATGAAGCATGGCTGTACGCTATTGACGTAGTTGCAATAGTTGAGACATTTTTTTTTCTTGAAACTTGAGCCGTACAATATCACAGAAATAGGTGAGTTACATTTTTACCATCGTCAGATGTGCGAAATATTAGCTCACACACTGAGCGTGGATCCCTCATAGTTGCTCATGAAAGTTCAGACCCTGCTGATGAAGTCTGCACACTACATGGTATGTAATTGAACTTAATGATTGATGAAACAGACAGGAGAAGCTGGAGTCAACCAGAATTAATCTAAAATGTAATTATCTGGGAAATAATCTGGCCGACTCAAGACTGAATGCTCAGCGGGGGTGGGAATACTTCCAGGAGGCTCACGGGATGACATTCAGGAGCTTTTTAAAGATAAATGAATCCAGGTCCATTCAAACTGAATGTGTGCAGAAGATTTGCCTTTAGACAATAGCAAATATTAGTATTTGAGGTCCATACAACGGTCTAAATAATCATATGCTATTTGAGATTATGATTTCCTTTTCCTTACATGTGTGCCTACATTAAACATTTCCTTTAAAAGCTTTGCTCAGCTTGTGTCTCCCCGCAGTTTCCAGAGTGATGAATGGAGCTCGCATTGAACCTCTTCTTCTCATATTGTTCTCCGGCCACACAGAGCACATACCCCCTCATTAATTAACCTTAGTGATTAATTTCCAAACCTCCCTCTTGTGTCCCCTCCCTTGTCGTCTGTAAAAAAAAAGAAAAAAGAAATAAAAGATGGCCTCCTAATTAGGGAACACTGATGGAGCATCTAGAATGCCCAGGGACAGAGCTAAGGAGCTGTGCTGCTGTTGAAAAGAAATCTATGAATAGCCAACTCACTGTGGCAGAACCCTTGATCTGTACCTCAAGCCTAGTGGATGCTGCCTGAAGGTAAACATATAATTTATTCTTCATGATTTACATTTTAATAGCTTTTTTACTTTTGTACACCTTAAGTATCTTATAGCATCTGATGACATGATGCATAAAACTAGTCTCTCTCTCTCTTTCTCTCTCTCACTCAACATATATATATATATATATATATATATATATATATATATATATATATATATATATATATATATACACACACACTCACCTATAGGATTATTAGGAACACCTGTAAGATTTCTCGTTAATGCAATTATCTAATCAACCAATCACACGGCAGCTGTTCAATGCATTTAGGGGTGTGGTCCTGGTCTAGACAATTTCCTGAACTCCAAACTGAATGTCAGAATGTGAAAGAAAGGTGATATAAGCAACTTTCTGGTGGCATGGTTGTTGGTGCCAGATGGGCTGGTTTGAGTATCTGCTCAGTTACTTCAATTCTCACACACAGCCATTTCTAGGGTTTACAAAGAATGGTCTGAAAAAGGAAAAACATCCAGTATGCGGCAGTCCTCTGGGCGAAAATGCGAGGTATGCAGCAAAGCATTTGTGAAGCCACAACACGTACAACCTTGAGGCGGATGGGCTAGACCAGCAGAAGACCCCACTGGGTACCACTCATCTCTACTAAAAATAGGAAAATGAGGCTACAATTTGCACAAGCTCACCAAAATTAGATAGTTGAAGACTGTAAAAATGTTGCCTGGTCTGAGGAGTCTAGATTTCTGTTGAGACATTCAGATGGTAGAGTCAGAATTTGGCATAAACAGAATGAAAACATGGATCCGTTACCACTTTGCAGGCTGGTGATGGTGGTGTAATGGTGTGGGGAATGTTTTCTTGGCACACTTTAGGCCCCTTAGTACCAATTGGGCATGGTTTAAATGCCACAGCCTACCTGAGCATTGTTTCTGACCACGTCCATCCCTTTATGACCACCATGTACCCATCCTCTGATGGCTACTTCCAGCAGGATGATGCACCATGTCACAAAGCTCGAATCATTTCAAATTGGTTTCTTGAACAGGACAATGAGTTCACTGTACTAAAATGGCCCCCACAGTCACCAGATCTCAACCCAATAGAACATCTTTGGGATGTGGTGGAATGGGAGCTTCTTACCCTGGATGTGCATCCCACAAATCCCCATCACCTGCAAGATGCTATCCTCTCAATATGGGCCAGCATTTCTAAAGAATGCTTGAAGCACCTCGTTGAATTAACACCACGAAGTATTAAGGCAGTTCTGAAGGCGAAAGGGGGTCAAACACGGTATTAGTGGGGTGTTCATAATAAAATTTAGGTGAGTGTGTATATATATATATATATATATATATATATATATATATATATATATATATATATATATATATATATATATATATTAAACACTGTGTGATACTTGTGTCAAAATTCTTTGTTTAGTTGGTTTCATGTTTTCTGTTGGTTTTCCCATTTCCTGTTTTATTTTGAAGTCTCTCTGTTCCCATGTCTTGTCTTGTTTCACTTCCTGTCTTTTAGTTTTCCTGCCCTTGTGATTGTCTTATGTGTTTCACCTGTTCCTTTCCCTTGTGTCACCTGACCCTGGTTAACTTGTTACCTCTTGTATTTAGTCTCTGTGTTTCCCTTGTCTGTTGTCAGGTCATTGTATTTTGTTTCGTGGGCCTTTCTGGAGTCTACCCTGTTGGCCCTGTGTTTCCAGTTTGGGTATTCCTGTCTTTTGTTTTCCTCCACGTTCTGGAGGGATTTTTGCCTGCTTCCTCGTGGACTCCTTTTGTTTGTACGGACTTTTGTATATCTTTGATTTTCTTGATTAAATCCTCAAGCAACACTACTCTTGCCTGCTCTCTGCATCTGGGTCCTACACATTCTCTGAAGTCATGACAATATCCAAAAACTGAGGTTCAAAAACATGTAGGGAAATATCACCAACACATTCACTTAGTATTAGTGCTGTCAGTTAAACGCGTTATTAACGGCGTTAACGCAAACCCATTTTAACGGCGTAAATTTTTTTATCGCGAGATTAACGTTCTTTTTGGTCCAGCAAACTTTGTAGTTTTTTTTCACATGCTGTTGCAACAACTAATAACGTTAGAAAAACTACAACACCACACCGGATCTAGCTAGACAGGAAACTAAACAACAGGCATGCTGCACACACTTGTTTGCACTTGCTTGCGAGCCGGCCAAAGAGTAGTACATACCTGCAAACTAGTTGCTTTTTGACGAAAGTCGCCGTTTTGAATGGGGTCCGAGACCCGGTGCTAATACGGCACCGGTGCCTTAACAACCGTTATCTACTGGACTGAATAGCAACGTGCATTTCGGTGCCACTTAAATGCCTGCGCTTCTCTCTGATACTCCGAAAACGGACGTTAGAGGGAACTAAAACATTGCCACGAGGCCAGTCAACACTACACTTAGCAGCAGGTAACGTTAGCCTACCGTTAGCTAGCAGCTGGATTAAACACGGTTAAAGTGTTTACAGCTAAACGGTGTAAAGTGTGTCTGTATTTCACTGGAGATGATTCCAACACTGGACTGTAGCTGCCGTTGTCTGAAAAACACAGTCATGATGTCATGTTGCTCGCCTCACCAGCCTCGTGGTGCATTCACTGTAATTGTAAAATACCCTTTTCCCATCCAGTGGTTGTTTTCACCGTTTTGTGCTCCTTTTTTTTAGATCAACTTTTTATTGGTTTTATATTTTTGAACATACAGAACAGACAAATACAATTGAACAAGGTGCTCCTTTTTTAAATATATATATATATCTTTCGGTTCAGGCACCGTTTTAAAAGTATCGTATCATGTTTATAAGAGCATTAAAATGAGAAAAAATAATGGGACAAAAAGAAATCAAGGGACATTTAAAATAGATAAAAATTTGCGATTAATTGCGAGTTAACTATGACATTAATGCGATTAATCGCGATTAAATATTTTAATATTTGAATTGCGGAGTTCGTACTGACTGTCAGCCTAACACTACAATGACAATTATGCTGAGCTCCCTGAACATATATTTTCCCCTTACTTGCCCTTTATTTAAAATAGTATTATTATGAAGATTTAAGCTAATTATGGCTTTAACTCTGTTACATTCAAAGATAAAATAGACCTGCTATATCTTAGGCTACTCTACTGTACGTTTTAGTTTAAATAACCCTCAAAAAAGGTATTAGTGTTAAAGGAATAGTTCAAGATTTTGAGATATTAATATGAAAAAACCCTTTCTTGCTAAGAATTAGAGAAGAAGATTGAAACCATCCATGAACTCATTGTTCATTAAATATAAAGCTGGGGCCAGCAGATTGTTAGCTTAGCCTAGCATAAAGCCTGCAGCAGCTAGCTCGGTGTTTTTGGTGTCTTTTGCTAAGCTAATCTAAGATAACCACCTCCTGGCTGTACCATTTCATTTCACAATCAATGATCTATTTCTTGGCAAGAGGGTGAATACGTGTATTTTGCAAATTATTAATAACATTTTTTAATTGAATGTGACTTGATTTTTCTAGCAACTTAGAGGAAGGGTGATGGACTTTACAGCTTTGTCCAAGCATGATTGCTTTGGTATTTTTCATTTCCATCAATCTTTCTAATCCTTTCTAAAGCACTCGCAGTGATTGAATGTCTCAAAGGACAAACTCTTTCGATTTTTATGAAAAATGAAAAATTCCTGGGAAAAATAAACTGTTGAGATAGCATGCTGACAATACCTTTTTTTCTCACTTAAATGCACATTGATGTGGAATCTGTAATCACTTTGCACAACACATCAAGAAGTTATGACACTGTCATGAACGTGTCATAAAACATAAACAAGTCATAAACGTTTATGACATAAGTCATTCGGTTTTGT
Organism: Perca flavescens; assembly: GCF_004354835.1. Classification (NCBI taxonomy): domain Eukaryota; kingdom Metazoa; phylum Chordata; class Actinopteri; order Perciformes; family Percidae; genus Perca; species Perca flavescens. The sequence continues at coordinate 36,371,369 of NC_041334.1, forward strand.
CAAGACAAATTAGTTAGAGTTAGGGGTTAGGTTTAGGGTTAGAGTTAGGTTTGAGTTAAAACGCAAAGGGTTCGGATTAGGGTTAGGGTTCATATGTCATGACTGTGTCATGACACAGTGTCATGTGTTCATGTCACTCTGATGTAGAAAATTTCAAGTAAAGTGTTACCAAATATTTTGACTAGAAGAAGAAGAATAAGAAGAAGAATGCCTTTATTTATCCCGCGAGGCAAAATTCACAATTTAAAAACTCTAATATAGCATTAGGACTAAATAAGAAAGTGGGGCCTTAAATTAATCCCAAACATCTCAGTTGAAATAAATGTACTCTTCCAACAACCTACAATACCCAGATCATGCTTAACCCTGATGCAGCAGAGCAATTACTGCTGCTTCATTTTATAAGAAGAACATTAAGTGAACTTTTATTTTGAAATCCTTTTAAGTGAGTATTTTGTGAGACTTATGAAACAGCCCATCTGTGTTTTAAAAACATTTCCCCACACTGAAGAAAATGGCACTTTGGCAGATGTTGTGCTTAAAAGAAATTATTTTGTATTTTTATCATTACCAAAGGACATTCAATGGTAATTATTTGCATGCATACTAGATTGCATCTCTTCAAAGATACTGTACAAACCGAACAGGGAGGCCATCAAGGGGTGAAAGCAAATAAGCAACCTTTAAGTTTGAATCACACAGCGTATATTTTACTTAGAGACGACCTCTGGTCAGAAATAAAGAAACATCTATTCTTCACAGATACTGTGCCTGTGTGGGGCTAATGATGGGTAAAATGCACAGCGGAGAAGGCCGGGCAAAGCTGTCCTTTGATGAGTTGGTGATTATATTCAGAAACACTCCCTTGCTCTACAAACTGCTGTGGCATAAAGTAATCCTGTTCAGATCTCATTGACTAAAAGCTCTGCTTGCCATTGATGTGTGAATCCCAGAAGCAAAAGCTTTCTGCTATTCCTGCCCTGCCAATCTGGGATTATGAAAGGTGGCACCTTGACTTCAATCAAAAATGGCTTTGATGTAGTTGATACATCTCACTTACACATTGGATTTCACTTGATATCTCTAAAGCCGTGGCAATTAATTAAATTAAAATAAAATGTATTTGTAAAGCAACATATCATTCAAAAGCAGTTCATAATAAAACAAAAAACAGCACAGAATGTGGAAATAATGTTCAAATAACCAGATAGACATCTGTGCATATACACATACAAATACATAGTCTACTACATTTACAGGGTGCGTTTTGCAGGAGGGGGATGCATGGGATTTTCTCCATAATTCTGCTGAATTATTTTGTATCCCCGGTGGGGTCAAAATGTAACCCCCACACCTCAAAGTGATCAATGCTACTTCACCAATGGACCATATTATTAATAGAAGTATTTTAAACTAAGTAAAGTTCTGTAACGCGAACAGTCTCTAGTGCGATAGAACGATAAATTCCAAGCGGCAGTTGCTGGTTGTACTGTATTTAGCCACTACAGAGCTCCGTCGTATCAGCGGCAGTTGGTAGATGTGTTTAGCTGCCACCTGTGAGCCGGCTACAGGCACCACCAGATGACGGCTTTTTCAGCGGCCATGGTAGTGTAATTTTGCCGAGAAAAAGTGAGCGTCTACAAACACTGTAAATTTTAAACTTGTACTAAAACTATGTTGTTGTGTTCAAGCTTGTGTGAATTAATTGGGCAATTTCTATGCATAATGTACGGTGGCCGACAGGGTCAAACGCCCTGCAACTTCAGAAAACACATGCAAATAATATTGTGATTATACAACAAAATAAGTGACCAATCTGTATTCATATTGTAAAGCAATTTGCTCTTGAAATACAAAAAACAGACTATTTATAATCCCTCCCTGTTTAAAAAACCAGCCAATTTACCGTGGGATTTATCAAACTGAATAAATCCCGCCTGCAAATAAACACAAAACTGCTTTGCTTGCTCCATTGTGTTGTAAGTAAGACATCTGCTGAAAAAAATATTGTATTCATTAGCATGATTGCCGTACTGTTTAGTTCAAAAACATCCAAAACACCAAAGGAAGACGAGCCGACCAAACGCGAGCTTTTATTTTGAAAAGTCGAAGCTCGAGCACGGCACCAGCCTCCCGGCTGAGACGGGAGCAGAGACTGTATATTACTAATATATTATATTATGTTATTAATAAGGGCATAAGACAGGAGTTCTCTTTATAATATGCAGCCATACCCGACTCTAATAAAAAGGCAGAAAATGGGTCATAAATCCAGCTGTTCCCCTTAGCTGCTCCCTCTAGAGGTCTGGAGAACTTCTGTTGTGGAATTTGGATGCAGCGTTTTTCTTTTCCATTTGTTTTCGGGGTTTGTGTGCTTTTCTTTTTGCATCGTTTTTTATTCGCATCGCGTTTATGTATTTGGTTGTGTTGTGTGTATTTGCATCGCGTTTGCTGAATGCTGCGCATGTGTTGTCAAATTAATGAAGTTGTTTTTCTTTTTGCTTTGCTTCTTTTTTTGGGGTTTGCTTTTCTTTTTGCATTGTTTTTTAACTGCAGCGCGTTTGTATATTTGGTTGTGTTGTGTGTATATGCAGCGCGTTTGCTGAATGCTGCGCATTTGTTGTCAAATTAATGTAGTTGTTTTCTTAATTTGCTTGTGTTTTGTCTATTTGCATGTCTTTTCTGAAGTTGCAGGGCGTTTGCCCCTGTCGGCCACTGTAATAATGGGATGCTTAATGGCGCAGTATCCTGCAAATAGATCTATGTCGCCGTTTATCCTTAAGAAACCCTTTAATCATTGTTACATTTAATACAATATGTAAGTGAATTTAGTCTTGAGTTGGTCTCAGCCTTGATACCCTCAGGACTTGGTCCGGTCTTCAGCTTCACTGGCTCAATCTTGGGGCTGACTTGGACTTGACTTCAGATTATGGCTGGATGTTGTAGCAATGGAATGGTATGATTATTTTGCCGAAGGTTTATGATTTCATCATTTCACCTCATTATGTCTCTTTTCAAACAGTAGGCCTTATTGAGCTATTGCCTACAAATTTCAATACAGTGCACACAGCAAACTGTGCAGCTTTATCATTTGCCCAAAGATCCAAACCATCCTGCCTAGCTGGAAAAATACATCCTGGCCCCAGGTTTTCTATTAAGGCTTCTATTAAGACTCAAGGTCTGTCATTTTGTGGTAATTTTGATTAAACATAACTTAATTTATCTATAAATTGCAGGAACTGTCTGTGTGTGTGGGTGTTAAGCGCATATCTTTAGTCCGATGGATTTCAAGTTTGCCAGGTGTCTTGATATGGGCATGAGTAAGTGCAGTGCCAATTTTGACGTTGTATGGATTAGAAATGCAAAAGATATTGTTAAATATTTAGGTAAAAGAATCAGCTAGAGCAACTTTTGCTGCTCTAGCTGCTGGCCACTCCCCCTCTCACCCTGAGGACCAGAGACAGAGAGCAGCGGAGCTTTGGCAGCGAAAATGTGGCATACACCTCAGACCCACAAAAATGTGCAAAGTTGCACTACTTTGGACTGTCTTTGACTCTGAATAAACAAACGACAATTCCAGAATATAAGGACCTATCAGAATCCCACACATGCAAGGCACAACCACACAACAAGTGCAGACAAAGCGTGATCCCACTCATAGGCAGGCTATTTATCTTATAAAGTGAGACGTATCTGTATATATGTGTGTCCGTGTTTGGGGGGAAGGTAACCTGCACATCAGCAGACACCACATACAGAACGCTTTAGAATAGTGGGGGGGGGACTCTTTTCCTGCTGTTAAATTGCTGTGAGCTGACAGAACATAACGTAGCCTAATCTTGGAGATGATTCCTTTACATAGCGGTGCAATGCGAGAAAATCTCAGAGTTGAACCAGGAAGATACATCAGTTTCTTCGCCCATTCCAAACGGGCACTGCACTAGTTTAGTAAAATGCCCGTGAGAATAATAAAAATAAACAACAAAAAAAAACTAGATTTTGACACCAGGCCCAAGAAAAAGGCAAGAGTTAAAGATTTTCTAATAATGCAGACCTGCATTTGTTGATATTGTACTGTAAGGTGCAAATCTGCAGTTAATCAAGTAACCAAAAATCAACTGAACTTAATTGGGGCTTGGGAGACCCTTGGGGATTTGGCTCTGGAAGAAAGTGGTTGGTGGGTCTAGTTAGGCAGACACAGGCAAACAGCCCACTAGCTGGAATAAACATTTTTATTAAGTTATAGTTTTAGAAAAAAAAAAAAAAAAAACACAAATTCACAAACAATGGTTAACATGCACAATTTTAGTATACAAGACAAAACAGTTACTTTTCAATATGAAAATGCCACTCTACATGTCAGTATCTCACAGAGATCATTGATTAATACACCAGTATTAAGGTCGGAGAACACACTATATAAAAGCAGTGAGGTTGTCTTTGATGGCCATGTTTAAAAAATATATGCAAGCTATTTACATGCGATACACTCCTTCTAGCAACAACAACCACAGTAACCAATCTAACCAAACAGACCTTGTGGATATAAATAGATATGTTGTGGTTCTGTGATCAATACAATTCACCAATTCCAGTGGACTGGTCTGATCACTTCCTTCACTTCCTTTAGATTGTACTTAGTAGTATTTATTAAAGCACAAGGCCAGAAACAATAGTTTCGCTTTCTTAAGTGAGCATGAGCAGAGGTAAGGAACATTAGGCTGAGTTACAACTATGTCAAAATTAAGAAAACTCTGAGAAACTGCCACACGTTAAAAAACTGTAAATTAATAACCTATAAGTCTGCCATCTTGCGATGATGGGGTTACCTTATTTGGATATTAACAGAAATATTACAACCACTTGGATCAAGTATTTGCACACACAAGCTGCTTTGAGGCCCGGTCACACCAGAAAGTGGCACAGCAATATTCATCTGCATGTGTCTGTGAAACAGACATTGCAGGACGATTGGGGACATACTGTAGTGGATATTTGCAGGGCTAGTTTGTGAACTACAGCAGCTGTCGAGCCAACAGCTAAATGCGCTAGACAGCCGGGAACAAGTTAGTGCTAGTCAGTGTTTTTGTTCTTTATCACTTAAAACGCTTGCTCACTGTCAGTTAGAAAAACCATTAGCTTGGTAAATAACAGGCCATTAAGTCCACAGAGTTTATTCCATTTATTATTATTATTATTATTTATTTAGTGCAACACAGCAAATAAGCTATGTTAGCTTCCTCCATTTTGGATTATTCTGTTTGTCAAGACGGTTTGCTAATGGCTAACGGCACCAGAAAGTCCACCAAAGTATACTTTTACACAGATTTACTTCTCCTCACAAGTGCATCTGCTGATCGCAGCAATTCCACTGAAATGATTTTGCTATGAAATTTAACTGTTTTAAATGCTGGTGTGACTTGGCTTTTATGCTGCTGGAAAGAAAGATACAGTAGTACTTCGACTCAAAATAAGCAACCAGCCAATCAATTTTAAGTCACTGCTCCAATTCAAAATCACAATTTACCACTACACTACAAAATACTTCTGTGACAAGTTGAGCAAATACAGTGAGATTTCTAGTAAAAGCAAACCGAAACACAACAGAAAAAAGAATGCCTATGAAGTGGTCTGATAGGGAATAAAGTCAGACATCATTGACTGTATCACAACAGAACGACTGCAGTAAGAACACGGCCATCAGTCAATCAAGCAGCTGAATTGTGACAGCTGTAATAATGGGGCAGCAAAATCAATATGGCATTGACTGGTCTGCAGCAGTCCATTCAAAGAGCACAGAGCTTTATCCAACCATTCAAGGAGCAGATAGGACAGCCTGATTATGTCGGCCGTTTTGACTTTTTACGAGGCCTCTGGGGTCTGCACACCTGTTCAGACGCCTAAGTGAGGACATCCAGTCACCTTGCATCAATTCCTTGTGCTTTCATTTGACTTTGGGGAAGATAGGGGGAAGAGAGTGCAAAATACAGACGACAACCTCTGAGCTAATGACCGTACACAGCCCCCATATTCGGCAAAGGCACAGTAATGTGTAGCAGTTCAGTTGACTGTATCCTTCCACATCCACATGATCATTGTCAGGACCCCAGTAATCACACCTCGGCTCCTTGTTGGGTGGCTTTTTACAGACTCATCCACATGATAAAAGGGCGTGAAAAGTAGCTCCCTCAGCAGAGTAGCAATGTTCTTTTGTTACTGTTCAGTCCGGTATGTGTCCAATAGACAGTAATGGGGTGGGGGTAAAATGACAGCCATGCCTTTCGCTCCATTTCCAGTCAGAGCACTTTCACCGCGGTATTAGCATCAATTATTCTGATGCCTTAATAGCCCATAAATTATGCTTCGAATGGAGTCATACATTTATTATACCAGAGAGCATAAATACTAGCTTCCAACGCTTTTTGTTTTAGGTAACCCTGGTGTACTTTTCTCAATGAAAATGTAATTAACATACCCTTTCCAATAATGGGCTCCCTCTACATTCTCCAGACAGTGACCTGTCTTCCTAACTAATTTGTTCAGAAGGAAAAGCACACAATGCCTCTTCTACAACATGAATCTTTCCCCTAAGCTATTTGAAAAGAAAGAAATTGGAGTGAGCTCTAGTGAAGGCACTGGTATCCTGTAGTCCATTGTGCACTGGGCCAGCTGGTCATATGGGGTGTAGATGGCACACGATCCACGATATGATATACAAATCTTGAACACAGGTCGTCTAAATGTAGAGGAGGAACAGTGCACGTGGGATCCGCTTGACATAGTGACACCACGCGTCTCTCTCTTCTGCAATCCCGGCTTTTTACCTAGACTGAGAATGCAGAGTGTGATACGCATTTATTATTTAGAGGAGCAAGAGATGGCGATCTCTTAGAGTATTGTAGAGAGGGCCTTAAGCTCAGGAGACTGTGGCTCTCGAACAGACCTAATATTATTTCAGTATGCAGAGATAAGTGGGTTTGAGGCACAGTTGATCAATTTGCTATGCATCTTTCATATATCTGACAAAGCCTGGTAAACTTTTGGCAAAGCTGCAAAGAAATGGGATGAGGATATTAGTTGATGTTCTGTCAATGGAACTGATTTAGTTTAAGATTTATTTTTGAGACAGTAAAATCTGGATGAAACCACTGACTATAGGTCAATCAAGTGTTGGGAAGTCGATCTTGAGAAGAAGAATTCTTGTGAGTACTTGTTTTTGCAAAGCAAGGGGGTTAAATATAGGGTTAAAGAAACTTGTAAGCAGCCTGTCTCCTACTTTGGTATGGACTGTATGAGTAAAATGGGTTTTAAGGCATTAGTATCTCCAGAGATACTAAGAAGATAAGTCATATAGACATCATAACTTCTAAAATAAAACCTAGAGCACGGTGGCATTTATGACGCGGGAAGAAATTCTGAAAGATATCATGCACACGAATCATCACGTCTCTATTTGATGGCCCTTAAAAAAAAAGTGCCGTGGTCCCTTTAAGAGTTTGGCGGAGCCCAGTCCTTTCCAGTCTTTCCCAGTCTTGCCACTGAAGCCGGGCCTTGTGCCAGTCCAGTGGACAGGCTGAGTGAAGGGATGGAGGGGGGAGAGAGGGCGCTTTGCAGGCTCCAATTAGATATCACCAAGCGGAGCAGAGCATGGCGTTGATGAGGACTGCAGAGAGGTACAATGGGCTGAGGCGGATTGCTCCTGAGCCCCGTGCTCCCATACCTACAACCAAAACCAGCAGAGCAGCATGTGAAAAACAGAAATACGCCTAAGATCACAAGAACAAAACCTGCACTCTGCTGTGCTATTCGCTAAATTTCTGACAAGTCATCATAAATCAAAAGCCAACTGTGATTTTTTTTTTCTCCCATATCTACATATTTACTGGCTTTCAACAGGAGAGGCCGTTTAAGTATCCTGGGAAGATAAAGTTTGCTTCACATCAAAGAAGAGAGCGGCAAACTGAGCCGCCTCACAATTTTGCACAGCAGCAGGATGGGAGCCGAGAACTGCTTTATATGCTGCAGCGCTGTGCAGCCAGTCAACAAGGAATAATAACCCAATGGCAGAGATGGATGACTCTGTGCTCGCATTTCTAAAAAGGTCGCTTTTCTCGCACTCAAAATAAGTCTATTGCACATGGTTGGAACGGGATGCAATGAAGCCAAATTAAATGTTGGCTCTGAATTATTGAATCCTCAGTTTTATCCGTGGTCAAAAAGGAAATGATGTGAAGAAGACAAGACAACAGTAAACTCACTTAATTTATGGATGTGGATGGGTTCACTGCCCACACCTTCGCCACCTTCACTCATGGCCTTGATCTGAATGAGATAGTTGTCGTTGGCGGAGAGGCTGAGCTCCACAGTGGTTTTGGTGGTCAAGATAGTGTTGATGTCGTTGTAGCGATGTCTCCTCAGCAGCACCTGAGGCAGGAGAGGGTGACGCAGAAAAATGAGCTGATATAAAAACCGTCATCCCAGATTCTGAAGACAAATCAGTCAGAGTTTTGCAGTGAATTGGGACCTACCAAATATCCGGTGACCTTTGACTCTGTATCCAAAGCTACTACAGGATCCCAGTGCATCGTGAGTGTGGAGCCGATCATGGTCCATTGTATGTTGAGTGGAGCCCGATCTGGAGCTAGCAAAAGAAACAGAGAAAAAGATGTACTACAGAATATGCTGCATAACGTTTTCCTGTGGTCCATGCATATACTGTAAAACAATTTACAGATTCCTTTTTTAATTTAAAAAACTCTCAACTTATAGGTCTGAAAAATACTGTAAACTGAGGCTGCAGCAAAGCACATTTACTAATTAAGACAGTGAATTATACGGTGGCAATAAAAGCTCAACACACTGCAACTTAGAAAACACATGCAAATAGACAAAAGTAAATTGACAACATGCGCAGCATCCAGGAACAAGGGTGGCAAAGTGAGAAAACAACCAAATACATAAAAATGCAGCAAGTTATTATTTGGTTGTGTTGTGTTAAATTGGTGAAGACGGTGTCTTCATTTGCTTGTGTTCTGTCTATTTGCTTGTGTTTATTTGTGTTGCAGTACATTGAACTTTCACCATAGAATTTGATGAATTATGGGTATGGACCACCATACAATTCTCACTTTTTTTCTATCCTATTTTCTTTACTATACTGGTGTCATGAAACAAAAGCATTTAATGGTTACTTTTTCACGCATTTTGCAGAATGTCTAAATGGCTTAAATCCCCAAATTTCAAAAACCTAGTCCATTTCTCCATTTAGAATACCTAAATTGTCACTGCAGCTATGTTCCACTCACCCAATTGATTGCATTTTTTTTTCTTTCTTTTTGTCCCCCAAGGTAAATGGAAAGTTCCCTTGTCACATTGAATTTTATGAGCACAACCAACAAAGCAGAAGAAACGCTACGCCTGTCATGTTGAGGACAGTACGACGTCATCCGAGAGGGGCTGACATGGTTCATGAACGAAGACCATTTGTAAATAATTTCAATGCCTCTCTGGGACCGACTCACGTGGTTTCTTTGTGGTGGTGTTGATGGGCGCCGACTGTGGCCCGGGGCCAGCCGTATTGAATGCAGCCACACAGAGGTAGTACACTGTGTTCGCTTTCAGCCCTGTGATGTTAACCAGCGTGTAGTTTCCAGATATGCGCACTTTGCCAACAGTGTCAGGCTTGGTGTCGTCTTCCCAGTACACGACCTGTTAGGGAAAAAAATAAAGAAAATAGTCACAATCATTGGCACAAACGGCCAGATTGTTGTGGTGCATTGCACTGCATTATTGAAAGTCATATGCCATCATGAAGGGTGATGATGGGTGTATTACAGAAGGGAAGAGAGGGACTGATGACAGGTAATACATTTTTCACTAGTGGAGTCTCAATAACTGATGCACACATACTCTCAGCCGCCCAGGTCATACAAACAGGGAGTTAGTGGGTCATATGATAACTGACACAGGAAACAAATTTCATGATTAGTGCCTGTTTTGTCAATAAAAACAGCCTCAGTTCTTACTTTAGTCTGAGGAAACTGGATATTAGAAGTGAAGAGGTTACGGATAAATCTGGATAAACATTTCAAATTGCTTTATATGTAAATCACCACTTTACACAGCAAAGCAGGATCCTGTGCTCTGCTGAGTTTGATTTTCTTCAGGCTATTAGCCTCTAATTAATTGTGCAGTTGAAGTGATATTTGACAAAGCAAACAGACTCATTTGCTTTAAATCATCTGCAATATTCATGTGTCTGGTATTAAGTGACATAAGAGTTAAGTAAATAAATAATTAAATTGAAATGTCTGCTCACAGGAATACTCGTTGCTATTCCATCGCGTTATATTATTGCATTTCACTTTTTTTTTATCAATTAAAGTTGTGTATGATTAGCACCAGGATTCAGTTTACAGTACGCACATTAATATTTTGAAGCAGTAATATTAATATTGATTACATTAAACTGAAACTGGATTGGATTTGCAATCATAACAACGTCTTATTAAAGGCTGAAGCCCTTATATGTGCACTGCACAGCTCCGGATCCATACTGTCGGTGGCCTATTGAGATTCAGCAGCTTAAATTCACTTCAGGACCGCGGTTGGAGAATTGAGCTCTGTTCCAAAAGGACAATGTGGCCACCGCCATGGCAACTGAAGAGCTTTGTGCTGAGGGCCAGAGGTGACAGATATTGAAAGAGCATCGGGGAGGAAAAGAAAAAAGCAAAGCCCTCTTTGCATTCTTGAAAGGATGAGGGATTTTATTTTAATCTTGTTGGTTTGCTGTTGGTGCACCAAAGTGTTGGGGGTCATTTCATGATATTATTACGCTTAAAACTAAGTCCTCGCAGAAATGCATATGAATATATAGTGGAATATTACAAGTAAAAAGAAATGAATTTTTTTTTTTAAGAACTATGAAAGGAATGTTATGATCAGATAAACAAGCCACAGGGAAAAGCTCATATATCATTATTTTAGAAAAAAAAAGAAAAGAATGATTTTGCACTGATTCCTCACATACCTCATATCCAAGCACTCTTTCAGGGATGGCAGGGAGAGCTTCCCAGATCACTTCAATTTGCACTGCAGACACACTTCTAGTCCTAACCCTCTTAGGAGCCACACCAGGGACTGCAAAAATAGAGCGCTGGTGAGAATCCCAGAGACTCATCCAACACCATCACACGCACTAATAGCTATAAGATTGAAGACACAGAATATACCTGTAGTTCCACTAAAAAGCTATTTCCCCACTCTCTTTTAACACGATCTGTGACTGACATAAGCGAAGACTATCTGCCCAGCACATTCAATTAACAGAATACCTCCCTGACAGCGTGGTGTGGTAAGTGCCTGCTAGGATTTCCTGTAATCTACCAGCACGATAACTAATATCAAGTTGACATTCCTAGCTTAAGAGGGGAGAGAAATAATAGCACTGGGGGGAAAAAATCATCAATCATTACTATTCAAGGTCATAGTCGTAAGGAGAGAGATTATAGCTTATTTAACCATCACTCTTTGCTGCAGGGCTGTGCAATCTGAACGTACCTTCCTCTGCTGAATACACGGTGGCAATAGAGCTGAAGGGCCCCTCCCCTCGGTTGTTGTATGCCCCCACTTTTACGTCGAAAGGCGAGAAGGGTGGGATGGTGTCATTGCGGAAGACGTAACGTGCCACGCCCGGCGTGGAGATAACCGCTCGCGTCCACGTGACCGTGCCCACAGGCCTGAAGGCGATGATGTAGCCAAAGCCCTCTCCGTTCTGCAGTTCCTCGGGAACAGGCTGGGAGCAAAACACAAAACTATAGTGATATTAAAACGCATACAGACAAAGAAACAGACAGGCCCGTCTCGCGCTGTACCTCGACAAGGACGTCTGTGATTAGACACAGACACTTTCTTTGCCGTTACCACCCAGAACACTCCGCGATGACCTTTAGCCTTATCTTTTCCTCCTGCATGGCTATGTAATTGTGGCTAAAGTGCAGAGCTCTTCAGAGGAAGTGCTCTCTGTCCCTGCTTTTGGAGGGAGAAATGGCACTCGGAGGCTGAGCCCGGAGGAGAGGTGTCTCGCTCTAATGTGGGCCATAAAATTGCTCCGTTCAATTCTGCACAATTAAGAAAAACCATTACTCGGCAATGGAGAGAACAGTAAAATGTGACAGATGACTTACCTCCCATGTTATCACCAATTCAGACTTTGTGCCGCCTCCACCTCCGACATCAGTGGGAGCTGTATCAGGAACTAAGAGGTAAAGCCCAGAGGGGAGCAATTAGAACGTGGTTTACAAAGCTCAACGACAAGCCTCAACTATACTTGTAGCCTTATGACAAGGCTGCCTGCTCCAGATACTGTCTTCTATTTTACAGTCCACAAATCCCTCACTCTGTGAAAACACAAACATTTCAGAGAGTAGTGAATTACTGACATTGCCCAAATGTCACCATGTATAAACACCAAAGTCAAGATCTGTAGTATTTTGCAAATGACACTCAACTTAACCCACTTCCTTCCTATTCCCACTCTGTTTGTGCACTGCAGTGTGATGACAAAGCTGATAGTGTAGGTGGAGGAGCACTTGTGCACATCCTTATAGTATCATATAGTAAGTGGAGCATCACATTTAATGTGTCATATCAGCACATGGTTGATGCAGCATTTATATTTGATGCCTATGTATGGTTGTCTATTAGGGTTGAATGTTGGGAACGGAGATCCAGGTATATACTTCCTCGGACGTCTAGCCAAACTCTGCTCCCGTTTCCTGGGAAAAACACCTGGATATTATTTAGTCCTTCCAGGGCTGAAAATGCTCATGTTTTCAAACTTTATCTTAAACGTGAATTATATTAGCCGCGTCCAAGGTGGCGCACGCCATCGTGACGTCAAAATGACGGTAGACTGCAACTAGTGTCGCGACCACCAGCGCAGGTATAAATAGTCACAGACCAGCTGGCGTGTGCATATGTGGCGTCATGAAATCGCTGTGACTATTTATACGTGCGCTGGTGGTCGCAACAATAGTTGCAGTCTTCTCCTGAGCAGAGGGGGCGCTAATGAGCTAAGGCTACAGATGTTGCGCTTTCTACGGACTAGAAGAAGAAGAAACAGGTAAACAACGGCAGAACTGGCAGCAGCATCGCCGTCAATGCTTCGATTTGATTGGATGACCTACTTCGTCGGATCAAGCCTTTCATTCACTATAAAAGAACTCATCTTAATCCAGTAAGTTTACAAGACAAACTCACTCAGGCCTCCTGTTTACGCTTTTGTTTGAAAAAAAAGGAGCCGTGCGCAACCTCGGCTCGCGTGCCATAAATCGTGCGCGCCGGCAGGATATTACGTCATTTTGACGTCAGGATGGCGCGCGCCACCTTGGATGCGGCTAGTATAATTCACCTTTAAGGCGAGCTATGGCTGTCGCTTAGTTCGTCCACTAAACACAGAGTTGGTGGTTTGATTGCTGACTCCTCCTGTCCACATGTCAAAGTGTCCTTAGGCAAGACCACTAAACCCCAAGCTTTAAATGTTAATTAATATGCAGTCTTACCGATTATGTTGTTCACACTGAATATAATGCAGGGTTTTGAAAACCTCTCCAACTTCATTAATCATTTATATTTCCTGTCAATGCGATACAAGCATCGGTCAGTATCTAATGTTGATTTACCTACAGTGTTTGTCTAAACACCATAGCAGCTAACCATTACAATTAAATTTCAAATTCATCTAGTAAAACAATTTGTAACATCCGTCGCAGCTGTCAGGACACTTTTATTTCCAGCAGACGAGCGGACGATTCCGAAGTGTTTATTCCACCTCAAAGATAGTGTAAAGGAAATGTTGCTCTAACTTACGATTATAAATCATAAAACCTCAGATTATTAGAAAAGTAACTCAGTAGTGGTCATATAATTGTATTTATGGCAAGAAATCCCGGGAAAAGTGTGATGTTCCCGGTAATTAACCATTTAAATTCCAATCGCTGCAAATCATTCAACACTATCGTCGATGTGTATGTGTGTGAGCAGTAAAGTGTTTAGTTTCACATACTGGCATCCTCTGTCCTGGTCTTGGCCGAGGCCGGACTGGGCTCTCCCAGGCCTACGGTATTGCGGGCCACCACCCTAAACTCATACTCCACCCATGCGTTCAGAGCAACGACTGTAGCTGTCAGCATGTTACCGTTGACAACCTCTGGCACTGCAAAGTGGAAATGAGTCACACAACCGGACTCAAATTTAATGATAAATAAATAAAAACCCAACATTAGAACTCAGATAGATACTACACGGGGATAGGAGGAGTGCTTCATGGTACCTGTGTCAACAGCCTGCCAGCCCACAGTAAAGGGGGTGCGGGCCTGGATGATGTAGCCGGTGATGGGGCTGCCATTGTCCCTTCCGGGAGTCCAGGAAAGCTGGGCCGTGCTGTCTGTGATTTCTTCCACTGCTACCTTATCCGGAGGACCTGGCGGACCTAAATCAAGGGTGATTTCAGAGGGTGAACCTCAGGTTATCACCCATTCCAAGACGGCTCCCCTCATCAAACTCATTAAGACTTCAGCACCTTGTTACTTATTAAACCCTCCAATTAAGGGCAACATCCTTGGTGTGTGCATGACGAGACTTTTCATTCACTGTCTGTGTGATGTGCATGGCTACAAAGTGATTACATGAACATGGGATCGCCAGCAGTTGAAAGAGACACTGGATGTGATCATTTATGAGAAAGGAAAGAGGAGATGGATGGGAGGAGACACTAGAGAGAAGAATAAAAAAAAGAGTTATTACACAGAGAGGAAGAGAGAAGCGAGTGTCTGTGACTATTACACACTCTGGCTTTACCATATAGCTGTTTGCTCGACTGCTCAATTATTTAAATGCTTTCCATGATATTTTGCCGATGTGTAAATGAGCCAATTATAGTCATTTTCTGTGATAAACATTGCCTTCTCAAAGCACCTGGGACCGCTATTACAGTTTGTTAAGGGCTTGAATACCAATGTAAATCACCAGAGATAAGCCCGCACAGTGAGCCAGATACACCCGAGCACACATCAACAAAGCTAGTCACACATGTCGGTGTGCGTGCCATTTCAAAAATTTCAGCAACACACACACACACACACACACACACACACACACACACACACACACACACACACACACACACACACATATGTAAACGGAAGCTGACATAACTCTGACTGAGGTAGCATTCATCCATCTGCTGCACTGTATATTTACAGGAAGCCTCAAACGTCTTGCTCCTTGAATACTTTAATAATAATACAGAGGCTTTAATGCCACATTATTGTCCAGTAAATATACTAGACTATTCATACACTAGCATTGAAATCAATTGGTTCGCTTACCTTTGACAACCAAGATGGCAGAGGTGGATAGGCTCTCCACATCAGTGTCAATAACGCAGACATATTTCCCTCCATGGTTCAGCTGGATGTTACGAATCATCAGATCCCCTGATATACTCTAGAAGGGAATATGATTGTTGAAAAAAAATACGTTAAGTAAGAGATGCAGTGTTGTTTCATCACTCAGCTTATGGCTCTAGGATGTTTAAAACATTTATAATGCTTTGCACAATCACATCGTCTCCAGGCCACAGATTTTTTTAAACACTAACAACAGACATGGCAGATGTACTCTGCACAAATAATGTTTTTGGCTGTCCTTCAGCTACCCAACCAACCAGCCCCCCAACCCCCCTACTAAACAGCTACCAGCTATACACAGGACACACAGAACAAACATAGTTTACTTAATTGGCAAGACAATCCTAATTATTTTGTAATTACATAAGCTCAAGCAAGCTATGAGTATAACTCCCAGTGTAAAGAGCAAATATTATTTTACATAAGCTGGATGCATCTGGGGGAGGGAACACAAAAAAACATCACAACAAACATTGTTATCCTTCTCATCTGTATATGTAGCCTATAACAGTTGTATGATTTGTGCCTCCATGAAGGAAATAGAATGACAAGGCTGGTGTTTTTCTTCTCTGCCCAGTGCCTCCCATACAGACGCTAAAGGGGGATTTTTGTGTCGGTATCTGACCAAGCGTCGGCATTTTTCGAGTTGGGAGTTAGAATGGGTTGATCTTGTTCCAGCTGAAGACAGAAATGTACATTTTTAAAAACAAATAGAAAACATTGTAGCCTATATAGTTTATTTAAAAAAAGGCTGAATAATCTCCTATAACAGCTGTTTAGCAAACTTTACTCAGGAATAAATGGTTCATTTGTTATATTTGTAAATTAGTTGGGGACTATTTTCAGGCGTGGATTAATTCACATTTGGTGATCTCGTGTTTACTCTAGTATCTACAGCAGCAAGATGGGGTGGGATTGACTCACTACAGGGCCTATATTTATGGTAATGAAGGAACATGTCATCCAGTGTGTTTTTGGACAACAAAGGAGCTCAACAGCACAGACGAATAAGCAATTTCAGGCTTTGGATTCAAAAACAAAACTTGTCATGACCCCTCTACACTGTGCCATTTTGGGTTGTCCCAGACAAAAGTTGACAGTTGTGAGAGAAACATGGCAAAATCTTTGCTTTGCAATCCAAAGTGGTGGTCCTACAGTAAATCCCACTGTGAGACATGTCCATTTACAGCTAGTTTTGAGCTTTGGCTACTAAAGACAGCTTGCGGAAAATCTAAAACTGAAAACTCTGCATGTAATTGTTACAACGACCCAATACTACAAACCAACTAATCAGAATGCAGCAATAAATAAAAAAAAATATGTTGGCCAACACGACATTGCCCATAGACACATATGCACACCACATTGGCATATATACGGTAAGCGTCATTTTTAAACAAAGTTTATAGTTTAATAAAGTATGCACTTGGCATTTTTAAAACATGAGACATGATAACGTTACAATTAATCTAGTCTCACTTTGCCAGACCATCCACACGGTGTGAAGCGGAGGAGAGTCTGGCTAGTCCACAGAGCATTCTGGGATGGGAGAAAAACGTTCTCTGGTTTATTGGCATTTCTTTAAACCAATCACAATCGCACCGAGCCGCTGCAAAATAGTCGTGCGAGAGAAAACTCAGATTGGACAGATAGTCTAGCTAGCTGTCTCAATTTACCATGCAAGGATCTGAGGAGCAGTTAACAATAGTCGTTATATAAACAACAAATTTAAAATTCCAACACAAAGAAAGCGGAATGAAACGGAAAAAACATGCATCTGGCAGAATTTCCTGCGGCACTGGAGCAATCCCGGAAGTGGAACTTCAAGGATATAGACTACAATTCATCAGACATTTCTCACACAATTGGCAAGTCTAAACATTAGATATTACTAGACCCATCTTGCATATTGTGACATGCACTGAACCTGTAAGATCGCTGTTATCGCACAGTGTAAAGGGCCGTTTGGTAGGATCCCTTCATTGTTGGTTTTGGTCTTCTGGTGGTATTCATTGACAAAAACAAAATACAGAATATCACCAAACTTATCCCTAAAACTTAAAATGAACTTATGTATGCCAAGGTAAAAAGTCATTTATAATGTTGTAATAACACATTTTATCCAGACACTATTGTTCTGTTCTCATTTTGACTGTGCCTGGGAATCAACCTTTTGAAAGTCACATCTTGAAGTGGTCTGTCACAAAGCATGTCAGCTTGTGAAAAGTAGTGTGTTGCTTTGGAAATGAGTCACCTGGGGGCGTGCCAAGTAAGACTTGCTGCAGTCATAGCAGATTTCATCACCCCTAGCGGCTAGTGATCATAGCTCCCCTCTGCAGCAACTGGGCAGGAACGCCCGTGGATCTCCACCTCTCTGAAGTACCTGACAGAGCAGAGCTGAGCCGAATGGCACGTCTATGCGGCCACGGGCTAAAGAGACCCCTCCTGCTCTCTTTCGCTTTTACCCCTTCCTTTCATCTACTCCCCTTTTGCCTGACAGTTTTTACGTGCTGCTCTGCCATGTCTGATTCTCTCTCTAATGTCAGCCGCCACCTGGCCAACCTGGGAGCTTGTGCTCGCAAGCAAGGTGTCCTGCCTTGGCAGGAAGGAAGTGATGAGGCAAATTTGCTTTAATTATGTTGATGAATTCATCAGAAGCTGTTGAGCAGGGGGGCTGGTAATCTCTATGGAGAGGGAAAACAGATTCTGTGAAAACTATATGTCATTATATTCCTCTGCCCCGTTCAATGTCATTATTAATTGCCATTTGCATCATTTACATTCATGAAGATATGAGTTTGGCATGTCTACAACACTGTGATGGCATTCAGATATGAACCTTTATCACGTAAATGGCAGTGATCAGACCGCTGACCTTGGATGACAAATTGCACTATAAAAAGCAAAAAGTGTGTAAAGTAATGTCATACTGACACGCTCCGAACAATTGACTTTGCCCTTCATCAAAAGGAACAAATATTCGACTAAGAGTTGTCACTTATTATTATTATATCAGGGCATAAAGATTTCAAATGGACATTTACTGGTGCCATTGCCGGCCCTTGGTGAATGCCAGCCAGCTCATTACTTAATTATTTCGGGGCTCGAGATTCATAAATAGGATATGCAAATTCAATTATGGCACAAGGAGATTATAGGAAATTGTTCTCCCTTCAGGTAAGAGAACTAGAAGTTGAAGGGATGAAAAGTATAAAGACTTTATTAATGAAGACCCTCTGTATGAGTGAAATGGCATTTCACCAATATATCTTTAGAAGTGTAACACATGGCAGCTCATACAGCCAATCCAAAAGGCAAGGATCCCAATTACTGACCTAACAGTGCCATTCATTGAGGCTTTAACAGCACATGAAAGACAGAATGTAACTGATTCTTAATAGATGTTTCTATCTTTTTTAAATTCCATCCACCACTGAAACTTTTAAATGGACGAGTCTTGGCATACATTTCTCTGCTTGGGTATTATTGGTGAAGACCTCAGCACAGTATGTCCCAATTAACCCGAAAATAGACGGAATGTTGCTCAGTTTAATGCTTGTGATGACTCACCCCGCCCACTCTTTCAAAATGATCGCTGTCTCGCTGGAAGTCGATGAGCTGGCCGTTGAATGCCCACGAGAAAGAAACATCCAGAGCTGGATCGCAGGCAATCTGGCAGGGTAACACGATGCTCTCGCCAACAATAATCTCCATGTTAGTAGGCCTCATGGTGATCCTGGTGGGCTCTGGCCAGACAACAGCGTATGCATGTTAATATTGCTGCCAACGGAACCTTTAACACCACCCTGACACCTGCAACTGCCATATCACTGCAATTCTTGGCCAAATCAAGTCACCATATTTAAATTACCCATGGATGTGTGCTTCTCCCTGATATTAATAAGCACTTAAATTCCATTCGCAACATTTAATGATATCCCAGGTTCGCACTTTATGTTCTGGGATCACTTTGGAAGAAAATGTTTAAAGCAGGATTACAGAGATGGGAGCACATTCCCACTGCTGGCTGTGGTGGATTGGAGGCCTCCGAGTATGTTGAGGAAAGGTCACAGTAATTAAATTCTATGACATTAAATGGTTCAGCTGTCAGTGTGTGAGAAGAATAGAAGCTAATGAGAAAAATAGGTCAGGTGGCTACACACACAACAGATTAAACTGGAGGACTACATGTACGTGTTATGTCACTGCATTCATAAATAATGACCTTTAACTAAATCAAGGATGGTGTTTTGTTGCTTATTTAACTGCGGTTTTGCATTATGTACACCAGCCATATTAATTTGATAATAAACTTGGTTGTTACCATTGCACAAGCAATATAACTTCAATAAATGAATGAATATAAATGAGGGTATTCTCTCTAAGTCATACACTGACGAGAAATGTTTGACCTTTATTTTGGAGGAACTGAAAGGAAGACGACCATTTGCTGATTCAATGTTAGTTATCAGGCTAGCTAAAGCTAATAAATTCTACTAACGAGAGTTCTCATTTCAGTGGTCAAAATCAATGGCTGCCAGTTAGAAATGAAATGTTTGAAATCAAGAACCCATTGTTTCAAAAGTTCCAACCAATCTTGAGAGGCAAATCTGCCGCTGTTATAAGTGTAAACTTACTTGAATGGAAAGCATAACACAAGCATAGCATAATAACATTAAAGTGCCCATATTATGAAAAAAAATAAAATACAAACGCATACAAAACTGCTGTTTTGAGTGAGATACGGTTTCTGAATATGTTTCTGAAATCTGCACGGCTTACTACGTCACTAGCCGAGACGAAGGGGCTAAACCATGCTAGCGCTAGCATGGTTTAGCCCCCAAAAGCATTCACATTCATTACTGAAGTAGAAGTATAGATACTAGGGTTGGAAAAGACTTCTGTAAAAGTTTTAAGTATCAACTCAAGCTTTTTACTCACGTAAAAGTGTAAAAGTACTGGTTTCAAAACTATAAAAGTATAAAGTATAAAAGTAAAAGTAATGTAAGGGGGGAAAAAATGCCATTAAGAAGAAAAGCTTAGCCCGCCCCACAGGGACCTATAGTGCACAACCCCACCTCCACCAAAAACATTTTTCTAAAGGCCATAATGACTATAATGTTATATTAAAATCATAGGTGCAAACTCAGAAGGGCTGAAAAAGGTGACACATCTCTTCTGTGTTTTAAAGACAACGGCAGCTACAGTCTGGTGTTAGAATCCTCCCCAGTGAAATACAGACACACTTTTACACCGTTTAGCTGTCAGCATTTTAACCGTGTTTACTCCAGCTGCTAGCTAACCGTAGGCTAACGTTAGCTGCTGTCGAGTGTAGTGTTGACTAGCGTCCCGGCGATGTTTCAGTTCCCTCTAACGTCCATTTTCGGAGCATCAGAGAGAAGCGCAGGCATTTAAGTGGGACCTAAATAAGGCACTGAAATCCACGCTGTGCAGGTGCGATGGCTCGCGTACAAACCAATAGGGTGTCGGAATGGTATATGTTTTTACTTCTCATCCAACCACAATCCAATTCACTCTATCTGGATCGCGCGATTTATCTGGATAGGTTTTTTTTGTGTCTGTGTTTTTTTGAACGATGACAAGCCGGAATGAAAACAAGCTGAACTGAAATAGGAGTAAAAAGGCTATTTTTAAAATGTAAGGAGTAGAAAGTACAGAAAATTGCAGTAGAAGTAAAAAGTCTGCTGTAAAATAATTACTCCAGTAAAGTATAGATACCCAAAATTTCTACTTAAGTAAGGTAACAAAGTATTTGTACTTCGTTACTTGACACCTCTGGCTGCAACACACACAAATTCACCCTAATCTACAAAATAAATTGTATAGAACTACTTACGAGTCCCTGTTCTGCAGGTATTCCACGCAAAGTTGGAAGTGCGCCCTCATTTAGAAGAAGTCTCCCGGCTAATCCTGCCTTGTACTGACTGAAGTTAGAGAAACAGCTAGCTAGCTGATGTGAGCCTTACCTAGCTACTGCTCATGTGCGAATCCCAACAAAGATGGCACAGATGTAGGATGTCTCACTCTGTAGCTAAAAGAGAGACCTGAACACACAGGGTGAAAAGAGGAGCTGCCGCAATGTGCAGTACAACAAAAACATGGTGTTTTTTGAAAATTAAACCTATAGTATATGTAAACCTATTCGGGTACAACCTCAAAATACAATTATGAACCTGAAAATGAGCATAATATGGGCGCTTTAACAAACGAAGGCAGGGTGTAGCGAAGACTTAATTGAGTTGCGGATGGAGAAGAGCAGGACTCACCAGTGACGAGCAGCCTCCCAGTTGTGCTCGCTGTTCCAAACTGATTCTTAGCAACGCACGTGTAGCTGGCTGCATCCCGTCTGGTTACATTGGCGATCTTTAATGTCCCATTGGGAAGCAAAGTAATCCTGAGGGGGGAGCATAATTGATCTTGATTATTTTGCACTGACATTCAACATCTTCCCATGTGACAGTTATTTCATTTTAGTCTAGTAAGTACTGTACTTTCTGTTTCTACTAAACTGTATTCTTGTCAAACTGAAACAGCTTCAGAAGCAGGTTAGCAGCCAGCAGGATGACCCACCACCCTGACTCAGGGCTAAACTCTGGGACACATAACTAAATAAAGAACATAATTTACAAACAGCAACACGCAATAACTCAATGAATAAATAAAATATGCTTCACAGGCTGAATGTTGCTAAGGTCAGTGAGGAAGCGCTGGGAAGCCAATATATAGCCTCCCAATGCAATGAAGGTGAATAGAATTGTGTATGGGGTGTTCAAAGAATAGAAAGAATACATAGAAAAAAGTTCAACATCAATGTGTCTTTCCAGAAACAATGTCTGGATAAATCACAGGCCTCCCTGTAAACAGTTCTTATTTGAGCTACCATCAACCAAAGAAATATTCCCGATGAAAACTGTGGACAGTGTGTCAAGTAGATTGTTCAGAGGAACAGAGACCGATATTTCAGAGATGGATAAAAATTGTTAAATTAAGCTAAAACTAACTGCGTGGCTAGACACCAGAAAGAAAATATTTTGTTTTGTGAAATGTTTTTTTATAATGCGGGTGAAATCAACTTTAACTGGTGTTTAGTGAGAAAATGTGTACACGGTTTCTTAAACACTGCTCCAATTTACAGCCTGACTTCATATATGAGAAAACACTTCCCATCCAGTCACTGCACACACCCAGTGGTGTGCACCTTAAAAGACTGTGTAGGCTTCACATACATTATGCTACATGTCAGTCAGTGTGGGAATTTAAAAAAAAATGTTTGCAGCTACTATATACAGTAGATGCAGCCCCCCATCTGGGAGCCAACTAAGGAGCCTCAATGCTGTTTTGACAAGTATTGTTTTCTTTCAGACCTCCTTTTGAATAAGAAGCATGGAAGTGATTCAAACAGCACAAAGTTTAGCATTTAATTTCTTTTTGTGTTCATTTGTGTGTGTTCGTGCGTGCCCACAATCCGTTTAGTCACCGCTTTTCTTCTGTTTCTGATGATGAAAAGTCTGCAGATGGATTGCTCAAAATGTAATTTCTTGAATCTGAAATGCTTTTGGTTTTCTGCACCTTTTAATTGTTCTTTTGGTATTGTCTGAAATCTTCTCAGTAGCTCAGATTCAGCTTTTGGTGAATTTGGTGTACGTATAATTACAGGTGCAACCGCTTCACTTTTACTTTCTCTATTGAGAAGTAGATATACTTTATCTTCATTTGCTAATCTTTTATCTTCTTAAACATTTCATGCATGCAGTGTTGATATGACCAGCTGGCATATTTATCCCTCACACCAAGCTATTTGCAGATGAGGGTGCACGCAGTATATTTGCCATGTGCAATTTTCCTGGTGGGTGCCCTGCTCTTATTCTCCTCATTAGCCTTTCTTTCTATGCATCTGCACAAATCTGAAATACATAATTCCAACAAGTTGGCTTTCAGTGAATGTGAATAAAAACTGCTAGGAATATGCACTTGGACTTTTATCCTACCTTTCGCTTCTCTGCAGGATCTCATTCCCTTTCTTCCACAGGCTAATTGCTGGGGGCGAGGCCTGAGGCTTGCATTCAAGAGTGACTTCGCTGCCTGAGCGAGCTTTTAGCAAGGCCCTTAATGGACGTTTGGAGAAACTGGGAGGTGAAGCTGCATATTGGGGAGCAGAGAAAGGCATGACATTAAAACATAAAGGCCTACTGTACCTCTGCAGATCAGCCGTGCCATATCAAGATCGACTCTCCTTCAGCTTTCAGTGAGAACAGCTCAAAATCTCAGCATGAACTCAGCAGAAATGCCTATTTGGCTCAAAGCTATAGACCCACCTGCCACCCCACCCTTCAAAACTACACACATAATCCACCCTCACCAGGCTTCCAACCTGCACAGTTTTCAGCAGCTGTCCTCACTCGTCATCACATTTTGTCAGCCATCATTTGGACCCTCAAGTGTCATCACATGTATCAAGAAGACCGAATTGAATATTTTTATCGATCCAGTCAGATGGAAGTCATCAAAGCTTTGCAAATAAATCAATACCCCATCTACATGAGAAAGCATGCACAATGCCACAAAGCAATGCATTTGTAGTATCTAATTCAATATGATGAAACGACCAAAAGTAAAATGAGACACTCCATCAGAATCATATTTTTGCAGACGGAGCCCATAGTGACATCAGATGAGTTTGCTGACTGATTGCTGAGGAGAGCTATAGCAGGCTGTTGGTTTTTATCTTAGGAGATGATCAAACGCACAGACAGATAAGCAGGATAAAAGCAGAGGGAGGGATGCAATCTTACCTAACACCATTAGCTGGGCACCGGAATAAATAATTCCATGTTTGTTTTCAGCCACACACTGATACATCCCGGAATCTGACAGGTTTAACGCAGCTATAGAGAGGGCCCCGTTTTCGATTTGTACCCGGCCCTGAGGAGGAAAGAGAAACAGTTCTGCATATCCATTGCAAGACCAGCCTATTATGTCCAAAGGCGCAGTAGCAATTACTGGTGCACCATGAAGGGAGGAGGACAGCAGGAGAGGAGAAAGAGAAAAAAAAAGCTTAAAGAGCCTTGTGGCATTCTACATATGTTCAACTTGGAATGGGGGAAGAGATGAGGAGGCGGTGGTGAAACTGCAAAACCTAAATCTTAGACACACAGAAAATTAGCAATATTGAGCACCAACAGCATATTAAAAAAGTAATTTATTTTCTGTGGTTGTTCAGTTGGAAAAACTATGATGACAGCTTGGATAATGACTTAGAGTGATTTTTAACCCAATGAGGTATTCAGAGATCCTCAAAGATGCAGGGGGAGTGGCTTCTTACAGTGCTATCTTAAATATAGAAACAGATCCAAAGCTGGAGCTTAGTAAAAAAGAACATATTCCTGAGGTACAAAGTCACCTTACCACATAAACACTGCTAACCTTCAGAGTGAACCAAATTAACTTTGTAGCATGTTTCTCCAGATAATTACATCTTTGCACTTGTTTTGTTTCATTTGCTGATTTTAAAGGGGCACTTCACCAATTTTACACATATCGGTAAGTTTGGCCGTCATCAGGGGTGAAAACAGTCACACACTGTTTTCTGTGGGTCCGAAGGGACTTTGAGAAAACCCTGAGGATATCATCTTGGCCTTGGAGACTATAATTTCTTTCGAAAAATATTCAGGTAAAAAAACTGGTAGTGTGGTGTTTGACGGGTACATCAAGACAGAATGCAAATTTTGCCATTGCATAATTTGCGCAAATTTGACCGCTGGGTCATTTGCGTTTATTCGCCCCAAACAACTGTACTGTAGTTAGCTGTCAGCTAGCCAGCAACGTACACACCGACGGTGTGTGTGGTATTGTGTCTGCGTGTTTGTGTTCAGGTCAGCCTCTGACTAAACTCAGAAATCCGGTTCTTTATGTTATTTTCCTGCAATCTCTCTTCCTTTTCCTCTCGTCTCTAAGTTTATAACAGAGATTCATAAAGTCCTGGAATATGGGCAAACGTTTCGCTTAAGTTGAGACATATTCAACTCAGCCAGAAACTTCCTTGCGTCAATTTGCGTCAGTCTGTGCTGCCTCAGGCGAATTTGCATCTATTTGATTCTCTTCATTGACTGTGTGCAATCTCGCATGATTTCACCTTGCCTTCTGTCTGAACACACCCCAGTTACACAGGGCCTTAACTTGCAATCAGTATCTGTATATCTTATAAGTAAAGAAAAAAAGAAGACACGGTAGCATGCTGTAAATGTACTCAAAATGTATTGTGATCAGGATGTGATTAGATCAGCGAGACCACATCTGGAGGTACAGCTTGAAAAAATAAAGTTGAAAAGTCTGTAGCTAGTAAGTATTTAAGTGCAAAGTTGATTTCAAAATGAATGTGAATGCTAACTAATCAAGTATAAATGCAAAGGCCCTGTGAATCAGATGTCATTATACACATAATATATACAGATAGCATGTTGATACCAGGTGTAAATGGGCACTAAACGTCAGGATGCCTCTGGCTCTTTTCTAAAGCTGTCTGCACCATAATGAAAGCACAGTACGAAATATCTGGAGTACCCCTTGCATTTCATAAGCAGTAGTTCTACCTAAGTGAAAAATTGATCAAAGGTTGATTCCAGCCATCAAAGGCCAGTTCTGATCCAGAAGATGCATTCATCCAGGACAGAGTACATTCGCAATTAATCTTTTAAACTGTTTCCTTTAATTTTTCATTACAGTGAGGAGTCTAACATATGTCCATACCTCAGCCATCAGTTGCTCCCCATTCTTCAGCCAGCTGTAGGATGGTTTAGGCTTTCCATTGGCCTTACACTCCCACAAGAGGTTTTCCTCGATGGACAGAGCTGTGTCCGTCATTGTCTGGAGCCAGTGAGGTTTGGCTTGGAATAAATTAGAGGATTAGCTTTTCAAACGTATGTTTTAATTATAGAGGCATTGGATTAGTAAAGAATGGCATCATAAATCATGAAGCCTTGCAGCAAATCATCAAAGTTTAAAGTGGATTATCAGCATAAAGAGGAATACAGGCTGGTAAACATTTGAATATTGACTGGAAATGTTGGGCCTCTAAAATTATATTCACTTTTCGAGCCTGGATGCAATACTTGTACTGTAATTTCATGGTACCATTATGCCCCACACGTTGTAGACAAATCGTTTTTCTGTCAAACAAATGAGATTAAAGCTGCTGGTCACATGCATGTTTCTTGTCCAAATACAGATTCACATTCATTCCCATGTCTCCCTGCGTTCTCTGTCAATTTGAAATGGTTCACTAACCATGGAATGAAATACGACCCCGTGCAGCATTTTTGCCTCGCCGATTCTCTGCCATACATTCGTACGTCCCTGAGTCTTCCTGCTGGAAGTTAGGGATTTCAAGGACAGCGTTTGAATTCTTCATTTTCACTTTGCTGGGGAAAGGGATGCCGCTGGTTCTCCTCCAGCTTATTTCTGGAACGGGGCTGCAAAAGACAAGCAAAAAAGTTCCCATGATGGCAACTGTCAGTCACAGTGATCAAAGTGCAATTAAGCACAGAAGGAAAGTAGTTGAAGCAAAAGCCTTGTGAGTTATTGTTCTCTACAAATCACACTGTGATTGCTCTGATATCAGAAGCTCTTTAAAGAACTTTGATTTCTGCTCCCTTGTCTTGTCATGCTGCGGCCTTTGCTCGCCTATGGATGGATGAATCTGAGAATGAGTAATGTTACGCTTGTGCATCCCTAAATCATCTTGGGTAACATGAATTCATGCACGAATGAGCCTATGGCTTATGTCACACACACACACAAACACACACACAAGGAGGCTGACTTACTTTCCCAGAGCGAAGCATTCCAGTTTCACCACCGATTCCTTCGCAGCTGGGACTGAATCGGTGAAATGCACTTCTATTTTGGGTTCATATTCACCCATTACTCCTACAAAAGGAAGACAATAGATGACAAGCTTTTTACATTAATGATTAACAGCACACATTATACACGTATTGGATCAAAGAGACAGCACTAACACTGGCACAGCTAACACAAAAGTCACACATAAAGAGGAAAAGTGACCACTGAAGGGCTGTTAAAGAGGAGCAAAAAAATCAGACGTGGCTTATAAAATATTCAAAGAACACATCAGGGAAAAGACTTGCTAAGGAGAGATTTATCACCTGTGGCAATGTGACTACGTATATCACTGTATGTATATTCACATCTCTGGAACAAGTCAAAGACTCCTTCGCAGAGATAGTTGTATGCCCTTTACTATTACCAAGTACAACCGCCCAGTCTGGCAGCAAGAGCTGATTTAGGGTCCTGTGCATGTTTTCAGATTAAAGGTCACTAAAGACTTTGAAAAGCTGCAATAAGTGTTAGCATTTTACACGCGGCTTAGAAAACATGCAGAATATGAAATTGCATCCCTTTTAACACACGATCCATACCCTGATCATCTCAATGTTTAATTAGTAATGATCTGTGGAAACCGTCAATAATTCAAACAAAGCTTTGTCAGATTTGCATTTGTGCTCTAAACCAATGGTCTGATTGGGCTGAATATAAAAGTGCACATCTAAAGGCCTAGGAAGAAAACAGTACCACATTCTAATAAGGCACCCACTGTTAAACAATGGCTTTATTAATAGCTAAATTATTAATTAATTAATGCCGTATTGATTAGTTATAATCCATAAATAACAACAACGTCTGGGTTGCCCGACTGAAAAATGCAATCGGTTAGTGTATTCTGTAATAATGCCGTTAAAGATGTGGTTAAAGAGTGATTATGTGGTTCTTGTTTTCCAATAAACCATCAAATCAGCAGTTATAGGCCTACATGTTTTTGCTTGTTTTTTTAGATAATATTTTGGGCATTTTAGGCCTTTATTTTAACAGGACAGCTGATGACATGAAAGGGAGAGAGGGGGAATTACATTCAGCAAAGAGCTGCAGGTCGGAGTCGAACCCAGGCCTGCTGCGTCGAGGAGTAAACCTCTATATATGGGCACCTGCTCTACCAACTGAGCTATCCGGGCGGCCATAGGTCTACATGTTAATCAGTAAACAGATCGTGGTCCAGAAAGTGGCGTGCTGGAGGAGATGTTCCTATGAATGGTTCATAACTGATCTATACAGGTTTTTTTTGTTTTTTTTAAATGTTAATAGTGTTAATTACATGCATTAAGCCATCAGTGACAACTAAAAAAGCAGTAGTACCAAAAACACATCACAATGCTGACCACAGTGTGTCACAGAAAAACACAACAGCAATGATTTGAGGATTGAAAAAAAATAAAAAAACTTTATCAACATAATTTAAATGTGTGTACAGTATATGTGAAGCAGGTCCTACCATCTTGTTGAAATGTGTTCAATGAAATGAAATGCTGCGGCTAAACTCTAGACGTAGGCTATAATACTCAAAGCTGTGAAGCAGTCTGTCCAGGTTTAAGGTTATTAACAGGATCATTAGGTGTCATCAGTCCAACATCAAAACATTGGCAGGTGTGACTTGGCAAATGTTTTTTGTTACTATAACTGGCTAACTACTGTATGTAGCTGTTATCAATGAATTTAACTTCAATTTTAAAATTTAATAATCATATTAAATATGAAAATATCATGATAATGGCAAGTAACCCACTAATATAACATTACTAAAAAAGACAACTAAATTGGTAAACACTGATCAGTCGGTTCCCCGAGGTCCAAAAAGTGCCTCGGAACACACCGACTTGAGCGTACGTTCTGCGCGTGCGCAAGACATAACACAACTCCATAACAGCAGGCGGCGCTAATCTGTATTGTCGCCCAAAAAATGAAGACCGGAAATGACGAACGCATCACGTGGGTCTGGCTTCTCCAACCGAACATAATGGTGGCTTGTTCGAAATACGATCTCATATTTTACGAAAATAGTTCGCTGAAACGTGTTTCTGAAAACATTTTAAGTGAGAAATAGGCCATACAATTGCTGAATCTGTCTTCATTTCAGATCGACAAAGGTCAGTTTAAAATATTTTCGTCAGATTTTGAGAGGCGTTTGTCACTCATCCCGCTCGTCATTTCCAGGTTAGCGCTCCACCATACACTTAGAA
Organism: Perca flavescens; assembly: GCF_004354835.1. Lineage (NCBI taxonomy): Eukaryota > Metazoa > Chordata > Actinopteri > Perciformes > Percidae > Perca > Perca flavescens. Next base: position 36,400,950 of record NC_041334.1, read on the forward strand.
AAGATGTTTTTATGATAATAAACTACATATGCTGTGTTATTACATTATCTGGGTCACATAACAATGATATTTGAAGTGATGTTGGAAAAAGTGAAAAATACATAAATGTTTTTAAATTTGACTCAAAGAGACAATTATATTGTTAATTGCAATTTTTTCTGAGACAATTAATCGTACTGCAAAATTTGGAATTGTTACAGCTCTAATCTGGTTCAATCATTGATTTTACATGAAGCTCCCCATAGTTGAAGGCATTTACCGTCACTTCTGAGGACCAGTGGTGTGGGAGAGCTGAGCACCTTCTCCCTCGTGACAGTGTTGTTAACCACACAGGTGTAATTGCCAACATCTGAAGGCTCCACTTTAGCGATGTACAGACTCCCGGTCTCCTGAGAGATGAAACGACGACTGTCTTGTTGGACAAAGTGCGGGTATTCATTGAAGATCCACGCAAATGTCAGCTCTGGAATGGAAAAAACAAAGAATTAAACTTAGAGCAGCAATGGTCCGCTGTCATCGCTCGCTCAAAGCACAAATGATTCCACACATACAGTATTAGGTATATCAACCTCTATAGCTGGGACAGCTGAACCGAAAGAAGATACCCTACTGTGGCCTAAAAAAGTTTAGCATATCATGTCATTTTCCGTCCCTTATCTCAGTTTCCTTGGAAAGAGATACCCGACATGGCAAATGTAATATAGCTATCAGTGCAGAAGCAATGGGAGACCCAAGGAAAGGGAGCGAAACAAAATAGATTACAGCGCGTCAGTGGCCCTCCCCTGAAACATGGCCTCTATTCCCTGGGTCCCTGAGTGACTTGGTTGGTTCATGGGAGGCACGTACGAATGAACGGATGGATTCAGTGATGGATGGATTGGCGTACGGAAGTAGGAACATGTTGTGATGCCCCTTTACAAGCTGCAGGTCTACCATAAGAAAAGAGAAACCTGCCATGATGAATTACTGTGTCATCGTGAGAAGTGCACGCTGCACAGATTTGCAAGAGCGAGGAGATACTCTGCGTAATCTACCACTTTGGTGGTGAGGGGTTCAGAGTCAAGAGGTGTATGCAATGACTGTCAATCATATCCAATGCCCCCCGAGGGAGAGAGCCTCATGGCTTTGGATGGGATCGAGCGTCCGAGCTGGGAGCAGCGATGCAGATACAAAGCTCCTTTTGATTAGACAAGCAGGAGCCACAAAGTTCAGACTCAGCACAACCTCCATCTGAACTGTGGGGCTGTAATAAGCAGTGATAGAATTGTAAGCCATTGGAAGTCAAATGTCTAGTGGAAATACAACACAAGGGCTTTTATGCAACAGAAAAAGTGACTAATGCACTAAAAAAGCCCTTCGGGTAAACAAAAGAAGGACAAAAGTGACATAATAACAATTGCTTGTGACAAGATTGTTTTTAATGTATCATATTTGGGTGACGTGATAATGAATGAGGTAGTGGAGGAAAAAGCTTTTGTAGAATTCAGAGTCAACAAAGTGTAATGCGAACCAGAGGGGATGCCTTATACAGTAGGCGTTAGATAAAGTTCAGTTCGTTCAAGGTTATAAAGCAAATTTATGCTTCCCAAATTCAAGAGAGAAAAAAAAGAAACAAAGGGCGGGAAAGGAAGAAAGGGACAGCCGGCTCACACTGCTATATTTTCATTCACTTCTGAAAATGTGAAAAAAACACAATAGCGGTACGCTTACAGCAGCCATCCGCGTATAAGCCTATGTCAGAGGAAAGCTGTCAAACTGTATTTCACACAGAGTACTCTGACCTATTATCCCATAGACCAGCTGTACAATGCACTGCGCTACAAACTGTTCTCTTGTGAAAGAAATTGGTTCTTCCAGTGTGCAAGCTACTGTATCAAGAGGGAGACAAGCTAGGCAACAGCTATTGTCCATATACTCAGAGAGGTGGGGTTGAACAGTCTGCATTTTGTCTGTGTGGATTTTTTATTTAAAGAATACATTTTAGCTTTTCAGTTGAGCAATTAAAGTATCTTTTTTTGAATGTGTGGATGTGCATAATTATAAGGCTATACAGCCAGCAGCTGTTATAGCTTTGCATAAAGACTGGAAACGGGGAAACAGCTAGTCTGGCTTTGTCTGAAGGTTACAAAGTCCTCCTATTAGCACCTCTAAAACTCAATAATGAAACATAATTTCTTTTTTGTTTAACCAGAAGAAAAAAAAAGTGTAATTATGAAGTTACTTTTACCACCCAAAGAGTCAGTAGTAGTCGTCCAGCACATTATGATACTGTATGTTAACATAGGGGTTAAACAAAAGAGATATAACACGTGGTATGCAGAGGTGGTGGTATGCAGATATTGTCAGGCTAGCGGATTCCCCTTCTATACAGTCTTTGTGCTAAGCTATGCAAACCAGCTGCTGGCTATAACTTCACATTAAATGGACAGACATGAGACATATCAATCGTCTCATATAACTCTCAGCCACAAACCGAATAAGCATATGTTCAAAAAAATGTCAAACCATTCAACTAATTTGAGAAACAGACTGCTGTAATAAAAAAAAAGACAGATTGAGGAAAGAAACACCCAAGTAGGGATTTTCTTAGAAGTAGTATTCAGTATGAAATACATAAGGGGATGATTATTACTGTAAGATACATACGTAAATATGTGTTAAAACAGAAGTTAGGAGTAAGGGAGTAATCCTTTATCATAGGTTGCCATGTGAAATGGATGGAGGGAATTATACTTGTTATGAGTCACAAAAGTGGCATACCCAGACTGAGCAAACTTACCTCCAGAATGTGCAGGTGGTCCACATAACAGAACCACGCCTTGGCCCTCACGGACGTTGACAGCGCTCCTCACCGTTTGAGTTTTGAAGTTATCAAGATCTGACGAATCACATGAGATCGAAATTGAATTAGACTGCAGCCGAAAAAGTTTAAAATCATCAACAACACAGAATACGTGTTAGGCGGTGTATGTCGTCTACATTCTCAAGTTTCTTTGAAAAGGATAGTTCTAAAAATAGAAGTTACATTTTTAGCACAAGGACTTTAATAGGGAATCATTGATTACACTGGGACACCTCCTGACAACCTCCGACACTTTCAAAGGCATCTGGGGTGCTGATGAAATAGATGGACCTGACTATGTGATGTTTACCCTGCATTACTACACTTAGGCAGAGGGAAGAGATTAGGCTGAAATGAGATGAAATGAGCAGGGGGGAAGGAAATGTGCACGGACTGAGCATACATGGGGGAGTGTGCATGACAAATGACAGTTTGCAGTGCCAGCAGCAATAAGTAACATCATTATTAAATGTGGTGTAATCTTGCACTTAAAAGCATTAGCTTCCCCATCAATACTCTCAGCACAATCTATCCCGTGCAAATGATTGAGCAGTTGCTGGCAGACAAAACCTAAACCTGGGATGATAAACCACCCCTGGCTTCATGACTGATGGAGGGAAGCTGCCGCAGTCCGCTCTGTACTCTGTCTGCACCCTCTGGCTAACAGCCTAGAGTAAGCCTTCCAAACACAAACAAAAGAAAGTCAGTGTGACCGATAAGGGAAATTAGGAGAAGGAAGATTATGGAGAGAAGTGGGACAGAGTGTTGGTAAGATTAATGAGCAGCTCTCTGATGACCGCAGTGGAATCAAACCGAGTCAAGTCACGGCAGGACACCAAAGAGGCCACAGGAGGAGATGGCCGACTTGAAACACAGACAGAGGCAACGTCCTTCTGATCTCACCAGGCTGCCTTAGTAAATACAGAGTCTACCTCCTAAAGACATTAACGTTTCTGAGGAGCGGTGCTGGAGCCAGATTCGTATACCCGGGTGATTGAAAAAAGCAGCGGCATAACAACAGTTGATAATTATAACAGCAATGCTTTTGGAAACAGCAGGAGGTGAATCAGAGAGCTACTAATAATTACTTAGTAGACAAGGAAAGGATGACTACTTCACTAAGATTGTGCTAACTGGAACAGAAGAGGGCAGAGATATAAAGCTGGACTCAGTGCTGGAGGGGATACACTTTTGTCTTCTATGACCTGGGAGCATTAGAAGAAAGGGCTTCACTGGAGTGAACTGACCACACACTGTAACTCTAAGAGCTAGTCGAGGACAAACTCACTGTAGCTGCAGTAATTCCTTTGTAAACTAAATCCATCTCTGCCATAAAAGAATGGCTGGCCTAGAGATTACAGAGAGCAACCATTACAGCTCAAAGATGATTGGTCTGGGCAACGGCGCCGCCGTATAGACATTCCCCGGCCGAAATATATTGTGCTCACCAGCGTTCATGAGCAATGCTACTTTTACCTGCTTCAGACGCCAAATAATACAGCAGCCTCAATGTATGTTACAACTCTGGCCTTTTTCTTTTATTTATAGTTTTGGCTATTATAATAAATGTTATACTTATGATAACACTGCAATCAAAAAAGCAATTACTGAGAATTGGGAACTGGACGACATCATTGCAACAAAATTGTCAGATGACCAGACAGGCTGAAAACAAACCAACAGACTATTTAAAGGAGTATTCATTTATTTTTTTATTTTTTTTACTAATGAGCAGCAGTACAAGCTACAACGCCAATATATTATCACCTTGAAAAAGCTGATATGGCGTCTATTATGGTGTTATGGTGAGATAGGGTTTGCAAACAGTTGCTTATTTACACATCCAGCAGTAACACTATTATTTATAGGGAGTCGTGTTTCTGGCCACCCAACAAATGTGAGAACAAATATTCCCTCTCTTTTAGCTTTGCTTTGGTCTCCATCAACTCTCTAAGGAAATCTCTGGCTCTTTGGCTCCTCAAATGTTCCACTGTGTTTACCAACAGCAGACAGACAAACTGTGTCTGTTTGTTGTTTGGTGCTGATGCAGCTAGTGTACAGTGGGTTTATCATCACCAAACACAGCTGCATGCTGTGGCTGGAGATGACAATGATGAGAGAGCTGCGAGTGAAGAAAACGGGACAGTTGAGGGCCATATATAAAACCAAACAGTGAGCTGAAAGACGCTAAAAGGGCTCCACAGAGCTGAGGTGGACTGCACGGTCAGATAACGTGTCATTTTCTGTCTGTTTGTCACTACTCAGAGTCAGGGACACATTTCCCACTAAACACAGTTTTTTGACCTATTGTTAAAGGTACTCTAAGTGTTTTTTTAGGCTACAACATTTTTTTGTCACATGCAGCAAACATCTCCTCGCTATCCGCGAGCTGCCGGTCCCCTGAACACACTGTCAAAAAACACGCTCTCTGTAGACAGCCTAGGGTCCACACACGCCAACAAAAACCAAGTGGTCCAACCTGGACCATGCAAACATACACAAACCGTGTTCCAGTGTTCAGCCAATAACGGACAAGAAGGATTTGTTTTTGGGGGGGTTAGTGCGCTGAAGCACAGAAGGGAGGGATGAGGAGGAGGGAGGAGCGAGCTAGTCCTCACAAGCTAGTCTAATATAAAAAAAAGAAAAGTGCAGCTTTCAACCCATTTATTTGGCTGTGAAACCAAACGTGATTACATCCAAAATGTTGCTTAGCTGAGCTGTGTTCTGCGTGGCAATTTATTATTGCTGCTAATTTCCCCCAGTGCTAATGGGGCTTAACGATATGGGAACATATTTTTTAAACCAATATTGCGTAATTTAGTATGTGATTTCTTTAAAGTTCCTTATATATATATATCTTCTTTATCTTCTTCCTTATCTGTATTACATTTTTCCAGGTCAAGTTTTCCTCTATGTGTTACAATTTTCTTGATGATAATAGTTTTATATTTGCAAAACTTTCCCGGAGCCTAGAATAGATATTTTTATGTGGGTGGCATTATCCAAATGTCAAGTCTGGGCTGTGCGGGACAGGGCCAGTAGAGAAAAATATATGTGCATTTGCAGTAGGCCAATGTTGTCATGTTCCCAGATCTCAGCGAATAACTTGATGAGAACAATGTTTTCATGATCAATGGAGATTGCCCACACCATGAAAGACCCAGATTGTATATGAAACTAGATTTCTCTTTAAAGCGTAACTCTCACCAAAATGCAACCTAGGGTCTTTTTGTGAATGTACCCGAGTCAAACTTTTGTGTAAAAGCAAATGTAGGATGGAAGTGTCACTTTTAAGAGTTACCGTATTCTCGTTTTTCGGTCAAATGGCCTTTTGAATGGGAGTCCTAGGGGACACTTTTACGCTAGCCTCAAAATAGCTATTTTTAAAACACTAAGAAGGCTTGACACAACATGAAACTTTGCTCTAAGTCTCACCAGGGGCTCCACACATGAACTCGAGCATTGAAAACATTGTTTGTGTACACAGAGTTTACTATAAAGAAAGGTTTTGAGCAGGTTTTGAGCAACTCACTGTCTATCAAGCCAGTCAAAAATAGTTGAGGGAGCAGAGTAAAGATGGAAAGCTCCTAAAGCTTAGTTCCATATAAATGCACGGATAATTTGTTATTTGGTCGTTAGTGAAAACAATATTGACCTTGTAGTTGAAAAAGGAGCCTCATATAAGAATGACATTTCCTCGAATGACATTTCCTCCTATGGAGTCCGTTGATTCGCATTCGGAGATCGGCTATTTTTGACTGGGAAAATGGTGGATAGCGTAAACAACAACTGCTAACGTGAGTTGCTCAAAACCTTTTTTTTTAGTAAACTCTGTGTACACAAACAATGTTCTCAATGCTTGAGTTCATGTGTAGAGCCCCTGGTGATACTTGGAGCAAAGTTTCATGTTGTATCGAGCCTTCTTAGTGTTTTAAAAATAGCGATTTTGAGGCTAGCATAAAAGTGCCCCTAGGACTCCCATTCAAATAGCCATTTGACCGAAAAACGAGAATACGGTAAATCTTAAAAGTGACGCTTCCGTCCTAAATATGCTTTTAAACGAAAGTTTGACTCGAAAAAAAGACCCTAGGTTGCATTTTGGCGAGAGTTACGCTTTAAGGCAGTATGAAGAAGATGCACTCATCAGTAAAACGGGTTATTTGTTAATGCTGTTGATTGCAATTTTGTGTTTCATATGTATTACCTTTTTGTTCTGTTTGTCAAGACAATTACAAAAGAACTACTGGCCCAATTTTCATGAAACTTGTTGGAAGGGTGTACCATCGGTCAAGGAAGAACCCATTACATTTTTGGAGCGGATCCAATTCACTGCAGGCGGATACACATTTATGTTTCCCTTTCGTTAACATTGCAAAATTGGGCATTTGGCCTTGGCGGAGGTCTGCGCTCTCTGAGTGCCCTTCTGGTTTCAGTTTAGTTTTTATTGCAAAAATGAGCTGTGGGAGGGCAAGTACACTTACAGTGGCTACAGATGAATTTTGAAAGCAAGCAAACAGCAAAGAATGCATGGCATTTCTATCTTAGGGCAGTACTGGCCTCATTACACGGAAAAGCAATGTATCAGCCATGCTGATCTCCTAGACCTCCCTCACTGTGCATTAGGCAAGACAATAAATGTCAAGCAGCTCTGCAATTCACCCGGTCCCCACAAGTGAGATTCATTACTGGCTATAGGGATAATGGCAGTCCATCTCCTGAGAGGAAGTGAAATGTTCTCTATCCTTGGGACATAATCAATAGTCAGCAGGCTTGATCAAGAGATGTGAGGTGCCTCTACAGTGCCTATCTGAAAGGTAGGACCCCACTCCACAGTATCACATTCCAACCCGGCCTTTTGTCTTTTGAGCTGTAGGCTGACCGAGCAGCAGACTGTCACTGTCTGATCCACTCACAATCTTTATATATTATGAATAAAGACATGGCTGGTGATTATAAAGATGTAAACACATCTTAAGCAATATTTGTGTATGTCTCCTTTTAGAGTCTGGATTACAGGGGGCGTATCACTTGGCAAAATATGAGTCAATTCGGACTGAGCATACAGTAGATGCAGTCAGAGTTGGAACCACTAATGAGAATCAATGGAGTTCAGAGGCAGTCAGAAGCTACCGCACCCACTGTGTTTGTTGCATCTGACATTTCATTCGATTACCATTTCCTCTCTTGAAAATCTATTATCAGGCAATCTAAATGAGAAATCGGAATATTAGATTTAAAAACAAAGGCCTGGGCCACAACTATATTACACACATGTCAGACTAATATACAACAGATACTAAGAGATTCCAAAATGTCATGACTTTGTCAGAGTCTTGCAAGAATAGGACGTGCAATTGTAGGATCACTTACATGCAAATTGTAGGCTGGTTCTGCGGCTGAGGATGGACCCCCATGTGTTGAAGGCTGTGCACTGGTACACCCCGGTGTCTTGGTCCTTGTCCAGGTTGCTAATGATCAGGCTGCCCCCAGACATGTGACGCCGGTAGTCATTCCCCAGATCAATGAGTGTTCCGTTTAGTGACCATCTGGAAAAACGCAAACACAATCAGTAGCTGAGCCCCCTGGAGATGCACGCTCACAGTGTTTATCACAGAGATCGATTTGATCGGCCACATCGTGCTGAGAAGATAAAAGGTGAGTAATAAGAGTAGGAATCTTTACTGTAAACAGATAAATCAAAATGTTGTAAATATCCCTTACAGCAACACATTGTAAACATGTCTTGACATTAAGAACAGCTATAGTTACCAGTTTTCAACAGTTTGACTTCATTCAAGTATTTTGTTTTTTACTAATGTAGGCAAAATTCCAAAACTGAGCATATTTGCTGTGGTGAGTATTGATTTTTTTCCCACTTGCATGGTGAAGTGGGTTTTATTTCATCTCAGTTTTAATTAGTTGCACAAAGGAGGTTATGTGTTTGGTCCAGTTTGTAAGTCTGCCAGCAGAATATGTGAACAGTGTTACACATTCAGCAAAACTCAGGAAAACATCAAGGCACTCCCTTTAGGAAAATCAAAAAGCCTTTATTGTTATGGCTTGGCCATCTTAAACCTTTAAAAAAAAACTCTGACGCGTTTCGGCATACAAACCTTCGTCAGGGAGTCAATGTTACAGATTCCATTGACATTTGGTAAAAATGTAAGTGTTCTTGTGCGAGTAGGAATACACAAAATGATATGTCATAGCATAGTGAGAGCTAGCATTTTTTTTAAGTTTTTGCTGTTTAGGGAATCACAATACCAATTTGACTGAAATATCCCAACAACTATTTCATAGATTAACATACAGTTCTGTACAGACATTCATGTTTGACAGAGTATGAATCCCACTGACTTTGGCGATCCAAGGACTTTTCCTCTCGTGCCCCAATGAGGTTGACTTTTGAATGTTGGATGGATTGCCATAAATGGTGTGACAAATACTAATGGTTTATTGTCTGACTTTTAATTGATCACCACAACAACGGGTACAAGGTTACATTTTGTTCACTATCCAGTCAATTCTAAACATCAACAGGATGGATTAGCACAACAGTTTGTACAGACACTAATGGTTCCTCAGATGTAACAACTTTGGTGATCCCTGACTTTTCCTCTGGCGCCTTGATTGACTTGAAAGTTGGTTCACACGCATTCATGTCCACCTCAGGAAGAATTGTTATAACTTTGGTGATCCCCTGACTTTTCAGGTCAAAATTTTACTTTGTCCAATACTTGCCATGAAAGTAGTAATGACTTACTATGAAATCCCAAACTAATGACACTCCCATCAGCCTCAGCCATATTTTCCGTTACATGAAAGTAAAAGCACTCGCTATGGAGTCAAAATGGGCTCTGTCGGTGTTACGTTATTATATATTACAATATTGGAATATTATTATTGATGCAGTATCATTTAATGTGCATTTCAATGTTTAGCTGGCTTTGCTAGCAAATGTTACTCATCTTATGTACCGTAGTGTTTGGTGGTTTAATTTACTGTATGCATTGTGTTTTATATGCTCATTATAGACTAAGTTTATAAAATCTTCATATGCAAAGTGACAAGTAACAACAGCTGCCAAATGGATGACCTGCTAAACATCTGCATGTTAGCATTGTCATTGTGAGGATATCTGCATTTTGACGTTAGCATTTAGCTCAAAGCACCACTGTGCCAAAATACTGTACAGCCTCACAGAGCTGCCTAGTCTTACTGCTGTTCATTCACGAATTAACACACTTGAATAAGAAAAATAAACGTTTTTGACAAAGGCATCCCATGATTGTATCTCTATGCGCATTTCGACGCAAATTCGGCTCCAGATTAAAAATGCTTTAACATTTTGTGTTATTAAAATTACAAATCTAAAGGACGGTGCAGCCTTGGCAGATTTATGTGCTCTCTGAGTGCTTTCTAATTAGTTCATGTTTGTGCTTCTGTGTTTCTGACTTATTGTGATCTGACACCTTCATTTTGTATTGCCTACACACCATTTCCTTCAAAGAAAGGTCACGAGATACTTTGTCATGCGTGCTCAGTTCAGATAGTGACAGCTATTAATCACAGCTACCAACAGAGGCAAAAAGCAAAATAATGTTCTTGTTGAACAACGATAACACTTTACACGTTATTACATTTCAGTCTGTCTGTGTGACAGCAAAGCATTTGAAAGAGATGCAAACTGAGTGATACCTATACAAGCATGGAGAGTAACAGGACTTTATCTCAGAACATCAACACGGATGAAAAATTACGTTTCCCGTTCCTAATATAATTTGAAAACACAAAGAATTATTATAAGTCTGCCTTTGTGTCAGGACTGTGAAATGACAATTCCTATGATAAAGAGAGAAAAAATCAATATCATTCTTTCCCCCTCCCAGGCAAACTAACAAGCTGTTAGAATGATGCTTCATGCAGTCTTAAAGGCAGTCATGGCCCTCCCCAGTCTCCTGCCTGACAGACTGCAAAAGACGAAGCTGTCTTTCATCTTGTAGCATGCATTATTAATCTAACAGTCTGTTCCAGTCATTTAATCCAACTGTTACAACAATGATATTACTTATGTGCAATACTTAGTCATGACAAAGCTTCTAAGAATATATATGAAAACACAAACTCTGATATGTAATATGAACATTTCGTGTTTTGTGTTAAAGTCCTTGTATATCTTCATTTGAATTCTCCATTGTCTTTTTCCTCGTGTGTTTGTGCCAAAGGGATATTGTATGTGCAGGAGAGTAGGAGGTTAAATGGAAAGGGATGGGAAGCTAGTTAGACTTGCAGCCACCCAGCATGATTGAATTTAATGGGAAAGGAAGGTGGGCAGCCTGGACAGATCACACACCTCAAGAGCAGACAGCTGGTTGAGTGTGATGGTGTCTCTGCAGGATGGACACAATCAGTGAGACACCTACCTACGCTTGCTGCAGAAACACCTGAGACAGGCTCTGTTATTAGAAGACACGGGGAACCTTGTTTGTCTTTTTGATGTAAACCCCAAAAAGATTAATGTGATTTAAAGGTGTAAGGGAAGATCAACAGGAGCAAATGGTTGACATGAATGCAATCTGACCTACTGAAAGGATCATTTTGACATTTTAATGGCAGCTATGCCACTCTTCGTCATTACTAGCCAGTTGTGAAAAAAAAAAAAACACTAGCAATGTCCCACATAGCAACAGTGCTCTCACTGTTGCTATGTGGGACATTGCTAGTGTTTAGTGAAAAAATGTGAGACTTCACACCCAGCTGGGCTGTTATCTCTTTATACTAAAAGGGACATAACAGAAAACAAATGCAACCTCCTCTTAATGGAGTGCTCTTTCAGTTCTGCTGTTCCAACAGACTGTTTTTGAATTTGAATCATAAATCTAACAGTACATCAGGTGGAGAGGAGCTTACAGTAAGTCCAGCAGAGTCCACGAGAACAGTCCTATTCGCTGCGGAGTGCTGCAGGCGCAGGCTGATCTGAGCATGCTCTGAATGAACTCCCCGTAACCTTGAGGTTCACATCAATTTTGCATGAGGTCTCCTCGTCAAATAGACTGGGGGATTGTACTGCAGCACACAGCGCGGTGACCACACAGACCACACACTGTTCGCACGCACACACACACACACACACACACACATGCGCAGAGCTTAGAGCTGATAATGGAAATTCAATTGCTGACCAGGGTACTCTCCACAATTATGTTTGTTATCATTGCTGCTGCTTTATAATATATTGATGTTCATTTGGCTTCCAAGTCAAATGTAACACGATAAATATTCTTTAAACCACCCTGTATTAGTCTGAGTGTTTTTGTGTCTGTATGTGTTTGTGGCTTTGTGTATCTGTGTGTGTCTATCAGCTTAAAAACTCCTATGGAATTACTGAAATATTGACAGTAATATAGCACATCTACATACTACACAGTCATAAACCCTTTACCAACACATATTATACCATTTACAATTGCAAATTATAGGATATATAATCCAATGAATGAATCAATTAATCAATTGTTTTTGTCACATGAAATCGTACAAGGTACAATTCCACTGAAATGTAATCCCATCAGCTCCTTTTTCAAAACAGTCAAATAAATACATAAATAAAACTAAACATCCTCTTACCTAATCTACATTATAGGTCGATTTTCAAAGAATCCCAAAACGACACATAGAACGTTCTATTTACTAACGCATGATGGCGGTTTAATCATGCAAAGGTAATAATGTGAATGTTCTATTTAACGTAACATACGCAGTTTTAAACACGCAGTAAATGTTGTGAAAAGGAACTAGTTCAGTTTAGGCAACAAAACTACTTAGGGTTAGTAAAACATCGGGGATTGGCTTCAAATCAGTCATGTAAAACTACTAAAATGAGGATTTAATGTGACGTCACGGACGTAATTGCTACAAGGACTAAGGTCCGTAAAACTCGGTTCAAAGTGACAGTTGACTTTTGGTTTTTACATGGGACACGAACCCGTCTTTTCAGTGAAAGTCCTGTTTGTTTAACCCATCCACCCAACGTGCTTATACTTCGTCACCTCGTTTGCTCTCGCAATAATTACTACAGCCACGAGAGGTCACCGCCTAACAAGAATCGTAATTATGGGTCGTTATGAGCTGCTTGCATTATCGACCTATATGGCCGTTTTCTGGATGAGGACGGGCTGAAATAAAAACATATTCATCAAGCTTCAGCAGAGTAACAAATTCTATATAAGTCTATATACAGTATCTGCCTATATTTAAGACCACAGGCTGGCATTCTTTCAGTTTATCCCATTGGTTTTGAAATGATCTCATAAGCCCAGGGGTCACGGTAACGGTAACCCTCCAAAAGATAAAAATCTATTTGATTTGAAACACTTTCTAGATTCAGTCCTGTTATCTAACTCTGTGCTGCAACTGAATTCACAACATCTTCTAATCACACCCTCCCAGTTCTATTTATGTCACTGTTACCCTGAACCGACCCGTAAACAAAGGTAGAGTCATACATCTGCCTGAAGTCACATTACATGATAGCAGACACCAGCCAGAGTACTTTTTTATTCCCCCTTTCCAATCACTGCTGTGCCCTTGATCCTGTATTACAGCGGATTCATGGTAAACACAGTGACAGGTGTATTCATAAAGCACAGCTCTGAGCCCTGGAGTGTGCTCTGGCACCACACCGGACTATTTGTCAACTGAAGAACTGTCAGGGTTCCTGTTCATATATTCACGATGTCATCGAGTGGGCAAAGTGGAGGGGAGCAGTGAAGTGTTGGAAACGAAATCAGACGAAAATGAAGCTAACTAGCAAGGGTTATGAGCGTAGACACAAAAGACAACCTGGTATTTTCATTTTTTATCATATCTGCTCTCTCTCTATCTCTAACATGTAAACCAGATTTTCAAACTTGCCCCTATTTAACCCTTTTATTCTACCTCCATATCACTGTTAAATATCCGTATATATTTTCAGTACTACAGGAGCAATTACGTGAGTATGTTTCGAGGTTACATTTTAGGTGTTTTCACTCTACCTTGTCCTGCCTTTTTCAGTTAGTGGTTCCCTGCATTTTCCATAATGCATCACATTCTGCCCTGCTTCTCGGGTCTGCATATTTCCCTTGTGTGATCGCTGAGCATCAGCACTTGACGGTCTCTGCCACAGTTACTGGTAATGATCTAAAGGATAAGGCTTTTTACTGTCAATCAATCAAATTAAAAGACCAAAACCAATTGGTGTCACTAACGTGCAGCCAAATCCTGATATATCTATGCTTGAGCTATATTGTTAAAACCATATATATAAAAAACATTGTAATTTCCCCTTGTGGAATGAATAAAGTATAAATTATTATTATTATTAGTAGTAGTAGTAGTATTATTAAAACACATCAATCAGTCACACTATTACACTGGGTGACATCTTCCTTCATTACTTTGAACATGAGCACTACAGTTTATTTTGACTCAATACCACATACACCGTTCTGCTGCTGTAAATACTCACTAGACTCTAGTCAGTATTTACGGCAGCAGAATTTTAAGAATAAATTAAAATATATATGTGTGAGCCACTTTTATATATTTACATCTTCAGCAGGAACCAATAAGCTTGGAGGTTCTGTTAAGCTAATATCGTTGGTTCTTTTCATGGGATTTGCTGACAGTGAGAAAAATATAGAATAACACCAGCCTTATCCTTTAAGCCGTCTTTTTCCCTTTTCAATATTAATACAATATACTACTATGAAGATACACTATACCTTGTACCATACTTTACTACTGTAAAGATCTTAATTTGGGATTTTTGACATGTATATACCCATGCTATTGAGGAAAATCTTTATTCTGTTTAAAATAAAAAAATATATATATCTTGCTTTTGACAATTGTTTTTTTTTCATATATATATATATATATATATATATATATATATATATATATATATATATATATATATATATATATATATATATACATACATACATACACTATATGCCTGGCATTACTTAATACTGTACTATTCTATAGTTCATTGAAGTTTTGCTGGAAATCCAATACATTGGGTATATTTGGCCACTGTCCGCTGGATTTAGGTAATAGCTGACTAATAATTTCAATATTTGATCTACATTCTGTCACTGTAGGATATGCAGGAAAGCTGAAATACCCTACTGCAAGAACTGATATCCTCAATGCTACAGTGGCTCCCTGGCAAGGGTTAACATCATCTTCTCTGGCAAATTCAATATTGTGTGACCTAATTTTTTTCTGTGGGTATTAAACCAAATGGATGTATTTTTCTTAATAGCTGCAGTAACTGAGGAAATTAAGTGTGGAGCTATGAATGTAATACCCTCTCGCTTGGCATATCTAATTATACAAATACTGTTCATTTACAGGGTCTAGGCCCATAGTTTGCAGACTCGAGTGAAAGTCATAGCGTGACCACCTCCAAAAGTAGTCTGCTCAGGACATTTTGATGTTCTAATTTCAGTGTTGGAGAAATAAATTGGCAAGAATTTGTGCTTTCTATTTTATTATCAGGACAAAAAAGTCCTCTCCTTGCCCGAAGGGAAACAAGTCAAGTACAATCAGTGTCAGAAAAACTGATGCAACCCAAATAAAGCTGAAAAGAATGACAATGTAAGATTAAGGGTAGAAATCTAGTGTCTTTAAAAGCATTACCAGAAATGTCAATCAACATTGGTAAGAGCTTGCTCACTCAAACGTCAATTCTTGCTTTTAAACCTGGTTTTGGATATTTTTTATTTTATTTAACTGAGGGCACTGACTCTAAACAATGGATCTAATGACCTTGAAGAATATCACCAGATTGAGCGTGTTTGTCTTGTACTCATCAGCTGAGTTCCGCAATGGTCAGAAGTTAGTGAACTTCAGCTACTACAGCTCTGAGGATACACTAAAAATGGACAAAAACACAAGGCACAATAGCTTTATATAAAGTCAGAGCAATAAAAAAGGGTAATAAAAATGATTTCATCAACAGATCATCTTAAGAGTGGATGGTGTATATGTTGTAGTGTGTTTTAAATAATATTATACAAAACAAATATTAAGGTTGTTATAAACAGCCACATTACATGCAATTTCATATCAAAGAACCTAAAGCTGCATCAGATTGTTTTCTGTTTGTTTTTGGCCTCCACCACAAGCTAAAAGTCACACATTTAACACATTATTAGCTTGTAATGTAATATATTGGCAAACTATTGCTTATTTACCCATGGCATGAACATATATATCATTTGGAAATGTGTTAATGTTACCTGACCAATGTAAGTCAGATTTTAAACCTCCTTTTGGCTTTGTTTTGGTCTCCACCTACTCCTGACAAATACATCTGGCACTTTAGTTGCCAAATGCTCTACTAGTAAATTCAAGTCAAGTCTCAAGGGACTGCAGAATCTGTACAGCATACGACACCCTCTATCCTTAGACCCTCGATTTAGATAAGAAAAAACTCCCCCCAAAAAACTTTTAACGGGGAATAAAATGGGGAAAAAATAGTAGAAGTAGTGATGAAAGAGGGATCCCTATGTTCACTCACTAGTCGCTAATAAGTTGTTTATTTGCTGTTTGGTTCTGGGCAAGTAGCCTAAAGTCCGTTTATCTGAGCTTATTTGCTAAAAACAGCTGCCTTCTGCTACACAAAAGAACCAGAAAGAGAAAAACCTCTTCCACAACACAAGTGAACGTCAGAATGCTTTCAGTTGCGGGTGAAATAATGCAAGTGATGGTTTCGACTTCTATTTCGACTGACTATCCTGAGATAGCTCAGATTGCACAATAGGTACAATGATATCCCCTGCTGCTGTGCCTGGACCATGTTTTCAGCAGAGACACATTATAGGAAATGTAAGCATTTAACAGAATGTCACTCACAAGGTTATTGCCTCTCTGCCCTGCTTGCTGTGCATCTACATGGTGCTGACCCAGCTCCGAAACACAATCTACCAACAAAAAAAAAAATACACCGCCAGCTGCCATTTTCAGGCAGGCTCCCTGCACCGCCAGGGAATAGCAAGGGAGATATCGAAGGATCTGTGGTGCAAATGAGTCGCTGGAATCTCCTTGTCTCTCCTAATGATTTCTTAAGCCATGCACCATATTATAAATCATCAGCTTTAGCCGTACTGTGGCTTAAATCTTATCATTAATAAAGTCAACCCCACTAATATCTGAGGTGTTGGCGTATTCATCAACCATAGTGGCGGCTCCCTGACTCTAACTCTACATCATAGCCTAGGCTGAGACAGATACGCTTTTTTCAATTAGAAATGGATGCTCAATTAAGCAGTTGCTCTTTGAAGCCTCTCTTCTTCTTCTTTTTTTTTGATGGTGCGTAATCTCTCTCCAGCATTTATGCGCCTGAAAACGTTCTTTAACAGATCAATAGCAATCAGCGCTATCTGTACCCTCTTTGATTTCCGTGGATGCAATAAGGATTCACAAGCAATTAAGCAGCAATGGATTTTCACCAAGTGATGTGGATGTGGAGCCAAAGCAGGTAGACGGTTGAGCCGAGGCTTGTGGTGTATGTAGCTTTGATGTGGTAATTTACCTGTACTGCGGAGGAGGGCTCCCTTCTGCCTCGCACGTGATGGTAGCCTGCTGGTCTGGGGAGTTGATTGGTAAAATGAGGTCACTTGGCTCCGTCCTCCATCTTGGCCCTTGAAATATGACATCCTCTGTACAGGCTGGGGAAAGGGGATAAAGTCTATAGTAGTACAAGCCAGAAAAAGTGTCTCTTTGACCTCAAGAAAAAAACACTGGAAAAATACAGCAAAAGTAAAGAGACTGTGTGGACAAATAGTTAATCTTGCTGAAATACAGCATCTTTCTGACCCTCAATGTATATTACTTTTTTCAATATACTGTCTTTCCAAAGAAAAAAGCAAAGAAATGCATTAGGACATTCAGCAAGATGTCTACACCATTTGCTTGTATTGCATCAAGAAGAGCAAGTCCCACTTATCCTTGTTAGGTATTAACTGCTAACGCTGACTTATTAGGTATCTGTTTTTGTTTCAGATAAACCTGACACTGGAATAGTGAAGAGAAACCACTGAGCATGGCACTCATGTGTATTTACTCAAATTTGCAGGCGAGGCATGTAGTGCCATTCCTTACTGTGTTGATATATCATCATGATAAATCATCATATTGTTGCTACAGTACTCTCCAATATAATTAATCTCTCTGCTTAAAAACTCCCATGTTAAAATGCAAGTACATAAAAAATACTGCAAATTTGTCATGTATAATGTATTAATTACTGCGTAAATATTTAGCTGGCTAAGTGGTTTGAGAGAGTTAAATGCAGGTTCAGAGCTCACATATACTGAGTAACACAACTAAACTGAGATTTTCAGTGTCAATTACTTGCTTTAAACAATATGATAATGATGGATAATACTGTAATAGTTGAGGACTGAAGTTGAGCGCTATAGTCTACAATAGATGACTACTGATGTAGAAAGACAGTTTTCATATATTAATGATTCCCTGTAAGTGACAGGGTTCATGAATAAAGCAGAATGAGTTATTTTCATAACATCTATGTCATATACTTCACATGCACCGGTTAATTGAGGCCATAAGGATGCACTCATCTGCCAGCAGCTTAAAAGGAAAGGCTGTGGAACACAATCTGGTACTAAATGAAAGCAGAGTCAACAGACGGCCAGAGTAGACCTAATTAATATCCTATTGCTAACATATTGCAGCGTGTGGCTAGCATTTCTACACGTGGTTTTAACCTGTAATAATGTGTCAAGGAATGAACACATAATCCACTTGAGAAACAAGACATGACAACGACTCAGTGATGGTTGTTCAGAAATATGGAGAAGTTGGAATTAGCTTTGAACCAAAGTAGAGCACAAAGAAAGTTACATTTGGGATACATCTGAAACTGTCAAATTCTTTCAAAAACCTTTGTTGTAGAACAATCGATTCATAAATGATCAAACAACTAGCACAACATCAAATTCATTCACCTCACAGTTTGGTTTAACAAGCTCTCCCTTAAGTGAATTTGAATAACATCTAAGGTGTCACTGTATTTTGTGAGGATCCCAAATGTAAAGCCAGGCAAGTTATCCCTTCAGATGTCACAATGATTATATTCATCTATAGTGATTTTGAAGGGTTTCCATCACAACACTGAATAAGAACTAGCACCTATAGGCAGCAACCAAGGCCTTGTTAAAAACACTCGGCCACTAGGAAGGTGAGACTGCTTGGATCTGGGTCCCTAGAGTACTGGGCATGAATTACCAATGAGCCAATTTGAATAACATTCATTGGGATTTACAATGTCATTTGAACAAGGGTTGACATTCTGGTAGAGTGTCTATGCTTCTCCTGCTCAAATCCCAGGTGGCCACACAAGGGCAGAATAAGTTATGGCTACAAGTAGATTGTGCTAAAATGTGGGGCTGGATTCATTGCATGGACCCTGATAATGATCTGGACAGGCCATAAACAGGAATGGGATCGGACTCCCAGTCGTGCCTGACAGTGTAATGTAAATGTGCAGCAGGACACCGCTCTAGGGAGCGGTGAAGGACATCATGCTAGAACGCTGTATGTAATGACTGCAACTTAATCAGTGTAACCTTTTTGGTGGAGAAGAAGTTTTTTTTTCTGAGGTTATTTATTTACTGTTCCAATTCTGTCTCTTTCTCACTAATGGATGAAACTCCATTTTTCATACAAACGCTGCTTTCTAAGAGTTAAATGGTATTAATAACCTCTAACCTTACAGACGTGCAATTAGTGTGTGAGATTGTAGAGTAACACAAAAAAAGCACAGCAGTAACATTATCCTGTAATGAATATGCATTAATAAACACAAATTTATGAGAGAATTTGTCGTGGCATAAACAAGTGCAGTGAGACTTTAAAATATCTTACCTGCAAGGCATCCAGTGATTGATAGCAGAACAATTTGTTTCCATGGTAACATCATCTTTAGTTGCTGAGGGCTATTAAGACTCTCATCCAATTGCGTGTGAATGGAATGCTCTCCCTTGAATGCAATAATTTTAATCTGAAGGGAGAAGTAATTATGGATGTGATTAAAATATGACATTTTGATCCAAATACGACAAGCATTCATCAGCAAAAAACATGATTATAGCCCTGCTAAGCTACATAATTGGTTCTTATTATTTGGGAGATTATGTAAGTGAAGAGAAAGTGAATCTTGAGGAAGTAAAACAAGGGATTGTGGAGGGGGGGGAGAGAAACCTGAGAATATAAACAGGCGGTGCAATTTTTAGATTTTCCGAATTTTCCAATTTGACTATCAATAGGAGCTGGCAGACTGTATACCAGCAATCCACAAAATGCCACTTCATACTTTAACAAAGGGTTTGGTAGCCGACTGAATGTAAGCAAGCTGACTGTTTTCATTTTTTATACACACACATCATTCCCTTAGATCAACAGAAAATACAGGAAGGCTACATACTAAAACATCACAAATGGTACAGTTCATTGTCAGCTATTAGCTTTGACTGTCGTAAAAAGATCTAACTGTAACTGTCAACCTATGCCTTTTTTTCTACCAAGGTATTTATCCCTTTAAAGGGGCGCAACGATTTAACATATCAAGCTTAGTTAATTTCTAAGCCTGTGAAAACAGTTGCATGTCTTCTGTCTGGGACAATGACTCTGACTCATAAGCAGTGTTTGCATCAGGAGAATCCAGTGTTGGGCAGTACTGCTTACCTGATTAATGCATTACAACCGTGTGATTACTTTTATAATTTAAAAAGTATTGTAAGGTGCTACATTTTAAAATTTACTAATTCATTGCTTACTAATCTCAGTAAAGCTGTTACTTTAACAGTGTGGGGGTGGGCTGTTTAACCAGGAAAATTTTGAATTCGACACCACAGATGGAAAAATCGTGGATAAAGCTTTTGATTCTGTAAAGTGCAATCTCCTTACATTGACTTTGTCACCCAGGTAAAGCAGCAGAGGCACGGCAAATAAATGGAACATCAATTCTAAAACAGGTGCTATTAAGCTACTTTGATTGTCGTCAAATAAGTTAAAACAAATAATGTGTCAACTCTAATTAATTTGTCATTGCTTTTGTCCCAATAGGACTAAACGGCTTCATTTATCTGTGCATTATGGTGGCTTTGGAGTTGTTAAAGTTCTCATATTACGCTCATTTTGAGGTTCATAATTGTATTTAGAGGTTGTACTAGAAGAGATTTATGTGGTTTAATAAAAAAATAATAAAACACTATATTTTTGGCTGCAGCTCCTCTTTTCAGCTCTCTGTTTTAGCTTTTCACACTTCTGTTCCATCTCTGTTGGGAGTAGCACATGCACAGTACCTAGGTAAGGACTACTAGCCAGTCAGAAGCAGAGTATGAGGGCATGTCCTGACAGTACCTAGGTAAGGACTACTAGCCAGTCAGAAGCAGAGTATGAGGGCGTGTCCTGACAGTACCTAGGTAAGGACTACTAGCCAGTCAGAAGCAGAGTATGAGGGTGTGCCCTGACAGTTGCTAGGTAAGGACTACTAGCCAGTCAGAAGCAGAGTATGAGGGCGTGTCCTGACAGTACCTAGGTAAGGACTACTAGCCAGTCAGAAGCAGAGTATGAGGGCGTGTCCTAACAGTACCTAGGTAAGGACTACTAGCCAGTCAGAAGCAGAGTATGAGGGCGTGTCCTGACAGTACCTAGGTAAGGACTACTAGCCAGTCAGAAGCAGAGTATGAGGGTGTGCCCTGACAGTTGCTAGGTAAGGACTACTAGCCAGTCAGAAGCAGAGTATGAGGGTGTGTCCTGACAGTACCTAGGTAAGGACTACTAGCCAGTCAGAAGCAGAGTATGAGGGCGTGTCCTAACAGTACCTAGGTAAGGACTACTAGCCAGTCAGAAGCAGAGTATGAGGGCGTGCCACACTAGCAGCTAGGTGAGCATTATAACGTGTGTTACAAAGTGACGCACATTCATCACGGAAGTGAAGGCTGGACTACAATAGAGCTGTTTGGAGCAGTTGGTGAACAGTGTTTTCTGTTGGAGATGGTAAGTCCCTTTGGGGGGGACTTTGGGCTTTTTCACTTTGCAAACCTACAACGTGCACAAAAACATATGTAACACAATAAAGGAAAGGGGAAAAGCCAAAGGCATAATATGAGCACTTTAAAGGAGCTGTGCTGAGTGAATAAAAGTAATGTAACAAGTAAAGTAACTAAATACTTTTGCTGTTGAGTAGTAAGTTATTAATTAGGACAGTAACTTCCCCAACACTGCTTAAAACAAAAAGCCTGTGTTACATGCTGCTCGTGTGCAGTAGAAAATATGCTTATGGTTTCATTATGGGAAATGTAGGATCCAGTGGTTTTAGAGCTTGACCCAACGAGCATGATAAAAGTGAGGATATCTCGGCCTCTGACACACAGATTTTGACCATTCCTTTTAAATCTGAATCTCCTGGGTTCCCAAACATTGTGGAAACATAATACGTAACAGCTGGAGCACCCCTTTAATATCCCTGGTTGTATTAGGCCATTGCTGGCAATGCTGCAAATAAATTAGTAAATAAATTATATATATATATATACAATTATAGTGTGATAGAAGATTCACTCAAAGGCTGATCATCCATAAACTGCTGCATCAGATATCCCATCTAACCAGCGATCAATGACCTCAAACTTTTCTTATGAGGAGGTGGGGCGAAGAGCCCTAAGACTGTAATTGCAGTATCAGTGGGACAGGAGGGGCTTTGCTCAAGCCCTGACCTACATCACAGTAAGTGGAAACTGATACGCCTCTCAGGATTAAGAATTCAAGCCAACCCCTCATCCATACAACACAACCCTGTTATGTGGATTAACCCAGGGATATCTTTGGAATTCTTCAAACATACTAACCACTCACTTGTTTCACCAACTTGTAACTGTAGGATTGTGGCTGGAGTTTGACATGAAAACCATGGCTACATGATCCTGTGGAAGAGTATGAAACATGCAAATAACGTGGTGCTGAGCAGACACAATAGGAAGGGGGGAGGGGATCATCCCATTTGCCTGATCACAATTTACTGGCTAATGTTGGCTTAACTTGACTGTCCTGGTGCCAGTAATTCCAGTGCCAGTCCTCATCTGGAGTAATTTCAGGCACAGTGAGAGATTCAGAGTGGATTTCCTGATGTCTTTCAAAATGTAGGAGGCGTTTTGCCACTCTAAAAACCCATCGCATTGGATTACACGGTTTGAGATTCTACTGTAGAGAAAAAAAAATTGTGTGCTGCATTTTTCAGTTTGAGTCCAGTATTAACCGCCATCCGCTTTCTGGAGGATTCAAACTCGTCATCCCAACCCATCAGTCCTAAGAGCCTCAAGATCCTGAGAGGAAAATCTCTTCGAAAAGTCGTTCTTTGCAAGTTGTGTGTTACACAGTCCATGGCACAGTGTCTCTGCTGATATGATGGATGTTTGCCCCTGAGCACAGCTTCATTCTGCAGTCTGTAAAACCTGCAGTGACATTTTTATTTTTGAAGGTTTTTCTTAGTTGATTTGTGTCTGAATTATGGGTTTATTAAAAGGCCCAATACATGCCAGTTTTTTGAGCCATTGTGTATGAAGGGTGTGTCACCCTGCCTTGAAAAATTTCATTTCCAGCAGGCGGCTTTTCAGTGGCTCTCTATGGAGAGCTTAAGTTTCTCATGATGCTCCAAAAGCCATTTCAGAGCAGCTAAAAATTGAAGAAAGAATTGTATCACTTCTGACCTTCAAAGAGCTGCACCAGTGTTAAACATTAAGCAGCCGCATATGCTGGAGCTTTAGAAAATCCAAAGGAAAAAGAAAAATTAACTGAACGGAAAACAAGTCTTTCAGTCCTTTTGCGGAGATGAAGGTGAGATGGCATTTTCTATCTTTGTCTTTCTCAACTGAAATGATGAGCAAAAGATTGCTCCTCCAAATGTAATGAGACATCACACTTTCACCTCCACAGAAGTTAAACCTAATAGAAGTCATTGGCTGAATGCATTCCACAGTAAATTAGATGACTTCTTGGTTAGCGGGGCTGTTGTTTGGCACATAATTGATATGAAAGGTGGTTAAAGGCATCCACCCCCATCCCTGAAGACTGCATAATTGCACAAGAATCCAATAACGGAGGGAGGAAAGGAGAGTTTCTATCATAGGGGTTTGCACGCTCAAGGCCTGTAGTCACATCACAAGGGGTACACAGAGCTGGGAGATGGAGATATACAGTACAAGCAAAAAAAAAAACTCACTGTGTCCAAATTGAACACCAGTGGCACAATGGGTATGCATTCACTACAGTATATGATGCACTCATTGCACTAAGTTCTTGTCTTTATGACTATCTGCTGCCATCTGCATTAAATCACTCAGCAAGAGAACCTGGGAGACAAGGATCCGCCACCAGGGACGGACTCAATCTGAATGCACAGCTGCTCTGTGTTTTTAGCCAATGAATTCACAATCAACTGCCTCCTAATTTACTCTGACTAACTGACGACCTGCACAACTCTATTTCACATGGACCAAGGAGGATACAAAATAAAATAAGTGAAGTGATTAACAAATAAAGGCAGAGCTTAATGTCTGTATTTCACGGCTTGTAAAATGAGAAGAAGAAGCAAAGTAGGAGTAATTGTTCGGTATTGATTGCGTCATAACTCTGCATTATCGTAGAGGAGTGAGTAATGCTTCCCATGGCAAATTATGTATTAAGGTTTCAAATAGAAAGGCATCTCATGTAATCGCCCCCCCACAACCCGATCTCAACAGCTGTTACATTAACATTCGTGAAAGTATTGCTTGAATGCATATTATCTCCTGAGATGATTCCTTACATTTCATTACAAGCAGCCTTGCAGGCTAAAAAAAAAAAAAAAAAAGAGTAGCCACTTCACACATTTAACTGACGCATGCATGAATAAGACTGTTCTGTGTAAGAACTGTGACTATGTCACTTATGAATGCTGGGGAAAAGCATGTACATGTAGCGATAAACAGATGAGGGAGGTCCATGTCATGTGAATAAATATGTCTGCTTGTGAAATGTTACTCAAAAGTAGAGCAGGGACATCATAGCACGTCATGATCAACATGAGAGTTTTCACACGAAATACATAACACTGTAATTTGACACTCACGTATAACATATTAAATATCTGTTTACCCGTTAGAAACATCTGGGCAGGACACTCTGCAGATGTTATACAGCTGTGTATTTTCATGCGAAAAATCACTGAATCCCTGGAAGACGGCAGGACGCCCCCAGTGACTCTCTCCTACGTTAAACACGGCTGCATCCCTCAGCTGCTGCCTAACACAGGGGCAGGAGAGTAAGTGCACTTAAAAGAGAGGGGAGCAGCGATCCATTTCTCAACCCCATCATCAGCCGGGCACATCCCGAGATCCTCATCCTAGATACAGCCACACATGACTGGAGGTCAAGGATGAGGAGCAGGAGACACTCAGGCAGCCTCTTTACACTTTTACAATTTTTTTTGTTGCTATTCAATCAATTCCTCAGCCTTTCCCCAGAAAAGAAACTGGCTGTACAATATCACTGCCACTCTGGTTCAATCAAAAGAGGGTTTCTGCAAAAATGCTGCTACAAACTCATGCATAGAATAATTCACTTGCATGGCTTCAAAGACATATTTCACCTCTCGTTTGGCCACTGCTCAAAATATGTGCAAAGGATCTATAAATAAACATGAGTAGAGGGGAGAACGATTACAATCCCTACTGAATAGTAGCAGACTTTGAAGATGGAGAAGGCTGAGCATTTTTCTCTCACTGTTAAGATACGATAAGATAAGATCAACTTTATTGTCCTTTTTGCAGTTTGGGTGAAAAATAAAAAAAAGAACACTTGAGTGCAGACCACTGGTGGCCAAATATTTGCTTTCCCACAAAAATTATATTGAAGCTGAGCTGGTGCAATAATGAATTTAATAGGCCTTACATTCTAAACTGCAACTATCATAATCCTGTGAGATTTCTTTTTTTAGAAAGATTCTATACAAATATTAGAATGTTATGATGTTAAATGACATAAAATCACAATAAAAAAAAAAAAATCCACGAGTTTAAACTCTTTTTCTCTGCAGAGACTAAAATAATTGCCTTAAACAAGTTGGGGAGAGAGCTTTCCACCAGGGGGGCAGTCCTGATGCTGTTTCTCTGTGTGACTGAGCAGAGCAGCACCATATGGACTCGGTCCTAGTTGAGGGAAATGAGCCTTTACAGTAGAAATCCCAGTAGGACCATGCAAACCGTTTGAGACTCGTCTAGAAACGCAATCATCGGCATCATGCATGCGTGACCACGATTATGCACACTCCGTCTCACTGCCCTTATCTCCGATATCAGATGAAGACATCTCGGCACAGGGATATGGCTTTTTTGAGGTTATTTTATTTTGCTCTGATTCAGATTAACTTGGAAATGCTACTGTTTTTTTTCTTCTTCTGCAAAGCAAAAGGTAGCAAACTTAGCAGCACACCGTTCTTTACACATTTAAATGCAAAGGCAGGAATAAAAAAAAAACGTGCAAACATGCCACTGATTATTTCTGGCCGGATATAGGCTACTTACTTGATCTAGGATGCATTCTTTTCCTCTTCATTAAACTGCTTTGATTGTAATTCCAGCGTCCCTTAGATGTGTTATCTGTGGCTCTGATGAGCGGCTTACATTTCTCACAGAAACTCTTGTCTCTCTCAGAAGCCAAAGAAGAGATCGCTGCTCTCTGCTCCAGCAGTGTTTGCGCTCTGCTCTTAATTTCTGCTCCGTCTATTAAGTGCGTCTCTCGGTGCTCGAGGACGGGACCGAACAGTCGCCCCTACCTCGGTAAATTCCACAATCAGTGAGTTTTTGTCTGGCTGAGGATGATACTGCGCCGGGATGCTCCTCGACCTCCTCGTATTGCACTCCACAAGACGTTTCCAAGAAGCAGAGAGAGAGAGGACAGCGGTGCCTCTGAGCACATTGTGCGCATCCCCTCTTTGTACGCAGAAAGAAGCGCCCACTGGTGACGCGTGAAAACACCCATCGCAGCACAGTAATGCGCCACCAGCCTATGGGCACCTGCCGTTCCTTTGCTTAAGTGAGTGCACATTTGATCTCGGGATATATGTTGTTTTAAAGAGCAGAGATCAAGAGGGAATTCGCAGGAATATTTTTTTTTTGGAATCATATGGTTAACAAAAAAAAAAAAATGAGTAGACACGATTTATAATATCCTAACTACTGTAAACTGCCTAATGCGTCCTCTCACTGTAATAAACGTTCTGTAGTATTTTGATGGTGAATTGATGCAGAGATTTTGCATTATGTCATGTAATGAATTGTCTTCTGCGGATCAATGGAAGAAGGGGGAAGGATAAAAAAAAAAGTGATGTGCATTAGTGAAACTGACCCACAAGAGGTTTTTATAAATCAAATAAAAACATCAAGAGTCATCTTTATTATATTTGAAAAAAGCACACATGCTGTATTCTTCAGCCAGAGCCTTGGGTGAAAGTCTCCTGCAATGGCATTCAGTCCCATGCTTTGTACAGTATAAAGACATGGGCTAATACTATGGGATTCTTACTAGACACATCTGCGCTAGAATTTAGTTAATGACCGTAAAACTATTATTAGGTGTTCTTTGTTTAAAGTTGAACTTATCAATATATTCATATTAACAGTGGATCAAATAGGTAAAAGACGTTTGTTTGTAGTGAGGAACCTATTGAGAATCGTATTCTCTAATGAGAGTTTTATCATCTTTCAGCTCATTGCTTTGGTTTTTACTCTTTGGTTCACTCAGCAAGGAGTTGTAAGGAAACAAAAGTTATCAGCATAAACTATTATTATGGCATAAATGGTTTGACTTACTATTTATTGGATCTAAAACCAAATGTTTTAAATGTGTCCCCACTCCTGCTGTAGGGTGGACAAAAACACTTTTTACATCCAAATGTCATTGGGCCGGTGCTAAAGCTGAGGACTTCAGGTGAACGTTGAATCGATCATGGCAAAAACAAGTCAAATCAAGGTGTAAATATAGAAAAGAAAGACAGGTGTGAGAAGGAAAACAGAGGGAAAGCAGCTGTTGACAAAATAAAAAAAACACAACTGGCTTGCTTGGTTTCAGAATAGTTTAATATTGGTATGTAACGTAGCTACCAACCATTTTTGTATTGAATTGTGCCTTTAAGCTCCAATGGTTTATTTTGCTAAGATAAAATACGAGATAAGATAAACTGTATGAATCCTGAGTGAAATTGCTGTTGCAATACAATAGGCTAGAACTTTATTCTGCAAATAAAACGTGATTCGAGTCCGGTCTTATTTCTTTGTCTTTTATTGTGAAATGCAGTAATACAGTAACCATTTCTCAGTGTAGGTGGCAGAGTAGGATGGCTTTCCACCATCGTCTTATCCCCAGGGTATAAGACCTGAAAACCTGTAACTAAGGATGCACCGATTGGGAAATTCTGGGCCGATACCGATACCGATGTTTAACATAACAACTTCATGCAGGGAGGGCCCTGCTCTGTTGGATCTTTGCCTCTTGCGCTCTGTGTGATGTGCGCGCTCTCCATCGCGCGTCCCATCCTCTGCACCGGCAGCAGGCAACAGGTGTGCCTCAAGTATTTCTTGAGCGCGTTGTTTAACATCCTCATCAAAGTAACGATCCTTGTATCTGGGATCCAAATAGGTGGCAATGCAGAACATGGGATCGTACTGGATTTGATCGAAGCGTCTATTTACAGCCTCTAATAATGAGGTCTTTGTTGTTTTAACGCCGTGGTCTGTGTCAGCCTGCTTACTCAGAAGACTTCTCAGGGCTGTCACAGAGGGGACGACATCTGCAGCTGATGCTTCTGATGAGCTAACTTCTCTCGTCAATTGTTCAAATGGGGAGAGGAGTGTTATAAAGTTTTCAATTAATTGCCACTGGTGCGCACTGAGAGTGGCCAGGAGGTCGTAGTCTGTGGCATATGTAGCAAGTGCGTCATATAAAGTGTACTATTCCAGCGAGTGGAAACATCTTGCTGTAGCCTTTTTGGTTTCATTCCCAACTGGATCTGCACAGCCTGGAGACGTGAATAGGCGAGGGGTGAGTGTTTAAAGTGGCCGACGATTTTTCGGCAAATAGCCACAACATCCGTGAGGCTGCGCTGGCTAAAAACACCGTCATGAATTGCCAGTTGCAGTGTGTGCGCCATGCAGCCAAAACTAGCCAGACCACTGTCCATCATAGCTTTCGTCATATTCCTAGCATTATCTCTCAGGACAGCATGCACTTTGGTTTTGTCGATTTTCCACGTCTGGAACATGTTCTCAAATGCCACCGAGATGGCAGATGCTGAGTGGGTA
Organism: Perca flavescens; assembly: GCF_004354835.1. NCBI lineage: Eukaryota > Metazoa > Chordata > Actinopteri > Perciformes > Percidae > Perca > Perca flavescens. The sequence continues at coordinate 36,430,209 of NC_041334.1, forward strand.
CCTGCGAACTCCTTGGAGTGCAACACTGCCTTCACCAGGTTGAAGTCCTTATCAATCCACTGTGCCGTGAGGCTAAGCATGCTCACAGGGCTTACATCTGAACTCCATATATCTGTGGAGAAACTGATTGCAGCGATGTCGCAAGCCAGTAGCTCATGAATGTGCGTGGCCACAATGTTGTGGATTTCGGGGAGACAGACCTCGGCAAAGTGACGCGGGCTTGGCAGCGTGTAGCGTGGCTCCATAAACTTCATCAGACTCCGAAAACCCACGTCCTCCACTACAGAGAAAGGCTGGTCATCTAAAGCGATGAACAAATGGCCAAAAGTATTGCTACATATGTAGAAAGTGTATCTAGAAATGCACGTAATAGTGAAAGTAATCGTCAATAATCTCTATGAACAGTAAGACCAGAAGAATTATCCCGTACAGTAGGTCCTTATTTAACCCAACATGTTGTGTATATCCTTGATTTTGACCATGAGGAAGTGAATCAGACTTTTCACCCTCAATACAGATACTGAAATACATCTGATACCGATAACCCATATCATCATTCATCATTATACTGAATAATTGATTGAGCCCATTCTTTTTGGGGTCAATTGTGTTGGGGACCAAGAAGCTGGAGTGATTTGGCTCAGATTGAGCTGAAGGCAAGACAAAGGATCTTGGCCTACATGTGAATCCCAAAGCCAGTTTCACCAAACTCCTACAAGCCGCCACTTCGCAAAATGGAGATTGTGCATTCAACACAAGGACGGCAAGGCAGACTGGTGGTGAGATAAAGAACTGCCTCACACCTGTGATAAGGTTGCACTTTTCCCATTGGCTGTCGGGTCTTTGAATGCACCACCCTCCGCCACTAGGAGGCGGAGGAAAGATAAAAGCTGTCGGTGCGTGTGTTTCTTCGCTTTCACGGTAACCCCCGGTTGCTGACAGGAAGCACTAGTCCGGACTAGTTAGCCAGCATCACCTCGCTGGTCGAGTTTTGAGCTGGGACAACTTTATATCGGCCTGATATATAAAGGGGATCCGAGGAAATACTGGCCGAGTGTTCCTTCATCTGCAGCGGGTTTAATCAGCCTGGATTCAAGGAAAGGACGGTGTTCTGTTTCTTGCTTGTCGATCTGGATCACGTATTGTCCACTGCTCTGGACGAAACGGATCGTTAAACTCTGGCAAGAGATTTAACTGACAAACAACGCACACCGTAAGGCTGTACACAGTTCTGGGCAGATGTTAGAACTAGTGCGTTTTGTTTTGTTATTAATGAGCAAAGGGTTCGCTACCGCTTGTGCCATTAATGTGATCTGATTGTAATCATGTATTGGCCATATCTGGTTATTAATCTGTTGCTGTGAATGTATAAACGATCACTATACCGTTGGTTATGTTGTGTTAAGTAGCTGGGTATAATTGTAATCGCTACCTGCTTAATCACTCCTTTCACAGAGTTTTAATTACTGTCTGCGAGAAAATAGCGAAAATCAGCTGTTAGCCACTGGAGTGGTTATAGTGACGTTTTCCTCAGCAAAACAAAAGTCTCAGAGTCTGTCCTAGCTACACGTTAGCCCAGACCTGAGTGGCTGAGGGGGACTGGGTCATTATCGATAACTAAGATCAGAGTGTTTACTCTTCTTCTCTTTCTTCTTTTACTAACACACACACACACACACACACACACACGACACAGGCTAGCCGCGTAGCTCCCGAGCTAACGCTGTAGTTTAGCCATGTCAAATCGGCTTACGTTCGTACAGAGCTAACACAGGAACTAGCTACCATACCGGCTAAGCGTGCGCGTTGCCTAGCAACCCCCCGGCTTCTTCAACCCCTCTCTGTGCACCCAGCACCACTACCGCCCTCTTTAGGCTAAATAGTTTTGTGCAGCTCACAGGAGTAGCCATTTTTGGAGTTGTTTTTGTGTTAGAACTACATTTCGACAGCGCCCCTCCTTTTTCACTCACTCTCTCTCACACACACACTCACACACACACACAGACACAGACATGTCCATGCTGCTTTGTTTTTGCTTTGTTTTTGGTTGTGATATTGTTAAAAGGTATATAAGTTTATTATTGAAGGATTATTGATTAGCTACTGATAATTGTGACGTTAATAAATCTTATTATACTTAATTAGCAGTTGCTTGTGATTATTTGTGTACTTGTAATAATTGCTGGTCAATCAGGTCCGTGTTTGGATTCACCCCTTCCTTTATTTCCTTTTTAAAGGATTACCACAGAAATGAGACTGTTCCACAGTTTGATTATTGGTCCCTGACTTGCAGGGTGGTGCCCCGTTTTGATTTTTTGTCGATTTGATAAAGTTATTAATAACCATATTCATAACTTTATTAATCTTGATAAAACATCTTTGATAATTTGCCAATGATCAAATCTGTACCCTACGAGAATCCTACAATTGGCAAAATTGACCAAGATTTCCTCCCAATGGAGATATCTTACATCCTCTCACAGGAGAAGAAGCACACACAGTTGAAATGCCTGGCTTTGATTTCTGATATGTGAAGAAATTCAGTGGCAATGCAACATGATCACAGCCTTTTTCCAGGCTGATATAGTGCAGTCTGTATCCAAGTAGCCAAAACAATAGTGGAACCAAACGTGTAAAGCTACTTGTCATTACATATCAATAAAAATAGATCTGCCACTTCAGCTCTTTCAGCCATTTCAGCCACAACAATCTACTGGATGGCAGTTTGTAATTCTTATGTTGTCAGCCACAGTAAAAGGGTCGGTGTCACGTTTTCTTAAAAGTGGATATCTCTTTTTCAAAACCCTTTATAAGCTTTGCCAGCAGTTTTCTTTCAAGTTAAGGGAGAAGCCTAAAGGACACACGGTCGTGAAAAAAAGAAAAGAAAGTAAAGTAGGCAAAGAAGAGGAAGAGCGGCCGACATTCGGCCTCATGTTTCACCAACTGTCACTCATCACTCCAAATAAATCTCCCTTTAATTGCTGTTAGCTTTATCTGGCGCAATCCATTTGATTGACTTAAATATTGAAATGATGGAGATATGAATATTTTATATTTCTGGGCACAGGAGAACGCTGGTGGTTTTCAGACAAACTGATGGAAAATACAGACTAGCTGGAATGTCATTATTTAAGGTAATTTGGTACCTTATTGGTTGTGGAGAGGTGTGTAATGTGGGGGGTTTGAGTTTGAAAAAATGACCGTTCAAGGTGAGCGGAGATATGAGACTGCCACATACACTGCCACTGCAGATAATCCACCTTCACCCACGGGTAACTAAGGTGGGGAAATGAGTAATGAGATCATTCTGCACGTACAAGCATCTGTTTCAGAGAGCAGCAGTCTCGCTAAAGTGTCCTAGGGAAAGACACTGTAGTGTAGGTCAACCAGAGCTTCTTTATAGCTGAATCTGACCTAATGCTTTCTTACAATTGAATAGGAATGCTCATCATCCACTGTATATACCTGCTGTCACTTTGCCTCTGCCCAGGGACTACAGATGAAAATTAGCTTGTAGCTATCTCTGGTCTGTGCAACACATTTGTTGTGCAATGTCCCTGTCAAAAAAAACAACAAAAAAAAATAAAAAATATTGCTGTCGCACTGTACATTTCAAAGCAATATTCAGATACATCTAAAGTTTCTGAACCAGCTTTTAATCATAATAGGCCCCAACACAGAATTTTTCACATAACATTGCCACATTTTACATAGTATGTCAATGTTTTGACTCTAAATCTATTTTAAGGGTCAGGTTTTACCTTTTGATTAAGGCAGAAAAGAGTGTTGGTTGTTATTAACCCTTTGAAGCATGGTTGTTTTTGCATGGTGTTCACTCCCTTTGTTTACAGGCTTATGGCATAGTCATTACTGTGTGTGTCATAGGCATGTCACACAATGCTATTTTCAGAGAGAGAGACATCATGGCTTTCAAACGAGCAAAGTGGCAGTTGGTCAAGGCCACACCCCCACCCTCCACCTTGCCCCCCCCCCTCTCTCCTCCTCAGACACAGAAATGGCACATCCTAAGGAAAGCTCATTGTGGGACTGGCTCTAGTGGCTGTAATTCTGCACCAAGGCTGAATTTCGGGAAAGAGAATTCAGATACAGTATTAGGGGACCACTAAGGCCTATATAAAAGAGACTTCAGATACAGTATTAGGGGACCACTAAGGTCTATATAAAAGAGACTTCAGATACAGTATTAGGGGACCACTAAGGCCTATATAAAAGAGACTTCAGATACAGTATTAGGGGACCACTAAGGTCTATATAAAAGAGACTTCAGATACAGTATTAGGGGACCACTAAGGCCTATATAAAAGAGACTTCAGATACAGTATTAGGGGACCACTATATAAAAGCATCCAAAGAGAAACCATGTCATGGGACCTTTAATTATTGTCACTTTTTTAAGTGCTTCCCAGCAGTATATAACAATATTTCTAATGATATAATTCATGAAATTATGGACTTGGATAAGCAGCAGAAAATTGATAAATGGATTAACCAACTCAAAGTGACTCATTCATTAGTCAAAATTAAAGCTTTAGTGCTTAGATTTTTATATTAGTGAACGTCTGTTTCATTCAAGCCATTGCCAAATGAGTGGCTACAAAGCTAATTAAGACTATCAGCTCCACACAACTCTCTCTGGATTTCTGAGTATGGCTATGTTCAGAAGATTGTGTCGTCCGGTGACTTTAGCTAGCAGAAACTCGAATGAAGATAATTACATTTTCTGAAGAGTCCATCATGTTTTTTAAATCCTCCTTGTCCTCCTTGGTTACTAGCAAATGCGTGGAGGAGGGGTGGGGGTGGTGCTCAATCACGGAAGGTTTGTATCATGTGGATGCAGTGACAGTTTTGTTGTCATTACTTAGAAGAACTCAAGGGGGAGACAGAAACTACGCACTATAGCTTTAATTTGAGTGATACAATGACACGTGCCCAGTATTAACAGTGTTTGCTACAGGTCTGATAGTGCTGACTAAAACTCCACAAAAAAAGGATTAAACTGCGTCACGCATAGGCGCCAATACCGAAAATACCGAGCACCCACGCGTGCCAGACTGCCAGTAGGCTACATTCATTTACAATTAAACATTGCAGTTGGTGCTAAGTGGAGAGTCTGTCATAGTTTGATTGGTTATGTCGGGGCATTGATTCTTAATTTCCCACGAAGCTGATCGCGGTTACGTGTCAGTTAAACTTCTCATCTCCAATCCTATCCGTATTTGTGAGAAGTGGCTCTGTCCTGAGTTGAAAGCCTACTTTACGTCTTCATTATTGAGTTAATAGGTGTGTGTTTTCGCCGCTGTCGATTTCCTAAGGTTCTGAAATGCATACACCTTTTTTTTTTTAAAGGGCGTGCGCCTGTGAGCACCCACGGAGGAAAATATAAATGGCCGCCTATGGTGTCATGCACTTTCCACTGTCACATCATTCCCACTTTTAGTTAATTGGTGTGAGGCCTGCAATCAGATATAAAAACATGTTCTAACATTTCTGCCTACAGCAGGTAGAGTGTAAAAGACGTAATACTTTGTAATACACTCTAACACCTTTTTTGTGGAAACGCAATTCAATGCTTTGCAATACTTCTCAGGACCTGCAGATATGTGTAATGTGAGATAGAGGGTCTGTCCCAATACCCACACGGGGTTACTTCCTAAGTGTGTCCCACATCTCACCTATATCAGCTGGTTTAGTACTGACCAACGCATTCTCATGAACAGGTTGGTATATCGTATGAAAACGTATGCACAACAATTCGTATGATATCATAGGAAATGATATGGACATGAACACCCGTTTCAAGGGTGAAAGTCTTTTGTTTTCCCCTTAACTTTAGATGTTCAAAGAAACTATATTCCAGAGGTACAGATAAAAACAGTGCAATTAATTAATAATCTGGGCTTACATTGAACAATGTGTAGTATGTGTATAATTATTGTTTATAGGTAAATATATGAATTTCCATTAATTACAATTTTTTTTATCTCTGTTGACTTATTATTATAACATTATTATTATATTATATTATTAGTATAACACATTTAATAGGAAAGAAAGGGTATGAAAGAGTAGTACATAAGTTTTACTTCTTCCTACTCCTTTTTGAATGTGTAAATAGGTCTTTAAGTACAAGAAATTATGGAGTTTTATTTTTTTAACCATACTTTTTTTTACATTACTATTTTCTTTGGATGTTGTATTGTATTTACATGTTCAAAATAAAAGCTATATAAAAAAAAAAAAAAACTTCTTCATTTGTCTTCTCAACTCAGCTCCCCCACATGAAAAGCCCTGCGTTTGAAGACCCATGCATCCACACCAACCTCATCCCTACGATAATCTGCACACTCTTATACAGCAGCAGTCAATGTGGTGCATACAGTAATAAATATGTGGACTACATCCTCATCATCATACGTCCTCATTGTTAGTACTGTAAAAGTCTACACTTGAAGATCATGACGCAAATATGGAAGAAACATGGAGCATGTTTTTAAACAATTTCTCAAAGGATAGCACTGCGTGTTCTGGTTTGACTGAGATTTTTTTGATGGAAATTGCATCACTTGGGTGCCTCTGCTGTACATTGCCAAAACCTACTCTATGTGTATTTCACGCTTGTTCAAAATGTTGGGTTGATAGACCCCATTGCACCAAATTGAAGGATTCTTTAAGAAGCCATATTTTGGCGTAAACATATGCAAATCAGATTAGAAAAATAAGTCTTTAAAAGTGGCTATGAGGCTGGGAAGCTGCTCTTCAACACAACATGCAGCTCTGTAGCTGACTGGCTCCTCTGACCCAGCTGAGCAAAGAGAGCACATGGAACAAAAATGTTACATATCTTATCATCATTAGTTCTCTCGCTTTTCATGCTTAGGATGGAACAACAGTGGAAGAAGTATTCAGATCCTTTACTCAAGTAAAAATACTAATACCACAGGCTTGTAGGCTTGTATATTGTTGGGTAGTTTAATGTATAATGAAACATGGTATTTAATAAAGTACATGTGTTTTGTGTGCAAACATCTTAATGTGTAAAGTAACTAGTAACTAAAGCTGTCAGATTAATGTAGTGTAAAAAGTAAAAAGTACAATATTTCTCTCTGGAATTTAGTGGAGTAAAAAAAGGTGATTTCATTCATTTAGGCATTACCATATTTTCTAAAGTATGTGTCAGTCCCTCACACCTCGAACAGATAAATAACAAATGTTAATTGTATCACCAAACATTATCCATTCAATCAGGTCTTTCACATTCTTCACCATTTTAATACTCTATTATCATTTAAAAAAATAAATGGCGTATTTGACATCTACATTTCTTTTCTCTCTGAAATGTAGTGGAGTAGAAGTAAAAAGACTCAAAGTACCTCATATTTACAGTACTTGAGTAAATATACTTAGTTACATTCCCCCACTGGGATTGACCTTGTTTTTCTTAAAGGACACTGCATGAGGAGAGAAGTTAGAAGAAGAGGAAAGTGATCAGAAAGATGAAACTCACCTTAAGGTGTACAGTGCTTCCCAGTGAGATACACAGCTTTGACTGAGATTTTTGTTGAGTTTTTTAAGCTCCGGGCTTGGCAGCATACAGTACTGCTTTCATTGTTGTTACTGCCAGTTTTCTAAAGTTGGAGGTATAACAACATCCACTGGCGAGAATAGCACTTTGTTTTATTGGTGCACTTTGGGTCTGTGCTGCAAAGAAAAGCCAAGAGATGTGGGTAACACCTCACCTTAAACTTGTCAAAGGTGGAACAAGTGGAAAATGTCAAAAAAAGAATGAAAAACTCTTTAAAACAGAAAGAAACATTGCTACATACAGTATGCCCACTGTTTCCCATGCAATGCCAAGGGTGCAAAGGAAGAAAATCGAAATGTATACCTTCAATTTTTAAATGTAGGGAGGTGCAATACTTGAGTTAAATGTAATAACACTTTATATGTATACAATATATATGATAATTGTACATGGAATACAAATATAATGCAATGATGACCTACTTGGCTAATGGCCTTTTCTTTAACAGCATAAGAGACGCATTAGTGCCATTAGTTTTGTCATGCTTTTTTAATACATCTTTTATAGTCAGAATATGGCTATCTACAGTAGATTAGAACTGGTAAATAGTGTTAGAAAAAGGAACATAATTGACTTACACTGCCCATTCAGTGAAGGCAGCATGGAACAGCTTTGTCAGTTGTGATATTATGTACGGTAAATGAAAAAAACAAGTATAGAATGAAAATGGGGTACTTTAGGGTGTATCTCCAGTGACATGATGACATGTTCAAAGTTTGAGATTGAACCAGCAAACACGCATCAACACTTCATTAAAAATCAACCAAACATCAACAGCTTATAGTTCAAAATGTATAAAACTCTAAGTAGGCCCCAATGTCACACTGTAAGGAAGCCTGGCCAGAGTGTCATGGAAGGTGATAGAAGGCAGATTTAGACACACTTTAAAGACTTAAAAAAAAAGGTGATTAAGATAAAACACAGATTATGTCACAGTTCAGCAGGAGGACCCAAATGCAAGACTCTTCCAAGCAGAAGTGCAGACAAACACGCTTTATTTTGACTCTACAACGTACAAACTTCCGACTACAAACCCACAAAATGAACAGGACTCTCACAGGACAAACAGAGAGACGAACCGACAAAGGACAGAGGAACACTAGGATTAGAAATACACAGACCAATTAACTGGAAGACAGGGGACTGGACAAGACCATAATTGGGAACAGGTGAGAGCAGAAACGGAGGGAAACTAACAAGACAGGAAGTGCAGACCATATAAGGGGATGGGCGGAGACAAAGACACATGACAGACCGGTAACAACAGAGCACATGGGAAACAGCGACAAGCACAAAACACAATATACAAAATGGCCACCAGAGTGACACAAAGGCAGTCAGTCACAGTCACTGACAGATTAGGCATTACATATTTTTCTCAGCGGTGGGTCAGTCCCTCACACCTAAGACACTTAAATAACAAATGTTACTGGTATCAGCAAACATTATCCATACAAACAGGTCTTTAACATTCTTCGACAAAAAAAAACAAATAAGGCAAAAATGGCGTGTCTCACCCACTTTGTCACATACACATCTGTTAAAATGTTCTAAAATATACTGTTAATATGTTAGCATGCTATTGTTAGCATTACGCACCAAGTCTAACGAAAAAACAAAATAATTTAAAGCACGTCAGACAACTCAAAGCTGATCCTGGTTGGTCCTACAATGGCCACTGTACAGAGTAAAAAAAACTTTTTAGGGCGCCACCCTTTGGTCTTGATCAGACAGACACTTTTTAGCAGCCTGGGGCGGCTTTTGTATGTGTGCTTCTGCGTAGCTGAGCACGTTGCGTTTTTTGCTAGAGCGCCTTGAACATCTGAAGTTGGAAAAACCCTAACTTCTTTGGGGCGTTTTAAACACAAAAGGCAGAGCAATGTGCCTTGACTTTCAATTGCCAACTGCAGAACTTCTGCGTATCCGCTCCGGAACGGCGGCGGAGTCATCAGGTTTCCATTAAAGTCAGTGTGTGTGTAAACACTGACTGCAGAACGGCCGCGTTCCGACTCCGTCCCAGCTCCGGCGATCCGCAGCCCTCCGCAGCAGATACGCAGAGCTTCTATTTTTGCCGGACGCCGGAGAGCTCCGCAGCAATTCAGCACAATTCAGACAGGAAGTCGGGACAGGAAGTCGAGCACAGAAAAAAAATAAAACATCTGGTTAATTTTCAAAATAAAATACACCGTGCTCACGCCGGATCATATTTTCCTGCACTACACCTTGAAAACACGGCACAGAGCTGTTTCCCCTCTACTCCTCTGGATGGAAACTAACTGTTGTTGGTTTTGTGGTTCTATTCTACGTGAATTCGCGAGAATTTGGCTTTACTACGGTGGATGGGTTTTCTGTCATGATTCAAGTTATTGTCATTGACTTATTAGAAACTTGTATTTCTATTATTGTGTGAAGGCATAATTTCTCTAAAGCCAAGTTGTTAACTAATTTTGATTATTTAGTTGTATTGCGATTATGTTGTGAGAAACTGTTGATTTGCTGTTGGTTTTAGATGATTGAGTGTGTGCATGCCTGACTGTTCTTAGGTCTAATACTAAAAATGTGCTGTCTGTTCCACGGACCTGGCTTAAGACTCGTGGTGATCAATCTTTTGAGACAGGCATTTGGTTGACCTGTCTGCACTACGTATTATTATGTAATTTAATTATGTATTATGTTTTGAATATGTATTATGTTCTTTTGTATGTTTTATGTTATTGTTAAGCACTTTGTAATTTTATCTGTGAAAAGCCATTTATAAATGCATTTTACTTACTTACTTATTTCTTTGTGTGGACAGGTATTGTTCAAACCTACCCAAGATAATACAGCATCTTGGCATCCTAACATGAACATTTGACAATGTGCTGCCCAACTGCATGAAATCTATCTGTTATTATCGAGCACTTTTCCTTTCTGTTGTTTAGCTCTTTATCGTCACGCATAAAATGCTGCCTAACTTGATTCGATACAGACTTCAGGAAGCTCCATTTTAGGGAGAGATAACAAATATATTCCCCAACTTATGTTTTTCTATGTGAAGAAAGAGAAAGAAGAGCAGCACAGCCCTGTTGACTCAGGCTGAAGCCAGACTTAATATAGTTAGTTAGCCCACAGTAAGCCTGAAACTCATCGGGATATGTCCAGATAACTAGCAATGTAGTTAATGCTTTGTGTTTTATAATTAATCTGCATTGTATGTGTCTTAAGTTGGGATGTCTACCCTACATGTACTTTCTTAGTTGCATGCAATTTACCATATAGAAGCAAAAAGTGTCAGGATGTGTACTTAATATAGCCAGATGAAGTAGTATGCAGTGATGTGGAGTCTCTTGCAAAACAGTCTGACAACAGACAGTTGTTTCATCACATTCTGTAATTCCTCTGGGTTTTGCCTTTAGTAGAAAATCCAGTCCCTGTTTGGTGTTGCAATGCTCACGTAGTATTTCCACATACTGTATGTAAATACACAACATATTCACAGACCAATTCAGTCAGTGAGTCAATGTACGAATATGTGTTTTGTGTTATTGTGTCACTTTCTGTTAAACCTTGTTGGACATTGTTAGTTCTCAGTGAACTATTGCATCTTTGTTTGTACAAAAAAAGTGTAAAAACAACTTGAGGTTTTACGCAGTGTTCAACTATTTTTCTCTGATTCCGAGTGACTTGCCGGAGTCTCGTCATCATCATGAGGTTTTAAGGCAACTAGTGGAGACTTAACCCGCTGTAAAACCAACTTTCATTTTCGTTGTAACATGTCTTGAGAATGCCTTGATACAAGCATATGACCTACCAGCCTTTTAAAATAGAAACAACTGGGATATCTGGGACACCACATTCCCCAGAGCTGATCATGTGATTATTGCCAGTTATTTTGTACTACTCATTATGACCTCTGTTAAAAATATGGCCAAGTCAAAGCAACATAAGGAACCGTGTGACAAGCAACCTCATCTTCATCAATTTGAAAAACAGGCTGTTAAAGTGAAAAATAACACTTTATTGGAAAAACAGCTTAATTGTGATTAATTATTCATACTAGGCAAGGCAAGGCAAGGCAGCTTTATTTGTATAGCACATTTCAGCAACAGGGCAATTCAAAGTGCTTTACATAAAGAGCAGTTCAAAACGATTAAAAACTTAAAAACAGAAAAAATACGAGAATAAAAGTTACAGTGCAGTATAAGAAATTTAACATTAAAAAGCAGTTCAAAACAATTAAAAAATATAAAAGCAGATAAAATACGAGATTTTAGGCTGCTAGTATGGGACAATGTATAAGCCGTTGCTCTATACACGTAATTACTAATATTATTAATCCACCCGCAATCCTTGCCATTCCCGGAACGGGCCGGTCCCACCGGTCTTACTTTTTAATTCTCTTTATATGCTTATACTGGAAGCCAGTTTAAAGACTTCAGAACTTGAGTGATGGGATTCACTTTCTTGGTCTTAGTGAGGACTCAAGCAGCAGCGTCTGATTGATTTTTTATTGACAATTGTATTTTTACTAAGCCTACAATTGATACAATAGATGAAGAAGAAGATTTATTTATTTATATTTATAGGCAGCAATAACTACAGGACCAGTGACGTGAAAGAAAAGTTTAAAGTTTTCAGATCGGCCGGTGAATTGCGTATATAGACAGGTACCTTCATTTCATGGCTTTTTAGGCTGATTATTTTACCCTCACAAAAATTATGCATTTCTATACTATTCTTTGGCACCATCATTTCTTATTTGGTAAAACATCAAAAAGTTAAGATTTCAGTGTTACCTTAATTTGATTAAATACGTTTTTGTGGGGTAGCGTGTGATATTTCACATTTCTTTAAAAGGTTGTTCCAACAATAGTATTGCACTGCAGAGACAATAAGCTGAGTGTTTTTTCTATCTCAACCTCTAGGCCAAAATATGCAGTAACAACAGCTGCTTTCACTGACCTGCAATGTACATGAACTTCAGTGACATTTTTGACCACTGAACCGATAAAGTGCTGCAGAGTCACGCTGATCAAACGCTGCATCCATAGTAGGTGCAAAAAGAGCAAAAAGTAGAAAGAAAGGGGCTGGGAGGTTAGAGAGGGAGGTTAGGGAGGCATAAAGACAGAGATAAAATGTGAACAAATTATCCTGTCTGGAAAACATTAGCCATTATACACTCCCAAGCAGCCTTGGACCGAACTAATTCACTGCAGGCAGACACTGGAATTAGAGGAGGGACATTGTAAAGATGGCATTCAGAGAGAAAATATCACACGCGTTTGGAAAAGAGCTTTAAACTTGGAGAGATGGAGATTAAAGGGCAGACTTCATGCAGAGCATCAGAAATTAGATATTTGCCACATCTTATTTCAAATAATAAGTCAGGTACGTGTCACGTTAGATATGGTCATTATGGCTAGGATATTGGGGTTCTGTACTGACAGATTTGACTGTTTCTGGGTCAGTGGTGTCCTCGCATAGTGGCTCGTTTCATCTACTGCCTCTCTTATGCTATTTCCCCAAGCTTGCATATTTTAATATTTAGATAGACATTTTATGACATGTGTGGCTTATCTTCCTACACCCTTGCAGGAGAGGGTCAGTGATAAATAAGTTGCATCTGTATTGGCTACGCATTTGTGTCTTCTGTTTTGGCTGTTTTTTCTTAAAGGTACTAATAAACCGATTGGGAATCTTGGTGAAAACAGCAAGTTATGTTTACTGGTGTGAGTAAGTCTCGGAGGAACACGGTAGTGGTGTGGAAAGCTAAATGCTATTCTCTCTTGCCCCGGCAGCCCCTGGGTGCCAATTTAGGTGTTAATACGGGACTAAAAGAACCTTGTAGACCGCTTCATGTTAACATGCAGGGATGTGGTTTCCTGTGCTTGCTTTTTTCCCCCCAGTATGTGGCATTTCACATTAATGAGTAATGATGAGTATTTTTGTTTAATGTTGTTGACTCGCATTCGGTCCATGTTTTTTTATTATTTATGTTGTGGTTTTTGCCCCCATGTGTGCTGCAAATCCTATCTGCAAACTAGATTTCTTTAGCAAGCAATTAACATTGAGATAAACTGAATAGAAGTCATGTCCACAGTCTTGTCATATGTTAATGAAATTGTCTTATACTGGCACTGACAGCGAAATCATGAATGCAGCACATAAAAACAGTATGAATTGGATGTTTATTTCCATGAATGGGAGAAATCTAAATGCATGAATCTGAGAGCCTCTCAGTGATCACACATGGCCTTTTTTTTTGCAGATGGTGACACACTGATAATCGGAGATATACTGTAGGTGATTCTGAGAGAAACATTTATCCAAATTTCCCAGGAAGGAAGGATCATGAGGACATTAATTGGTGTGATTCACTCCAGCGTCAAGCACACAATAAGCAGCTGTGTTTTCACATCGGAGTGAGACCGCAATCCTCGGCAGCTGTGACTGTGCACAGCTGTTTTTTTTTTTTACCTGTACGATTTAGAAAGTTGAACTGGGGCTATGAAGATGTTCCTGTAGTTCCGTCACATGGCACTGTCAAGCTGGGGCCTTTGTTCCTTGGCAGCATGCCACCGCACAAACCAATGCCAGAGGAACTGTGTCATGCCCTGCTCAGTTTGGTTCATAGACAGGGAACGCAGGGAATAAACCATTCCATTTGATAGCTTTCTGGCATGAATTTGAGTGGCTGTCACGGCAACTTAAGAACAGATTTGCTGTCAAAACGGAAATATTATGTATATCACTACCCATCTATTAAGGCACATGCTCACCCCCGGGCCTCACTGCTCTCTGTAAGCTGTGAATACCTATTTATCCACAATCTCTACTCGGCTCGGTATGTGTAGCTTCAGCAAGAAAGTTTGAAAAACAAGAATTTAAAGAGCAACTTGCAAGAATCTAATACAGAAGAAAAGCAGAAGGCAGCTTCCAACATAGGGGCACTTAAACTATCTTGTTTCTAAGCAGTCACTAAAAAGCTGTGGTCCAACTGTAGGAGAGAAAAAGAAAGACTGATCAGACAGTCATTACACCGACTCAAACATTTTCCTGTGGCAAAGGCCAAAGTCAGCCAACACAATATTGCACAGCTATACACAAAGGAGAAATCTAACTAATTATTCCATCTGCTGACTTTTTTAATGATGTAGAAATGTAGATACCTGGCTTGCATGTTGGAAGACAAAGGGTGGGTGTCAGGGTCAGCAATCAGGGTTAACAAGTAAACAGTCTGGCAACACCTCCCGCAGACTTAGCATTACATTTTAGCATTGCTTTCCTAGATTGGCCCCCCCATCCTCGTCCACTCTTACCCTGTGACAATGGCACAGGTAATAACAATCACAACCAAGGGCGTAAATCCCAGGAGGGTCGAGGGGGGTCAGGACCCCTCCATCTCAAGGTTGTCCCCCCCTAGAAATATCATTAAAACAATGCTGTGTATTGTAAATAACATAATGATGTAAACTTAAAATATTCGTGTAAGTAGTAAAATAATACAAACCCCAAAAAATGCTTTCTACGTTTAGAAACATTTTGAGTCCCCCCTCCGTTGGCCCACAGTGGTTTGGTCCACTGCCCGCTGTAAGTTAGGCTCTGCACTTGACTCAGTCAGATCGATAGGACAGGAACGTAGTAAGTAGGTGGTTCAATGCTATTTTTAACATGAAACATCGGATGAAGTTTTTCTTTTCTCAAATAGAAATAATGCTGGCTAATTAATGAATTAGTATGTTAATGTAATATAATGTAACGTTACCTAGCTTATAGCTTGTTGGATAGAAATGCACCCACTACACTACAACTAATGGTGCGTTCTTTTTGGCCACCAAAGTCGATCTACGAGTCGTTTTTCGGAGTTACGAACCGGAAGTTGCAAAAAGAACGCCCCCGAGGTCGTATATACGACTCGTCAAGTCGTCTGAACTCAGAGGACCCCGAGTTCGTTTCTCGTTTTTTGACACGGATGTGACGTCACACTCGAGCTAGTAGTCGCGATTACAAGACCAAAAGAACGCACCATAACGTTACCACGGCGATAAGCCTAACGTTATGTGTGTGAACTTATATTAGGGTTAATATTAAAGATCTACAGTTGTGTTTGCTCCATATGAAGTTAAGTGGCTGATCAGTAAAATATATATCCTCTGTCCCAGACGAAAACTAATATTTATGTTTTTATTATTATAATATGACCACGTGGTGAACCTATGAACATAACTCATATGTTAGCTAAAGATTTGTGTGGTTGTTGTCCAGATAAAATAACAGAAAAAGAAAAACAGACATAAGATCCATTTTCAGTAGGCCTACACCAAAACGCCAAGTAAGTACAATAAGTCCTTATATCAAGACAATTTGGTAACATTTTTATAAGAATGGGTGCCTGTGGAAATAATAACGTCACTATGTCACAGGTAAAGGAGACAGAAAGAACTGAGGGACAGGGAGACCAAGGACAGTCAGGTGAAGAGTTTCAGGTAAGTGTGTTGAGCTTAGTTCATATATTTGGAGGTGTGTGGCTGTCAGGGTTAGCAGATGAGCTTTACCAGTGGCTCTAATTTACATTATGATCAGCTAATTTAACAAGTGTACAAAAGTATTGTATTTCTTTTATATGGGGACACTTTTTCAAAATAAGTCATTATGTTTTAAGGTATTTTTGTGGCTTGATTGTAAACAACTTAAAAATAAATACATGGTTTTAAAGAAGAATATTTTGGTCAATTTAGTCAGCTTTTTATTGAATCACAAGAAACACTGAAAAGAAGGATAATGGTACAGTCTCCATGCTACATTAATGATAGTATTAAGGCTTTCCTCTGTGTACACATGTCCTCTACGAGTATAATTGAGGCTGTATTAATTGTGTCCCTTTCAAAAATTGCTCTTCAGAAATGTTATGTTTATTGTCCCCCCCTACTGTTAGATCAGATTTACGCCCATGATCACAACACCATTAATCTCAATAACAGTAGGCTAAAGGAACAGGCTGGAAACAGCACATTTGTCAATTAAACTACTTGGATCCAACAAGGACCAAAGGCAGAGCTCAAACTGCTCAATGGTTTGGGCTAAGCAGTAATTACTGAAATAAGAATGTTCCACTATACATTTTATCAAAAGATAGCACACAAGTGTTTGACAGAGGACAGTGTAACAATGCTAGAAAAAACTGAATACAGTACTGTGTAGTCTACCAAAACATCAATGCAGAGGTGTGTGCAGATCTCTGTAACTCTATGGTTGAGTGAGCGCCTGTCTTCCATGACTTCTCACTTAGAGGCTTTAAGAGTTCCACTGGTATTAATTAAAACCACACACAACTCTGGCACAAGCTCAGAGCTCCTCAATTAGCTGGCAAACAACTTGTCTTCACGTAGGTTTCTGAGGTTACACAATTTCAGAGAAATAAAGTCACTCGGAAGACATATGGGCCTCCATAGGTCCCGTAACAATACCAACATGCTCTTATTGTTTTTCTCTTCTAGTGAGGCAGCGCATTTTTTTTTACTCTTTTGTCCTCGTTGCCTTACCTTGTGCCACTACTTCTGCCAGGTCAGTGTTGTACTAATTATTTCTCATTCCTTTACTAAACCAGTTGGTTACGATCGCAACAGTATCAGCAAACATTAACAAAAATACAGGTTGATGACAGCAGCTGTGCTGTGTGATCGGCTATATTGACATTAAAGATGATGACACACAAGGTTAGAAGCAACAAACCATCTGTTACCAAATCTTTTAATGACCTACAAATGTGTATTTATGCTTGTAAAATACGAAAAATGTTGGCGGAACCACACTAAGCTATACTATAAATGCTGAAGAACAGACGCTCCACTTATAAAAACATTTCCAGTGGACATTGAAACTGCGACAGAGCCGATACTGAGCCAGAGCGCAGTCTGAACATTCAGCGTTAGCCCCGTTGCACACAATTAGTTCTAATAATAACAGTAATAAAATAATACTGTCCCGTTTCAAGGCTCAAGTGTTTGATGCTGAAATGCTCCGACCAAACAAAAACGTTCACGATCACAAAATACCACATACACGAACAAGTAGAAGCTAACAGTAGTAGTTGTGAGCAGCTGTGATACTATATAATCAAATCACCACCAAAAGTATCGGGGACGGGCAACAGGGTTAAAGATAGCGGCACCTCAAGCATGTTCCTTGTGTCAAAAATTTAGTTTTTCCGTTGCATTCATTGCAGAAAACCCTGCTATGATGATGGAAATGGAAGCAACATTTTGAGTGCGTTCGTGGCTATTTCAGGATATTCAACCTTGACTTTGATCCAGAATGCCGGCAAATATGTAACTGCTGCAACACGCACATCTAGTAGGCCAGTGGGGGGATGACCGATTGATGACCTCACGTACGTGTGTGTTTTGTGTCCCGTCATCGCAGCGCGGCTACCCATCATACAAGCTACAGTACCTTCGAGGGGGGACTATTGCTACATGTAAGAATACATGAACTGTACAACGCCACAAAGAGCTACGAGAGTGAGGCAGTTGGCAAAAGGTACTTTTATTGCACTTACTGGAGACCACTGGACATCAGTGTTGGAACCTAACAGTTATGATCAAGACTATTCTGTGAGGCCTAAAGCTTCCCCTGAGGCCAAAGAGCGGCCTGTAGGGAAGTCACCAGCCTGTGACCTCTCACTCCTAACAAAGGAGTCTCCAAAATGGAGATCGTACCTCCAAGACATGAGGAAAATCGCAGACTGGTGGAGGGCTTGAGAACTGCAACGACGAATTCTCACACCTTCGTTGAGTTCGGGATTTCTGATCGCCCATGGCTCCTTGAACGCACCACTCACCGCCAGCAGGCGGCGGAGGGGAGATAAAAGTAGCCAGAAGTCACAGCCCGGGGCTCTTCGTGGTTTCATCGCCGTAAGAAGACACATCGTTCAGCGCTGTTCGAGAATCAACATCGTATCATTCGCTGGTCGAGTGAGACGTTTGTATCGTTCGTGATACAAAAGGGTCCTGGTGAATACGAAGCCCGTATTACACCAAATCTGCAGAGGGGTAAATCAGCCCCGTCTCAAGGAAGAAGGGACAACGCGTTTTTCTTGCAAGTCGACTGGACCGTGTTTCCACGCCACTGCCCTGGACGGTACGGGTCGTTAATCTCTGGAGAGAGTTAACTCAGTTTTGTTCACCGGAAAATCCGCCAGATAAGCAACGGACTGTACACCAAAAAGTAAGAGGCTTTTATAGTTCTGGGCAGATTTAAGAACTAGGGTGTTTATTAATGAGTAAAAGGTATTGCCATTTTGTTTACCATTAATGTGTGATCGGACCACTGCGTCCTATGTGCTGTTGTGAAGAATATCACTGATCCAAATATTTTTGAAAGTTGTGTTGAACTGTAGCTGATACTCCCGCCGAGGAGGAATTACTGTACAAGCTGAGTCAGCTGCACGCTCGTAGAGTGTGCCGGGGAATAAACGCTCTTTACCGTTAAACAAGCCTCAGATTCTGCTATAACGCCACGTTAAGTTAGGATCTCGAGTAAAACGAAGAGAGCGGTTAGTCCCATCACCCCAGAGATCAAGGTTTTAAGTGTTTGTTTCCATAAATCGTGTTTTCCCTCCTTTTCTCTTTCTCTCTCTCTCTCTTTTCACTCTCACACACACACTCACAAACACATACAAGCTAGCCACGTAGCTCCCGAGCTAACGCTGCTAGCTTAACCACGTGTAGCTTGTATAGAGCTAACGCTTGAGTTAGCATAAACGTGCGCGTTGCCTAGCAACCCCCTCTTCGGCTTCTTCAGCCCCTGGTGCACCCAGCACCACTATCGCCCTCTTGAGGCTAAGTAGTTATGTGCAGATCACCGGAGTAGCCATTTTAGTAGTCTTGTGTTAGACTACATTTCGACACCGCCCCCTCCACTGCCACTCACCCTCACATACAAACACACACACACACACACACACACACACACACACACACACACACGCCACACAGACACAGACGTGTCCATGCTGTTTTGTTTTGCTTTATTTTTGATTGTGATATTGTAAAAGGGTATATAAGTTTATTGTTGAAGGATTGCTGATTGGCTACTGATAATTGTGATGTTAATAAATCTTATTATACTTAAATAACAGTTGCTTGTGATTATTTGTGTACTTATTGTAATAACTGCTGGCTGGACGGGTCTGTGCTCGAAATCACCCCTTCCTTTGAACCCTTTTAAAGGATTTTAACAGCAATGAGACTGTTCCACAGTTTGATTATTGGTCCCTGACTTACAGGGTGGTGCCCCGTTTTGATTGTTTGTCGATTTGATAAGATTATTAACAACCATATTCATAACTTTATTAATATTGATAAAACATATTTGATAATTTGCTAATGATCAAATCTGTACCCTACGAGAGTATGCTACATCAGTAAGTAACCATAACTACCTCGGTGTAACAGCAAACCTAATCAAGGACAACTGGCAGCTGCACTCATTCACTTTGGGCATGTGAAAGGCATTTTGCCAAAGCATGTGCTAGTAGCCAGTTTCTTAAAGTTGCAAATGAGTAGAACATAACAGGCAAGGTCACTACTATAGGAATAGACAGCACTCAAAATATGTTTGCCTCCGCATGGAGTCTACCATTTGAGTGTGTGGCGCACATGATACAAAGGGTGATCACCGTGGCTTTTACGGGACAGTGGATTTGACAGCGTTTTACCCAAATGCTGTAAAATAGTCGGAAACTTCGTACACAGTCCCGCAAACACAGCAGAGCTTAAAGCTCAGCAAGCCTCTCATGGACTAATAGAGGAGTCCCTCCCTAGCACAGCAGAAGCACAAGTTAGCCATGCTAACCTTAGCTCAATACGACCGGCTGACAAAGTTGGAAACTTTGCTGGAGCCCTGCAGGTAATGTGATTTATCTGTCTTCTCCAATTTTACTGAAAAACATTAGTAATTTGTAAGTCATTTAGACATAATGTAAGGCCAATACCCTAAATAGATGCCATCTGAATGAAAACTGTAGTCCTTAAGTCAATTGTGTGGTGCTGTGTTTGCCCTGTAGGTACATCACTGAGCTCCTAGATGGTGAAAAGTATGTATCCTGCTACGTGGTCCTACCTGCACTATGTCATCTCCTGCTTACAATAGAGGTCTCTGATGTTGACCCTGCCTACATAGCGTGCTTAAAGGCTGCATTCACAAAGGACCTCACCATGCAAAAGGAGAACTCAAACTTGTGGTTGTTGAAGGTAGCAACTTTTCTAGATTCTATTTTAAGGACCTTAAGTGCTTGCCCAGAGCAGAGAGGGGAGAGGTGTTGCTAAAGCTGAGTGAGATGCTGAAGGAAGGAAAACTGCACCACAGGCCTCTGGAGAAAAAGTGGAGCCAGAGCCACCAAAGAAGAAGATGGCCCTCCTACCGATGGGATAGGAGTCAGAGTCTGATGATGAGGTACTGTCCACAGATAAACTATACATAGGTACAAGGCAGAGGCTTGTATCAGCATGGAAACGTCCACTGCAGTGGTTGTTGTCACAAAAACGTGCATATGGTAAGCTGGCCCATATTGTAAAAAGGTACTTGGCTACACCTGCTCAACAGTGCCATGTGAGAGTTGAGTTCTCTTTGGCAGGCAACATTCTGCAGAAGAAGAAAAGACAGCACTATCATCTGAAAATCTGAAAAAGCTATTCCGCCAGAGCAACTGGGTGAAAGAAGATGATGTATGATTGGTTGACAGGTGGCATGTTGCACAGATGCACACTTTTTGAAGTAATTCTCTTTAACCAAGAATGTATAGACTGTTCCCTCTGTCTCTTCAAATTCATTATGGCATTCTATTTCTAAAATATGCCTACTTATTGTTGCATTCATTTGAGTTGATGTTACTATGCAAACAAATTACAGGTATGCTTTATGTGACTTTGTAGCAGACATTACTTTGTAAGATTGTTATTGAACACTTGTTTATGAAATGTTAATGGTTGAGATAATAAAACTGGAGAATGTGTTTCTTTAAACCAGTTCGTCATGCATTTATTTATTTCAACACTGCACGTTTCCAAGTAAATCTTATTATTTTAAATTTGTCATTAATCGTGATTTATCACAGCCCATAACTGTGATTAACTTGTTTACATTTTTGATCAACTGACAGCACTAGGTTAACGTTTACAACATTTTAACTATTGGCACAGAAAACTTTGTGCAGCTTGCAACAAATACACACAGAAAAAAACCTGGCTCCAGTGATGTGTGAAAAAAAAAAAGTGTAGAATAGATCCAAGTATGAGAAGCGTTAGATTGCATTAAAGCACAGTGCACATAATATCACACATACAGTATCACTACATGATAACACAAAGGTGGTTAGTTATTGCACGTAGTAGGAGGGAGAAAACCAGTGTGAAAGTAACCTGGCATAGACAGTGGTTGTGGTTTAGGTTGTAATTGGAGGTCAGAGACGGGAGGCAACCCCTGTATCCTGGCATCAGAGAGGGACATGTTACCCCATGGGGTTTGGGTAAGGGTTATCCTTTAATCCACGGACTGGATGAGACACTCCCAAATGGTGGTAGGTGTTTTTAGAACACCCTCAAGCACAGCTCAAAGCCAAATGACAAAAATCGTACTCCTCAGAGTCTAAACTCAGACTCAGAACACATATTGATGAAATAACAGACGTACAAATATGTCACTCTACTACTGATTGGTTAGGTCAAAACAAAATAACAAACACAATCAAAGATACTCTTAAACAAAATGTCAATCATTGATACAAACATTTAAAAGCTACCAAGAGACATTTCAAAATATTATTTATGTGTAATTCATGTAGTCAACCATGCGGAAATGAAATGAAAGATAATAATGCTTAGTGATTGGTCAGTAAGTAGGAGAAACTAGTTAAGTTTATTGCAGTTTGAGCATAGTTTTATTGGCTTTCACATTTTACAGAGCACACATTTCTATGGCTGGAGTTGATATTAGTGCATAGAAGTTTCAAACTCTCCCTTTATAAAAGATAAGTTGGATCACACTGGCCGGCGGCCAGGAGTGTTAACTGCAGTCACTTCCCTCCGGAGCTAATATATAAGCACTCTAAACCCCTATCTGTCACCACTTTCCATTTTAAAACACTTTAAATAAATGGTGCAGTGGCCCAAACTACTTCCAGAAAACATATTGCTTCCATGAGTTATACGTTACAAATCTATCTAAGTTATTAACATTTTTCTTTGTAATCATTGCCAATGCAGTTGCTGAAATATGAAAGGTTTCTCCTCCCAACAAATGTTTAATGCCCAGTGGGAAAGCTATTTTATAATCTTTATTATGTAAAGAAATTTACATTTTTAAGACATATGTCTCAGATCAAGAATGTCTAAGTCTCAGGATTGAGACAGTATATGACAACCAGTGCTACTGCCTAGAGCAAGCTGAGACACGGGGTTATAAACACATCATAGTGTCTTAGATTTATCCTTGCAATACAAGAAGATTTACTGACATGTCTGGTGAGACGAGAGCGCAGGTGTATTGAGTTGTATATCCTGTTTTCTGAGAACTTTTGGCATTTCCCTACAAATAACTTTATTTCTGCACTGGCCACCAGCAAAACCCTTCACACTTTGTCCAAAGACTCAAACTCCAGCCTATCTAAGATATGTCAACATGCGAGCAGAGCACCATTAGTCCAGAAGAGAGGAGGTGGATAAAACTTATCACTTATGCACCATTAACCTTTAATGAACTGGTGCTACATTTTCAAGACAAAGCTGTTCTGAAACTCCCCTTCCCAGGAAATCAATTTCCTCTCGCTAGGCTGTCCTTGTCAACAAGAATTTTCTCTGGCGCTGCATCAGTAATAAAATGAAAGTGCTGCTTTTGGATATGTAAAGAAAATGTACCTGAGAATACACTATTTGTTGGTGTTTGGTGTTTTAAGCCCCCAACGTCATCTTCCAGGCAGCGCTGCCTGGAAGGCCTTAGGATTAGGCAATGGTTAGGGTTAGGTTTGGGTTAAAACGCAACAACTGGGATGGGCGCTGCGAGGGGCACAGGCACAAGGGGACCACTGGTGTGATTAAAACACTTCAAAACGTCCTAAAAAAGCCTGGTTCGGTTATATAAAAGCTGTTTAAAAGAAGGCCGGATATTAAAAGCAGTTTCATGGTTAAGGTTAGGGTTAGGTGCCTTGAAGTCGACGGTCGCAGCGCTGCCTTGAAGTCGACGTTGGGGCCTTAAAACACCATCGAGCCTATTTGTTATTCATAACTATTCATAACCATGCATTATATTCTCAGAAAAGAGAAGCCCATTTAAGCCTCAAAGGGATCATACAGTGATTTACGGTGTGCTCCGTGCTGGGTCGCGCTCATCAATAGAGGCAAAACGTCATGTTGACATAACTGTTGTTGATGTTGATGAGGTATTATTTTGCACATAAAACACCCCCACATGCTGACTATTTCAATGTTAATTATGTTTTGGCTCATTTTTGATGTCTCTGTCGCAGTGGGTCGGCTCCGCTCATGATGCCATTGTTAAAGCAGAACCTGGCCCCTTTCTATCCAGCTGGTTTCCTCACAGCATGTGCTGACCCATGTCATACTTCAGGTTTACCCCAGGAACGGGGAAAAGCTGTATTCATGCTCGTTATGCTTTGAAGGTAACTTCAAGACCTGACGTTAATGTGCATATGCTTGAAAACTAAATAACATATCTGCCACAATAGAAAGGATGTGATCCGAACATGCTGTGATTAAAGTGTCCCTGCTGCATTAGGACATTTGAATGTGTTTTACCTGTGATACCTAGTTGTGTCATTAGCGATGAGGTAGCACACTGACATCTTGCCCATGGAAATTAGCAGCAAGCTGGGGAGAACCAAGTCAGCATGCACAAAGCGTGCACAAAGTGCTGTGGATTCTCATTGGCTCTTAACAGGATTTAGGAATCTAATGTTTATTTCACTCATTTGTATAGCTCCTGCCCACTAACTGTGGCACTTATTTTTATTTTACTTATTTATTTATTTGATAAGAACAATGCACATTAATGAACATTTCTGTAAATGCGCCAGTGTTAGCCAGTCGGCTAATTTTCAACTGTAGTCCTAGTGGCCTAGCATGCATGTTTTTATGGTGGGAAGAAACCGGAGCACCTGGAGGAAACCCACGCAAACACATAATATAATAATAATAATAACATAATAGCACATTGAATTTCACTTATTGTCTCAAGATTCCCCTGTCTCAGTTGCCAAGGGTTGTGTTACAGATGGAGGTGTTCAGCGACATACTTAGACTACTTTCTGGTAGTCTAGCTATGAGGCTACCGTTGTCATTACAAGGTAAATCGTGGAAAAGCTTGCGACAACTAGTGCTAGCTTGGCTATGCGCATCCCAGTCTCTTGTCTTGCACGTCACAGTGGTCCGTCAAAGGTCTCCTCGAGTGGATTTTAGTCACAAGCAGGAAACAGAATGTCTGCTAGTGGAGTGCGATACAATGCTAAATCCGAATGAATTTTCATGAATTTTCATGACCTTTAAGTGTTTTTGTAGCCTGACAAGCCAGACCCACATCCAGATGTTGGGTCTGGGAACTCACTATTGACAGGACCCAATCCGAGGGGCGGGATAATCGTTGTCTTTCACATTCCCTCTGCAACAACCAGGCAGAGCAACGAAGAAGGTAATAAGCTAGTTGGTAGATTAAACTTTTGCCTTATCCGGTCGGCAAAACTCCGAACACATCTTCCTTTTTTAAGAATGACTTCAGTGCCGTTCTTTGTTCTTTTCTCAAAGAAAAACTTCCAGAAGACCGCTGTTCCCAGCAGCAGCAGCCATAAGCCCCGCCCATTGACTCTATACACGATGTGATTGGCCTGACCAGAGTTTGGTTTTTCCAGGTCGTGAGTCAACGGACAGTGCCTAGACCCCCCTAGATTTCTAGGCTAGTGTTTTTGTGATTTTACCTTTGGATTATTAATAAATTAAACCCCAGGACAGAATTTCCATATCCTTGTATAAAGTTGTTGTGTTACCACTGTATCTTACAGCCTTTTTTACAAATTATACAGCATGCCGTTGTTTCATTTTCGGCCTGAAAATACAGCGCCACGGTGCGCCTTTTCCTCTCTGCCATTAATCTAGTTTGCCTGGCGCTGCTCAGTCATGTGACGGTACCACATCAAATCACAAGAGGGGGGAGGAGGAGCAAAGTACGCCAGCTCTGCGCTGTGACAGGAGCGGCACACTGTCACAGACACAGACAGGGACAGAGACAGCCAGGTCGCCTCTTTGATTAAAACCGCAGCAGTGCATACGGGAGAGAAACTGAAACTAAAGTATTGATCTCATTACACTGGCATTGATCAATATCAATACCAACCAGTGATATTATCGATATTTGTATCGATCCGCCCACCACTAATGTCTGCTGGTAAGGTACAGTGTTCTTTATGTTTATCTGTGACATGCTAAAGCATGGTGTAACAGCGGCACAAGTAGAGAGGAGCCATAAAGTCAGTGAACTGACTCAGTAATAGAACAGCAATATTTGTCAGAAATGTTGCTAACATGAGCGTTTGCTTGGCTAGGCTTGAGACAGACTAGTTCTACGGCGTGTCAATAGGATCACATCTCAAGGCAAAAGTATTCTAGCTGTTCCAAACACTCACGACAACATAACGCACACTTTCAGTCTCTCCTCTAAGACATTAAAGATGTTTGTGTGCACAAAAAGGGACAGAAGTAGTTGTAGGAGGCATAAAAAGAGAGGGTTTGAAAAGTTTGGCTTGCCTACTGTGTGAAGTGACAGATGACAGATGCGTGCTCAGTGGCGGGGGGGCAATGTCATCATCATGATAGAGTGTCCTCTGTAGTTAACATTTGGTTTGCAGCATGCATTTCCTTTTACTCTTTGGAGCTAGTCTGTTAATCCCTGCTGTATCATTTCAGTCATGTTATCACATGGCTGGGATGCTGGGAACTTCCTATTTCTTTCCATCCAAAATGGAGGGAAAAGGGCAACAAGCGCATGTTATATAAAGAGGAGAGGTAAGTCAAATGTTTATCTATTGTTTCTTTTTACTAAGATAATCATATATGTTCTTCTTTATTAACATGGTTAAAAAAAACTATGTTGTGCACATCCATGTAGTTGCTGGTGCAGGACAAAAAAATAAATGTTCAAATAAGGTAAAGTCCCCACAAATATTTAATAGTACAGAATCAGGCATACAACATTTTGGGCCGAAACGTTGTGTGCCTCAGGTGTGAGGAAGGTCAAATTTTGGGCTGAAACGTGTGCGTGATTCTGCACTATTAAATATTTTTTCGGAGCATTTAACTCTTGTGCGGACTTTACCTTATTTGAACTTCTTTATTAACATGTCAGGATTATATATTTAGTTCTATAAGCAGTTAAATTATTTGTTTTGAAATATTAGCCCTTTTGTGAATGTCAATTAAAATGGACTCCAAGACCATCTTAATGAACTTAATGACTTCACATTGTTGGAGGAGATGGAACTGACAAATTCATATCAGATGACTGCAGTAAACAGGCAAAGCGTCACTCATAAATTGTGTTAGCAGGATTTAATAAATAGTATTTATTTTTGTGCAGACCAAACAAACAAACTCTGGTCCGCTTGAAACTGAGGTCTTGTGGCCGGTTAGCTCAGTTGGTAGAGCAGGTGCACATATGCAGAGGAGGAGGTTTATTCTTCGACGCAGAAGGTCCAGGGTTCAAATCCGACCTTTGACAATTTTCATGCTTCCCCCCCCTCTCTCATCAGCTTTCCTATCGAATAAAGGCAGAAATGCCCAAAACAATGAAAACAAGGTCTTGGTTTTAAGATTCTATTCTATTCATCAGGGCCCGTCCTCTCCTTAGTCTGGGTCGACGACAATTAATTTACCGGAAAATCGCCTACTATGTAAGTTTCAGGAAACATTAACAAGCTTCGAGCTATTCGCTCAAAATGTCAAGTTCAGAAGAAAATTTGGATTGTGCAACAAGGCAGGCCGGCTTGGATCTTTCGGGGAATAATGTAAAGATAACGTTTACAGCATTTACTCTCTAACTGGGACGTTTTGGGAGCGTTTGGCGGGGAATTTGCTATTAACAAAATACACTCTGCGATACCAAGGCGGTAAGCCAGCCTCTACAAAGCATACCTCCTATGGCGCCATTTTGATGCTACCTAGCACTCACCCGCTAGCATTCCATTGACTGCCATTCATTTTGGCGTCACTTTGACAGCGAATAACTTTACATATGAAGCGTTTAAAGACTCTATTTGTCCATTGCTTATTTCCAAAGAAACACGACAATGTATAAAAGGCTCCATTACCTTGTATCTCACGTTATGGCTCCGTAGGAGACGTTTTTGTAAAAATAGGCTAACGATTGGGTCATAACCATCTGTCGCACAAAAGACAAATTACCGTATAGTACAGGAGAAGCTTGCAGGCAGTTTCTACTTACATTAGCTGTTTAAGTTTAATTACTAATGTTAACTAGCATTTTAGTTAGCAATAATTAGCCTGTGCCTATGTTATCTCCTTACATATACCTACGCTCTCCGTCTCTGTAAGATTGGGAATGATTGAGATTTCTCTTGGCACAGCTACCAGAAGACTTCACACTTTCAGACACGTTGCTCACTCAAATCTACGTCTTCGAGCTCAGTTGGAGGCTGCTCAGTAACGCTCAGCCATCACCGGAAAAGTGCTTCTAATATCCTTCACTGGTCTCCATCCAGAGACACGGGATCTGTTGGTCCATTTAGTTAACTGTCTATGTGCGATACACTGATAAAAGCAAATTACGTTAAACGTTAAATAGCTCACATTACTGTATTCTGTGAACAGTTGAAACTTCATTTAATATGTTATGTAGCGTTTTCTTTTGCGGGGTGCAAATATTCCACCAAAACAAGTTCCTTCCCGAGACCAATTTCCAGATACACCATCGCTGCCTCTGGAGCTTTGCGCCACCCGAGACAATTGTGATTGGTTTAAAGAAATGCAAACAACCCAGCGTGTTTTTTTCCTCCAATCTAGACGTGTATGTGTGGAGAGGCCAGACCACTTACTCTGCAGCGCTGTGGAAATAGATCTGGCAAGCGAGACTACCCTCTCTTTCACTCGCTGTCTTGTAAGATGCTCATATTGTTTGCCCTTCTTCTAAAATATTACAAACACTAAAGCGAAACCAGAAAACCCAAGACGTTATACATTTTTTTCACTCACTATTCTGTCCGATAGACCAGCGACTGTTCCAACCTTGTTCATCTGTTCAACATCTGTTTACAATGTTTCAGTCAGGAACGCTCTCGTCATAGATTTAACCATTCATTGCAAAAAATGGAAATACAGTTATGCTGTATTTCCATTTTTCTGCTCTTGATAATGCTCCCTGGACCAGCCAAGCAGCATGCTGAGCTGAAAAAGGGAGCACTATGCAGAACCCCCCTCCCCCGGGTATAAAAGACTGAGCCAAAAGAAAGACATTGAAAACCATTTCAAACTTTGAGATGTCAGGACTCTGAACTAGGAAGGTGGAGGCTGGGGTGGTGGAGGCAAAGCATTGCCAGCAGCGGCAGTAGTAAGCGAAGCAGCGGCAGTGTAGCATGGATCAGTGAGGAGGGAGTAAAAAGGACCGACTTGATGTGAGAATGACAATGATATTCAATGATATCAATGATAATTCAATCATCGGCCGCATGATGCTGAGCTTAATTTGGTGCGCTTGACAAATTGCAGTTATGAACGCTAAATGAACCAAATGTAAAATGCAACAATGTTGCAACTTCACACCCCGATAACACCAACTCTACCGACCTATAGGGGTGAAAGCACCCTAAGATACAAAAACGACTTCACGTGTCGATCTTCTCATAAGCTCTTCAGCCATTCCCGTTTGTTTTCTACCTACCACATTGCGCATGCAACTCACCGATGGCGTTGCTTGGAAACAACTGTCTGTTTCGGAATGTTACAAAAATAGTCGTATGTACATACAAGTTAGGGATGCTACTTTTCTTTTACGGTAGTACATTAATAAAGAATACGCAGTAGACGTCACAACTGATTTTTTTTTTTAACCATCTAATACCAATTAGATAAAATGTATGATGGTGTTGTATCCAATCAGTTCTGAGAATCAGAAATGACAAAAATGTAAACAAAAATGTGATAATGTACATGGCATCCTGTTCGGAAGCCATTTGTTTTCCATACAGTATATAACTGTGTGTAGTGGCATACTGCAGCATTAGGTCAGACACAGTGTTTTTTTTGTCTCAGTAGCCACAGCGCACTGGTTGCTGAGGCTGATTCCAGTCTCTGTGAATGAGTAGATAGGGAGGTGAGTCTCATATCTCCATCCTGACAGGCTCAACACACCCCCACCTCCCGGGACTTCACACCAATCATCCCTGATAGTACACGACTCGCTTCTCCCCTCACGCACTCAGACACACACACACACACACACACACACACACACACACACACACACTACATAAACACATACACACACACACACACACACACACACACACACTACCACGAGACCCAGCACTCGCCTTTTTATTTAAATTCGATAAATATTTAATTTGTGAACGTGTTGTGAAAGATCACATGAGCACACACAAAGGACCCTCAGCTGAATATGCAACACTCTGATAAATATTTCAGTACTCCATTTCCCCAACCCCCAGTTGACTCACCAGGAACCTGGAGCTTGCAATATTTATTCTTTAAAAGTAGCCAGTACTTTGTTGATTCGCTGGTTCCAAGAGGTTACTGTAACGGGGCATGATATGGTGTCCGTTTAAAGATACTGATTGTAATGACTTACTATATCTTCCTAGCTCTCTCATATAGGTTAGTAGCACACGACTATTAACACCAGTAATCCCTCCCACTAACTAATAATATCCCCTCACAGCCTTTCGGCACCTATAAATAGTACACACACACACACTGTAAACTGTACCTCTCTCTCGCTTTCTCACTCACATACAACACCTACTGTACATCACGGTAGCACTGCTCCCTGGAATAACTGTAAATTATGTTTCCTAAGAGTGATGTCAAAGTCTAAGGTTACTTTTATAACAATCTTGAGCCTCTAATGGAAATCCCAAAGGCTCTATTTGTTTAATGTTACAGTTTTACATTTATTTCTCCACAGGGAAGGTAATGAAACAAACTTAGACCTTGTAAACAACATAAACCATTATTTCACCTCTCCATCTAATCTCCATTTCATTTTTAGAAACCAGGAAAAAAAAGCAGTAAATAAAAAAACACCAGTAAAACATTTTCAAGGGCAATCCTCACCAACAGAACCACCCTACACTTATCAGATTTAAATTAAAATAAGAAAAAAAAGAGCAGCAGTATTAATTTTGGTGTGCTGAAAAGTCCCATGCCAGCCTGGTGTGGTGCTCTTCCTTGTATGAGAGAAATTCATCAATAAAGCAATTGTTTAAGCTCCCAGTAGGTTCCAGCACGGGCTGTAAAATTTATGAGCAGCAGTACAAACAGACAGTGGATGGATCGAAAAGGGTCCCGGAGGCAGCCGGAAGACAGTCCTTAGCCATAACAACACAATCAATCACATCCAGCGCACGTCAAATCCAACCTCAGGCTCCCCAGCAGTGCATTCAAAACATATTCCCATGTTCGCATGATTGCAGCTCTGTCATCATATGTGGGAGCCACTGGTTTTATTATATGTGTGAGGGTAAAAACATCCCTGCATTCCTTTTATATGCTAATACATGGGAATTATTCAAGAAGAAGCTGTCATATAATTAGATTTTGTGTGACAGCCCGTCAATGCTGTGTATTTTACATTTTCTATTAATTTGAATGTTCAAGTTTTTTTTTTTTTTTCATTTAATATGAACTATACTTAGGTGTGGTGTGTCATCATCAACTTATCTCTCTGAAACATGGATTCAAACCTTGACTATTTTTCTATGACTACCCAAACCGGTAGTTTTGGATGCAAGTATATTTTTTATTTTATTTATAATAATTGCTTGAATCTGTCAGCAGTAATGTATATTACGTCACCTGCATGCATGTGTGCCTCAGAATGTGTCCTTATGCACAACCATAGACTGTAAAAAGAGCAAAACAAATAAGGAGGGGGCAGTGTCATCACAGCATTGCTCTAGTCTCAGTTGTAGGCTAAATCTCTACAGGGTGCTGTACTTTAAAGAGAGTTGTTAAAAAAAGGCAATCAATATGGTTCTCTTGTGAGTTTTAATGTTCAATGATGGTCTACATTTTCAACTCATGGATTATGAAGGTTTTGGAACAAAAGATGTAATACTTGTTAAACATTTTGGCATTTTATGTTTAAATACTACCATATTGTGTCTGCCACAATAGAAAATATATCACTATTAGCTTCAGCTTTTAAAGGCATATGTATATATATATATATATATATATATATATATATATATATATATATATATATATAAGTTACTCCTTAGTATTTTATACTCCCCCCAAGAGAATCTCATAATGCAGCAATAGCTTCTTACTGTATTAAACAACGTCTCAAACTGTATTTAATATTCCCTTGTGCCCACAACCCCTCGGTGCACTTGGGAAACTTTTGGAGTCTCCCTGTTCACAGTGTTCATGCTTGGAGAGACACATGAAGGGCAGATTTGCCTCTGGCATGCTCCCAGCATCAGCCAAGAATCTGCTCATTACTCTTCCCATACAACAAGTAGTGTGGCCCGGATTAGATTGGCAGGCCTGGACAACAATCTTAGCCCACAGAGCCAGGGCCAGATAGCCTTCTGATCTATGCGCATGAATTTACAGTGAAAGCCCGAAAAAGAGAGAGAAAACAGCTCTGCAATTTCATATGGATGGCAGGAAAATAAGCACTGGCTGTCACACACTGGTGTACTGCATCTGCTGCAGAGCTGTCCTCCTTTTCACAGCAAAAGTGAGGAGATGGAGGGAAGAGACACTAGAAAGAATAGAATGATTCATCTACTCTATAAGCACTTGAAGATTAGTAAGAGCAGAATTAGATTTGTGTGTGCGGACAGAAGCATGAGCGTAACAGATGATTTGAAAGAGAGACATTTGAGCTAGTAAGAACAATTTTTAGGCGACGTTTGTAATAATCATGAAGTGAGCTTGTGCTCTTTTCATCTGAATCCTCTAAACGCAAATTCAAACAGAGCACAGCATCAGTGGTGTTTTTTTCTACCACCAAATGGAGAGAAAGAACAGTATTTGGTGCCTATTATCTTAAAAATCTAAATGTGTTAACACTAAATGACTGAAATTACATTGAACTTGTTGGAAAATTATCTAGTTTTTCAGTCATAATAGCAGAGTAATTGTTAGAATCAAGTTAACGGCTAACTATATATCACAGTAGCTACGTGTTATCTTCTATTGGGATTTTAGTTTTTCTGAACTAGATGTAGGGTTTCTGTTCCATTTTTATGAATAATTCTAACAGAGAACATCATTAGAACCATAATAAAAAAACATTTATGAATGAGGCTCATTGTCACTTCTGAGCTGAATGCTATCCTCAGAAATAGGATGGTAAAGGGGTCAGTCGGATCCAAAGAATGTGTCTGAACTTTACCCACAAATGATAAATCACATGTCCTAAATAGTCACATGGTTGCCAATCGCTTCTTACAGAAGAGCCATATATTCAAAAGCTGACTTTTTTCTTATGTTGACTTTTACTTAACTTGAATTCATCCCATCTCTGTATGACCAAAGACTCCAGGTAGGGAATGAGTCCTTACCCCAAGTGAAGGAGTTTAAGTACCTTGGGGTCTTTCCTCAGGAGGGTGGCTGGCGTCTCCTTTAGAGATAGGGTGAGAAGCTCAGT
Source organism: Perca flavescens (assembly GCF_004354835.1). Lineage (NCBI taxonomy): Eukaryota > Metazoa > Chordata > Actinopteri > Perciformes > Percidae > Perca > Perca flavescens. The sequence goes on from NC_041334.1 coordinate 36,463,711, forward strand.
CATCCGTGAGGAGCTCGGAGTAGAGCCGCTGCTCCTTGGCGTCGAAAGGAGCCAGTTGAGGTGGTTTGGGCATCTAGTAAGGATGCCCCCTGGGCGCCTAACTAGGGAGGTGTTCCAGGCAAGTCCAGCTGGGAGGAGGCCTCGGGGAAGACCCAGGACTAGGTGGAGGGATTATATCTCCACCCTGGCCTGGGAGGAAAATTACGAATCCCACTATGGCCACGCCAAGACCCGCCCTACGAAGGGTTGGGGTTAGGCATTTCACCTCGAGTGGTTAAGGTTAGGATAGTTGGTCAGGGGATAGGATCTGAAGAAATGGGGTTACCTTGCGTTCTCATGGACCCCTGGCCAATAAATGCTATTGAAGGGCAGGTCTTGGCGTGGCCATAGTGGGATTCATAATATTGCTGCCTGGGTATGCCTCGGGATCCCCCAGTCGGAGCTGGTTAAAGTTTGGGGTCCGAGCCATGGTCACAATGACCGGAAGTCTAAGAACTACATGCTTGTAATTTCTAACACCTCAAAGAACATTCTGGATTCCCATTCGCTGGCAGACTTTGAACGCCACAACCAGCGCACAAGCCTTTAACCCCTTAACGCCGACTGTCGCTAATTTGCATCAAACCCTTTCCATTCCGACTGCAGGCGAGATAGCGTGTGTATTTCCCCCAATGCCGGTTTGTTTACATGCGATACATACCTCGGAACCTTTTGCATGCACTGGTTTCTCGTAGGACCGGTCGGAGTGGGAGATACATCCGGTTCACGGAAGCGAAATTAAACCTAACCCTACCCCTACCCCTAACCCTGCCCCTACACCTAACCCTACCCCTAACCCTAAAGAAACTACTGTCAATGTTAGGGAGTAGAAGAGTGTTTTCTTTCATGCCGTTGTCAAGATCCATGTATTTGTCAATTACAGTTTAGAAGAACAACTTTGTGACATGAATGAAATCTACTATGTGTTTTATTAATTTTACCATTTTGTAAAGAAGAAGAAAACCTCCCGTGCCTAGTTACGGTTGCTAAGCCACGATTGGCCTGTGGCGGTTTTTGGGCGTGGCTTAGCGAAGGGTCATTTGCTACCTTGCTGACTCCCCTTTCACGGAGTTTAGTTAACTGTACTGAACGAGAGAAGTGTTTATTCTCAGAACCTCGAGAATCAGAAGTCCCAAGTGATCTGTTTCTTTTCTCTCTAATAAGGGGCTTTCTCTCCTCTTATATGCTAACCGAACACACACATTTTACAAACACAAACACACGCGTTCTACTGGGAACAGCTGGCCTTGCGAGCTACGACAGTCCAACATGGTCTCACGGCAGTTCGTGATATGGTCACTTTATTTTTAATCTATTGATTCGTGTTCACGGGGACGTTTTTCTTGTTTATTTCGTGTTGGCCAGCACAAAATGGTCTATACGGAGATTAACGGGGAAAGCAAACGCCTCACACGGCGGGCGACGGCCGCGGGTGACGCGAGACAATAACGGGATGGCGGAGGTTGGGTTAAGGAAAAAAACAACGGGGAAAGGACGCCTCACACGCCGGGAAATGGACGCGGAGGAGGACGCCTCACGGCCGCGGGGGACGGTTAACGGGGAAACAAAGCGCCACACGCGGGACGCGATCCCCGGCCTCTGGGGTGAAAGTCCAGAATTGTTTGACCCATCCACCACCCCAACCAACCTCCTTACGTGGATTTTCGATTCATATTTTCATATTTTCATATTTTCATATTTTCATATTCATACTCAATACCGTAGTCGTGCTGTGACCCTGATATATGCTTCCCAAATACATTAGTTTACATTTTCATGCCGGCCACCACGAAAAAAACCCCGACGAAAATGTCCCCGTGAACATGAATCAATAGATTCACAAACTGCCATGAGACTGGGTTGGACAATCACATACACACACACACGCACACATGTGCGTGGAATAGCTACACAGCTGGCCCACAGCAAAGTAGCTTATTTGTGTACCCCTCTTTTGTCTGTTCTTTTGTCTGCAATACGTACTTCACACTAGCTAACAGTTAGCCCCTAGCCACATGTTAGCTTTAGCAGCTAGCCTTGCTAGCTTCCCAAAGTCACTCAAAGACAATCGGCTAGCACTTAGCTAGAACGCGGCAACGGCTAACTCACAGCTCCGGTGGCGTCCTCCGCCCTCTTGAACGCGTTGCCTAGCAACCTTGTGGTCTCGTTACCCCCCACACTTTTCCAGAGACACAGAGACGTCTCACAGGCCCAGAGACGTCTCACCATATGCTTGCTTTGTTTTGGTTGTAGGTTATAAAAAAGTATATAGGTTTTGATGAGTGAAGAATTGAAGTGAAGATCGGCCATTGATAATTTTGAAGTTAAATAAACTGTTATACTTTAAATAGTAGTTATCTGTGATTATTTTGTGTATTTGTTGTAATAATTGCTGGCTGAACAGTCAGTGCTCGAATTCACCCTTCCTTTTGTTCCTTCAAAGATACCAGATAGATTAACCAAGTTAATTAAGATCTGTATTTTAAAGGGAACACCACCTAATGACACTGTTTCACAGTTTGATTATTGGCCCCTGAGTTCAGGGTGGTGCCCCGTTTTGATTGTTTATCAATTTGGTAAAGTTATTAATACCCATATTCATACCTTTATTAATTTTGATAAAACATCTTTGATAATTTGCCAATAATTGAATCTGTACACCCACGAATTCCCAACAGGGGTCCCCGGCTGGAGCTGCTGCCCCCGCGACCCCGGATAAGTGGGCGAAGAAGGCTGGACGGAGGGATGGACTTTAACTTCAAATTAAAATCTCAAAGATCTCCATTTCGCAGCTTGCTGGTCAGAAACAGTTGGCAAGCGACTTGCAATCTCAATTGCTCAGGAGCCAAAACAGCTGGAGAAAGTAGAGGGAGCAGACTCCTGAAAGGAGCGTGCGCACGATCGACATTGCACTGTGCACGCTCAAAGACTGACTTGCAGGCTGAGTAGCGCTCAGAATTTGTTTAATTCTCTCTCAAATCTTTTGCCCTCAATATACTTCCATATTATTCATGTCTCTTTTTGAAAGATTAGCGTGGTATGATTCCTGTGCATCTTTCATAATGCACACAAATCTTCAGATATTAATGTTATTATCAGGCACAGCCCATGCAATATACATACTCCAGATCTGACAATTCCTAAAATAAGAAACACCTGTGAAACTTTTTCCTGGGGCCAAATCTCTTTCACTGACATTGTACATGATGCTTACTTGCATTGCTGTTATCAAGGAAGATTTAGCATTTGAATATGCTTAAATAGGCATATTTGAATAAAAATGCCTGCCTGGAATGATTCACAAGCATGACACAAAACTCATTTCTGCAGTGGGATTTTTGAAATATCACACCCACACGAAACTGCAAATAAACATTACTGAGCCTCCACACTTCTGATTAAACGTGGGTATCTCACAATGCAGTGTGGTGTGGTCTTATGTTTCTGTGATATAAATCACAAGCTGCTACGGTGCTGTTGCCATTTTCAAGTGATACAAATCATAGCCCACTCAAAGTGGTAAAGTATGTAAGTTTGTGCATTAAGCAACTTAGTGAAAGAGAAACTTGTAAGAAGTTATGCTGTGAAAATCTAATGAGTTCATATGTTTCAGACTAAAACAGCTGGTGGAATGAGGAATGCACTAAAAACATTAGCTACACAAATTCTAGCATTTCAGGACATCGAGTCCACAGTTTCCTAACAGGAAAATTAATGCTGCGAGCTTTGATGCCTGGGGGCATGTTGTGCAGGTGTAAAAACAGAACTTTTACTGCTGCAACTGTAACTTGGTCATGTGAACCACTCAGGAAACTCCCTCTGTCTCATGTATCTCGCTCTCAGTCAGTCTAGCTTTCCACGGCAGTAAAACACTATAATTGTGGTGTGGAGTTTTGTCTGGCAGTGCGAAATGTGACTGACCTGGCAAACTGTTGCTCAACCATTAGTTCCTGTTGTGACAACGTGTCATTATTCCTGCTAGTTCAACCCTGTCTCCTAGAAATTACTAAGAACTAAGAAAATATGTTTGCTCATTTTCCAACGCCACCGACTGACCACAGCCAACTTCAACAACTTCATAAGCCCAAAATCATGGTAACAAGCATGTCCCAGCTGTGTGCATCACGTTTTAATGTCTTGGATACAGTTTCCATTTTTGAGTGATGCTACTTTGTGTGATGCTTTTCTGTATTTAGTTGTGTTGTCTCTGTTTTATAAATGCTGTGCCTGTTGGCAACTTGGTGAAGATGTTTTCTTTCACACCTACCTCGTTTGGTCCGGACCTTCCAAACGGCTGAAATATGGTCCAACCAAAATTGGTAGTCTCGGTCCGGATCAAACTGAACAATGGTCCGGTTCGTTTATAGTGTGAAAGCATTTTTTGGATGGTTTCGGACCAAATACAGGAAGCTCTGGAGGCTATCATCGTGTTACAAGACCGGGGAAGCTCAGTGCTTAGTGTGTACATGAGAAAGTGTGTGACGGTGAATGTGCTCAGAGCAGACAGCTGTCGCCTATCATAGCTGAGAATACATCAGCAGTCTACTTGTTAAGTGGTAGTAAATGTACAGTGTAGGTTTCCGTTTGTCTCTGAATAAATGCTGCAGAAAGAGAGTTCCTGTGTCTTGCTTCTCAACATCTCAACAAAACAAAACGAGCCGCGGCAGTAGGGGAGAGCAGCAGTCAGTTGAAAAAACTCAGACACAGAGAGAAGATACCAGAGAACGGGGACGCCTGTCTACAAACCAAGAAATTTACATACTGTGGGCCCTATTTTAACGATCTAAGCGCACGTCGTGAAGCGTATGGCGCAGGTGCGTTTAGGGCGTGTCCAAATCCACTTTTCTAGTTTTAAAAAGGGTCCACGCATACTTAGTGTCTTCGTTAAAGGACAATTCCGGTGCACAGTGAACCTAGGGGTTATTAACACATGTGTACCAAGTCGAACTTTCTCTGGGATATGTTTTCATGGTAATCGAATATGTATGTAGTTTGAAACAAGCTAGCCTGATTAGCTTACCGCTAGGCAATCGGGGCACTGGAAGAGTAAAAATAAATCATTATTTTATACCAATAAGAAGGTTCAAAATAACACCACACTTTAACGGTAGCATAATGAGAGTCCCTAAATGCAAACCGAACATTGAGAACTTTGTAAGTGTACAGACAGTTTATTTAAAAGATAGTTTATAAAGACAGTAGCGTTAATGTTTAGGTGCAATTGCCTGTATACCCGAAGGTAATGTCTTTTTAAACTATATTTTTAATAAAATGTCTGTACACTTACAAAGTTCTCAATGCTTCGGACCAACACCATCCCTCCCTCTACTCCGGATCTCTGCAACTCATTCCTCCACTTTTTTGCTGACAAAATCAACATCATTTATCAATCTCTATCCCCTGTATCTGACCTCCCAGTATCTACTCCAGCACCTACCACGGCCCCTCTTCTCCCCATCTCTGCTGACCTCCCGACCACTCCTCCACATTGCCTCCTCTCCTAGTTTGACCCGGTCACTCCCCTCCTGAAGTCCTGCCTCCCCGTCCTATGCCCCTACCTCACTAACCTATTCAACTCCTCACTGTCCCTTGGAACTGTCCCTTTTTTTTTCAAAACTGCTCCTGTCACCCCTATCCTAAAAAAACCTGATCAGGATCCCTCCTCCCTCAACAACTACCGCCCAATATCCAACCTCCCCTTTATGTCTAAAACCCTGGAACGTATCGTCTCCTCACAACTCCAAACCCATCTTCATGCCAATAACCAATTTGAATCCAATCTGGTTTTCGCCCCCTCTACAGCACAGAAACCGCTCTCCTCAAAGTCCTCAACGACCTCCTCACCTCTGCTGACACCGGTTCCCTCAACATCCTTATCCTCCTCGACCTGAGTGCAGCCTTCGATACCGTGAGCCATAACATCCTGCTCACCGGACTCAAAGACCTCGGTATCAAAGGTATTGCACTCAGCTGGCTTCATTGCTACCTTTCCAACAACTCCCACTTCATCTCTCTCCATAACCACACCTCTGCCACAGCCACAGTCACTCAAGGCTTTCCCCAAGGCTCCATACTCGGCCCCCTCCTTTTTATCATCCACATCCTCCCCCTTGGTCAGATACGCCACCACTTCAACCTGGACTTCCACTGTTACGCCAATGACACCCAGATCTACCTCAGCACCAAATCCCCCCACAATCCACCCCTCTCCCACATCAACTCCTGTCTGTCAGCTATTAGAACCTGGATGCAACACAACTTCCTCAAACTCAACCGTGGTAAAACAGAATTCCTCCTCATAGGCTCCAAATCCACACTCCAAAAACAAATACAATACAATAACCCCACTCTCACCATCAACGGCAACATTGTCTTCCCATCTCCCCAGAGCCGCAACCTTGGCATGATCTTTGATTCTACCTTCTCCCTTGAACCCCATATTCGTCATGTCATTAAAACCTCCTTCTTTCTTTTCCGCAACATCACCAAAATCAGACACTCTCTCACACCCCCCGCTGCTGAAAGACTCATTCACGCCTTCATCTCCTCCCGACTGGACTACTGCAACTCACTTCTCCTTGGCATCAGCTCTACCCACATCAACCGACTCCAACTGGTCCAGAACGCAGCCACCCAACTCATCACCCGCACCAAATCCTCGCACCACATCACTCCAGTCCTGAAACAACTCCACTGGCTTCCCATCTCCTACCTACCGGATCACCTACAAAATCCTGGTCCTCACCTACAAAGCCTTCCACGATCTGGCCCCCTCATATCTCACTGACCTCCTCTCCCCCTACCAACCCTCACGGCCCCTCAGATCCACTTCAGCCAGTCTCCTCTCCATCCACAAGTCCAACCTCCCAGGCTCTGGAACTCCCTCCCCCAAGAGTACGCACCTCTGAGTCCCTCACCATCTTCCAGTCCCGCCTCAAGACCCATCTCTTCACCTCTGCCTATCCATAGCCCCACGCCCCCCTCCCTTTTCATCTGTGCCTGAATCTTGTTTTGTTTTGTTTTTTGTCTTTGTTTTCTACCTTGCCCTGTAAAGTGACTTTGACTCATTGAAAAGCACTATACTAATTAAATGTATTATTATTATTATTATTATTATTATTATTATTATTCATCTCTCCACTGTCACTCCCCATTCTTTCTGTTCCTGGTTCTTTAGATGCCTAGAAGCCTTAAAATTAAAAGACAATGGTCCATCATATGAATATGTATTTTAACCTCATCAGTGTCAAACTAGCATTAGTTTTTCCCTTTTGAGGTAGACAAATTACATATACCTTTACACATACCAAAATGAGTCTAGATGTCACTGTAGTGTTAATATGGATATTTCAATAATAATTCAGTCCAACCTAATTTCCCCACACATAAATTAACCTGGGATGCCAACCTATGTCTTTTCCATTGAAAAGGAGAAACCAGGACCATTAAATATTGATTTATAAGAGAAGTAGTTATGTTACTACACATGCTCCTAACCATATATTTTAGTTTGTTTGTTCTTAATTTCAAATGCCTTCATTCTTATGGATACATATTTAATTTTTGTTGAGATCCAGTTGATCCAGAGGGATGTTTTGGAGGCCATTTTATCTTGCTTAGAAGAAATCTTTTGTCAAACTCATTAGAATTATTTCGAGTTCGCTCATGTGCAGAGCACCTGTCTGGTAACCTTGCAGGCAAGGGGCCCAAGACTTCCAGGCTGGAAATGGGACTCACCTAAACAATGGTTCTTTTCTAACTTGACTGACGCCTTGGAGACAAGCACACAGCACTGCACGTCTCATTATTGCTGTTTGACAAACACCTGCAGGCGGTGGCCTTGGCTGATATCTACAGAAAGCAGTAGCTTAGAAATCCCTTGGCTACAGTTTGACATGAAGGATGTATTTTGTCTGCAGCAGAAAAATCTAAAAAAGAAACTTAATAATAAGCATTACAATCTTCAAGAGGTGGACACAAATAAAAAAAGTGCATTAAGACGACAAAGACAATGGAAATGTATCTTTGTAACTTCCAATGAAACAGAACAGTGATTTGAAAAGAAGTGCTCCAAAACAATTTGAATGCCAATGGTGTTTACATTTCACCGCTAACACTTCTCACCATTTGAAATATATTTGTTCTCCAAGTAGACAGCAAAGTTTCCTCTTTAAAATGTAATTTTAAACAAGAAAAACAAAAGCAATCTGTGGGAAAGCTTTTTGTCCCTCCGTTTTTAAAAGCATTAAGGGCTGCAACCAAAAGCTCTTGTGAACAACTGCCTATGGGGAATGACAATACTTTAAACAGAAAGCTGACAGTATGTTTGCTCAGTTTATAAAAAGCTTTTCACCGTACAATAAGACCGATTTACACCTGAATGCAAACTCTTTCCGTTTTTTTTTCCAACGTCACACAATAGAGCCATTCAGAGAGTAATAACCTGCTACTAAACAGAATGTATTGGGAATGTCTGTTTTCTCAGAGACATTGATACATTTCAATCAATTCTCTACTCTGAGTAATGCTGAAATAAATAAGGAGAGGTGGGAATTGGAGCTCTCTATTGCAATTAGTCATTTCAATTCTAAATATAATGTGGCTTAGTTGAAATGCCTTGGCTTTTGATTTCACAGTGTCACAGTCTCTAAAGGTCAATCTAAAGGTTCTTCTCTTCTCTCTTCTTTTATCTCCTGCTTTCTCTTTCTTTCTTTGTTTTCCCATATTTTCACAAATTAAAGTAACACATAACCCCCCCCAAAAAAAAGGTAGCCCACACAGGACAGCACTGTCGTGGTTGAGCTGAACATGCATACTGTACAGAAAATCCCATAAGGCATAGACAGAGGCAGAGAGCTGACAGGTAATGTAGTAATGATGAATGCCAGGGGGACTCTCAGTGCAGGATTGCAATTGTGCATGTTGCAAAAACAGGATTTCAAATAGTAGAACATAACAGATTTTTGGGTGAAAAAGAAAAAAATTAGGCTTTTCATCCATTCCAAGCTATAGCAACAACAAAAGCTGACAGACACAGTTCCTTCCTTCCACGGAAACATCAGGATCAAAGGAAAGTGCAGCCTATGGAAAAACGCATCTTGTCTTTGTGAAAGTTCACTATGAATTAAGTATCTGTGGTTCCTACCTTAACCTAAGCAACTCTGAAAAGTGTTCCTTCTCAGCAACAAGCTCACAATGAGACCCCTCTCTCTTGCTATTGTAGCACCATCAGAGCAGCTCTGGGGATTACATGGTTTTGCAGTCTCAAATGGTTGCTCTGAGAAACAATTATCTGATTTCAACTTGAGGCTAAAGGATAAAAGTGTGTTCAATCTCAACAGAGGCCTTTTGTAAAGCAATGGAGCCAATTTCCCGCCACAGACGCAATGCACAATGCAAACCAGTCATATTGTTGCAGAATATAACTAATAAACACTGTGAAAATGAACATTAATTTGTCATAAACAACTAATGGCTGCTGGATGCTGCCACGTAAAATACTTTGGCTGAACTGAGATCAATACCAAAAGGCTCAACATTTTTTCTCACCATGCACAGCCAATAATGTTTCCTCTACGAGAAGAGAAAGTATTTTCACCTCTTAATGTTTGTATTTTTTGTGACTTTGAAATTATGCCATTAAAGTACACAAAAGTGATACTAAAATGAAGATTTTATTATTTATTATATGCTGTATTCTATTGTATAAGGAACTCATCGTTCCACTAAGAGTCCTCCTGAATGGATGGCTAAGAATGTCCCCTTGAAAAGCTATTCACAAAGCTGCTGAGAGTAACTTTTAGTAAGGAACAAAGAGAACTCCTAAGCTAAGGAGTTCTAAGCTACGGATGGATGGGTGTTTGGCTAGCTAGAAAATAAGAATAATAAAAAAAAAAGAATCAATATATAGTATTTTATATATTCTATAAATTGTGTCACATATTTCATACAGTACATGAAGGAAAGTAAAATATTGCCTGGTTTAGTAGCTTGTATCTGGCATCAAATGTCAGCATGTGATATTCTTTCCAGCAGACAAAACATATCATCAGACTTTGATGTGGTAATTTTACATATTGCACCGGTTTTACTGGATAATCCTACTGCACTCAATGAGCTCTCAAATAAATTGGGATCTGAAGAGAGCATTCTTGGTTTGATGAATAAGTCTGATGGACATCTGAGATCATCAGAGCTGCAAATTGTATTTTTGTGTTGTCTAACTAGAATAGAATTGTGTTAATAGATTGGCTTGATACATTGGGAGTCGACTGAATCCTTTTTAAAAGGCATCACAAACATTGGATCGACAAGGAGCATAAGTGATTGTGAGTGGAGTCCCTCAGGGCGTTTCCACACCTATAGTTTGTTTGCTCTGGTTCTAATCAGTTCACGACTTTGAAACTCGGGCAAACACTCCAGGGGTCAATTCAACCGAACTGAACAAGGCTGGTGTTGGAACTCCCTCAAACATAAGAGCTTCTTTTAAAGTGCTTTGTGGCTAGGAGTCCTAAAGTTAGGACTGATAATTATTTTTAGCAGTTTCTCTAAACTCGCCAAAACAGTTGTAAGATCTTCTATGTGGCTCTGGAGGAGCTTTGGAGGGGCTTTTTAAAGCCTGAAAAAATCAACTTGAGGATGTCGTCAGAGCCATCAGGGACCATGGTATCCTGACTTCGGCTTGGAGACTACACATTTTGATTGGGATGCATTATGGGAAATGTAGTCCAGCTGTTTTGGAGCTTGACCCCTGAAAGGGACTAAAAGCAACAACACCTCAGCCTCTTTTGCATCGATTTTGACAAAAAAATATATATATCTGCCAAAGCCAAACTTCAGGCAATTTGGGTTATTTCATGTGAGAAATGTTCTGAATTTGTGTTTTGTGCTGTTATAACTGGTTTGAGATGGGCGGGACTCATTTGGCAAAAGTGAATTTTCGTGCACCAGTCAGGATTCATCAATATTTTTTGTCAATCAAACCTGAACAAAACACACAGCCATGAGGAAGCAGTTTACTGATTTTTTTTTTTCAAAACAAATAATACCTAGGATGTTTTCTTTTCCAAACTTTAACAGATTTTTCTTTATTTAGTCATGAATATTTAATGTTATAGAGAAGTACGAAAGTTTTGAAAGCAAGGTTTCAGGGGCTTTAAGGCTTGAACAGTGGTATAGTTGAAGGTTTCTCTGTCTAAACTGACAGGTAAGTGGGATATCAATTTCATTTGTGGTAGTTGCACTTGCTCCCTGCCACAGCTATGTATTTTTTGGTTTCAACAACTGACAAGATTGCAGCAAGTTTGAATGCAACTCCAGACTTCCAAAAGTTCCCACTGTCTCTGGCCCCTTAATGCTTGTATGGTATAGTGGGTTCAACATAAACATTTTCAGTATTTTACAGTGCGGTAAAAATGCATCTAACAAATCTGTTATCAGAAACATATTTGGGCTCTCATTATAAACAAGGCATGTATCAGCTCTGTTGACGATGGATTTTCTTTTATTTTGGTATTTTCCTTTAAATGTGTTGTTTCAGGTTGCTGCATTATAATGTAATAAATGTTCAATGTTTTGCTTGGAAATGTGGCTACAAATTTCCATGTGATTAGCACTTTGGCAGCGAATGGATGCAAATGGGCTAAATTGAATTCTCAATGTGCCAATAAACTGGGAGCTTGATGCAAAAGGATATGAACACAGACAGAAGACTTATTGACTTCACAGTCTTGTCCTTCACAGCCTTCTCTCCAAAAAAACAGATAAAGTCTCACTCATAATGGTAAGACATGCCAGCTCATAAGATACTTTATTCATTGTATGGTGGTTTTGTTGTCAAATCACTCTCAAGTCTCAAGGTAGTGTAATGCTGACCTCAGCGACTAGCAAGACACATGCTAAAGAAAATACACAAATAAATAAATGAATAGCAAATCTACATAGCTCGCAGCAAATGCTAACAAATGCGAACTCATTTTGGAGCCATTAATTGTTTTGGTTATAAACATCTGATTACTACAAAATCAATTGCAACAGTCCAGGGCCTCCAAAAGTGTAAGGCTTGAAAAAGTAGTTTGATACCCGGCACGAGAGAGTACAAATAACAATTACCAGACTCACTGATTTGTGACAGACTTTAACAAGATTTAGGGTAAAAAAGGCCAGATCCAGCACTACTGTGATTTTCGAGTCTTTGCAGAGGCCAAACAACAATAAAAAGACAGACAGCTTCACCTGTCAATACACAGTTAAAGTTATAAAAATAAAATTAAAAAGAAATTTTGCATAATGCTAAATTAACTTCTTTATTTTACCCTGCTGCTGTCAGTCTAAGTCATGTTGATATCAGGAAGCAACACTATTACCTTATCCTATAATTAATTAATGACTATCCTGTAATTAATTAACATCTAAATTTAATTTTCATCGGACCCCCCTCCAATTTTATAGTCACATTAATCACGGCAGTCAGAGTACCAATCACTCTCCTGGCAGTGTTAATTGTTGAACATTAATGAAGCTTCAGTGGTCTTATGAGAATAGCAGTGAGTTGTGATTGATTAACAGTTAAAGGATCATTGATTTACCGGTCTCTGGGTGCTGAATAAGCACCGTTGACTCTGTCAGACGGCACCAGGATGTCCCGGGTCCAACACTGATCCCCTCAGCGCAGAGGTACTGTCTTCTTGACCTTAGACTCATAAAAGTTAGAGTGGGATTTGTTAGATGCATAGTACTGCCATGATATCTTCTCTCAATAAATCCATTGGCTGTTTTCGCCTAAATACAAAATAGATTTATCAGTATGAACCCCAATACCTGTAGACGTTCATTACGTCTACAGGATGGTTAACACTGATATAAAAGCAAAAGTATATTAACAATGGATTGATGACTACATGTATGTGAAAGGGGTCCTCCGCAGTGATGAACCCACCTGACTCTGCAGTCCCCTTCAGCATTTCAGCATCTACTAATTGATTGTTTTGTATAATGGCCTGTTACTTTAATGTTGCGTTTCACTCTCACCGGTGTCATTTCCAGCCAGTAAAAATTCAATGTACAGTATATTACCGGCCCAGCACAGTGGAGCGTTTAGCAGCTAAAAAGCCAAATATTTTCCTCAATGGTTGGTGGAAAGCAAACCAGAGCTTAAAGGAGAGTGAATAGTGGATATACAGTCATCACATATAAAGAAACATAACCCCAAACAATTGCTAATGTTGCTCCATTACTCCTGTTTGTGTAAATAAGCAGCTATTTGCTATATCAACTTAAAAGGTGACAAACTCGGTTACAGTATGGTTAAGATAAGGCAATTAAAATAATTAACTGAGGATAGTTTGAGAAGATTGGTTAAAAGGTAGAAATCAAGACACGGTTTGTTGGGCTCCGTGCTGAATGTGCTTTCTCCCTTGGCCAAGGACACGAGACAAGATGAACCAAAACAAGAGGAAGACACAACAAAGTGCGGCAGTGAGCCACCACAGCCCCAAAGCCTCAAAGATTTGACCATGGGAGACCAAAGAGCGGAGATGAGAAATCTCAACTCCCCTTCTCACCCGTCCAACACTCCTCAAACCCCTTTGACAACCACGAAAGCTTTGAGGACCTCTTTAAGGATACGTCGCTCTCCCCTCTTTCCCCCATCCCCATGTTAGAGTTCACTGACCAGATGAAGCAGCTGGTAAATGCTGGAACCAAGTATGCCCCCCCTTCCTTCTCCCATCGTAAAACGCCAGGCACCTCTGCCCCCTCAAGGACGGCAGTTAATTCCTTCTCCCCAAACTGATAAGGATGCTTGTGTGCAAAATGCAGTAAGCATTAACTGATATAGGCCGGGTCCAGGCTGCATGCCTAGTAGCACTCATGACTTTTTCCAAGACAAGCCTGGGCCCTACGTATTAGATTCTTCCACAATTTATGTTGTGATAGGTAATAGAAAAAGAATGGTGAATAAGCACGGAACTGCAAACTTTGCAAATTTAGCATCCATTCCTCGTCAGCCACAGTCTGTCCCAAAAAATGAAAAAGCACTAACACTAGCACTACTTAACGTTAGGTCTTTGGTGGAAAAATCATTTTTAATCAATGATTTTATTATCAACCACAATCTTGATTTTATGTTTTTAACTGAAACCTGGTTGGACCATAATAACAGTGCTGCTGTTCTCATTGAGTCAGCCCCCCCTAACTTCAGTTTTATGAGTGAGAATAGAGTGAATAAGAAAGGAGGTGGAGTCGCCATTTTGTTTAATGACTCATTCCAATGTACGCAAATATCTTACGGAAATTTTGCTTCTTTTGAATATGTGGCTCTTCAGCTAAGATCCTCCCCTCAAGCTCTACTTCTAAATATCTACAGGCCACCTAAATACTGTGCATCCTTCTTTGACGACTTTACTGAACTGTTGTATTAACTTTGACCGTGTAATTATTGCTGGTGATTTTAACATTCATGTTGACAACCCCCAGGACAGAGGGACCAAAGAACTGTGTTGTGTTTTTGAGAGCTATGGACTGACTCAGCATGTGACACAGCCCACGCACAATAAGGGGCACACTCTGGACTTGATTATCTCCAAGGGTCTGAACATTTCCAAGGTTGTGGTGACTGATGTTGCTCTCTCTGATCATTCCTGTGTTTTCTTTAACGGCACTATCTCTCTGCCCAAAAGTGTTCAAACAAAGTTAATTAGAAAACGTTATATCACTGAAAACACCAGTGAATCATTCATTCAGCTTTTCTCCTCTAAACCCACCCTCACTGGGGCCTCAGTCACTGAGCTTGTAGATAATTTCAACTGTAAAATTACGAATGTTATTGATGCTATTGCTCCCACTAAGGTCTCTGGTAAGGAAAGATCTCCATGGAGAAATTTTATAGTTGTGAGAACAGAAAAAAGAGAGTGTCGAAAAGCTGAACGCAGTTGGCGAAAATCTAATCTCATGGTCCACTATATCATCTATAAAGAGAGACTTCGCATTTATAATCTGGAACTAAGGAATGCAAGGCGGTCCTTTTTCTCTGACATTATTGCCAGAAACAATAATAATTCACGTGCTTTGTTTGCTACTGTTGATAGATTAACAAACCCTCCAGTACCAATAGCATCTGAACTGTTGTCTACCAAGGCTTGCAATGACTTTGCTTCCTTCTTCACAGACAAAATTCAGAAAATTAGACAAACAGTCAGTGCTTCCATATCAAGTACAGGATATGTGTTGTCACAGTGTGCACGCAAAACAAATTCCAACATGATACAATTTCATACGATCAACCTTAAAAACCTGGAGGACATTATACAACATCTGAAAACCTCCTCCTGTTGCCTTGATATTCTACCAACGGATGTTTTCAAGAATGTTTTGAATTGTTTGGCTTCTGATCTTCTAAATATTGTAAATACATCTCTGCTCTCAGGTATCTTCCCACAGGCCCTGAAAACTGCAGTCATCAAGCCACTACTAAAAAAGAACAATCTAGACACGACACTAATGAGCAACTATAGGCCAATATCAAACCTTCCATTTTTAAGTAAAATCATAGAAAAAGCGGTTTTTCAACAACTCAACCTTTTCTTATCGCTAAACAACAGCTTTGATGCCTTCCAGTCAGGTTTTCGACCACACCACAGCACTGAGACAGCTCTTGTTAAAGTCTTTAATGACATCCACTTAAACACAGATAGTGGCAAAATTTCAGTCTTAGTATTACTTGATCTCAGTGCTGCATTTGATACGGTAGACCATGACATATTGCTTGACCGATTGGAAAACTGGGTTGGTCTTTCTGGCTCAGTACTAAAGTGGTTTGAATCATATTTAAAGAATAGGGACTACTTTCTGTCTATAGGTAATTATACATCTGAGCATACAAATATGACGTGCAGAGTTCCCCAAGGCTCAGTTCTAGGGCCTCTTCTGTTCAACATCTACATGCTTCCACTGGCTCAGATTATGGAAAACAACAAAATAAGTTACCATAGTTATGCGGATGACACACAAATTTACATAACCTTATCGCCAGGGAACTATAGCCCAATACAACAATTAAATATGTGCATTGAACAGATTAATGATTGGATGTGCCAGAACTTTCTTAAATTAAATGAAGAAAAAACGGAGGTGGTTGTTTTTGGAGCAAAAGAGGAACGATTGAAAGTCAGCGCTCAGCTTCAAACGACAATGTTAAAAACAACAGACAAAGCCAGAAATCTTGGTGTAGTCATACACCAAGACTCAGACCTAAATTTTAAAAGCCACATTAACATAATTAAAAAATCTGCCTATTATCACCTTAAAAATATATCAAGGGTTAAAGGCCTTATGTCTCAGCAGGATCTGGAAAAACTTGTCCATGCTTTTATCTTCAGTAGACTTGACTATTGTAACAGTGTCTTTACAGGTCTCCCTAATAAATCAATGAGACAGCTGCAGCTGATTCAGAACGCTGCTGCTCGAGTCCTCACTAAGACCAAGAAAGTGGATCACATCACTCCAGTACTGAAGTCTCTACACTGGCTTCCAGTGCCTCAAAGAATTGATTTCAAAATACTTTTACTGGTTTATAAATCACTCAACGGTTTAGGGCCAAAATACATTTCTGATCTGCTACTACACTATGACCCACCCAGACCTCTCAGGTCGTCTGGGACAGGTCAGCTTGTTGTCCCCAGAGTCAGAACTAAACAGGGGGAAGCAGCGTTCAGTTTTTAGGCTCCACATATCTGGAACAAACTCCCAGAAACCTGTAGGTCCGCTGCAACTCTCAGTTCCTTTAAATCTAAGCTAAAGACCTATCTTTTTGATGTTGCTTTTCTTTAAATAATCTATTTTATTAACTTTAATTTCTTATACTGCACTGTAACTTTTATTCTTATACTGCACTATCAATTTTATTCTTGTCTTTTAATGTTTTTAATTTGTTTATTATTGTTTTTTAATTGTTTTCTAACTGCTTTTTAATGTTTTATGTAAAGCACTTTGAATTGCCCTGTTGCTGAAATGTGCTATATAAATAAAGCTGCCTTGCCTTGCCTTGCCTTGCCTTGCCTCCACTTGTCAACGCGTTGAAGGTGTTTGAGAGCAACAACGTGCCGCCACGACCAAATGGCTCCAAAAGAAACATATATTTTAATGTCAGAAAACAAGATTGTCTCCCATAGAGATCAGTCAACAATAAACTGTATGCTCACCTGCCACTTCTACTCTTGTGCGTTCTGCCGGTGACACACACCCTGATCACCTGCTTGGACAAATATGCAGTCACTCTTCCCAGCTAACTGCAGCCTTCACAAGTTTGGCTTCGGATACCATGCCATATTCTCCAGCATACTCCGCGTGCAAATTAGCGCATCTAGACTTAAAACTACCCGTCACACAAGTCGGAATTGGATTTTTATTTGAATGTACTGTAGCAATGTTTCATGTTTATTTTTTATGACTTTTTAAAAGCCCTTCTAGGGACGGCCATTGGAAATTAGCAATAGCCAGTGTTGCCACAGTTACTTTGAAAAAGTAACTTAGTTACTTTACAGATTACTTGATTTTAAAAGTAACAAAGTTAGATTACAAGTTACTTTATTAGTTACATTCAGCAACTGCCGACAACACTCTACAGCCTCAACATAAAAATGACAACCGGTTTACTGTGAGGCAGCTTGGCAGTGCCAGTAGTAGGATCTGGTTTATTATGGCACGAAAGAGAGCAAGTCAACCATGTTTAAGGGCAGCATTTCCGCTACAACCTAGGCCTACTACTGCCCGACCAACTTCTTCAACTCTCCCCCACTTAGCTGGTTTTGTAGCAAAGTCCAGCTTTTGTTGTTTGGGTGGTGGGGGACCTCCTCTCTGCTTCGCTCCACCTGCTGGGACTTGCTCTGTAAGTTTGACTGCTGCAGTGCTGCAACTCCAAATGGTTCTTCAGATTTGACGTAGTGTTTTTGTAGCTAGATAGCACTTTGTCGCCACCAGCACAGAGTGTACAACAAACCTTAATATTGCCGTCTTTAGCTGGCACAAACTCAAAATAGTAACTGTATTTCCAGCTAGAAAACGCGCATCTCTCTCCTCCCTCCATTGTTGTTTACGTTTGTGTCGCTGCGTGGTACACGTGACCTGTCCACATGCTGAAAACGTGACTTGTCGCATACGTGACTTCACTCCCCGAGACGCAAGAAGAAAGCAAAAATATATATTTTTACTAAGGAAAATGACAAATAGTAACGCACAGTGACTTGGATAAGTAACTTTAATCTGATTACTGGTTTGGAAATAGTAACGCGTTACATTACTCGTTACTGAAAAAAGTGGTCGGATTAGAGTAACGCGTTACAAGTAACGCGTTGCATCACTGGTAATAGCTATAAATTATGTGATGCTGTACAATGGAGACTTGGTGCACACATTTTTATGTCTTAGCATCTGCCCCTATTAAAATAAACATGACAAATGTAAAAAAAAATGTAAAAAAAATTTAGAGTCAACTTTAAAACTAATACTGCATATCCTGGTCAGTTTGTGTAGTGGAGCAGCAGAAACGTAATTGTTTTAAATGAAAGCTTTGACGGTCACCTCCAACATGAGTTTATTCAGTTTTGGAGCATTAATAGGGCACCAACACAGCTGCTTTTTGGGAGGATGCTGTGTTGTGACCTACTGTATTTCATGGCACTACATCTTCAGAATTATGGTAAGTAGGCCACAGTGTGTGAGGAAAGATAGTCACACACTCGTAGCCACGATGCAAAAAAAATATTTCATAATTTACCAGCGTTTCGACAATACAGTCTTCTTCAGGGTGGCCACAGTGTGCCAAGACATGGATGAAGAAAAGCTAATTAACAAAATCATAAAATGTCCAGAGGTACCAGACTGTTACCTCCCAGCATAAAGGGCCTGGGCTCAACTCCCAGCCCAGTGGCCCTTTCTGTGTATGTCACTTAAGTTTCCTTTGGATTCTCAGGATTTTTCCCAGGGCATGCTGGGAGAGACTCCAACCTCAAATAACCCTGAAGAGGGATATGAAAATGTCTTGTGATAGCTGTCTGCAATTTACTTAATATTGGTGCTATTGATAGCTAATAGCAATTCAACACTAACCAAACAGTACAGTGCTACACTAGCTTGTCTCTAAAGGTGAATCGACGTGCTGAAGAGGCTATTGACAATACAATATGAGACAGTAACACAACTCACTGTCACTAGGATAAAGTCCTGTGCTGCCAGTTGCAATGCATCATAGTGGATACAAATACATCAGAGGCAGTTATTGACATATCCATACACGCCAATAACTGCATCTGATGCATTTGTATAAGTGGTCACATAAACTTACTTTTCAAAAATTTGAATGCATATTTGGGCTTGATTCTGCAAGGCAAAGTCTATTTTAGAGTTCCTCCGGAAATGTGTTTGCAAGTTTGTGTTTGTTGACTTTAAGTCTTATGGGTAACCATTTGTCTGACATAGAAGAAGCCCTCTTATATTCAGCCCTATGGCATACTGTCAGGTGAACACACCTCAGTATCCATCAATATCATATTTCATTTTGAGACACAAAGCATTTTGTTGTACACTGCCATGCATTGCTTCTGTGGAGCCCTCTTTATAATACATCAACCTTCCCTGGCAGCAGAAACCGAGAGCAAAACCAACAAAATAAATACATTACCTGTTATGTGACAGTATGCAATGAATCACGTTCTCCTATGTGCCCAAAGGATAAGAAGTCAGCAGAGAATTATTAGTGAGTGGCCACAAGGTGGGGGAAGTGGGAGGTCCCTACTGCTGGGTAATGATATTTCTCATCTGGCATTTCAGTCAGTGGCCACATTAGCTTGGGCATTAGCCAAATCTCCAAGCACAACAATTTAGGCTTGACCGGAACATTAACCTCTCTGCGTGTGCAAAACTAATTGCTGGAGATGATAGACCTTTCTCACAGCAGACAATTGCTCAGTTCCATCAAGTGTCCCAGGAATCCATAGTGAGCCAGCATATGTGACACCAAGACCTGATAAGCCCCGCCCATCTTAGATACGGTTGCTAGGCCTGTCAAGCTTTTTGTTCTCCCACAGCACATATGCAGTTTAGAATGCTAACTGGGAGCAGATCTACCACTTGAAATTATTTGTAATTTTTAAACCAATTAGTCCTTAGTGTCAAACAACAGAGTCAGAAAAAAGCAGGCTTCTCATTGCTAACTGGCAACTGTCAATTTTCCCATCTGAAATGTCAGCGGTTGCAAGCTAAATTTTATTAGTATTTAAGGAATAATGTAAGATCAGACTGTAACCCTAATTGGCTGCTTAGCTTACTTAGTTTGTATCACTTTTAACATTACAAGACAGAAAGCTTTCAAGATAAAGACTAAATTAAGCAATGTGTTTGGCGCGCATAACGGTATCTTGAATAACAAATCTGGCAGCCGCAGTTGGTAGAAGGTAGAGTTCCCCCATTGTAAGAGCCGGATAGAGATTCTAATGTTACTCTACACCCAGATAGCATTGGGAACAGTGGGAAAATGCTACGCAGTTAGTTAACAACATGCTCCTTGGCTTTGGAAGTAACACTTGTCTACTACTTCTACTAGGTAGTAAGCTCGTTAACCTAACATGCTAGTGATTGCAGCTCACGGTAGAGCAGCCAGTGTAAATCATTCCTTTTTGTCTTGTATATTCATTTTTTGAAAGGCTAACAACAGAAACCACCATTACAACTCTTTAAATACTGAGAATCACTCACTAAAGCCCAATGCACACTGCTTCATCATGCAGAGAAATGTAAAACTTGACAGACCTGCTGAATTCAGCAGAGGGTTAATTGACTCACCTAAATAGAGTGCAGCTGTTAATAATGTTATTAGTTCCACCTGTGGTTTTCCTGCTATGCAAAAATGTCTGCTGTCAAAAAAAGTCTTAAAGTTGTTACTGAATGACAAATTATCAAGTATGCCTACTGCTAATTTAAACACCCTCATACCTAAACAACAGAATAGGTCAATTTCCAATGACTCCTAAAGCAGCGTGATATGGTGTGTGACTGTAACATGTGACCATGATGGCATTATTTATCAGCTGACAGTTCTATTTAAGGTAACAGTCACACCTTAAAACACATCGTTAACTTTGTGAAAAGGAACTAGTAAAGTAACGACAACAAAAATACATAGTCAAGGTTTTCTGTATTTGGTTGAAATGTGTGACTTTGCAGTATGCTTTTGTATTGGGTTGGGAATTTTATGTTTGCAGCATGTGTTGTCGAATTTGTGAAAATTATTGTGTTATACATGTCTACATGTACTGACATGTCTTTTCTTTAGTTGCAGTGCAGTCACAATTTAAATCAAATGTTAAATCAAAAATTGATCAAAATGAGCTTTGACTATCGACAGTGTTGGGGAGTAACGGAATACATGTACCGGCGTTACGTATTCAGAATACAAATTATGAGTAACTGTATTGCGTTACAGTTACAATAGTTGGTATTTAGAATACAGTTAAATTGTTGAAATCAATGGATTACATGACGATACTTCTCTATTTCACGAGTTTATTCACTCTCAAAATAAATTAAGGCAACTCCATGCCATTTCCCAGAAGCCCCAATATGAAAAAGAAAAAATTAGCTATTTGCCTGATCAGTCACAATGGAGTCGGAAGAGGAGCAGCAGGAGCTAGAGGTAGAGATGGAGCCGGAACCGGCACAACAGAGCCAGGGCAGGAATGCGATTCTATCTTGGAAATTCAAACAGCATTTCACATTAAAGAAAGAGAAGGGAGAACAAAATATAACTGTGCAGTGCAACCTCTGCTTGCCACCAACCAACCTCCATTCAGCATCCAAAGACTCCACCTCCAATCTGAAGAAGCATCTTAAAGTAAGTATATATTTTTTTTATTAGCCAGGGGTAGTCGTCTGCTGTAGTTTTACTGGCCACCTTGCTATTTTACAGTTGTATTTATGCAACCTGCTTAGTTGACATTCTCCTATGTGCTGATTTATTAGCCCCAGAGTCGTTAAAAGATTGAATAGCCCTGTTTGACATGCTAGCTAACGTTAGCTAAAATTAGCTCTTGGTAGCTTAGACTGCGGTTAGATTTTTGTGGTATGCAGTTTGGGACTACAAATACAAAAATCTATCTGCTTGTTCAGGTACTTGTTAGTAACGCTACTGTGGAAGCTTTTATATGTTTAAATGCTTCCACGTGGTTTTAGTTGCATGTATGCATGCTCCTGTTGTTATAGCATACTCATACCACTTTTCTAGCCGCGTTCCTACACTTATAAAATGCAATTCACTGTGGAAGTAATCCAAGTATATATTCAGAATACGTGGAATACGTTACAATTTAAATTTTTTCCCAACACTGACTATCAATATCAAAAGCAGGATCGCGGTGATTCCTCCAGTATCTCTACTTGCACACATCCAAAGGAAAAAAAACAGACACGGTGTAGCTTACCAGCTGGTAGCATGCAGCTAAAGACACAGGTTAATGTTAGCTTACCTATAGACTGCAGCTGCTCTTTTCCAGACACCATGGCCACTTCCGGAGTCAGAGGTAACGGAGAAACAACAGAACTGGAAAATCCTTCTGCTTCCCTGAAGTCACCGGTGTGGCAACATGTGTGAGTTATGTAAACAAACAACGAAGGTAAGTAAGCTCTGACCATAGACTCCGACTGAACTTCATGGTGCATCTATGTGTGTCTGGTAATCAAATGGTGCTTTCAACTGCACCTCGGTAATTTTGAAAAACTGCTGTTGTAAAGTACCCTTCTGATAGTGGCTCTTTTTGCTGTTACTGCTGAAAAGAAAATGTTTAAATCATATCCAATCGTGACCTTAAAATCAAAAGTCAAATCGTATCATGGATTTGGAGAATCCAGAGCTATAAAGGGCACCATATTTTGTGGCCTTTCATCTTGTTCAATCCCTATGTGGAATGTGCAACCGTTTGCACATTTGTCATCCTTATTAGGACATGGATATTCAGAGACCTCCTGTAAGTCCGAGCAAAACTCTGCCAAATTTGAACCTGGACAGAATAACTAAAAACATCTGTGTAGGTGTCTAAGGCCTTTGATCTCAAATCTGTTTAAAGCAGCATGACTAATGTACTGGATCTGATACTAATACCAGTGGTGGAAGAAGTATTCAGATCCTTTAAAAGTACTAATACCACACTGTAAAGATATTCTGTTACAAGCATAAGTCCTGCATTGAAAATGTTACGTGTGTAAAACTATGTAAGTTTCATCAGGAAAATGTACTTAAAAAATAGAATTAATTAAATTAAAGAATTAAAAGTAACAGTACTCAACGCAGAAAAATCCTCACATTTTAGAACCTGGAAACGATCAAAACTGTTCTGTCAATCAAGTAAGTGATTAATAAGCTAATCATTTCAGCTGGACTTGTAGGCCTGTATATTGTTGTGTAGTTTCAACAGTTTAATTTATAATAAAACATAGTATTTTTCGCCATACAACTGACCAATCAGCGTTGGTTTTGAGGCGGGTTGGAAGCGACTGTTAGTCTAAACAACATAGCGGCTTCCACGGATTAGATGAGCGTAGCTATCGCGCAAGTTTTATCCGAATTAGAATATATTCCTTCATTGAAAGAAGAGCAAAAAACGGCCCTGCAGGCTTTTCTCGGAGGAAAAGATGTTTTTGCTCTTCTCCCGATTGGTTTCGGCAAGAGTTTGATCTGATTGGTTGATTTGGCACGTCTATCACCAACATAGGTGGTGATAGACAGATGGTTTATCCAATCAGCTAACAAGTATTTTCGCCCCTTCCCAAAAGTTCTCCAACGGAAAGTTCCCAGATGGATATGCCGAGCAAATGCGAAGCAATCCATCTGGCGGAGTCAGGTTAGTATTTATATAGGGTATGAGCACTGTAATTTCCATTTTTATGGATAAAATAAACTTGACTTTGACAGTGCATGCATTGTCTTAGTCCGGCAGCGCTGCCGATAGCTTAGTTTAGCGTAGTGAATGTAATCCTATGTTGCCGGTTAGCATGTCGTGAGTAAAAGTGACCCAACAACAACAAAAACAAAACCTAATTACTTCTTGTGGCCATGCAGATTAAGACTAGACGATTTCCTAGGCAGATATTGACTTGAGACTATACTGGGTGGAGGTACAGTCGAAGCACTGCTACTGAAAACCCCCAACTTTCGTTAACATACCGGCGTGAATATTAGCTGGCTATTTTTACAGTAGACAGTGAATGGATTTTGTGACAGACAAAGAGGATGACTTCTCAGACAGTCAAGATCCAGAAGCATACCTCTACGAACCAGAGTTTTCAGAAGAGGAGCTGCGTGCTTTGGAAATAGAACGCAGGAAGGAGGAGGTTGCGATCGCTCAACAGCCCGAGGACGTGAGGATAAGAGCCAACACAATCTGGTGGTGTGATTGTGGGGAAATATGCCAACATATGGCGACTGAACTGAGCGTGCCTGCAGTTGTGTCACAGCTACCGAGGATTTCTCGGCATTGCTCCATCCTGCAGTTCTCGACTTTTTTTTGGTGCAATAAAGTCAACGCCGAATGGACCCAATAAACAGCTGTCCACAGAGTAAGTGATTATTGTAAACATGACGCATGGTTATTTTACGGGGTAGATCGACCCTTATTAGACCTATATGTACTCACACAGAGTTGCTGCGTGATATCTCTGCGCCCGAGTAGCAGTGCTTCGGCTGTAGCCTACTTCCACCCAATATAGTCCCAAATCATCTAGTCTTAATCTGCATTGCTATTTGTACTCATTACATTACATGTCATTTAGCTGACGCTTTTATCCAAAGCGAATTACAATTGTTACATATCAGAGGTCACACACCTCTGGAGCAACTAGGGGTTAAGTGTCTTGCTCAGGGACACATTGGTCGATGTATCGCAGTGGGAATCGAACCCAAGGCAAGTGACATATCCACTGCGACATCACCACCCGTTGTGAATACGCAGGCCACAATAAGTATTTAGGTTTTGTTTTTGTTGTTGTTGGGTCACTTTTACTCAACAACATATTCAATCGTATGTTGCTAACCGGCAACATACAATTCCATTCACTACGCTAAGCTAAGCTAGCGTTGGCGCTGCTGGACTAAGACAATGCAGCACCTGCAGAAGTTAAAAGAGGAGGCCATGCACTGCAACCAATACAGTATCCTTTCACGGACTGAGAACTACACTGTTTTTCTTCTTCCTATTTTAGCAATTTTTCCATATCACAGTGGAACTAGACAGGATTATTGTTCAGTGGTTCCAGGGACATGGCATGCGCTCCAGCCAACTGAGCCACAAGGACACCTCAACACCTGCCTATTTACATGCAGCTGAAAAGTATACATGATAATCAGAGGCTCCAGCATGCACCTGATGCCTGTTATCTAATACAATGTCTAGCTATCAAAGTTGTTGCCTCGTGGAGTTGTGCTTTCAAAGCCCTCCCAGTAGTTCCTTTATTTTTCTGTGACTTGCCTGTACAGTCAGGAGCGCAGTCACAGTAATGCTGTACCTCAGCTCAAACAAAAACCCTGGACCGTCACACTTCAACAGCATGCACTGAGACAAAAATGTGTTTGCCCACCTATATAAATATAGAGGAGACGGTGAATAACCCTATTTCAAAAAACGGTGGCGTATTCCTTTAATGCAGTGGGAATTTTCAGTCTGGAACAAATTTTTCCATTTTTCATTATTCTGACACAACATCAGTGCAGCACAATCTATCTTGTTAAGTTAACAAAAGTGAAAAGTAATTTGTATATCTGTCCCCGTGATTCAGATACGCTCCAAAGTGTTATGAGAAATGGAAATCGGGCCAGTAGTTTCTCTATAATCCTGCTGACAGACAAAGAAACGGACAAACCAAACCAAAAACCTTTAAGGGTCATTTAAGGGCTTTCACATATTGGCCAGAGGCATTGCATTTTAGTCTTATTCTTGTCTTTAAATTGTAAATCTCTTGTTTCTTCTTCTGTTTTTTATATATCACAATCTCCAGTTGTGAGTGTGTCTTTAATTGCAACATATCTGCTATCCGTGTGTATGTCTACGATTTATTGACAATGAGGACATACATCATGGTAGCTTGCTGTCACGTGACGATCCGCCCACCATTTTGGGATCCTACGCTATCGGTTGCCAGGGGCAACAGTGTAAGAGTGACACAGAGACAGAGCAGGAAAGACAGATCAAGGAATTAGCATCACGGCGAACGGGTTGGGTTTAGGAAAACAATAACGGGGTTGGGTTTAGGAAAAGAAGAAAGCGACGGTTGACTTTAGGAAACGTGACACGCGGGACACAAAGGAAACGTGGCACGTGGGACCCGATCCCCAGTCTCCTGGGTGAAAGTCC
The DNA here is from genome assembly GCF_004354835.1 of Perca flavescens. Lineage (NCBI taxonomy): Eukaryota > Metazoa > Chordata > Actinopteri > Perciformes > Percidae > Perca > Perca flavescens. The sequence continues at coordinate 36,490,140 of NC_041334.1, forward strand.
TGTGTTTTACCCATCCACCACCCCGACCAACTTCTGTATTTCTTTATTCCCTTTAACTTAATTACAGTTGTAGAACTGCTATAAATCATCCTATGCTTTGTGTGTGGGCTTAATTGAATCACGAGAGGCTAAGCTTTCAATTGTTGTCTCGCATGACCATATATTTTCATACTACTCGCAACGGCGTAAATTCACACGCAATCGCAAGGTAATGTATGACGATGGAGGCCAAACGGCGTTGATAAACACACTAAAAAGCGAGTATGTGTCTTGATGACACACCAATAATGGCATACGAAATGGCGTGTCATACATACACCACTTCATGAGATGTCTGTTAATTGAGGTGAAATCTGTGTGCTAATCTGTGTGTTGTGATGACCTGCTGCTTATGTTCACATCGTATCCTGTATCAAGCTGTCATTGAGTCTAAATTCAGTCTTGAAACACAGGTGCTGTTCCACATGACTACAAAGCACACAAACCTGCATGGCATTAGAATAACTAGCTACTACCATGCTCAGAGTATTTGCTTTTGATTAATCATCCAGAATCAGTGTAAAAGCACAGGAAACATTACCTGTAAAAGTGATTTGTATCTGTAATCTTCACACATGTATCAATACATTTGAGGCCACAGAGAACATTGCTTGAGGAGCTGAAAGCATGCAGATTTTCTCACACAAAAACTCAACCATCACACCTTCTCAAATCTCACTGCAGCTTCTCAAATCTTCTCAAACTTGTGAAGTTCGCACGTTTTTCCGCAAGCGCCGCAGTGGATGTGGAACAAAACATATTCACACCCAGATGCCCAGGTTCTTCGCTGGATATTCATATTCCATTGTGGTCAGGGTTGGTTTGTCACAAAAACACCTTTAATCATGTTTTAATGGTGTTTGTAGATCAATAATGTAATGAATGCGGCATGTTGAAAATATTGCACTTTAATTCCTGCTAAGACATTTTAATAATACAACCTTCATTGTGTAGCTGTCAGCTCAAGTTTATAAAAAAGTCCCTTTCTCAGTGATCAAGGACAGACTCAATTCAGGTGCTATTCAGTTCAGTAGGTTGATATAATTATTGCTTGCTGTTATGGAAGCACTCAAAGGAAAGATGAAAAGCTTTTGATTATGTCACAATGATCATGTGTCTGTTTGTGGCATTGATGTACAAACATAAGTCCACAGTGTTATGTCCTGTAAGCATGGAACAGACAAAAGCCTTGAAAGCAATTCAAATTCAAAGTTTTACCCACATTAGCGGATAAGATTAAACACAAAACTTGGCTGAACACCTACTTATCCAATGATTTGAGTAACTAAATGTAAGTTGAAAATACATGTAAAAGAGCTGCAGTTACTGTATTAATACAGCATTTTCTATTTGCCCACTTTTTGCCCCAAAATGCACAGATAAATATATCTGCAGGTAGTAATATTAGTTTAAGAATAAGGCTGGTATTATTTCGTTTTGATATTGTCCCTGAGCAAGACCCTTAAGCCCTAGTTGCTCCAGAGGTGTGCAACCTCTGATATATATAGCAATTGTAAGTCGCTTTAGATAAAAGCGTCAGCTAAATGACATGTAATGTGATGTAAAACGAAATAAAAATAAAAACTAATGCAAAACTATAATACACCTTGATTCTTACCCGTCCTATATATGTATAGTGTCAATAAAATATACATAATCAAATAGTATATTGTGATTTGTATTTGAAACCCACTTTAAGAAAACAGATACTACCAGTCGCTTGACTTAGGTTATCTAGCACGAAGAATGGAAACAAGTGGAAAGACTGGCTTTGTTCAAAGGTAAGACAATCTGCCCACAGCACCTCTAATGTTCACTAATTTACACGTTATACCTTGTGTTTAATCCGTACAACAACCAAAGTGTGAAAATGTGAAGTTGTTGTTTCACTAAGAGCTATGTGCCATTTCTTGGCCGGGAGCAGTAACTTCCTGCACCGAGTAACAAACATGGACACACAAGGGACACACAATACCTGCAGTCTGCACTCACACCTACACTGACACTCACCCACCACATGCTTCAGTGGGAGAAAAAAAATACTTTGCAAGAACTTGGAGGTTTTTAAAGACATTTCCTTTCAGGTTCTGATTCTTTTATTTATTTATTTATTCTATTTACGTTTTTTTTTTGTTTCATTCATTAAGACTTCAATTCTGCATTAGTGAATCAGTTGCCTTTTTTTGTTAACTGCTTAAATCTTCAAAATATATGGTCATGCGAGACAACAATTGAAAGCTTAGCCTCTCGTGATTCAATTAAGCCCACACACAAAGCATAGGATGATTTATAGCAGTTCTACAACTGTAATTAAGTTAAAGGGAATAAAGAAATACAGAAGTAGACTGCGCAGCTAGTGTCGAGAGTCGAGTGTGTATTCATACCTTTTTCAACGGTGATATTGTCCCAAAAACCTTTTTTTTTTAATACCTCGCCAAGACTCCAAGGAAATGGAATTATTATTATGGCTTATCCAAAACTAGTGGTTTGCCTCACAATCTTGAAATTACGAGACCCAAATTACCAAAAAATACAAACGCTATTCCACTTCAAACACGTCTCTCTTCTCATGCTGGACTTCTAACGGCCTTCTGTTGTCCTCGGGTCAAATTTGACCCATTTTCAAAAAGTTTCTATATCAGAAATATGGGTTTTTTCAACCAAATTGTCAAAGAAAATAACATGGATGGTTCCATACAACTATCACTCTTTACAAGTGAAATAAATGATCGGTTCACTACTTTCATTGAATTTGGGTGTTTTATTCAATTCTATAGCATTTAAAAAATAAATAAAATAAGAGCGTTGAAAAAAAGTGAAAAAAATGTGGGGAAAAGCTTCAAAAATGCAGGAAAGAAAATTGACAAAAACATCGGAAAAAGTGACCAAAAACGTCGGGAAAAGTGAGAGTTTGTCGAAAAGAGAACAACAAAATGTTGAAAAAAAAACAAAAAAGAGTTGCATGGGTGACGGGAAGACAACACAAGGGTTAAACAATGAAGACTTCACTGCCTTGGTTTTGAATAAATGTGAGATATCATAAATTATGCAGCATTAACTGGATCTCTACAGCTCTTCGACATCACCCCCTGACACTGAGACAGCCACCTAATTAATATGAAATCTGCCTTCCATTATGAATGAGGGCCAGGTGTGCTTCATTAAATCTGGGCCCTCTATCGCCAAAACACACACACAGATACACAGCATGTCAGGTATGGTGTGAAGTGCGTGATGCCCTTGACTAGCCGGGGAAAGGTACTGAGAGAGGACTCAGTGGAATTCATAAAATCAGGGCTGTCACTGCACTCACTATTAAAATGTGAAGCGGAGGATTCATTTATGGACATTAATTATTGCTGTTCGCTAACTGCACACTTTAAGAGGCCAATTTGATCCTGGTGTGTCCGGAGTGAGGTATTTGAGGAAACACTGTCAAATAAATCATGCTGTATCCACTGACACGTTACACTAAAGTAATTGCAGTGCATTAGATGCCAAGAAAGTAAAAGGACTACCACGCTCACTGGCGTTATGTATCTGCAGTCCACTCCTTCGCCGCTTCATTTTCGTGGCAGGTAAATGTCTGTCACACGGACCGCACCAGGACATATTGTGCATTGTTTGTCTTTCCATCTGGAAGCGCACGTTTGGATTTCACTGGTGGGACCTGCAGCGACAGAAGCCAGATGATTCGTGGATGATTCAAAGCCCAGCTGGTTGATTCCTGCGGAGCTGAAATGTGGGAACGCAGCTCCAGCTCACATAGTCCTCTCCATCTGCCGTCCTGGAGGAACCACTTCAGAGAGCTGGCTGAGGCCCAGTGCAAGCCCAGCGCCCCTGCCCGACCCGTCCCTCCCGCCCCGGGGCCTCATCTGAAGATGTCAGGCTGACCCCTCCGTGGCACGGCGCCAGCTGCGCTGCTGGGATCGCAGCTGAAAATAGCCCACCAATTCATCAGGGTATCTTGCCAGCAGCGTTTGTGCTGCATAGGCACTTCTCTTAATTTTGGGATCTGTTTCAGAGTGACCCAGAGAGACCGCTGACAACTTCAGTAATACCATTATTTGACGGCATAGCTGTAGACCTCCATTAGGACACTTAAAATCCCCCGCATCGGTAGATACTGGTGGTTTTAACCAACAGATATATCACTATAGAGCCATTAGCATCCAAGGCCTGGGTGATGTGTGACGCCTGAATGGTCAAAACCAGGACCTCAGGAATGCGCGTCCAGAACCGAAACAGCCAGACTTTTCAGACATCTCAGTCTTTATCAGCTTGACCCCAGTCTGTGGGCTGCAGCTATTGCTCCTCCTGCTCCACTTAGCCAGAGAGGCAGACTGCCAGGCCTCTACTGCATCATCAGGAACTCATCAGGATTTTTCGGTACCCTGATTAAAGCCCTGCCCAGGCTTCACATTCCCCCTCACTTTCAGAGCGAAAGGTAATCAAGCCGCTCACGTGAAAACTACCAGACAGAAAACACAGGAAGTATCAAAGAAAAAGCATCAGTTTTAAAAAGCAGTGCTGTTTCCTGATGGTGCAGCTGACTATAGCACAAACTGTGTAACTGTCATTATTACATCTCATTATTATGTTTTTATCTTTGCATCCTTGGCGGCTGTATTCAAAAACCTGTTACTATTAAATACTTAAACCTGCACAAAAGGCCACAAAACCTAATTTATTCAATGTTAGAACATTTTAAGACACAGTTCAAACGCTGACACAATAAAAGTACCTAACTCGGGCAGGGCCATATAACAACAGCAATAAAAGCACTGTAAGTCTGTACATGATCTGTATACATTACATCGTCTGATTCCAGACCATTTTTATGGTATACTGTTAGGCCCCCCCCCTCTGCCCATGAGCAGACAGGTTCCTGCCCCAACAGTTCTTTCATATTGATGAGCTGTCTGCCTTGAAACAGCAGCCATCCTACTGAGGTAACCTGCGTTACCTCAGTAGATATCGAACAGCTCTTCTGTTTTTTGCTGTTTTCTGTCTCATTGGTGTTGTGTTGTTGCCCCTCTCAGTGTTTTACTACAGCCACAGCAGATGACACAGAGAAATGTCCCCAACATCACTGAAAAGATTGTCTCATCCTTATTGCCTTTATTGTACTTTAACATTAAAGAAAATTATCTTTATGTCATACTTTTGAAATGGTTTCTTAAATTAGATACGAAGAAGACTGAAGCACTGATTGAAGACCAAAGGTTTATTCTTACTTTAACTTTTGGGTGTGAAGAGATTGCATTAGATTAATCATTTATGACAAAAACAAAGTGTCTGGCTTCACTGGCTCCCTTCTTTGCATACAAATAATGACATAGGTTTATTAACAAGCAGTTGTTAAATCTTTCTCTCAAAGATTTAGTTACTGTCTGTATTTTATATTTTAAAAACAAAGTTACAGAGTTATTGCATCTTGGTACATGGTTGAACCATGACAGAGGCTCCTTGCAAACACAAATGCAACTCCAGCCTGGTGCGTCTGTTTGTAAAATACACCACATATGTCTGAAGAGAACGCATCAGATCCAGAGCTAGGGCACAAAAGCCTTACTTAACCTGACACTGAGTGCGTTAATGATGCATGGATTGTGTGAAGGGGCCTACAGTTATCGTATCTGAGCAGATTTGTAAGCAATAGGACAGATTTTCAGCACTGAAAGGCGGGATTTTGCTGAGCCCTGATGACCCGATAAAGGTCAGACGGACCTGAAACGTTGTAATCAAATAAATATTTCAGAAGTAAACGAGACAGTGTACAAGAGTTTTCAACATTTTTTTTTTTTTTTTTTATTTTGAAGGGAAATATTTAAAAGCGAAAAACAAACATTTAAACTACATCTATTGTAAGTAATTTGTTTGTTGTTGTTCAGGTAACAAAGTGGATCGATAATGGAAGATTATTATTATTCTGTTTTGGTACTGGCAGACAAAGAGAAAAAATTGATCAAATACAAGAAACTTGGAAAGCAGCAACAATACAATCAAAACAATAGTGGGAAAGTTTGAAAGACATCAGTAATCAGCCCAGTCTCTCCGGTACATATTCATGCATTTCTGAAGGATACAATGTACGGTATGTAATGCCAATAATCAGTGCTAAGGAAGCAATGTGCCATTTATGTAGCATGGTGAAAATAAAGGATGTGGATGTCACATTGTGAATATGTTACCTAAATGCAAAAGTAACAACGTTTTTAAATGGTATGTGGGTGACAGGTGTAATTTTAAACCCTGGATATAAAAATCTCTACGGCCGAAATTGTTTATAATAATTTATTTAAATGTATTACATCTAGAACAACACAACATTGTTTTTGAAACAGGCCAATGCATTTGCATGGATCCTTTGTTTCCCTACCCAATCAGTGGCAAATGAAGCATCCACACAATAACGCAGACCAGAGCATTGAATGGTCGTCCACCAGACGCTCAGGTGTGTAGATGATACATTCCAGGCTGTGGCAGAAAGGTCACCTAGCCTTTATTAAGATGTCATCTAGACTTTATCAGGATGGAGAGCACCAAAGGCAGGCACACTGAAAAGATTGAGTTGGATGGTGGAAGGGGCCATCAGTAGACCAGCTGGGTGAAAGATTGCACAATGGAACGCATCCTGTGAAAAGGATGGTAATGATCATGGCTGCAGAAAGGACACCTTCCATTAGGTGTTTGTAATAAAAATGATACCGTAATGATGCGATAATGAAAGCTTGATTATATCCACTATGTAATACAAAAGACGCCTGGAGTTACTGAACAATTGCATCACTGCATCTCTCTAGTCTCACTCAATCAAGGACCTGAACTGTCTCGAGATGTGAAGTCGCTCTGCTGAAAAGAATAACAGCTGTCATTACTCTCTGTAAACCTAAGATAGTTCAAAAAGAAACAGGTGCCAGATAATTTGTCATCTGTAACATTAAGCCAAGACACAAAAAAAGGAGATCTTTAGTCTGCTCTAAAACTCCAAAACCCAAAAAAATACCATATTACTATCATAACCTAACATGTGTTCCATATAAAATGTACACACTTCAATACCCTAAGTCTCCATGAAAGCTGAACTATATTGTAGAGCTGAAAGAATTAAAGCTTCAAGCCTATCGCTTGGCTATCGTTTCCTTGTTAGCGAGGAATGACTCAATCCCTTGAGGTGACCACAAATCTGCCAAAAAAGACACACTGTAATGAAAAGTTAAAAACCAAGCATACACAGAATTTGCCTTTTTTTATTAACTTGGGGTGTTTGTTGTTCACATGGGTAGTTTAAGGAAGGAAAAAGCACAGCGATCACACTCCTTTTTAATCCTTGACTAATTCAGCCTAATTTATTGTATACTTTACATTAAATACACAAGTGATTACTCCAAATCATTAACTAAAAGTTGCTAGAACAGTGAGGATGCATGATAGATAAATACTGTTTGTTGTAACTTTTATTACAGTTACCCATTAGAGCCTGTGTTAACCGTCATAAACCACATTTGTCTGCAAATGCAAAAGTGCAAAATTTTATGAATGCATTTAGTGATGGTGTGTACGCTGTGCATTGTGCAAACTATAAATGGAAATACTGTATGAGGTAGTATTAAAGCTCAGTTAGGGAAGCACTCAGCCTCCGTGAGGTTTGTGTTCAGCTCTTAAAGAGATGTGATCTGACCTTTTGGCTCAGGATTGATCTGCGGTAAAAGGATTTTTATAGTGATCTCAAATTTGACTGAGTCAGGCCTCAGTCTGTATGATATTTCCAAATGACATTGCTGTACTTCTCCACGTTAATACATATTCCGTTGCCGTTTTATTTCATTATTTCGACAACGTATTGATTGACTGGCTGATATTTAAAACTTGTGAGTGGCTTGGCACATGCCACGAAGGGACTAAATCACAGAATTCAGAGGGAGATCAGGTTTGTCTTCAATCGTTTTCCATCTCCATGCACCAATAATGTCGTCGATCTGTCTGTCTCAAGATGACCCCCTTGTCTTTTTGTTCATTCTTCCGACCTATAAAACTTAGATCAAATACTCATGTTGTAATATAAATCCAGAAATACTATGTACCACCTTGGTATGCATGTGGAATGCTTCTTTGTATTACACTCAAGCCGATCTTGGGAGTACTTTATAACCATGCCAGGGGAATCCAGCGCTACAATAACTCAAATGTGTTGGCCAGTAATTATTGCCTCTGCTTTCTCTCAGGGATGGAGGGATTTCACTCGTGAGCTTCCTCTCATTGGGCTTTAGAGTACCAACCCTTGTGTGTCTTGAAAGACAAGTGAGCAGAGAGCTGAATGCCAGTTTAATTGGCATGTTTGCGGCTCCCGGTGCACACTCCACACCAGCTGCAAATTAGTTCCAGGGTGCAACTCAAGGACAAAGGGCTTGACACATTGATACAGTATGTGCACACAACCATGATCAGTTACTGTGTGATGTGAGAGACAACGGCTGTCTACTGATACTTCTAATGATCCTGAGGTGCATGTTTTTGTTTTTCAATGTGGCCTCTGCTGTACAGTACGAGCACTCGATAGTAATCATGGTAATAATGTTTGCATCTATAGTAAATCATGAGACCTAGGCTAAGGGCATCAGGCTGACATTGTCAGTGTAGAACGTGCAGTCCAGTCTCATACCTCAGTCTCTTTGTTCACTGCAGCGCAGGGCGATGATGTAGGTGCACTTTCACACTCCAGACGTTTGACAGCCATAGCTGGAAAACCTTGTTCAAACATCGATGGGCAGCAACAAGTCTCCAGGAGCCTCCCATCTTTGTATATTCTCTTTGTGTTATCTCGACCGGCGAAGCACAGCAGGAAAAGGAGAGACTTGAAACCAAAACATTCGCTGGAAAAATCCTGATGAATGATATCAGCCATCAGAATTGTCAGCACAGACAGACGTACACTAACAGTCAAGTTGGACTTTCCACGTTCATTTTTTTTAGGTGATTCAAAATCCACTAATCTGTGATTATATGATCATCAGCTTCACAACATGTCCTTTCACTGTCACCATGAAGAGGAAGTACAGCAGGAGTTTGAGTGTTGATTGCTTTCAAGAAAATGTGACGTGTGTGTGAGAACAGAATATGTGGCTAACATGGTGATGGTAAGGGTGTTACAGCTTGTGGGGCAAAATTCACACTTAGGGTCAGTTTGCCAATATATTGAGCCAGTATTGTCCTTTTATTAAGCGCAGGATGGAATCTTATTACTCTGATGCAGTGGAAGGTCCTTTACTGACTACACTTGGTAAAACCTGCTGCTTATTATTGGCCCCATATTAATCCCTCCCACGCAGTTTTATTATGTTGGATAAAGCAGGACCTGTGTCGCTCTTATCATGTGCATATTAGCGGAGCATATTCTCAACGTTTCCTATTAAACTAGAACACAGGAGGGGTGTGACATTTTAATATACCCGTAATACACATCATTAATATAGCCTAGATGTAGCCTTTACTAGTTTCCTCTACCATAAAAATGTAGACTGTAGCTTACACTATAATGGATAATCCACTAAATTAAGTGTTTCACAGGTAGCTCACTGGTTGCCTTTGGAACTGTTGCATCATAGGGCCTTTTTGGCAATGGAACTAGCTACGAACACAAGATGTGACATATAATAACTACATGTTGCCATATATACAACGTATGATCGATATAACAGTTGCCTATTTACACATCCTGTAGACTAGCGTTGGGTAACGAAACCCGGTTCCGCTATGGAACCGGGTTTCGTTACCCTACTCAACTGGTAGGAATTGGACCGGATTAGAATGCAAATTTTGGTTCCTCATTTCGGTTCCACTTAATGTGTCGCTCGGAAACAGACGTAAAAATATCACCCTTTCTCTGTAGTCTACCGTTAGCTAGCTACCGTAATTGTAGGCTACTTTTAAAATGCCATATTTTCCCTCTGGGCTCACCAAAAGGGATAAATACTATACTTATTATATATTTAAGTACTTTAAAACATTCATTTATTGTTAAATAAAAAAAAAAAATCCATTTTAAAAAAACTCTATAAAAGAGCCTTTCTTTGTTGTCATTTTTCAGTTTTTCAAGAATCGGTTTAGGAATCGGAATCATTTTAAAAGTACCGGTTCGGCATCGGAAATCGGAAAAATCCAAACGATACCCTACTGAGCAACATTCATTCGGCGTCGTGTTTCTGGCCTCCTGACAAATATAAGTTTAATATTCACTCTGCTTTTTGCTCTGTTTTGGTCTTCAATGACTTGAGTGAAAATAAGAACAAGCCCTTTAGCTGCTAAAGGCTCAACTATGTCCACCAGCTAGTGTACAGATTACCGGAGCTTTTTTTTTAGCTGAAAAGAGGTTCCTGCTTCAAATGGAAATGAGGTTGATGAGAGCAGTGTTTGTGGGCCAGAACTCAAACAATGAAATACAAAAGTCTCCGATACTGAGCTGAAGGGGACTGCAAAGTTCTCTGTTGGCTTGTTACTAACAGTGTCAGTTCATATTTCAGTCATTTCATCCATTGTTAAAATAAAAAAAGCTTATCATTATGATTAATATTTGTTGTATTTTTGAATATTAAATACTTGTTCATATTACATACTTGTTCATACTATGATTAGGGTTGGGTATTGTTTGGATTTTTATGATTACGATGCCGAACTGGTACTTTTAAAATGATTCCGATTCCTAAACCGATTCTTGAAAAACTGAAAAATACATCAAAGAAAGGCTCTTTTATAGATATTTTTTTAAATGGATTTTTTAATTTTTTATTTAACAATACGTTAATGTTTAAAAGTACTTAAATATATAAATATAGTATTTTACATCTGTTTTGGTGAGCCCTGAGGGAAAATATGGCATTTTAAAAGTAGCCTACATTTACGTTAGCTAGCTAACGGTAGACTACAGAGAAAGGGTGATATTTTTACGTCTGTTTCGGAGCGACAGAGGGAAAATATTTCAGTCGACACATTAAGTAGAACCAAAATGAGGTACCGAAATTTGCGTTCTAATCCGGTTCCATAGCGGAACCCGAAGCGGTTTCGGTACCCAACCCTAATTATGATAGCAATAGGAGTTCTTTGCTTTCATACACTTTTCCATCACTGGCATGATGCATGATGTAGAGAGCAGTAGGCTGTAACTGCAACGCTGCCTCTGCACGTCGCCCTGCTCTGATAATTGCGCCTTGCATTGCAATCACTTTGGCCCAAGATCCCATCGGCGAGTGACACAGGTTGTTTTTCAAGCTGCTTCTTGGGACACAGCAGGGCTGTAAATAGTGTAATGTTTCTCTCTTCAGGGAGCGATGAAGCATTGTTGTATTCACTCTTGCAATCTGGAAGCATCACAACACTATTTTTCACTTAAAAAAAAAAAAGAGTTCACGCCTTGCTCTCTTCGTTTACAGTCCTTTCGTCCTGCAACAGGTTTTTCACTGGCGATGCGTCTTCTCTCAGGTGAAGCCGCATTAATTTGTTTTGCTGCAGTTAAACCGACAATATGAGGTAGGCACGGCTGATTCCAACCCATTTATTCGAAATCTGCGATAAATAAGTACCCAAGTGCCGCTTTTACCACCCCGTCTGCTCCTCTGGATATACCTCACTCCCATCGCAGCCGTTTAGGGAGGGTAGAAATGTTATTGCTCTGTCAGTTTCATCTCGCATTACCTGAGCTGCAGGATGTCCAGCAGAGTCTCAACCCAGTTATGGGACACTGGAGCCAGGCCAGTGTTCTACAGTACAGCTGCTAACGTCTGCTTTGTTAAGACACAACGCTGCATGAACACCAGCAGGATCTGCACTTGGCTAGAAGATACTGTTACGTTACATACTGTAGACACATTTTGACATATATTAAATACAATTCTGCAACCCTTAGTGGAAATAGGAAAACTAAAATTCCCCGAGACGGACAAAATTGCTAACGTAGCTCCTTTGCAAAAGTAGTTCCAAGGAACATTTTAAAAACTAACAGCAGAAATTTAAGACACCACTATAGAGCAAGTTCTCAGTAGCTGGCTTGGCTCCTGCCTGCAGGCTGTGGAGTATAATTAATGTCAAAACAGTGTAGTGGTATAAACAGATTTTGGCTCTGCTCTCGGCCTGACATGGCTACAACGCACCAGCAGGCTTCACAGCCCTTCCGGTGTTTCGGTGGAGACACATTCCGGCAGATTGCACTGCAACAAGCCACCTCTGACTAGCCCTCTAATGAGGTTGGGGACCGTCAACAGCCTTCCCCGGTGCTTCTCCAGCCAGCTGGGGTGCTTGCTCCCTACCCACTGCCCTGCTCCCTCTGGGCCTGCCATACACTTTACACTGGCTGCACAGATTTTTTTTTTTTTTTTCAAAGATTGCAGCCCTTAAGAAGTGGTCTTGACGGTTGCAATGCTTGGGAACTCTGCTGGCCTTGTTAGCAAGGCTAAAGTGGTGGTGAATGTGCTCCAATGCTTTAATTGAAATGCAGCAGCAGCAGTGTCTGTGCATGTGCAGATTATGTACACAAGGCAACTGAGCCATCTTTTATTACAGACCACATCACGCAGCCTCCTAGTTGTATGTATGTTTAACCCTCAGAGCCTGACTACTGTATGTGCACTTTAAATTAATTCTAATACATTTGTTTCAGGATGAAGATAGGGCCAAAGCGTTCTGACTGCATGCCAAATGTATGGATTTGAATTAAAAACATATCTTTTTTAATAAGTTCTGTTGAATGATCCTTTGAGACTAATAAAAAGGTTTCATTACTCACATTCCGTCCTTTCTTTGTAAGGATATCCACCGTGTAAAAGCACAACGTCTTGTGTCTCAGCCCTATAGTGAAGTATAAGGTTACGGCACAACTACTATTTTAGCTGCCAGTCACTACTGACTATACACATTTTTACAAATAGTCTTCCAATCCTAACAAGTTGTTTTCAATTAGTCCAAATGAACATATGTTGGCAAGTTAAGTCAATCTCATTAAGCCAGAATACAGTACATGTCTAGTTTTCCGTTCACAATTATAAACAGATTTTCTGCACCTGGGATTCACCCCAGTTCATGAAAAGTTTTATATTTGCTTTTTTTTTTTTTACACCTGGTGTCTTTCCAGGGAAGAGTCCACTGGGACCACAATATAATACATTTTATGTTTCCTGCTGCAGGAACAGTGGTTTATTTGTCATAAGCACCATCTAAAACTGCACCAACAGAAAATCCAAGGGCAAAAACATCACCGTCCTGACAATTGATCTCTAAGTGCAATGCAAAACACAGCAGAGTAACAGCAGCTCACTAAATTATAATGATACAAGATGTCAGATAAATGGGGGTCATACAGTGGTCTCCTTTGACTTGCCTTTGAGTTTATATATTATACATAGCATACACACCAATGCATTCGCATATTACTTATGGAAGATTTAAAATGCCTAAATGAAAAGTTGGAAAAAAACACATGGTAAAAGGACAGGACTATTTTGCATTTAGTTTTCAATAACGTAATAAATTGTTTTCCATTGTGGCATTAAATTCCATGTCACATTTGTTGTCAAGGAGAGAGCAGCATTGACTTGCCGATACTTAAGCCAAGGCACTGTCTTCAGTTTTCATGTAGTCTGACTCACTGGATGTAGAATGTTGGGATAAACCCTGCCATTGGCCTATTGCCTATTTCAGCTGGCATTCTCCTTTCCTTACACTATCTCTGTTATATGTTTTGCAAGAGCACCAACACTGCATCTGGGGCTTAACGCCGCCCAAGATGTTTGTGATTGGTTTAAAGAAATATAACAACCCAGAATTCTTTTTTTCCCTATCCCAGAATTATAACTTGTGCAGCCAGACCATCCAGCGCTGACACAGCACTGTGGAGATAAGTCTAGCAATACAAGACAAGTTTTCAAGAGGTGCAAGGTAGCAATTTCATTTTCTTTGGAAGACACATTGTCTGTGGCCTATCAAAAAATAAATAGAAACTGTCCAATCGCAGCTTGGGAGCAGAACCATGGGCGGAGCTCATCATCGCTGACGCAAGCTAATGGCACATTAAAACAGTTTATTCCATCAATGTTTCAGCCCTCAAGCTATGTCATTTCATTTGAGTTCTTTGTTTGATTTGTTTTTATGTGGGCATTTTACATCTTCCATTGAGTATTTTCATTGTATGCTACATTTCAGAAGTAGATATTACTTTCCCATTTACTTTGTCACTTATACAAAACCTAGAATCTTCAATTAGATTTCATTCATTTTTAACACATCCTTATTCCTAAATGAGAGATTAGGTTGGTTTTCAATGACTCCCAAAACAGCACATATAACTTATGTACTGCTGCACTGTGGCCGTTTTAAACATGTTGGTGAAATGCTAGCACTAGCTAGCTAACTTTTGTTGGCAAGGTGCTGTTGAACAAGGCATTTTTAGGCGACCAAAATGTTCTGAAAACAGTGACAGTGAGAGGGTCAAAGTTTAAGATGAAAAACGGACAACATCCACAACAAGTTCACGTCTATTATAATGTATACACACTGCCATGGATAGGCATTGCTAAGCCTCTACCATATTTGACAGTTCGGTGTGTAGCCCCACCCTTAACGCATACACTTCTTTATCATCTATTTTTAAATAAAATGGGAACATAATTTACTAAATAAACATCATGCTGTTTTGAAGAAGACTTGTAACTAGCGACTGAGTCCATAAACTAATTAGGAAAATGTTTACTGAGGTAATAAATCAAGTGAGAAGTAGGATAATTTTTTCATAGACTTATATACAAGATGACTTCTTTTTTGGCAACTTGTGGAGTCACCCTGTGCAGGAAATGAAATTGAATCGAGGTTTAAGGCACTTTCGTATTGGCTTCACTTTTTTAGACCTGGAAGCTCAGTCCATTATTTTTTATAGTCTATGGTAAAACATCAGGGAATTGCTTAAAATGAGTCACGTAAAGCTACTTCAGTAAGGACGTAACGTGACATCATTGCGTCATCAACTAAGGTCCATAAAACTCATTCATTCATTTCAAAAAGTGACTGTTCTAATGATCTTGCTCAGGAATTGTCTTTCCTGATAATCACCACAGTCATGAGAGGTTGCCGCCTAACAACAACAGCAGTTTGAGTTGTTTGACAATCGACCTATACGGCCATTTTCTGGGTGAGGACGGTCTGCCATTTCACATATTGGTTTAAATCAATTTAATAATTACACATAGACAAATAATTACATGCAAATGACTAAACTTGTATTAGTCAACCGCTACTGTCAGTTTGGTTAGAATGGATATTTATACAAAATACTAGCAAGATAAAGGTAAAGCATTTACAGTAAAAGTACTGCGTCAAAACGTCTCAAGCATGTGGTTGATGGGTCACAAACACAGTGTGAGAGTGAGGACAGCAGTGTCGATCTGTAAAAGCCACTTTGGCAACACGGGGTGCAAAGAGCAACACAGTCTCTAGGGATGATAGTTGGGGGCCGGTGTGTTTTGTAATTGTCGATAAGGCGCAACTACATACTGTATAGAGAAAAACAGCAACGAATCAGCCAAAGCTACTGAAAAACGGCATGCATTCCAAATAATAGTTCATATACAGTCAGAATTGGCACATATCCTGTCAGGCTCTACCAAAATAAAGTGAAACCTCTTGTGGTCAAAACATTTACGTTGTAACCGCTTAAGTTATTAATTCATGATGGCCGTTAGCGCTTTAAATGTTATAGTTTAGTCGTGTTTTTTTGTAAGAAGCGCTGCCTGTGTCTGTGCATTCTCCAGTCAGTGTCAGTAAAATTGGACAGTATGTGCAGAGGCGTGAATTGTTTGGTCTCAACCCGCAAAGCGAGTAGAGGGGCTGGTGGCAGATGGTGTGGGGTGTGAGATTAGACTGGCACTGACACATGGCAGGAGGCTATGCTTGTGTGAAGTTGCTGTGGGTGAGAGTAGAGTTCAGAGATGTTCTCCATGGGAATTAGCACTAGCGTTGAGGAGGAGTAGATTTACGTGCGTGACTGTATCATGAGCTCAGCTTCAGACAGTGTTTCTCCAGCACCTTAGGGGAACAATGTTAAATGCAACATTTGTTTTCTCTTTTAAAAGAAGAGAAAACAGTCAGCATAGAGAACTGTATGCATTTTATGCTCCATTACTCCCTCTGGACTGAACTGTATGCCAGAGGTTTATATATAACAGGATGAATTACTAAGTAATCACTGACCAGCCCTACTTTGCATATGGCTGCGCTGGGAAAAAATAGACTTCTATATATTATTGCTACCATAAAGCAGGATGATACTGCTTCTGGAGTTCATTAATAGCAAACCCAGCCCATAACTCTTTAAGAAGTATGATGCGTTTTATTCATACAGGAGCGCATTGCAACAACTGTATTTTTACTGGGGCAATTAAGGACGAGATCCTTGCTCAAGGGCATGAATAGGAGTGGCTCTTTGGATTCATCTCCCCGGTGTTAAATCACTTGGCTATTGACTCTGTGTAATACCTCCTGCTGACACAGTAGAAAAAAAGGGACTTTAATTATATATTCAAGAGAAAATGGTGGGGGGGGGGGGATAATAGGATACCCCAGTGGCAAGGAAAGCTCAAAGTCAAGAGGTGCTTTAAAAGAATATTGAATTAAAAAACATCACATTTTTTGATGGTGAGAGTACCCTCTACCCCCCTGCGGGCAGGTGTTAATAAATGATGATGCTTGATCATTTTCAGACATGTCACCAGATTGACACCGTGTGATCAAATTTTGTGAGATGAAGTATAACATGTCAACACAGTGAGCGCATATGCCATTAAATCCTATGGGTTTTGAGGATTCTGGATTTGCAAGAGGACTGGTTTCTACTGAGCAGGAACAAATACAGCCAGAGGAGGGCGACTGAGACAACAAAAATGCAAGGAAAAAATAGGTTTTGCTTTAGAATTGTAATTCTTGATTTAACCAACAGAGGGAAGCAGAGCACAACTTTTACCAGCAGGCTTCTGTTTGACAGACGGACCTGCATTTTGAAACCTGTGAGTCTCTGGCACACAGTGAAGATATCTGAGGTCATCTTTTCTCAACAAATCACCTTTAAATTCAAATTAGCTTCCAAGGATTCAGATGATGTTTGAGAAAGTAGACTGATAAACACGGATACCTAAGCACATCACTGATCTTGCCAGTTGCCACTGATGCAAGGTCACACACAAATTGTTAGCACAGTAAAAATATAGATCTACTTCTCAAAGCTTGCTACTCGTTAGAGCAGCCAATCAACTATTCAACACAACATGGCACATGTCAAAGTGAAAAAACACCAAAAAGATTCAACAAGTGAAAGGAAAAGTCCTTTTCATATCCCTAAAAATTCTACTTTTAAATAGTTAATAGTTAATAGTAGTTAAATAGTTCATTTAGCTTAAAGGTCCCATGGCATGAACATTTCACTTTATGAGGTTTTTTAACATTAATATGCATTCCCCCAGCCTGCCTATGGTCCCCCAGTGGCTAGAAATGGTGATAGGTGTAAACCGAGCCCTGGGTATCCTGCTCTGCCTTTGAGAAAATGAAAGCTCAGATGGGCCGATCTGGAATCTTCTCCTAATGAGGTCATAAGGGGAAAGGTTACCTCCCCTTTCTCTGCTTGCCCGCCCAGAGAATTTGGCCCACACATGAGCGAGAGACATCATGGCTTTCAAACGAGCAAAGTGGCAGTTGGTCAAGGCCACACCCCCACCCTCCACCTTGCCCCCCCTCTCTCCTCCTCAATAGCTACAGACACATAAATGGACCACTAAGGTCTATATAAAAGAGACTTCAGATACAGTATTAGGGGACCACTAAGGTCTATATAAAAGAGACTTCAGATACAGTATTAGGGGACCACTAAGGCCTATATAAAAGCATCCAAAGAGCACCATGTCATGGGACCTTTAAGAAGTAGGAGAATGGTCTCAACACATACTGTAAATGAACAGGTTTTCACTGGACAGGAAGTGTTTGAAAATCTGTAATCGGTAAAGTAACTAAATCTGTCAGACAAATTCAGTGGAGTGAAAAATGTATCCATGGAATGGAAGTATATAAAGTTGCATGAAATGGAAATGCTCAAACACAAGTACCTCAAATTTGTACTTAAGTACAGTACTTAAGTAAATGTACTTAGTTACATTCCACCACTGCAGACACGCAGGCAGCATCTACACATACTGAAAATCTAAATTGTACTTTTGACAGATGGAAAAATTAAATAAACATGCTCCAAATTTATAATTTAAAATTGACATGCTTTTATTAGAAAAATACTCCGAGGCATTGCAATAAAAGCGTTTTAACTGCTAAGTTTTCTAATAAATATTCATTATGTGTACTGAACTGGGAAATATGTAGACACAAACACGTTTTGGGGGGGTAGTGGTGGTATTCTATACGGAGAAGGGGGGGAACGGGGTGTTGTGGAGGGGGGGGACTTCATCAGATCTTCATCTGAACACAAAGAGGCGAGACAGAAACTCAATTACTGGGAAATGAAAGTCTCCTGTCTATGACAGTGACAGTGCGGTGGTGGTGTTGGTGGTGGGAGGGGGGCTACATCTCCGAGATGATACCATCAAAGTCCTCCTTTATTTTGCTTGAAGAGGAAGAGATGTCGCATCCCCTGTGCTGCCCGAGGGCCTGCTGATGTCATCTGCCTGTCAGACACAATGACGGGAAGCCTCGCTGCTGCCGGGAGTCGCACGTAAACGAGTGAATGGATGGATGGACAGGTGGATTCATCAGGTCCTACAATGAAACTGGTCAAGGCAGCGGTAATGGACAGAGAGTGCATTAGCATTTTCCTGCATACTTGTGACCTGATATGTGCTATGATGTATCCTGCACTGATGATAAGTCTGCACCCCCCTTTAGTGAATCCATATTGCTTTTCATCAGTGCTGGTGTGAGATGCTGTTTGGAATTCACATTGCAATATCAGAAGCTGCTCCGTGGTGCATCTGGGAGTTGGTTTGGTGGTGCTGCTGCTCCCTGCTCATGCTCCACCCTCGATCCTCAGAGACACAATAGAGCTGCAAGACAGAAAAGCAAGCAACTTCTTCGAAGTGTTTTTGGAGGCTCATGGCAAATCATGGCAGGCTAATCGTGTGTGTGTGTGTGTGTGTGTGTGTGTGTGTGTGTGTGTGTGTGTGTGTGTGTGTGTGTGTGTGTGTGTGTGTGTGTGTGTGTGTGTGTGTGCCTACAACTTGCCTATTTTCAGTAATATTATAAAAAAAGATCTTAAAAGTAAATGTTCTTTTCTATTTTTGTATTTTTTAAATGACCAGAAATAGAAGTCCACACTTGGTCGGTGAAGCCTGATAGTCCACTGTTGGTAACATTGATGTGTATATGTGTGTGTGTGTGTGTGTGTGTGTGTGTGTGTGTGTGTGTGTTAAGGACTTTGTTGCAGAGATAGATTTATCAGCGAGCCCTTTGTGACCGTCCCCAGCCTCCAGCCCAGGGAGGGGAGACAAACATGTGGTCTATCCAGATTATACCTCATTTGAGATCTACAATAGCCACATTAGAGCATTTATAAGGAGCCCTGACTCGTTAACTGTCACGCTGGTGACAGGTCACAGATGCGCGAATTGTTAACTGACCGCTGCTCACTGAAGCAAACCGCAGGATGAGACATCCATGAATGCTTATAAGAGTAAATCTGCCTGATAAAAATAAATCCCGAACTTAACCACTCACCGCTGCCAGACGCCATTTAATGAGATGCAGCCAGATTGCTAATTGACTTCCTGAATTCCACGTAGCCTATATCTCCATGGCAACTGAACCAGCCTTCTCTTTCCATACACACAGGACAGGGAGAAATTTTTTTTTTTGTTAAGCCTTCATTCACTCTGTTCTCATTTCTTCTCTGAATAATACATTGACGATAACATTTCAACTCTGTACCCATTCCAAACTATTAACTGCTAATGTTATTAGATGAATAATGAGCTTTAATCAATGCAACACATGATTACACAGATTCTATCTGTTAGGAGCATGAGGATTAATAGCTCAGATGTACAAGGCAGGACTGTGAGAGAAAGAGACTGTGAGGTAAGACCATTAAAAGAGAGATTGCAGTGGAGGCTGAGGGAGGAGGAGCACAGTGTCTGGCCCCCCTACTGACACCAACATGGCCCTCTCTGTTCTCTGTCAAAGTGACATCAACCAGTCCTGAATCACTGTTGCCGGCCTCCTGACGGCGCCTCTGTGAATCCCTCTCCCTCACTGACACACTGAACCACCCCCCCCATAGATCAGATCATGTGTCTACATCAGACGGGTAACAAGATCCAGGATGTGTCCAGGAAACAGGCTCCGTAGAAACATGCTGTAAATTGCACAAGAACACGCTGCAGACGTTAGTTCCTCTAAACAAACTCTTGATTTGTTTTTGCCACACTTTACTTCCTCTGTTCATGTTTACATCATAAACTTGTATTTTAAATATACATATTATATTTAATGCAGTCTTTCCACCCTGGTATCATGACCACATGTAGCCATATAAGCAGTTGGGTTTGTTGATTTTAAAGACTCATACAATTATTTATTTATTTTTATTTAGTGGTGTACTTCAACAACTTAGTATTGCACTTCTATATAGTTGGAGGACAAGTTACAAACTAAAAGAAGAATGATCCGAATTGAAGCATGAAAGATCAAGATATCCTGATGTTTAGTTCCTGGTATGAGTCAACCTCAAAATATGATGGATCCTACATTTGCCATACAGCAACTTGATAGCATCTTTTTATTAGACATCCATGTTTTTTTCAAACCCACGCTTCCAGTCTCAAGCACAATACTACATATCCCTGGTGACATCACAACAACGTCATAAGGGTTAGTTCCTCAGACTTTACAAAACTCCTTTAGAGACACAGAAGACAATATACAAATGTTTTTACCAGTGTTCATTTCGTCAATGAAAACCATAGAGACAATTATTTGTCTGTGACCTTTTTTCATACTGAAAGTGGACCTAAAACCGAAATTAAAAAAGTAACCCATCAAATCCAAAAACTACTGTATGTTATTTTTCATCAGCAAATAATAGCTATCTAACTACAATGGAAGGAGTCTCTGTCTCTCTGTGTGTCTGTCCTTAGATTTTCTATTCAACCATTCATCCTATCGACTTCACACATGGCCGGTGTATTGCTAAGGGCCCAAGGAAGTGCAATGTTGGGTGCGAGCTCTTGAGAGCTACAGGACATATTTATTAGTAGTGTGTTATGTGCACACTGTGTAGTGTATTGAGAGAGACCCCTATTAACTGTTACACTGCCAAATTGTATGCCGAGTACAGCTCGCTCTTCGTCGCTCGCTACAGTACATTCAAGAACAGATGAACACAGAGAGACCAGAGATGTTACATTGTGTTAAACTGAAACATTTCACAGCAAATCATGCGTATACTCTAGCCTTGCTAGGGGACGCAATGGTATGGCAGGTGCATTGCTCAAGACCCAGGATGCATAGCGTCAAGTGTGAAGTTGTTTGGTTTTCGAGAAAGCTGCAAGCTGCAATACCAGAGGCCAAGCAATCGGCCGGAACGGGCACTGCACCAACAATAATTTGAACCACTGCACAGGACAAATTAAATGATTACTGTTAAAAGTCTTATTCGACTACCTAGGCCTGTGTCAAATCACACATTTTACAAAATATCTGTTTTTCAGAAGTTGATTTAGCGGTGTGATGTGTTGAACTGTAGGTTATTTCAGTAATGCCACGTCTTTTCCAAATGTTAACTAACGTTACCAGTTCTCAAACGATAAAAAAGAAAAAGGACTAAATGTCTCCTGAAAAATAAATAAGAAGTATCACCCAAACAGCTTGGAAAGGTAAGCTAACGTTAATGAAAATTTATCAAGGGCTCTGTACGTGGACATACTGTTAACGTTACTTTTAGTTGACTATCTTTCGTGTTTATATGCTAACGATACCAATGATAGTAGTAGTAAATGTAGGTTGTCAATTATCTTACATACTGTTCCCCTGTATGCTGGCTGGAGGTACATTACAACATTACATTTAGCTGTTAGCTGGTGGTTACTAGCTAACGCCAGAAAGTGCACAGTATTTCAGTGACTACCGGTAAACAGAACAACACTATTGTGATAATGTTAACTGTATAAATAACTGTAGAATGCATAGAAAACAGAAAAAATGCTCAACAAAAAATAGATAGAATTTCACTGATGGAATAAATCAATCTTAAATTCACATGACAGTGCTTTAACTGCCAAGGTTTTGGTAATTTTGGGACCTAAAACAGGGTCACCGTCCAAGAAAAGAAAAAGAAATACTTAGTGCTTAAATTATTTTTTTCACCTACTGGCTGAAAATGTCACTTGTCACATTTAATGATGTCATGACAACACAGTGATCGTAATGTCGAGTAATTTGCAATATTTTATGCAAATGTTGCCACCTGCCATACAGACAGCTCTTTGCGATTACAGATAGTTTTTATTATCATAGCAGATAATAAGAGTGCGAATTTTCACCCTGACTAATGCTCCAAATATCAAAGGAAAAGTGTGAAGACACTGAAGCAAATGTGAGGGATTATTTCTATTGATTTCCATTGTTTCTTTTTAATTAGCCCCAGGGCTTAAGTCTTGATTAAATGGGGTTTCTGGATCTAAAGTTATTGATTTGTTAGTAGACTCCTTTACAGCAGCTTTTCTGGTTATTACCTATCCCCCCTGCTCCCCTGTGGGCAGCGTTTGCCCCTCTTCTAAACACGTAGTCGCCCCCTCGGATGGCTCCCGAAGACATTTAATTGAAACAGACAAAATAACACCCCTGTTATCCCGTGGGCCCAATTCTATTACCTTCTTATGAACGTCCCGTGAGAGCAGTGTGGAGCTGCAAACCAAGTGTAACACCGGTGCATAATTCACACCTTCAAAGCTCATCTTAGAATGCTCATACAGCCTGCAGGGCCGGTCAGAGCAGAAGACATGTTTTCCTATTGTAATACAGCTGCTGTATGACATCTCCCTTATCAGACACCTGATGATGTTGTTTATCCTTTAGCATCCATTCACACAATAACGAATTAATATACAAACATCGCTGTGTGTACATTCGAGCTCCCGCTTGTGTTCCCGGAGATCTGATATGACCATCTCTGTCGACCTATCTGCCCGAGTACAAGCGGAAAGGCAATTATTTGCATGATCACACAGCTATTGTGTTGCATCCAACCACAGAGAAATTTAATTATCTAATGGTAAATTCTTTCACAAGAGAAGCGGACCAACTTGGGCCAATCTTTTCTTGCCATAGTGCTTCATTTCTCCACACAGTATGGTCAGATGCATTTTTAAGTCTTGTGTATGAAGATAAGCTGCTCCACATGTGAAATTCAGGCTGGAAACTCAGCTCTTAGCTTGGTGGTTAAATGTTCTTAAAGGACCCGGCGCAAAATGAACCTAGGGATTAATTCTACATGTGTACCGAGTCGAACGCCGTGCAACCAGTAACATAGCTAAAGCACGGCGTTCGTCATTCGACTGGTCGTAACTGCTTTCCCAAGATGGCGCCCGTCTGTATACATGAACGGTATTGTCTTTATAAACTATCTTTTTAATAAACTGTCTGTACAATTACGAAGTTCTCAATGCTTCGGTTTACATGTAGGGACCCTCATTATGCTACCGTGGAAGTGTGGTGCTATTTTGAGCCTTGTTAGTGGTGTAGAAATAGCGATTTCTTTTTACTTTACCCTCTGCCCCGACGACTAGCGTTAGAAGCTAATTAGCGATTTGCTGGTCACATTTGATTAGCATGAAAACATATCCCAGAGAACGGTCGACTCCGTACACGTGTAATTAACCCCTAGGTTCATTTTGCGCCGGATTTGTCCTTTAATATTCACTGCACAGTTGTGAATTGCACAGCTTCTCCTGTGCTGATTTGCCTCTGATTTTCAACAATAAGGGATAATAAATATTATAATAGATTTGGAGTATGGATCCTGCACTACAGTCAAATCAATTGTCTCGCCTCAGTGGTCACAAAACACTAAGCCTCAACAGACGGCCAAGCTCATGCACGCTTGTAAAAATCACACATGTTCACATTTAATGATAACACTTCATCTTTATCAAGTGGTACAGCAGTTATATTACTGTGGGAAGAGAGGGAAAGCTTATTCCCCGTTTCCTCCTTTGTTAAATGATTGATGGCCGTTTGGCACCAGTCTCCCATCTCAACTCAAATTTCATATCTGCAATATTTGGATTGCTATGGTAACAGCTTTCATACTGTGAGCCCCCCCCCATCCTGCCTTCATCCAGACACCACGGTATCTCCCAGCCTTTATTGGGTGAGAGGATGGTCCTTGTCGCTCTCATAAAGAGTAAATTATTCCATGAAGGCATATGATGAAGCTCTTCGAGCAGAGCAATGCGTTGTCCCTGGGGGGAGCGCCTATGTACAGAGCAATCTGCCACAGGAAAACGCCCTATCCCAACCTGCTGCTGATATTAATTACGAATCGAAAGCTACGCCTGTGCCTCCAGCGCTTCCTGTGTGATGCTGGGAGGCGCTACGAGGCTGGCTCGGCAGGAGCCACGGGGAAGCTACAGATGTTGCTCACACATTTTTATAGTAGAAAGCAAGAGAGGCTCTGGCTTTATTCTGATCTCTTTGCTGCAGGTGGATTGGTAAGAGCCAAGCCACTGGAAGTCTGAACAGAGAGCCTACATGCAATAAATCACAGCTGCCCTCGATGATCATGCAGCATGTGCTCAGTCAAAGATTTGTCTGCTTCAACTCCCATGATGTATTCCTGCAATATAGCTTACAGCATATTGTAAATAAAAAATTGTACTCAGAACCTTCATTGGTTGTACGACTGCTGGTTCCTGTAGGCGGATCTTTATGTGTGCAATAGCACTATTTCATTCAACAGTCTAATGCCTGCAAGGTTAAAAAATGATTAATTAATTAATTATATTTGCAAGTGCATTATGCCAAACCAAAGCTATCTGTATTCTGAGAGATCTGCTATGCACGGACTCAGTGGTATTATTGGATTTTAGTGTTCAGTGTCTCCTTATTACCACGATAATGTTTTGGACTATAAAACAGAATTTAAATAGAGTTCACCAATTGGGAAATACACTTATGTACTTTTTTTCTTAGAGTAAGATTAGAAGTCCAGACTATCGCGTCGGTGCATTAGCAATGGAGCTGTAGCAAGGACGTATTTAGCCTAGCTTAGCATAAAGACTGATAGCAGGAAAAACTGCTAGCTACCCAAAGTTAAATGTGCCTACAACCACCTCTAATTAAAGGATGACTTATGAACAGGGTGTATCTTGTATGTTTAATCTCTACACAAAAAGGACAAAAGAAACAACAAGTTGCAGTCTTAGGTTGAGTTAAGTGCTGAAGCTATTTCTTGATAAACTAACAGTTTATCAATCTGCCCAGTGCTACTGTGCACCCTCTGTTGCTACGCCTGCACACTCACTCTGACGACAGAAGGGTTTAGGAAGCTGCGCAAAATCACTTCTCCCAGCTGTTGCTACTAAGAATTACTTGTAGCATGTAAATCCCCTTTAAAACCCAAGTTAGAGCTGACATTATAAAACAAACAGGATACAATATGTGAATTAGGCAGCTTTAGCACTTTAGAGGACATGCACTGGCAATAGAGCTTAACAGTCCCGCCTACAGCCGGTTCCGGAAGTCAAAATACAATGCAATTTCTCCATTGACAATTGGAGTATAAGCCATAAAATCGTAACCGGCGATGGTAGACTTAAAACCAGCTACGACATGACTAAGCGATTCTATATGCTCATATAGATGCCAAAAGTTCATGGGGCACCAACCTTGTTTTGAGATAAATGTCTTTTAGTCGGGATGTCTTGGGTAAGTACTCCATTACCCACAATCCTGAACAATCCCACTATCCCACAGTGATGCCTCTGATTGGTGGAACTCATGCTGAGGCGCATGTCCATGATAATCCTGTTTTACGAGGATTTAAGAATCATGATCTGTTCCACGCTTCTGCCGTTAGCCTCCATCAGGAAGCTAATGTTAGTTTAGCTAACTGCTAGCTGACAGCTTGATTCAGTCTAAAATAACGTTAACTCAAACTAAATACTGGGTAAAGCAGGCTACAGCTGACGTAACAGCTGTTATATATTTTAACAGTTATTTTCAGGTTTTATTTTGAGGGTCTTTTAAAGTTATTATATGCTGTCTCAGCTAGCGGTTAGCTGAATTAGCTGTTAGCTAAACTAACGTAGCTTCCTTTATTCAGTGGTACACCGTGGTTTATGGGATGAGTAGTTCCTTCGCTCTATAAGTGAAAATATGTACACAGTCTTGTACCTTTGACTTTTTGGGGATTTTCTGTTCTTTTTTTCACTCAAAATGATATGTTGTATGCTTATGAGTCACGTCGTAGCTGGTTAGCCTAAGTCATGGTCTAAAACTCTTTATATATGGATTTTTGCAGACGTCAATGGGAGAAATGAATGGGAAATTTACTTCTGGAACAAGGTCTGACGGAGGAGGGTCATACCATGACCTTAAAACTGAAGCATCTAAATGGAATTCAGCCATCATTAA
Organism: Perca flavescens; assembly: GCF_004354835.1. Classification (NCBI taxonomy): domain Eukaryota; kingdom Metazoa; phylum Chordata; class Actinopteri; order Perciformes; family Percidae; genus Perca; species Perca flavescens. The sequence continues at coordinate 36,516,840 of NC_041334.1, forward strand.
TTTGATTATTTACACCTGCACGGCACGGCACAGTGGCTTAGTGGTTAGCACTGCTGCCTCACAGGAAGCAGGTCCCCGGTCTGGGCAGAGTCCAACCCCGGCCCGGGCAGGGCCTTTCTGTGTGGAGTTTGCATGTCCTCCCCGTGTCTGGTGGGTTTCTTCCGGGTGCTTGACAATGTGCATTGTCCTAATAAATAAAGAAATCCTAAATCTGTGCTTTTCCTACTGTGACATGTTAAAATGTCTCCTGTGAAGAAGGACTTTAATGGTGTTAAGAATACTGCACAGCATGATGGGTTGAAGAAATGTTTTGCTTCTCAAATTAAAATAATTTAAATTAAAGCTGCTCTTATCAATGACTTTAAAAAAGCCTGTGTGGCCTGTATCACATATATTACACATAATAATAATGAAGCCACCAACTGTGCTCCAAGAGGCTGGGGGAGGAGCAGCTGAGTGATATAGTGACTCACATCAGTAGACCACCACAGATGCAAAAGGTGTAATAACCTTCCTGCCATTGGGATAAAAAACACATGTTAACTGTTTGTTTGTGTAAGTGTGAAATGACACTGCAAATGCAGTTTAACTTATTGGATCATCACCATGTTAGTCACTTAAAGTAAATATCAGCATCAAGGATAAAAGCTTATAAACAAAATGTTATAAATGGGAATAAATGTTCATGTAAAATCCCTTTGAAATGGCCTTTGAATTCCGCTTTAGATAAATAAAACACTGTGCAGCATTGTTATGGGCTTTTGGCAACACAATCCATCTTAATTTCTGGTGAAAGCCTATAGGCTGACTGGTATAGAGCGGCGAACAGCACACAGCCTGCATATTTACTTCCAGCTCATTTATTCTCATTATGCAGCCCTGCAGACCTCAATGAGGGGATTTCTGCCCCACAGGGATATTCCATGATACAGAAGAAGTGAGAAGGAGAGAGATGGGGGAACACATCAGGAAAAACAAGACGGAAGCTGGGCGATGGGGGGTGCATTCATTCATGCTCTGCCCGTGAACTTTGACATCTTTGACAACGTAGGGACTGTTTTCAGAGCCTACGTTGACGGCACCAGCTCATTCTTTGCCCCTTGCTCAGTCTCCATTGGAAGTTTCACATTTGCTGTCAAGTAATGAGGCCCTGCCCTGTCTAGCATGGAGGTGCCATGATTTCATATCTTGTTTTTTTTTTCTCTCCAGTAATTATGGTTTATTTGGCCAACAACATGTCACCTGGGAAATAATGAAGTCTCAACATATATTTTTTTCTGAGGGAAGGAGAATATCGTAGAGAAAATCTGTATTACATGTTATTTTAGAACAGGCGTTACAAAAGTGTGGGTTATCATAAGGTTCATAGGTTGCTGAAAAATAGGCAGTATTTAATTAAAATAGTTCAATTATTTTTCTTCAACAACACTGGCATTTGCTCACTAAACCAAAGTTGGTTTTAATGTGGTTTACAAATAAAGCCCCTGGAAACCTGGTTTAAAATCTTAAGTAGCCTATTTATTTAATTGAAAACAGCAATAAAGAGAAGTCATTACAGAATGTACATATATTGTATTAATTTTGTCAGGATCCGGCTGAGACTGACTGCCTTTGTGCCACTCTTGTAGCCTTTTTGTGTGTCTTGTTGTGATTTGTGCTTGGTACTTTGTTCCGTGTTCTGTCTTACTGTGGTAGTCTTTTTTTTCTGTTTTGCTCTGTTCCCTGTTTTATTTTGAAAGTCTCACTCTTTTATAGATTTTTTTTCAGAAATATTAATTTATCTGCTGTGGAAGGACTCAGCCTACTTCTTTTTTTACAGATAATTTCTCCAGCCTTTGAAAAAATCCTCTCACAAGGGACACTTGTTGCTGGCATGCAAAGATATTTTTTAGCAAGGACATACAAATGAGGAAAGATTACTGCTCTCTCTTTCCCAGTAAGTCAGGGGATCATGTGTTCTGGGCAAAAACGCATCGTTGAGGTATTTTTTCACTTCCACTGTGGCATCGGCTGTAGCATTGTGTATCGTCTGGGTTTCACGGATGCGATCATCAAAAAGTTTCCATAAACTGTCCTGTGGTTCTACTGGTGTTGATGTTGATGATGATGATGATGATGATGATGGGCCTGATGTTGACATTTGTGGCTCTGCATGAAAATGAAAACAGCAATTAGTAACAAATCCTAAACTGACGGCATATATGAAGTATACATTACATGAATCAGATTACATAACAGACTGAAACTGCTCACCAGGAGTTGCGTTTGAACGCATCAGCGAAGCACACTCCAGAGTGATGTGCCTTTCAGCATCCTGGGCTTTGGCAGGACTTCCAAATGCCACATATTTGAACCTTGGGTCCAGCAGTGTAGCCAGTGCCAAGGCTCTAAAGGCCTTATACCCTCCACATCTGGATTGCAGACCTATGAGCCAAAACAGGAGAAAACCATAATAATTATAATAATTTCAACAATATGACAGTCATGGCCAATTACATGGGTAGTATTGTCATTGTTGGCCTACCTAATTGTACAGTTGATTCCTGTGTTGCCTGTCCTTTTTTCTGTGCAAGCTTGTGCTGCATCATCCTGTACAGTGGTATGAGCTTTGAAGCGGACACTCTCTGTTCCTCTGACATCTCTGTTGTTGCAAGTTTGAATGGTTGCAGTAGTGACAATGATTGGTGAATAATGTCATACTCAAGACTTGTCAGGGGAGCAGTATCACGTTGCTCATACAAGCGTTGTAGCACGTCGAATGTGCTTTTCCATCTTGTCTCAACCTCCTGTATCAGTTTCAGAGTTGGTCTGGCCATCAAGCCCTGCATCTCCACAAGCTTGTCCTTTGCTTTGCAGCTGGATCTGAACAACCCCACTATCTTTCTGGCTTTCTGGCGTATTTCATTGATGACTGGGGTTTGATCTAGGGCCTTTTTCACAATCAAATTTAAATTATGAGCAAAACATGGGACATGGCGAAGGTGGAGTAGCTGGGCACTTAGGATCATGTTGGATGCATTGTCAGTCACCATGCACTGAACTTTGGAGGTTATTCCCCACTCAGCCATTAGCAAGGCTTTAGCCTCCATGAGATGATGGGCTGTGTGGGTTTGGTAAAACCTCCTTACACCCAGTACAACAGTTGCCATTTTTGCCTCTGGTGTTATGTAATGGCAAGTTACACCAAGATATCCGTCCATATTAATGGAGGACCACATGTCAGCTGTAAGGCTAACAAATTCTGCCTTTTGTAGGTCCTCCATTGTCTTCTCCTTGGTTTTGTTGTACCTTTCACTGACCATTGTTTTAAGCACCTTCCGGGATGGGAGGACATAGCTTGGATCAAGCTTGTTCACAAAGGCCCTGAAACCCTCATCCTCCACAATGGTGAAGGGCTGCAGATCCTTCACCATCATGTTTAGTAGAGCCTCATCCAGTTCCCTCTGTCTGCCTTTTAAAAGAGAAGATAAAACATACTTTCAGACATATACATTGAAAACAAATACAGCTTCAAATACTGCACAGCTATTAAAGGTATACTGGTTTATTATTTGGAAACCTTCCTTAACAACATGTTATGAACGTTATGCTCAGTGTGCAGAGAAAGATAAAACGGAATGTAGAACTACAACAATTAGGAAAACCAAAATGATGCCTTCACTGGCTGTAGATTGGGTACTCAAATGCAGACCTGTAAAATGTATATTCATAAAATATATTATATTGACAACATATTATATTATATTCACAGTGAAGCTGTTTTTTTTAACATGAATGGCAGTTGTGATTGGGACAGTGTAGGGTTTAGGTTGACACAGGCCTATGGACTTTATAAACAGTGTCCCAACAGTTTATTATATTTCAATCATAATTATATTTCAAACAATGCATACCTTGCTTAGATGGCCCAGCAGTGTCAGTAGCAGGCCTAGGTACAGGAGGAATGCTACCATCCTCTGCACCCTGCAAAATGGCAGGATGAGTGCTCCTCAAATGGCGCATCATGGATGATGTATTGTTGCAGTAGGCTAGCTGCCGATCACAATACATACATCTCACTTTATTTGGGGTTTCCAAATGGAAATGCTCCCACACCACAGATGTACGGCATCTCTTCTGTGGAGCCTCCATTTTTCTATCTATCTATCTATCTATCTATCTATCTATCTATCTATCTATCTATCTATCTATCTATCTATATGAATATATCTATCTATATCTATCTATATCTATCTATATCTATATCTATGTATATGAATATATATATATCTATATCTATCTATCTATATCTATATCTATATATATATGAATGTATATCTTTATCTATCTATCTATATCTATATATATATATGTATATATATCTATCTATCTATCTATATATATATATATATATATATATATATATATATATATATATACTGTATATATCTATATCTATATATGTATATATATCTATCTATATATCTATCTCTATCTATCTGTGTGTACCTATTTATCTATCGCTCTATCTATCTATCTGTGTATCTGTGTATCTGTGTATCTTCCTATCAATATGTTAATGTGTCACTATGTATACTCTGTCTGTCTCTAGCCTATCAGTCAATGTGTAAATGTAAATGTAAGCCTAAATATAACTAAACAAATCGCACTATGAATGTCACTACCAAAAAGCCGCTATTTCAAAACTCCTCTCACAAAAACCCACAAGGTCAAAATGCGTTGACTTCACTTTTATACAGATGTGCGATTGTGTGTTCCCGACCCTGTCAATCAAACGCTGATTCATGCCACCTGTTGAAACACTCGTGAAAGACTCCGATGCTTCATTTAGCCGTAGTCACGTGACATGGGTGTTTTGAATCACGCTTCGGATCAGTGTTTCGAAACATCTGCGCTTCGGGATCTCGACGAAGCTTCGGAACGTCAGTTTCACGTCAGCCATCCCTACATTTGGATCCACCTGCTGAAATTGTGACAAATGTAATGGCTATTGCTGAAAATTCACTCAACTAGTTTAATTGTATTAATATCTTAAATATTACAACATTAGCTTTGTAAAAGAAAACCTTCTTGAGGATTATTGATTTAGAGGTAAACTCTCAAACACATCCACTTCCTCAATCAAGATTGTGTAGGTGTGGTTTGATTAGATTTGAATGACACGGGCCAGACCACTTGAGCAAACTAACAATTGTCATCAGATTTTCATTTAAAATGGCTAAATCTAAATTGATGCAAGGACGTATGTGAAGTATATCACCTTTGTCCTCCTTGGTATCTCACCTGGTTGAGCGTGCGCCTTACGCCTTAAGTCTCAGCCCTTACCGCAGTGGTCCGGGTTCGAGTCCAACCTGCGGCACTTTGCTGCATGTTGTCCCCCCTCTGTCTTCCCCTTTTCCTGTCTTCAGTTATCCTAAGGCCAAAACAGGCCAAAAAATATAGTAATCTCTCATGTAAAACCAATAATAACTAAGATAAGATAAGATAAGCCTTTATTGTCTCCTTTAGGAGAAATTCATCTTGGGCATTTGAGAGAAACAAAATGGCGACACATCGCGCATAAACACACAATAAACATACAGTTAACCTACTGTACATAGAAACATAATCATAGAATATCTCATCCAATGCGTCAATGAACATCTAATAAACCTCACACAATACCCCCCTACCTTTCCTCACAATCACAGAAGAACACAAGAGAACCCACAATACGTCCCCCCCTCGTATTGCACTTAATTTTCCCGTTAACTCATGCTGTGGTCAATAACTTCTGTATTGCACAATGCCCAATTGCATAATACCATATGAAATATAACATAGCATATATATACAATATATATTAATTAACATTATTTAGTAGTATTAGTCACACATACTGCAGCCAATATACACACACACACACACACACACACACACACACACACACACACACACACCTTATCTCTTATTATTTATTAATTTGACTGAAAGCGGCACAAATGAGAATTTATACCTGTTACAGTCTAATTGTATGCCTAAATACTTATATGTTGTTACCTGCTCAACAAGTACACCTTCAATTTGGAGTGTGTATTGATCTCCTATAGACCTAATCATTAACTAATGTGCGTGTTTATGTATGACCCTATTATAAACACCCCAAAATGGGTTTTAACTGCCTTTAAAAAATTGTGTAGGTTGGCACCATCTGTAAAATAGGAACATAGTGAATCAACTTATTTCCACCTCTTAACCTGGGCCTCTGCAGGGTCAGCTGAGAACTTGGCCTTAAACTACTGTATCACATTTACCACTTATAGATGAGGCAGTTCCTGCTGAAAAAGAGGAAGCAGATGTTCCCCCAAATCTAATTTGATTTGATAAGAGCACTCACTGTAACACGGAGCACCTCAGAAAGATATCTTGTTACATGTATTGCCCAGTCAAGCCATTGTGTAATCCATTCAATGCGATTATGATACCCTAAATCAGGTTATTTGGATTCAAGTCAATCTGTTCATTTCCCTTCTTTGTGTAACACAGAGGTCTGAGTCTTCCCTCTGTGGTGCCAGTTGAATGAAGATGAATCCACTGTGGATTGAACAGGAAGATAGCCTGGCTCAGAACTCTGTATTCTGTGATTTAGTTACCTTTATCCATGTTTTGCCCTATCCCTGTTCAGGTACCCTCTATATATTTGAATCAGATAGCCATGGGAGAGTCCCTGTTGCTCTTGTTTTGGCAAGGAAACATATTTTTACCTAACTCCAAACTTTTTTTTAAATGAAAGAGCGTTGATGCGTGGAGTCACGATGTAGAGGACACTGCTGTCATTTAAAACAGCATTTAGAGTATGCTTTCATCCTGGGAAAATACAATTCACCGAAAACATAATTGAAAAGTTAACTGAACAAATACAATTTTAGATAGCCACAAAAACTTTTTAGAGACTTTCATTTTGGGGGAGAGGACACTGGGACGGACTCATCAACCTCAGTGTTTCTAAAATCCAGACTCCGGCCCTACGTGGATTATAACAAAAGAGTAGTACAGCAAAACAGTAGTGTACTAAAATTAGACAGGTGTCCACACTGAAACTCATCCCAGACCACAGCCCAAGTGACCGCGGTCTCCTGACGGAGGAGAGGAGATGGATGTGAGCAGAGAGAGGTATAGAAGCTAGACATTATATCTAATGACAAGATGCATTGTGTACAACAATACAAAAAAAAGTAATTACATAAAATCGTTTAATATTTTACCCTAAATCCAGTCACTAGACAATGCAGTTGTCTGACAATTGAGAGATATACATTTAAAATGACCCACTGAGTCCGATATGACAGTAAGCAAGCCGCTGAGCATGACCGGCGATGGTGAGAGGCCCTTCCCACGTCGTCATTTTCAGGTTGGAAATCCTCTTCATTGTTGTCTGTGGGTCTGAGGTTATTAGATAAATTGATTTCTAGCTGACCTTTACTGCCCCCGCCTCTGATGCAAAGAGTTCTTAATGATCTGGTGCTGTCAGAGGTGCTGAAATCACGCAGCCGTACAGAGACTATAATAAGTCTACAATACATGGGTCGGCATTATGATGAAAGGCGTTACAGCAGTGTTACAGCATCTCAACACACAAATGTGAACACCTGTTAATGTAATGCAATCCACACAACGGCCATGCAGTGAATATGTTTGTCGAGCTTGACATTTTCAATTTTGCAGAGACCTCAGAGTGATGTCGATCAAATCTTTCAGTCATTTTTGAAGCTGTTAGTACTACGATAACGTATCTACCTTACATTGTAAGATATTTCATATAGTTCATAGATTTGAACATGTTGAAGTATTGAAGTATGTTGAATGTATGTTTTCATAATGACATCTATTTAAACTTCACCATAACCATTATTAAAAGTATTCTTTCTTTCTCATTGAAAGATTCAAAACCTACGAATCATGCAAATAGTCTTTATTTTAAAAGTTTAACTGCTGGACACAAGATAACTCCTTCCTACTTCAGGGAAGAGTCCATTCTCAGTGTAAAGGGCTACTAGGCAGCTACCAGCAGCCTATGGACCTTTTTCACAGCATACATTTTGACTTGTCATAGTAGGAAAAGCACAGCTGAAATGAATAACCTTAACGATGGCTCAATTCCATCAAGTGTCCCAGTAAGCTATTTCAGTGAGTCAGCATGCACAATACCAGGACCACTCCTAAGTGGAATGCAGCCATCATTAATGGTTTTGAATACACCTGTGCTTTTCCTACTATGACATGTCAACATGTCTGCCGTGAAAAAGGTCTATATAGCACCATGGCCAGAACACATTGAACGGGGCTGCATTCAGTTTTCACACTTTAAACCAGAGATCTTCAACAGGCGGTCCGGGGCCTCTAGGGGGTCCTTAGAGTTACTGCAGGGGGGCCGCCAACTTTTTGTCAAGTTTTTTTCATTAATGAAAATGTCTTAACATTAAATCTAACATATTATTGGCAAATATAAATCAGCCGTTTTTGGAAAAAACAAACAAACAACAAAACACACTGATGATAGGCTTACTGGCCCAAGTTAATCTAAAAATTCAGTGTGCCACATGTATTTTTTTTTACATTAAAACATGATTTATAAAATCATTCCAACAATTATTAACTTGGTATTCTATGCTCTATACTGTAAAAGCTTGTAGGCCCAGTTTAAAATGCAACTTTTATACTAAATTTTAGGCAATATACAACATGGTCTCACGGCAGTTCGTGAAATGGTCACGTTATCTGTCTATTGAATTGTGTACAACAACACGTTTATCTCAGTTTTTTCGTGGTACGAAATGGGAACCATCTATACGGAGGTTGGGTTTTGGAAAAGATTAACGGGGAAAGCAAATGTCACACCCCGGGAGACGGCCGCGGGGGGAGGACGCCTCACACGGCGGGAGACGGCCACGGGGAATGTGCGACAATAACGGGACGGTTAACGGGGAAACAAAACGCCACACGTGGGACACGTTCCGCGGCCTCCGGGGTGAAATTCCTGAATTGTTTGACCTATCCACCACCCCAACCAACCTCCTTACGCGGATTTTCGGCATTTCATACTACTCGCTATCGTAGTCGTGCTCTGACCACGACATTTTCTTCCCATTGAAATACATTAGTTTACATTTTTCGTGCTGGCCACCACGAAAAAAAACCGACAAAAACGTCTCTGTGAACACAAATCAATAGATTAAATAACGTGACCATTTCACGAACTGCCGTGAGACTGGGTTGCAATATATGTAGTAGGGGGTCCTCGCTCTGTTTCTCTCTCAGTTAAGGGGTTAAAAAACGTTGAAGACGTTGAGGACCCCAGCTTTAACCATTATTGGAAATGTTGTAAAAATGCCAATATCACTTTATGCAGGGTGCACTTTGCTGGGGGATGGGATGCATAGGTTTTCCCCCTTTCTGCTCTCTGCCTCTGATCAATTATTTTTATCCCGGGTGGGGACAAAATGTATCAAAATCATCAATGCTACTTCACCAATTGACCATATATTATATACCTAAAATAGAAGCGTTTTAAACTAAGTAAAGCGCTGTAATGTGACCAGTCTATAGTGCAATAGTTGCTGGTTGTATCTACAGAGCTCCGTCGTATCAGCGGCAGTTGGTAGATGTGTTAAGCCGCCAATAGGTGACTGCGAGCCGGCTACAGGCACCACCAGATGACCGTCCTTTCAGGGGCCACGGTAGTGGAGTTCAGGCGAGGAAAGTTGAGCGCCATGCGGCAACGACAGTTAAGTTTAGGAAAAAGATTGTGGTTTAGATTAGAAAACACTCCCGAAAAACGAACACGCGTTTCCTAGGTGAAAATATTTTGTTTTAACCAGGAAGTGAACTCCACTCCACGGCTTGAAAGCACTATGTTTTATGTTGACACCACGTTGCATTTTGGGATTATTTCCCATTGAATATTAAAGTTCATAAATAAATGTTTTGCCATGCATGGCCGAGCCGCACTATATCCATGGTATTGGATTTAATTCTTGCATGTTTTTATTTGTTGTGCATGATCAAAAAACTTATGAGCAGTGGCGCAAAAAGTGGGTAGGCACTATATGCAGCGCATAGGGGCGCAGCACCATGGGGGTGCCAAAGCGATGGTAAAAAAAAAAAAATATTAAAAAATATATTTTCTATATGTAGCTGCTTTTGTGCGTTTCTAAATCATTTCTGCATTTTCTCCATGTTATATAACATTGTAGAGGACTAACAGGCTATAGTAGGCGCCCTATCGCATAAGATTCCATCATAGAATTTTGACATACTGTACATATACTGTTTTTTTTTGTGGGTTGGGGGGGGGAGGAGTGTCCCCTCTGACACTGGGTAGTTGCGCCCCTGCTTACGAGACAGGATAGTGCTTTGGCCGACTTTTACTGGTAAAATAAATACATTTTAATAAAACCTAAATGGGCTATTAAATATAATTAATTGAAATTCAATATGTAACTTTAACCAAAACTAATAAATAAATAACTATATAGGCCTACTCCAATAGGGATATTAGGCTACACAATATTAGGTGCTACACAAAGGAAGGTAATGAACATCAGCAAGTAGCCTATCTCAAATTCACTCCCAGAATTACTATTTCGTCTCATCCACATACGAGCCGTTTGGTACTCCCCTGTCCTCCGCCTGATCCTCCCACTAAAACCTGCTCATTCTGAAGCTCGGGAATAATGTCACTGTTTAGGGGGCAGGGGAGCGCTTTAACCCGGTCACAAGGCGGGGAAGTTGCTCACGGTTTTTCTGCGTTGCCATGGGGTTTTGTAAAACCTATTGACTGCGATAGGGTCCCTTCTTTTCTTTGAGTCTGTCTTTGTGGAGGAGGAGGAGGAAAAAAAAAACGCTATTACTTTTTCTTACAGAGGCGGGGGGGAGTGATAGTAGCATCCAAGGGAGGAGGGAGGTACTCCGGTACAGACCAACTGCGAGGCGAAGCGGCGGTGAAACCTCCCTCTCTTCCAGCGGTGGAGAAAATTCAACTTTTCTGAACGGCTGCCACGACATGAGTTGCACCTGAAGGTGAGTTTTCACAATTTCTGTGTTTTCATTTCGCCTGAGAAAAAAAAGAGAGAGTATATTTTTTTCACATTTTCTCCCTGCTAGTTGTGGCACTTGTTACAAATTTGAGCTGGCTTTGAACACGGAGCTCTCACTTGAGAAGGCACCTGTACGGACATATTGTTAGGCTACTCATGGCAGGTGGTTGAAAAATTCAAATTGAAAAAAGAGGGAATTTACGTAAAGGTAAGTGTAAGTCACGACTGCTATTATAATAGGCTGTCTTCAGTTTTTCATGAGTGGAATAATAACTGCGTAGACTTAGCTACAGTTTAGTCATAACCAGTGATGTGGGAGATGAACCAGTGGAGGGCTAACCTAGCATAACCAGGTTTAAACACACTTTGCAGAGGCACAATTCTTCCACTTTTTCACAGAAAATTCTTCAGCTTTCGGACCATTTTAAATTAATTAAACTAGGCTACTTGATGCAAGGGTAGGCTGCTAGAGTTGATAAGTATGAATTAATGTCACTCTGAGAACATAGTTCATTTTTTGTCCTTATTTATATGACTTGCCTGTGATGTCTGATAATAATCACACCCTGTCATCCGTATTTTACCACTACACTGCCCGTTACACAGGGATGTTGTCAGCCGGCTTGTCACTGGCTGGCATGCTAAATACTGAACCGCAGAACTGAATCATACCTTGTCATCAAATGTGGTGAATAGCATTATCCATTCTCCATTGGCAATAAACGCTTAGCCTACATTTCATCTTGCATTGATGTGACAGGCACAGGGATAGTTCTGTTTGGTAGGAACATGCACAAAAAGACATCTGTGTAGAAGCCCTGCTGATGGTTGAACTACAGTAATAAATTGTACCCAGATTGTAATGTACAGTAGACATATTATTGTGTGAATGCTGATTATTATTATTATATATATATATATATATATATATATATATATATATATATATATATATATATTATACATAAGTGGTGTTATTCAACTTTTTGAATGAAATTCATATTAATTACAACCATTCATACTTTTCCAACTATTCTCACTACTTCACCTTCTTCTTACGGATTTAAGCTATTAATCAAGTTTAGCTTTAGCCACTTAGCTCTTCAGCATTCGCACGTATTTTCTGCACGAAATGCATTTTCAAGTTGAATTTTAAAAAGCAAAGTGGCATTGGAAACTGCACTGAAAGTCTATGAAAGGTTATTTTTTCATCTTAGCTGACAAAGCACTAACATTACATTTTAGAGAAGAAAAAAAAAACAGTTGTTTTCACAAACTACATCCTCTTTCTTTAATCCCTACACTTGAGGAAATTGCTCTTCATTACATGCATTTCTGTTGCACAAGTGGAAAGCATGCATGACAAGATTAGAATGAGTGATGAGGCGTCAATGAGTGCGATTAAAACCACATTATGGTGACATTTAAATCAGAAGATTGAGGTTGTGGTTACCTATAGCTTTGGTAATTGATAGGGATGTGGGTGGAACAGTTGTGCATCAGGCTTGTGTGCGTGATGTGTTGCATTTAAAAACCAGATATATATCTCACATGGTTAACATAGTGATTCCCTCACTATGAATATTTACAAGGTATGCAAATTTTTCACACCGTGTTTGGAAGTGCTGTAAATTCAAATGCTGTTTTCCTCAGTGTTGTTGTTTATTGTCTCGTTATAGATTATGCCTTTGAGGGAATCCCAGGAAACAGAGAAATCTTTTATAGTTTACCCATAATTTAATATTTGTATTTCTTTTGATGCTTTTCTTTTGTTGTTCACAACACAATCATATTGACCTATATTGTCTGTAGCACAGTTTGTGGTACATTTTCCAAAAATGAAGATTGTGGTAAACACCCTCCCACTGTCACTCCTAACAGAACTAGAACTAGTAGTGCTGCTACTCCTAATAATGATCCAGCTGTTTCCTAATGCTAAACGCAAAGACCTTCTGAAGGTCAGACTGCCATTAGCAAATGTAATCATCTCAAACTGCTCTTTAGGAAGAGGAGGTCCTATTCGCGTTGTCCCCTGTTCATCCCATCAGGCAAAGTCACAGGTCTCCAGTATTCATAGCCAGAATTAGCCCATATCAGGTAAGTTGGCTGAATTTTATTTCTAGGCCAAAGACAAGAGCCTCTAATGGCACTTGTCATCACACGTGGTCCCCAGCCTCTCTGTATTCAGGGCAGTGGTGCTTTGTGTCCAGAAGTAGGTCGAATGCTTCTCACCAAACAATTTGAGCGAGAGCCAGTAATTGGACAAGCAAAGTGTCGACCATCTCCCAGCCGGTCCATGTCAGCCAGCCCTCTCACCACTTAATATGCAGCTCTGACCTGACGCATTTCATGGACCTTTTTCATCCTTTTAATCATTTAGATTACAAAATGCAGGAAACAGAGCATCCTTTGTAGCTGCAGAAGAACTCATTCTTCACATATTAATGGCTGCCATACTCCGCTACTAACAAATATCAGCTCATATGTTGAGAAACACAGAGTTACAGCAACTGTAACTTTTTAGTGAAGTAAATTTTATTCATATAGCCCAATATCACAAATTTGCCTCAAGGGGCTTTACAAACTGAACGGCATATGACACCCTCTATCCTAAGACTTGATTCGGATAAGGAAAAAGTTCCCCAAAAACTGAGAAAAATAGAGAGCAAAAAAATGGAAGAAATCTCCAGAAGAGCAACTGAGGAGGACAGACAGACATGCAATAGATGTGCGTATAGAACAGACCAACATAGTGAAAGTACAGAATGGACAATCAGGATGACGACATAGATAGACATATACGTAGATATAGTTTGACATTATAGATAGATTGTATACATGTGAAGAATGTGGATCTGGAAGTATGTGGAGGAACATAGTTGTTGTCAAACTGACTGACGAGAGACAGAGAGAGAGAGAGAGAGAGAGGAGAGAGAGAGAGAGAGAGAGAGAGAGAGAGAGAGAGAGGTCCCTGGACGGAGAAGCCTGAATGAAAACAAAGAACAATTAGGAAAGACAGAGGGAGAAGAGAAAGAGAGAGAGAGAGAGCGAGCATAGAGCTTGTGGGACACAAACAAACAGAGGTTTAGACAGATGCTGTGGGTTTCAGAAAGTTTATTCTGGTCGGCAGGACAAACATTGAACCATGGTTACAGGCCTGAAGTAATCAAAAAATAATCAACTAACTGAAAGTTAATGCGAAAAGATGAGTTTAAAGTTTGGAATGTGTCAACGGAGTCAAATTGTCTGATGTCTTTTGAATTTTGGGAGGAAATGGCCCTGCAGTGTGCTGACTTGGGGACAGACAGGAGCCCTGTATTCTGAGAGCGGAGAGCAGGGGATGGAGTATAAGGTTTAAGGTGATCAGACCGGTATGAAGGTGCTTGCCCATTTACAGTTTTCTACATCATCAAAAAGCACCTTGAAGTCTGTTCTAACATGGATAAAGAGCCAATGCAGAGAAGCTGCAGCATTCTGGACTTTTAGTACTAGCACACATATTGAAACTCAGTCACACAGACGAGTGATACAAACACACCTTGCTGTGTAGTGTTTATCTCCTGCACAAGCATCACTTGTCTCGCATTGCCAGACCTTTTTCCACAGCACTGCGGAGGAGGGTCTGGCTAGTCCACACAGCATTCTGGGAATAGAGAGAAACGTGCTCTGGTTTGTTGGCATGTCTTTAAACCAATCACAATCGTCATGTGCTGTGGCTGAAAATAGCCTCGGGAAGGAACTTGTTTTGGTGGAACGTGTACCTTCAAAAGTTGATTGGACAGATAGTCTAGCTAGCTGTCTGGATTTACCCTGCAGTGATCTGAGGAGCTGTTAACCATAGTCCTCATAAATAGGACTGCAGTTTGAAATTCCAACACAAAGAAAGCGTAAGGTAACGGGACATCCGGACAAAAAGAAGGCCATACTGCGAAATTTTCGGCGCCAACGGAGCAATCACGGAAGTGGAAGGTCGTGGATATAGACTAAAACATCACAAACTGTTAATATGTTCAGAGGCGGGAAGTGCATTGAAGATGTGAAAGTTGTTTTATCTGTATAGGTGTGTGTTTGCCATGCAACATACATATGCACTTACAGTATCTGTGCAGTCTCTCGTCTTGTGTACACAAGAGAGGTAGAGGTTGAGAGTAAAAAGGAGAAAGGGTGACACTGAGAGCCCTTTCTTTTTGCCAGCGCTGTGTACACCTGGACTTTAACAGTGCAGAGAGACAAAGATGTATCAGGATTCAGTGTGGCCGAGGCTCCCAGCCTCAGTGATACGTGGGGGCATTGTTGAGCGAGGAAAGACTGGAACATGTATTTTCTTATACATTCTATCTGCAAATTTGTGCATTTAAACCACTCTAAAACGTTCATCTGCGTCTTATCTGTGCACGGTCTGTAGTAGATGCATCTCTTATCGGCATAAGCAATGTAATTTCAGGCTCTAATTTTATCTGTCAGATGGAATCTGGAGTATCAGATGGCTTTTAGAGATTAGGAAAAAGCAGTCTAACAACAGTGAGCAGGAATGAAATGCTGTTTTAGATGAATTGTCCATTTAAGCTTCCTTGTTCTCACCCTACCTTGAAGTCTTGCTGGTGGTAATGAAAAAACAATGATTTTTTTTTAGGAATAGTTTATCTTACAGCTGTGTAATATGCTGATCCGTGGATATGAAGTGTAAACCTAAACTGTAATAATTACAAACAAAGCACTGACACAAGGCGGTGTTGATTAGATGTTAAGAGTGTGTTTCCCGGAGTGGCTGGCAGACGGGGCGAGAAGGTGTGGAGCCTAGCAAGTACCCAGGCCATAATTGAGGTTCAGCTCAGGCTCCAGCCCTACACGCAATTACAGACTTATGCTCCCTGTGCTGCAGGCAGAGTTGAGAGTGCTGCAGCGCCGGCGTACCTGAGCCCTCCTCTTTCATGTTTGTCACCGATGACAGCTAGAAAGGCACATTATAGCCAGTATGTTCTGGAAACGTGTTTGGTTACATGAAATATTCATTTAGTTGCCTGCTCTCTGGCAGTTTGCATATTTATTCACCAGATTTTTTTTGATGATACCTGTGACTGCGTTCAGAGGAGAGATAGTGAGAGAGTGTTGGAAATGATTCCCTCCGTGCAGCCTCTGATGGGGGATGGAGGAGGGGAGGAGTTGCTAAGATAAGAGGTGCTGATCATCAGAATCAAGGTTTATTTCTTATTTAACAGGCCACTGCATCATCAAGGCCACTGGGTGAACATGATCAATGGCTTCTCGCACTGCATGGACAATTAATCAGTAACATTTTTTTTTTTTTCCACGTCTTCCATAGTGCCTTGTGTGTCTGTGTACATGTCGTGCTTCATTATTATTATGTCCATGTGACAACATTTAACACACATTCTCCACTTGTGTAATTATCCTTTCCTCCAGGCTGTTTGTGAATGGGTTTTCCATTGGAATGTTTCATCCTCTATTGTATTCAACGCAAAGACAGTGATATGTAATGCTATTCTGCATCATACAGGTTTAATATTGTAATTTGTATGTTTAATTAATCAAATTAGATTATGCACACGTGAAAACCATAACCATCGAAGAGAACCAATTGTGTTTTTATGAGAAGAATTGTAACCCCACTGTGCATTGCTGTCAGCTTCAAACTCATTTTCCAATTGTATCGTTCCCATTCTTGCATGCCCGCTCAGATTTATAAAACTGTTATTGAATCACAGGGTACATATCATCTAAATTCAATGTTTATGGTAAAAACCTTGGTGAAAAAGGGAACACAACCATAAGATTCTCCAAGGAACAACAAACATGACATCTATGCCTCAAAGAGTCAGAAGTTATTGCCCTTAAGTCACTGCCGGGATACAGGGATGATTTCCATTTCAATTGCTGGCTCAATTTGGGATAACTCATGCATACAGAGGTAAGGCGAACAAAGAACGTAGGAATAAAAGTGACAAATGTAGAGAATGGAACAGAGGAGCGCGGTATCATTGGCTTTGTGTCCCATGAAGGGTATTGTGTATGGCTGCTTGGATAAGGTTGCAAGGGGACCCCTGGGACCTGGAAGTGAAGGGCACCGAGGACGAAGGAGGACACATGTGACAGGCAGGGGACACAGAGGACGTACCGGGACAGAAAACACGCCTCTTACTATGGTGCCATGATGTGCCATATTTGCAAGTTAATTTAATGGAATGTCCATCACGGTTTCCCACATCCCAAATTGCTTGTTTTGTCCAAATAGCAGTGCAAAACCTCATTCAATTTACAATCTTATAAAACAGAGCAGCAGTTGATTCTCAAAATTCTTGAATTGATTTATTTCCACGCAAGATATTTTGTTAATACATAAAACACAATTTGCACGCATAACTATATGGATTTACATCTTTATATATTCATCTATACCCCGTTTACACGTACGTGGTTATTTAGAAAAATGGAGACATTTCCCTTCGTTTGTGCCCTTCGTTTACACGCAAACGGAGAATTTGCCTCTGAAAACGATTCTTTCTAAAAACTCCGGCCAGAGTGGAGATTTTGGAAATCTTCGTTTGCACGTAACCTGAGACAAACGGAGGTTTAGGCAGCCGAGGAAGTGAGGAAGAGAAGAGAGAGGAAGTGATTCGTTGCTGTTGCTATTTTCGGGATTCTGATTGGCTAACGTGGGCTTGAGCTTCTCGTTCCACCGCCACCTACATGTTTGGCATGCTCTTGACGGCATATGTACCATGATTTACACGGGTACATGTAAATAAACACTTTTCTGAAAACTGAAAGCTGTGCACGATGTTATTTTTGAAAACGGAGAGGTTGAAATGTCCGTTTATGAAAATAGCCGGCCACGTGTAAACGTAGCACTAGTTGCCCTTTAAAAATTGCCTTTCTTTGTTATGATGGTGCCACTGTCATGGAATCATAATACTTTTAGGTTAGACCAAAATAGTATCAAAAACATTGAAATACTTAATCTTTAATAAGTATTTCCTGATATAAGTCATTCGTTTGCTAATTTTAGACCGCATTTTAACTATGCAAAGTTATTTGATGGCGGATTTTTCTTCTGTATGTATTTAAGAAATTGGCTTCTTAAATAGAAAAAAGGACTCTGTAGGAAAACAAGCCACAGCCACGCTAGCTTTAAGCTCAACAATGACAATGCTGACAATTTTGTGTTTTGCGGGTATAATGTTTACCATGTTCAACACTAGCACTAGCAAATGCCATAAGTTATGCAGGTATTTGGTCATAAACCAAAGTATTGGACGAGTGAAACTGTTGACCTGATGGTGCCGTTTTAAAAAGGAACCCCTAAAATTTTATTTTTTCTGAGACATTTCACACAAATAAGAACCTCATAGTGGTGCTAGAGAAAAAGTCAGGGGATCAGGAACGTCGGTAGATCATCTGGGGACTATTAATGTTATTATTTACACGTGTGCTTCCCCTGTAATGACATTCCAAAAGGTCTGCTGTAAAAAAGATCAATTACAGTCAGGCAGCTCATTCTGCTCTCTATTTACTGAAACCTCATAGTACAAACTTTAGAAAATCACTGACAAGTATAGTTTCAAAATTTCACACAAAACCCTACATTCTTTTCGCATAGTCAGAAAAAAATCACGTCAAACAATGTGATGTGGTACTGAACAAATGTTTACTTGATAATTTATGTGAGATAATGTATCCCTTAAGTGCTGTAGCAGTCTGTCTGGAAGTAGGTGAGTAATATGTGTCAGTGTGACAGGGTATGCAGTGAGGGCAGCAGTGCTCTATGTCCAGAAACTCCCCGTGGACCTCATTACACCGTGTTGGGCTCTGTTGGGTACTGTAAGTGGACTGCTGGGAGCCCCAAGCCAGTACAGCTCCATGTGTGTTGAGTTGGTGTGAACATGCGAGCCTGGTTTCTGCTCTGCATAGTAAGAGGCTGTTTACTGGTCCAGTGAGGCCCGGAGTCAAGCACAGCACTATCCTCCAAATGGAAGATTAGAGAGCAGATCAAGCATGGTTAGAATCATGAAACTAAGAGGATGTGTTTCTTAGTGGTCAATTCTCTAAGTGGGCTAACACATGAGTAAGTATGATAATCCTTTTTTTAGTTTTCTGTTGCATTGATTCATTTGTACCAAATTGTCATTTAGGTCCGATAATAGCGAGGATGTGCAGAGAACAAATTGCTTTTTCATCCTAATGGGGATACAAGATTTAACAGACCTTTTATTCACAATATCAAACTTAAAAAGAGATAGCCTGGTCCTAAAGCCTTGTTCTGTTATTGGCCATTAGGTACACCATTTTAGTATTTTGCTCCAAGGACATAGCAGCCCTTTTTATGTGTTTGTCTTTTATGTGGACTTAATTCATTTCATCATAACTAAAATATTCAATTTTTAATGTTGCGATAGTTTTGTAAAAGTCCTTGCAGTCGTCCTTTAGGTTCTTCTTCAAAGAGCCAGAACTCAGCATGTCTATTTCTTAATGTACTCACCCCTAGATACAGCAAATGTTGAGTGAAAGAATCTTGCCAAGCTGGTACGAATCCAAATTAATTCATCAGCTTGAGGGAGCTCCACTCTCCATTTTTACAAGTGTGACCCGCAGACCACCAGCTATGAACTACAGAACTTCTTGACCTCATTACTTTTACAGCTCCAGACCTTTTTGGTAAAACCGAGAATACTTGCAGAGCACGTTTTTATGGCCTCATATCAGATTGCAAACGATCTCACCTTGTAACATTTTCTGCGGTGTACAGTGTAGTTCTAATGAGTATCAGGGGATGGTTTTAACGGTAAAATGAGACCAGTTACAGGGTTTTATTCTGGTTAAGTTAATTATTATTGTTGAGGCTTCAAGAAAAAAGCGATGGTGCTAAATTACTAAGCATTTTTGTCACAAACTGACGAACTGCTTATTCAAACACACAAGAGGGCTGTGGTAGGGGTAAATACTATTTAATTGCATTAGGTAATCAGTGTAATGCAGTCTTTCCTTAAGACAATCACGAGAGTAAGGCTAATACTAAGTGTAGTGCTCATTATGAAATGCCATCCACTGTAATTGGAATTATTTTCCTTTTAGAAACAGCTTGTAAACGCTGTAACACAGCTTTGCACTCCTTTTTAGGGGCTAGTGTACAGTAGTACATAGATTGCAGTATGCATTTACTTTGTTAGCTTTTCTAAATGTTGCATATTGGCTTTGTTTGTTGTAGTATAGTAGAAAATAGATTACAGTAGTAAAATAGTTTCACTGTTAGACTGACCCAAAGTTCCTTCTACAAGTCTTTAAAGGTTCTTCTTGATATAGCATCTATGCCTTATTCCTTTACATAAATACTGCTGCAGGCTCTGCCATGAGCCCAAGTGTAAGAAAACATTTAGTTGTGTTGTACGAATTATGTGTTTTCTCCAGAACAGAAAGACAAATACAGTCTGTCACAGAGGCAATGCATGATTAACAGCCAAATGCTAATTTTCTATGCTGGAAGATTGCAGTTATGTTTGGGCAAAGAAACATATGTTTGTTTCAGATTAATCATGCAGATATTGAAAGGACTTTATAGATAAAAATAGTGCCCTGCAGCACAGTAATACGTTCCTTTGGCTTGTGTGTGTACATTCATCAATGTAGAATCCTATTATCTAGGTTTGCAATTGTATTGTCTGAATATGCACATTATTTTATGCTTAAAGAACAAATAGGAAGAGGACAGGCTGATCCTCAGCAGAGAGAATAAAATGGCAAAACAGCAGACATCTGTAGGCTATTTTAAGAATATGGATTAAATCTGGTTTGGGTTTACTACATTCTGCAGTAGTTCAGGCCCTGGTTCAGGTTAAAACAAAATCCACATTGGTCTAAGCCAAAAAAAATATAGCTCTATCCAAAAAATCCTAAGTGTGTGTACAGTATGAACAAATCTCACACTATTTCAGTGTGAGAGCTTTGCCAATTTGAAATGGCTTAAAGCCTTGGATCAATGGCTTTGAGAAACAAAAACAGATCAATAGAGGTGATCCTAGAGAAATCCTACTTTGATATCCTGAGTTTCAGCCTGGAAATGCTCCCATCAGTCTTCATGTGACGGACAACACAGGCGTTCTTGTCTGGATGGATTCTCACTTCTCTGTGGCTTTCCGCTGACCCTTCCAGTTTCCTGTGGTGTGTCACTAGCTAGAGGCCGTGTGTCATCTTCTCGGTAGGGACGTTGGGGGGGGGGTCCTCTGTTGTACAATTCAACTTCAGCACCGCAACACCTTGAGATACGCTAGTGTAGGCAGCTTGTTGTCTTAAACCTTGACATTTGCATTTAAATTGACTTCATGCCGCCGTGATTTATTTTCTTGAGAGAGTGACAGAGTTTTGTCGGTGGCTTTGCCTCTAATTCTCTCGCTGCTGCCACAAGTATGATAACAGAAGCAGAGCTATTATTCATTGAAATTGTAGTCTAACTTTGTTCCATAGTGTGCTCACTGCTCTAGTATAGCCACACACCAGCCACAGACCACTTGTGCCTCACAAAGTCTCTCAAAACAGCAGATTATATTTTTGCGTCATCATGCGTGATGGATTTTCTTATGAATTAATTGTAGTTAAGGAAAAATATGTTGTCGCGTAGGAGAGAACATACAGAATGGTGTTACTATGAACTTTGAACATTTTACGCACATTTCTAGAACTAAAGTAAATACCCCAACAGTGTTGTTGCAAACAGTCTGGGGCTCTTTTGACACTCTATTGCAGATTGAATTGTAATGCAGACTGACATTCTCACACCTTTTTATATGTAGTCCTATGCTAAAATGGGTCTCAATATCCCCTGTAGCTCCAGCGGCACTAAAGGAGAATAAGACCTGTTTAGCGTATGTTTTCACTTGAAAAATATAGCTATTACTCAAACTCCCTTTCAAGTCATGTTGATGTCACTCCAGTGATTTATCCATCTTACAAAAATAGTCAAACAAGAGCCTGCCAGCTCTGCAGGGGTCATGATAATTTAGGGGGCCATGGTGCTCATGGGATGACAGGTTGACACAGGATGTTTGCAGGGATCACCTCAGAAAGCATATATAATTGACACCATTAGCCTCGAGGTCTGTCAGTTTTCTGACAGCTGATGAATTCACGTGCGCCTTCCCTCCGCTACAGATAACAAATTCATACCTACTGTTTTTATACCATTTTACACCTCAGTAATCCCTTTCTAACAACCACTTGCCCCAGCTGAGCCACAGTTTTCACCCCGTGTCATGATTTGTGACTACCCTGTTCAGAGTGTGAAGTGGGCGAAGCACTGGCCAACATGCCCTCATGAAAGTCTGTCCACAAGTCTGATTCCCGCAGGGCGCGTATTCTTGTCTTCTTGTTGAACTGGTGCTGTATAGGCCCCTGGGCTCTACTGTGTCATGTAACTCACCTGCTGTTGAAACATTTGGATCATATCCCTGAGCACTGAGCAGTCCCTGGTTCCCCATTTGCAGCCAAACCAACGTAACAGATGGCTTTGCGTCTTCCTGGGCGTTCAGTGGAGGAGGTGTGGAGAGTTTGAAGGTTACTGGCAGGTCTTCTTCCGTTGTTCCGTGTCGAATGTCAGTACTAACACACGGGGGCCCGTTAATACTTGAGCCCCTCTTTTTCTTTACCACCTGCAGTGTGAGATGGGATTTTAGCTGGGGTCGAAAGTGTGCCAGAAGCACTGCTATTAACCCTGCACATTGTGCCTTTCTATGAAGGGCAGTCCTCTGGCAGACACTTCCTCTGTTCATAAAAGAACAGACTGCATTCCTTCCAGTGAGCATGGACATACTTTGCTGGCTCTCAAAGAACCTTCATGCAGATTTTGCAACAGTGGACACTCTTTTCTTCCCGTTTACACAGCACTCATTTTTCAACCCTGTTTAGACCAAAGCTGCTCCTCCTTTTGGGTTGGTTTCAGCTATCTCAGTAATGAAGTAAACAAGATCCTTCCTTCCTATTCACTGCACGACCAGAGTGTAAAGAACTATTCAAAGACAGTGAGACTTCTTTCCAGTGTGTGTGGGAGTGTGTCTTAACTTCACAAAGAGAGACTGATGCTCAGTTTGTACGTTGACAGAGGCATGTTAGCATCACAGTGAAGAGAGGAGGATTTTTTTACAGCAATCACAGCAGTGGTATTTTGACCTGCTGCATTGGGGAGATGTAAATTACTTCAGGGATGCTGTTTGCACTTTTTCTTTACACACTGTGTCAGCTATAACAACACTTGAGAAAAATCTGTACTATTTAGACACCTCATTCACGTTGATGTTGTCACTCAAAAAATGTTAAAATTTCACACGTTATGTGGCCGTGTTGGCTCAGTGGGTAGAGCAGGCGCACATACACTACCGGTCAAAAGTTTGGGGTCACTTAGAAATTTTCATTCCACTCCATTACAGAGAGAATACCAGCTGAGGTCAGTTGCATTGTTTTTTTAACCAGGGCAGCAGTTTTCAGATTACATTATGTGCTTACATAATTGCAAAAGGGTTCTTCAATTTTTCTCAGTTAGCCTTTTAAAATGATATCAGATTAGTAAACAGAATGTGCCTTTGGAACATTGGATGAATGGTTCCTGATAATGGGCTATGTAGATATTGCATTAAAGATCAGCCACTTCTTTCTACAACAGTCGAGAACCCTTTTGCAATTATTTAAGCACATAATGTAATCTGAAAACTGCTGCCCTGGTTAAAAACAATAATGCAACTGATCTCAGCTGGTATTCTGTCTGTAATGGAGTGGAATGGAAATTTCTAAGTGATCCCAAACTTTTGACCGTTAGTGTATATTTAGAGGTTTATGCCTCAACGCAGAGGCCCAGGGTTCGACTCTGACCTGTGGCGATTTCCTTCATGTCTTCCCCCTCTCATTTCCCCTTTCTCACCTACTGTATGCTGTCCATTAAAGGAAGGAGAAAGCCCAAAAAATAATCTTAAAAAACCCCCACTCCCAACTCATCAAATAAGGCAGCTGTGGCCATCAGTGTCTAATACAACCCATCCTTTAGCGTTTGTTTAAGCTGCGCTGTGAGATTGCGTAGTATAAAGAACACCAAAGTCCGCTGGGATAAATAGTAGAGATGGTCCGATACCATTTTTTACTTCCCGATACCGATTCTGATACCTGAACTTGCGTATCGGCCGATACCGAGTACCGATCTGATACCAGTGTGTCATATATTTTATTATGTTTTAACAACTGTATACTACTATCCCTGTATGGATGTGATGATTTCTATCTTTGTTGTCGGTCTGGCTCAGGTTAAACTCTTTGTGAAACATGAACAAACACTAACAGTGAATGTCACAGAACTTTCTTTTATTATCCAGTTTGACAGTCAAAGAACACAAATAAACTACTTTAACGTAGAATTTCTTTTCTTAAATCTAACAAAGCTGTTTTGTTGCCTGAACCTAACCTTATCCTGCATGTTGCAGTTTACGCCAAGCTGTTGTATACATGTGCCAAGTTGGGAGTGAGAATGTTTTAATGGTCATTGATAAACGTTGAAACTGGCTGGTGTTTGACCTGTAATCTAAATTCTCTTCATGGTTTTCTAACGCAGATGGTAGAACAGCTGTGACTTAAAAAATGAATAGGAAAAAGATAAAATAATTACCTCTGGATCCTTCTACATCATTTTGTGACTGCATGCTTAGAGATGGGAAAAAACACTGAACATGTGGTGTGAGGGGATGGATATCCATCTACTGTATAGAGACTGTCTGCAAGGTGATTCACATTGTATAACTGGAGGAGCATACTTTTGCTAGGAGCGTGTGCATTGCCAGTGGGGTCACGTCTGTCTGTCTCTTTTCGGTAAATTGTGAAATGGGGACCAATACTGATGAAGCCAACCATAAGCAAAGCTCTAGGTGGGGGATTCCATTATAATGCTCAGCCTGAAAAGACCCCACACTGGCTCCAATAAGAACCAGAGGGGGATTTGTTTTGCTCAATAAGTGGTAAAAAAATGGTATCAAAATGGTCCACCCCACACACACACACACACACACACACACACACACACACACACACACACACAGTGGCTGATTTATAAGTCTGCACATTTCCAGTTTTCTGCTGCTGTGTTATAAAGCACAAGGTGGGGCCATTAAACTGATGGCATAGCTTTTCTTCTCTGTCACTGTCAGTAAACAGTACCCAGTTAGAAGGCTGGGGTTGGCCACTGCACTCAGCTGCTTTGATTTTTTTGAATGCTTTTTTCTTTGCACTGCTTACTTTTCTTTAAACAAGGGATTTAAGTATCACGGCATACAGTGTAAAACATAAACATGAAAGAGAGAGAGAGAGAGAGAGAGAGAGAGAGAGAGAGAGAGAGAGAGAGAGAGAGAGAGAGAGAGAGAGAGAGAGAGAGAGAGAGAGAGGGAAAAAACAGGTTTGATCAAAGCTGTATGTGCTTCAGTGCATCAAAAGGATATTGTTCTGAGCCATTTGGTTCCTGTCTTGACCCAGTAAATGCGGCAAGGCTACTATCTACAGAAAAGCACGTTGGAGAATCCTTCCCTGTCTGACCAGAGCCGGAGAGCTCTGGCGCCCAGAATGCAGAGCACAGCAAGTCCACAGCCATCATCATTAGAGCTATGCTGCTGTGGACACTAATGGCTGTCCCCGTTCTGCTGCCTCTGCACATTCACAGGGCTCATCTGAGACTCAGGGTGTGAACACGTGAATTAATTCAAGAGAGATGAATTCACAGTTCCTGTCCCTGCTTTAAAGCAGGGTGCAGGATGTAGAAACCTTTTGTAGCGAATAACCACGAGTGCATTAGTGGTGACGTCCTCTTTCAACCACTCTCAAATCTGAAAGCAGGCTAATTGGGGTGTTTGTCCTCGTTTATCTTCATTTAAAGGCTGGAAAAGATGGCGGTGTTTACTCGTTTCAATATTGAGAAGGGGGGAGCGGGGAGGAGAAACAAACAGTGGTGGCAGTGTTAAACTGGGGGATGGGGCTGTTAAACTTGATGCGCTATGGACGTGCTATTCCTGGACTCCTAATTGCTTTTTAAGATTTCAAATAGCCATATGAGCACCTTTTAAACAGATAATATTCCAGCATCAAAAGGTTGGGTAGTAAATATCTGCATGCATGTTTCATGACAATTCATCACCTCTATTTCTCAAGAAAGTGTTAAATGCAATATTTGAAAATCAATACAGGGTCATGACAAGGCACATTCATCAAGTGTGTTTATTTCCTCAGTCATGGTGAAAAGCTTTACATGGCCATCTCTTTCCAATTACATGCAAAGGCGGGCATAGTCTAACCCCCTTTCTGTTGTTTCTGTAGTGGCAGTATAGATTTTCAGCCTTCCAAATGAACTCTTTACTGAAGAGCCTGCAGTCATTGTGCTTTGCCCTTCCCCTGGTTTTAGGCGCAGTCATTCCATCCTTCAAATTTACACTTTACAAATCAATAAGCTTTCACAGTAATTTAACTCTGTGTGCCCCTTGAGAGCTTTGGTCAATTTACTGTATATCATAGGTACAATTAAATTAAAAGTGTGGTTCCCCTTTGTCCTTTGCTACTAAACAGGCCGGTTAATTGATGTTGTGGCAGGAACTGTATGTTTTGTTATGGCCTCATATATTTATTTTATTCAGTGTAAGCAACGTATAGGGCTAACCAAACAGGATGCAAAAATGTAGTACTTGGTTTTCTTCTTAGTTTGGCTGGATTTATCAGGATTTTGCCCTGACATAGTGCATGATTTATATTTGACTTCTGAATCCAATGTGATACTGGCGAGTAGGGCGTCATTGATCAATACTCATATTGCTGGAGATCAATCCCCCATATGGAGCAGAGTCTGGGATCCCCATTGCTACTTTTTGGTTGGAGCATGACCAAAACTGGAATATAAAAAATATTCTAAGGGCAATATATCGGCTTGTATTTCTTTAGTTTTGATTATGAAAGAGAAGTGATAAAGAGCTGGGTATTTTTTTTAGCTAAAGGATAAGCTGA
Organism: Perca flavescens; assembly: GCF_004354835.1. Taxonomy (NCBI): domain Eukaryota; kingdom Metazoa; phylum Chordata; class Actinopteri; order Perciformes; family Percidae; genus Perca; species Perca flavescens. The sequence continues at coordinate 36,543,938 of NC_041334.1, forward strand.
TTCTTCATGTTCTCATCTGTAATATGCTGTTCTGCCAGCTCATTTATTGTGATACCAATCTGTCTTCGCCAAGCCAATATCCGCCAATAATATCAGCCCGCTGCTTTATCTGGCTCTAAGTTTAGTTTTTAATCTTATTACCCTGACCAATAAGTATAATCTCATTAGTGTTATGGAAATGCCATTTCCATAAGACTAATGAGATTACACTTATGGCAAAACCAAACACACATAACTGCGTATGCTGACAGAAGGCTACAGTCACTTGTCCAAGGTAGTTTTATTGAAGTTTAATCTCGTTAAATGTCCTCTCACATGCTTGTCCTTTGATAGCGTTGTTTTTTACAAATGCAGCCAAGATACAGATTAAATATGTTTCTGGACATGCTCGGAATTTTTATAAGGGAATTGAAATAATGTATAAGGTTGTTGTACAGGAACGTAAGTAGTTCCTCCTCTTAAAAACACTTTCGTGTTCCTTAGCCAGTCCTGCTGTCAAGTGACCAGACTTTACTTTAAATATCAGCATTGAATGTGTTTATTGTAAAATAGAAAAATATGCCAACATTTATCCTAACCTAACAAAAAAATCTCGAAAACCAATTTTGTTGCCTTGGGTTTACAATTGCTTGTTAGATATTCTGTTTTTAGTTCACTTGCATTTTGAGCAATTGTCTTTTTCAATAAACTTCATTCTGGATTAGCAGCTGAGTGCTCAGGTGCTGCAGACAACTGGTGACAGAGAATCAAAGCCCCCTTTTGAGAAATGGACGCATGTTGCTAAGATGCACTGTACCAACCATTGTTCATCATTAGGCAGGACTGAGGAATATGCATTATGGATGATGTAGTCATTCTAAATGTAACACACAAACTGTTAAAGGCTTTGAGATGAAAGATAGGATGTCAGACAGTGAAGAGCCTGCTTCGGACTGACCAAAGATCCTGCTGCGGCCGCAGCGTGAGATAGAATCAGAGATCAGTCAAAGCCTTCGTTAATGGAGCCAACAACAGAGAGGAATTCCGCATGGTCTATCACCAGCTTCCTTAAAAGGAACAAGGTGGAATCCATCAAGCACTTTTGCCTTCATGACATGTTACATCTATAGGTATGTGAAAAGAGTGCCAATTGAAGTGTAAATTGGAACTATTTAGGGTCTGTTAAAGGCACATGTTTCTTTTGGGTATGTGGTCGATTTTGTCCTCTGTCCCAGCTAGAATAGGTCATAAAAGAAGCACTGTCTGCTCCATATTGACTTGTTCTATTTGATCTAAACCCCCTTCAGTCACACAGCAACATTGTAGTGGGGCAAACAACATTTAACATGCATTATTTGTATCTGTATTCCATGTTTCAGACTTTGACAGGCACTGGTAGCAAAAGAACATCTTTGAAACGTTTCTTGAAACTTTGTAAAGATGTTTAAAACACAGGGAAATGGTAACTATTTTTATTTATGTATGTCCACATAGAACTAATTATAAAAGAATCCTCAGAAACTCTACTGTCAAATGTTCTCCCCATGCTGTCCCAACTTCAAAACAGAGCAATTCCTAAACTTCCCTTTAATAGAGTCTTTCAGGGAGGCACAGGAAGAGGAACAAATGCCTCTATTCAGTAGCGTCCAAAATGCTAATGCCTTCGGCTCTTAACACGTTTATAAGGGTTCCCATGTCACGACATGGCATAGTCCGCCCTAATGGGGGCTGGGGGCTGCATGAAAAAACCAGACACATAACAGAACAAGAGAAATATGACAACAAGACTTCTGGTTTCCCGGGGAACTGGGCATCTGAAGCTCCAGTTCTCCTTCTGGAAGATGCACGCAAACATGTTATGTCACACATGACGCATTTGAGGTTTCTTTTCTTCACAAGGACTTTGGTCACTGAAATCTCTGTTTGGAGCCGAACATGGACCCTGACATTTCAAATATCTATAAAACTTCCAGGCATTGTGTGGTTTTGTTTTTGTAACAGATCACGCATCAGTGTAGTCATAGACTTTGTGGACTTGTTAAAGGGAAAAGAAGTGACCGAGAGGTCCGGTGCTGTCATTGGAACTGTTGGCCATTCCAGTGGATAATATTGAATTCCAGTAAGTATGTGCTCCCATATGTAAGTGATGGCAACACAAGGTTCTTTTATTGGAGAAACTTTCTGCAAGCAAACAAATTAGGGGCAAGCAGGGTTTAGTGATTGCTTGGGAAAGTCATTACTCCTTATCTGTATGGGTGCTGAAAGGCAGTCTGTAGAGCCAGGCTCCAGCCTCCAGGCCCCTTTTGGATTGATACTATGTCAACTGCTCAATTCTGGTCAACCTGTAAAACCGGTTCAACGTTGTATTGACCAGTTTGAATAATTAGACAACAGGTTACATCAAACTTTTCTCTCAACTCTTAATTCCATTTTCAATATGTCATTTCATGACCCAAAGCATACAGCTGTTTCAAACTGATAAAAGATTGGATTGACGTACTGATTTGAAATTTGGGGGGAAAAAGCACGGGTATTGAATGAGTACTCAGTATCAGCAAGCAGATCATACCATGAGTCGAAGTATTGGAATTGGTATTGGAAGAGGAAAAGTTAGATCAATGTATCTCTATTTTTTTTTGTGATTTATATTTCATACCATTATTATTCAAAATGAATCCATGTCAGTCTTATATAATGTCAGTTATAAACTACTGTAAGCCAATAGTGCGCATGTCTAAAGGCTGCGGTTCAAAGCAATCTTGTACAGTTTGGTCAAGTATTTAAGTATTCCGCCATGAACAAATGGACTGCTATTGTGCCAACAATCACTTACCACTGCTTAGTCAATGGTACATCCTTTTTGAAGACCCACCTTTGTTGTTATTGTTCCACAGTTCTTTTCTTGTATAATAGTGAGTGTACACGGCAGTTTCACCATGACATCATTGACATTGCTTTTAATCTGTTGATACGTGCATCAAAAGACACAATTAGATTGAGGTTGCTAGCACTTCTGGTCACTTTTGTGTTGCGGATGCCTTTGGATGGCACAATTTGGACACAGATTGTACTGATTGGTCTACAGAGAGGTACCATAATCGTCTCCTCTCGTGCTTTGTTAGTGAGCTATGATACGCAGGATATGTCTAGATCACTAGGTATGTCTGGAAAAGCTGGTGTTGTGTGCTAACAAGATGCTCATGCTATTTTTTGATATTGAGGGAAAAACATTCTAAAAGTTCCTAATCATATTTAGACATTGATCTGAGCTCTCTAATATTGAGCAATACTAGTTCATATTTTCCATTATTCTGTGTGTATTTGGAATGTCTATGTGACTTTCTCACTGGAACAAAGAGCAGCCCTCCACCCACACACAGAAAACACAAAGCTATATTCTGTACTCAGGCAGAGCTTTTGATGTTAGCCCCTTTCACTGGATTTTTCTAATGCCCTGTGTGTCCTTTCAAGTTGTGAAAAGATAACTTTCTGGGTGTGCCTCGTGTTTCAGTTTGAAGCAGGGATTTGTTTCATTTGTTCGAGCATCCTTTCAAGTGGCATTGGCTCTTCGAAACATTGAGAGCTTTAAGCTCTTGATTTGGCAAGACACTCCGCATCTGTCATAATTGTTTGATGTTGGGTGGATTTGTCTGCATGCATTGCTACATTGTCCTGTGGTTACATTTCCAGTTGTCTGATTTGTTCCACATTTATATCACTGCACTTTACCACTGGTGCTCATAGCAAACTGGTAAGGTAATGACGGAAACCAGACATTTTTCATTCAATATTACACACAACGAGAAACCTGTACCTGTTTTGCCCAAAGTCACTAGTCGCTGCTTTATGCTCATCCATAAATGTCTCAGGTACTCTGTAATTTATTAAGCTGTCCGTGTCATTCATGAGACACTGAATAATGTATATGGATTTTATGTTTTATAAGCCACTACTACCCTGAGCCCCATGTTGCCCATGGTGTGATTTTCCTGGAACATATGAAGCATACAAATATAACTAGACTCTGATAAGCACAATCCATCAAGTAAAGCCAGAAAGGATTGCATGGTAGTACAGTTCCTGGTGTACTTTATAGAATTGTGCCTGTGGGCTACTACACCTGACGTGGGCTAATTGGCTATCAAGAGAGGCTCTGAGAAAAATAGGACTACATGTTTCCCATCGTCAAAATGAAAGATAACTATGAAATGTGTGGTACTGTGTTGAATGGCAGGTTCTTCTAAATGGACATATTTTAAAGCAAATATTGGAGAATCAAGGATGTCCCGGTGTTGCTAAGGCAAAGTAACATCCAGACAATATTGTAAGGCCACACACATTGATGAGACCTTCTTTTTATGTGCTCAGTGAATGGCCATGAGGATGAAGCTTGAAAAGTTGTGCAGCCGGCCTATTGACAAGCTTGTCTGTGTAAAAAACACACACACACACACACACACACACACACACACGGAGGAGGCCTCGCCCTCAACACCCCCAACCCTCCACACACACACACAAACACACACACACACACACACACACACACACACACACTCTTTAATTCGTCTCAAATATATGTCTGCCTCCTCATCTCTTGCTGTGCGTCCAAGTGAGACGGATCCCACCGACATTTTCCACTGCAGGATTAAGTGTGTAGCGCGACGGGCTGCTCTGCCTCACTGCACCTAAAGGGCTGACCCCGACTTGTGTGTGTGAAGAGGTGGCCAGCAGGACACTCCTTAAAAGGCAATAAGATCCTTACTTCTTATTATGAGTGGGCGTGCAACTAAATAATCTGACCTGCTTTTCCTTGTCATAGGACTATAGGCGGAAAAAAGCTTGTTTTCCGGAAATAATTAATCCTACTTGTTGGCATAATAATATTGAGGAGAACATGTTGCTAGTGCTTTGAGTGTTTCCTGATGAGCCCTGTTCTCTGACAGGTGGGCTGCTACTGATGGAGATCATCTTCTCATTTAGCTTCCTGCCTGCAGCACCGTTGAATTATATTACACCTGAGCCACCCTTTCTGAGAAGGGAATTTGATTCAGACCTGAGTGTGCATTTGTGCAAGCAGGTTTGTGCATGTGTGAGGGTATCTGTGTCTATGTTTGTGCACAAGGCTGTGTGTCCAGGCCAGGGTGTATCTCAAAGCAGAGCCAAGCCTGGTTACCATGCCTACACATCTTACTAACAGACAATGCATTTATCTTAATGAGTTCATTTTGAAGCTTATGTTTGCCTCTGTATTCTCTGTCAGCTGTGTACACACTCTAAACAGCTATAGAGAAGAGGCCCTTTCCATGGCTAAAAGTCACTTGGGTGAAATAGCTTATTGATTCTTGGGGGAAACATGATTAAATTAAGTTCTAACTGGACCCTTCATCTGAACTTGTCTACAGGAGAGAATATAAAAAAAAGAAGCCAGTCTGCTTTTGTACAGCTTATGGTCTACTATTTTGTCTTTATGAATTGCTGCCTTCTGTTTTTTGTTTTTTTTTTAAATATAGGTTGACAAATTTATGTTAACTTCCAGGTTTTAATAAAAGAAAAAAATGGGTCTACACATCTTTGGTTATATAAACTTGAAACTCTTAATAATGTTTATTGGTCTCGAAGATTAATATTATTTTACTGCACTTATTACGACTTTTTGAACTTCAATTGTGTTGAATTATAAGGACATGCTTTCACTTCAAATATCAATATTTCTAATTAAATCAAGAATATTTTCCATGATGATTCGTGCAGCCTTGTAAGAGACAGAGAGAGTTTGCTTAATTTCACTGTTTGTAAAAGTCGTGTTTGCTTGCTAACTGTAGGTGATGTGCAGCCAGAGATGGAACAGACGTTGTTGTGCACATTGTGTTCAGTAGGTGTGCTAATCAGGAGTAGAGATCCCCTGATCACTGCCATGATCACTGAGCGCACCATCTGTGGTGCTCTGATGGCCGGCAGTGTGGCTGAGAGAGCTGGATAAGAGTCTGGTACAGTCTCTCTGCTGTGCTCTGCCTGTCCTCACAGGGCTGCAGTCAGCTCTGCCTTCACACTCTCCTATGAGTGTGCTGTTTTACTTGTCTTAAAAAAACCTGGATCCACTTAGCATGCAGACACTTCTTAAGCTATACCAATATTAAACATTTTGTAGATTTCAGATAAACCACATAATGTGTGCAGCCCCCCCCACGGATTTTTATTTATTTATCTCTTTTTAGATTTCTGTTGTTTGATCGGTCTCTCTGTAGTGTGCCGTACTGAAGAAATCAGCTGTCAACGTGGATCTGGAAATAATTGAGGAGACTGTTAAAGTGCCACGGTAAATGGAGAATTGCACATAAATGTGGGCAATTTAATTGCTGGAATTTAGTCTGTTTTCCATTTGCATTCACAGGTCATAAACAGTACCAGTCACATCGTTGGCAGTAACGCACGGGTTCTTGCTGAGTTCAAATAGAGTTACAACTTGATTGTAATGGAATTCCCAAACTGTGACCTCAAATACATGTGTAAAGACGCCCATGTAGCATGCTGCAGTAAACGGCTCCCCAAAGCATCAAGCCAGGACAACTTTTCATCAATGCCTAAGTGATCAGTATGAATATAGGTGCACCTGTTACCATGACAACTTATAAAACCATACACAGAAAAAAAAAAGTCATATTGATTCAGCGCTCACAGAATAAAGCACATGGTATCAGCTAAAGACAGGTTGGCCTGCTCCTATCTGCGTGTGCCAGGTTACAGGCTTATTGACCGTTTTTTGACAGACTGAGTAACAGACGACTTTTTGGGGAAATGGGCCGTGTGCCCAAAGTTCAATTAAAAGCCTCACACTGTGTGTAGTAAGCATATTTGCCAAATGGTGGAAAAAAAGTGTAAATCAGTCTCCGTTCTTCCTCAGCAACTTTCAGGGATATTGATGGCTCTATCTTTTTTATTTTGAAATCCCTTTGATGCTTTAACATTTGTCTCAACCTGACGGGTTGAAGGAGATTTTGAGTTATCACATACAACACGTGAGGTTTTAGTAGGGTCATGAACTGTGGATGTAGCCACCTGCATTTTTCTTTCTCTGCTCTTAAAGCAGACAGTGGGGGGGAGCAACATGGCTTTAGTTTTGAATGGGCCTGGTGTTGTGTGTGCTTTTCTTCTTTTTCGTCCTCTTCTTGCCCAATGGGGGCAGCAGGTCAAGAGAGCGTTATTTTAATACCGTTGACACATTACGACTGCAGACCTCCATCTTGTAGTGGTCCGATAACATGGAGTGATTGCTGCTTGAGGGAGATAAGAGTTGCGTCATAAATTAAAGATGTTGTAAATAATTTCAGACGATTATCTCATTTTAATTTTAATTTCTGAATGAGTTGTGCCCAAGTGAAGTCAGAGCGTATGCTCAAAACCATATTAGACTGGCAAATGGGACCAATCACACATCAGATGTTAGTGAAGCATGGTGGCAGCAGAAAATGAGCCAGTTGAATATATGAGTTTATTGAGTTGCACAATCTGCTTACACTTTGTCCCTGACTTCCTTTATGGCATTTTAACAATTGGTTCAAAGTGTGAATAAATGTTTGCCTTCTTGCCTCTGTAAGTTATGTCCAAATCAGTGAATCAACTGGGCTGGAAAATGTGAATGAGCCAGGGGAGCCGAGAGAAAGGGGAAGAGGCTTTCCCCGGGGCAGTGCCCAGGACAATGTCAGGTTTGTCTGGCCCGAGTGCCTGAACACTAAGCTTTTCGGAACTGGCAGCCCGCCCCGGTACCTACCCATCTCCCCCGGCTTCCAGAGCTGTCCAGCCCCAGAGCACTAAGCATTTGTGCAAAGTTCATAAGGCTTCCCTCTGTTTGTGCGGCCATAATGGCAGCTCCATCCTGTTGTAGCTCAAAGAGTGCTTATGGGCTGTAAGGGCCCTGCATTGGCGCTGCCGAGACGTGTGAGTGTTCTCAGTTACTGACTTTGGCTGACTACTCTCATCATGAAAAGACCAGTGTCCCCCCCCCCCCCACCCCCCGACAGCTCCAAATCTCAGCCTCCAGTATCAGCATTTCCTCCATCATGTTCTCCATTTGCCTTTTTAACCTGATTTACTAAATGTAAACCTCAATGCATTGACTTAAATAGCGAGCAAAGAAAGCAACATCTCTAAGTTAAATCAAGATGATTTATATTTTATACACTAGTATACACTACATACACTAGTATACACTTTACTTTAAATGTAATTAGTCCTAGTCGGTTGAAATACATTTACATTTTAAATTTAAATTGCAGATAACAAGCTGCTAAATGTATACCATGTATATAATATACATGTGTCAAGTCCTATCAAGGTACAAATTCTCACCTCCACCATTTCCCAACTGTCAGCATTCGTGAGGCCCGAATGATAATAACCTTGTTATTTGTGGCTGTTCCATGGAAGCAGCCATGCTTTTGGTTGGTTTTCTACTGCGGTTACGACCCACATCAGCATAATTCAAGCATGACCCTCCTCCCCCCTTTCATTTTCTGCCTTTCTCCCTGTTAAAACCCCAGTCTCAGACTACGGTCCACACCATACATCATCCAGACTGGGGGTGCTTCCTCCCTTCCCCCTCATGTGTCGTGGGAGAGACTGACTTTTTTTTTTTTTTTTTTTTGGGCTGGTGGAAGGCTCTTATCGACAGTCTCAGCACTCTCTGTACGCTGAGCTTCCCCCTGACATGTCACCCAGCCTCCTCTAAAGTCCATCTATATAGTCATGGAGTCGAGTCTCTGTTCACCAGCGTGGAACAATCAGCTCCACTTGAATCCAGACGCATACTGAAAATCAAACAAATTCTTTGATTTTTCAATCCAATATCTGTGCAGTAGGAAGAGTGGAGTGTTCTTCAATGCTCTAACAATACCGTTAGATTTATACTCTAACAATGCTGAGGGGCAATCTTCAGCAGTATTAGCAATTAAGGAGATTGTCACTGGCTGACAAAAGAAGATTACAGCAGCAGCAAAACTTAACAGATTTCCACACAGCAGGTGATCTGTGCTCCCACCTCGTGCTGTGTACTCTTCATATTTTTTTTCTTCTGTTGATCATTGCAAATAAACACTTTTCAGTGGGACTTCAGGTGCAGTAAACATCTTCAATGACACTGAAGGGGGGGCAAGATGGAAGTTGCATTCCTCCACTCTCCTTTGTACACAGCCGGTGAATAGCCTTTAGATAGGGCTTTGTGGGAATGATTGTCAGTGGCTTAATGAGCGTCTTTGCCAAGCTAGAGGCTTTGGCAACATATGTGACTACAGTGCCTCTGTTCCTCGCAGTCTCCAGCTTGTATGACACAACACAGAACGGGCTCAGCACTCTCCAATTTCGAATCTGGTTTTCCCTAACTCACCGTGTCCTTTTCTTGTGGATGTGATTACCTGGAAAGGAATAGTTACTCCTCATGGGGACCAGAGCTGAGAATGAAGTAGACTCTTGTAAGTATGCCGTAGTATCTAGGGACGCCTGTAAAGCTGTTGCAGCAGATTTGGGTTTAGCTTGTTTTGGTCTTTCTATGTGCAGGAGACACTCCGGGAGAGACAGTCAGTAGATTTTCTTTCTACAAAAGCAAAGACAACATCATTAGCTGATGATTCACATTGTGAGTGAGTTGAATTGCCATAGCTACATTAGGTTTTTATTCTTGCTTTCGTAAATATATTGTGTAAATATAATGGCTTCAAAGCATATAGTACAACAACTTGCCATTACAGTTTATTTTTATTAATAATAGTTTATTTATTATAAGTGAAGACGTCAAAAATGTTCCCCTTGTTTTTGTCATATGACACCAACCAGTGTTACTTTTAGAGAGTTTTGAACCAGCCGCAGCCAAACCAGCTCTATGACTAAACAAAGTAGTTTTCAACATTTTGCCACGATTCCACTCCAAATAACTGTCACTGAAAAATCAACAGTTTAAATCAATGATTTATGTTAAATAAATGTTTACCTCATGAGACGTTCTTGTCTTATTCACTAAGAACTCTGACACACATCTGAGTGGGGTGGTACTTGGATTGGGGAACATTCATAAGTGCTTCATGGGAAATATGTGACAAGTTAAAAGTAACACATGTAGTATTTGCAGCCATCCATTTGGAATTGTGCTATTTTTTGTAAGCAGTATTAAGGCTGGTCGATTATGGGAAAAAATATAATCATGATTATTTCGGTCAATATTGAAAAAATCACGATAATTTAACACGATTACTCATTGACTTCTGGAAAGATGTTGCAATTATTGTACTTAAACAGTGAAAAAAGTCAAATTAATCAACAGTAAAAAAAACACATACAACTGTGAACTTTGCCTTAATATTTTTCCTATTGAAACTTTATTTTTTCATTCAGAACACAAAAGAGAAAATAAGAGTTTACTTGCAAAACGTAATGAGCTAAATAATAGTTTTTCTCGATTATTCTGTTTTTGTGATCCTTGGGAGCCAAACTCATAATCACGATTACATTTTTATTAATTGCACAGCCCTAAGCAGTATGCAAAACATGTTAAAACTAAATAAATACATAATTATACCAGCTGGCTACACCAGGTCATTGATCTAGATTAAAGCTCATGTTTTTGTTTCACAGGATGAATCAAGGTTTAATCACAATCTAAAATATTCTGAAGTCATATGTTACTACTGAGGCTCCTGTTTGTGAAATGAATAAATTGTTAAATTGCCAATACATCTTGTTTCTTCAAACTCCAATCATCCAATCCAACAAACACCAAACGAGTCAATGGCAGAATAAGCTGTTTGGCATTGGCAGAGAAGATTTGGCAAATTTTTCATGGGCGCAAACCACATACTCAGCGCTGCTGCTCATCCCACAAATGCATGTTCCTTACAAATGGGGCACCATTTGATAGGTATAAGATTTATTGCCAAAAAGTATTGTTACCACAGAGAAATAATCTACCAAACACAAATTTCCTTACTTTTTGTGCTACGTTTATTTTGCCTGTTTCTTCAGGACTCTTTTTGTTGTACCCTTTGCTTAATTCAATCTTTGAACTCTACACTGCTCCATGTTCTCTGCATTTTGGTCCGAGCCTCGCCACTCCCGTGACATTAATCTGTCGATTATGTTCTCGATTAATCGATTAGTTGCTCTATACAATGTAAGAAAATGGTGAGACATGTTGATCAGTGTTTTCCAAAGCCCAAGATAACTTCCTCAAATTTCTTGTTTTGTCCTCAACTCAAAGATATTTGGTTAACTGTCATAGACGTGTGAAGAAACTAGAAAATATTCACAATTAAGAAGCTGAATTCAGAGAATCTTAACTTTTTTCATAAAACGTGACTGAAACCAATTATTAAAATAGTTGACGAATATTTTAATAGTTGACAACTAATTGAATAAACAATTAATCTTTGCAGCTCAAGAAATGACTACATTGCACACTAAATTAAACAGCCTTGAAATTGCTGCGACTAACAGAAATATCACAGTTTGAAGACTCAATAGTAGATTGAGTGATTCAGTTATTATGATGGGTTTATTGTTGCTGTGTCAGTAGACCATGACCATCCAATATGAATTGTGAGATTCTGCCTTGTCATATTTTAAAGTCTTGAATCTTGAGTGTCTGGTCTTGGACTCATTCCATTGGATTTGTCTCAACACAACCTCAGCTCGACCCTATTAAGTGATGGCGAGGCACAGGAACTGGGCCACATATCCGACAGCTGTGTCAAACAGCTTACCCAGAGTAACGCTGTCCAGATGCTCGGCTCTAGCACGGAACAGGAAATTCAAATGCTGAATTACAGTCGGCAGAGATGCTCTCATTTCACAAGCTGAAATTATGATTTTGGCTGTATGTATATTAGAATCCTGAAGGGATTAAAAAATAGATGAAGCAGCAAATGCATTTCTGTAAAATTGTGGTTTTGCTGCTGCACTGTGTGTGCTGTAGGGACATCAGACATTTCTTGTTGGCAGAAATAAATGCCTTCAGGGTCTGATGGAGGTAAGGATTTAGGATATGAGAGCCATCGATCATGTCTTGCTGTGGCACAGTTTCGTCTGGGGAAATTGCCAGCATCAGTCAGACAAAGTGAATGAATGCGGAGTGGAGCACGCTGTGTTATTTCACACAAAATAATATTCCAGTCCCTGCAGTCCAACTTGTGAATTCATCTCTCTGCCGGCTACTCAGCGAGGATCACACACTAATGTGATTATTGTCCTGGGCAAGGGGCACTCCTGTGGGACTTCAAAGAGAGCAGATCAGAGGGAAAGCGAGAAAAAAGCTGTAAGCTGTGACGCAGACAGGTGCAGTGCACTTTCTGAAACCTTTTATTTTGCTTTAAACATATTAACAGGTTCAAAGTGAGGACTCTGACAGCATATGGTATGTAGTTTTAGCCCACAGTAGCATATACATTCTGTAAGATTTATTATCATGGCATATGACGTGCTCTGGTGACCATTTTAAGTGTTTGCATTCAGCATAAATTATGCAGCAGACTAGAATTAAAAGTCATAAACCGTAGCAAAAATAATGGTTAGCTTATATATGGAGATACTACTGTAGGTCATATTCAGTACAGTTTCCTGTTTGTTTTGTCTAATTGTTCTGACCAGTACTTCATATTTCACAGAGACAAACAGCTTTCAGACACACAAAAGACCAGCTAATCAGGCGCTGGGGGAGCATGCTTTGTTCATGAAAAAAATGAAAAGCTTTTAGAGAAATGCCCATTACTGACAAGATGAAAACCTCTAGAGGTTGGAAACCTCTTCTGTTGTTTGTTCTCTCATTTTTTTCAAGTGAACTACATCATACATAGGGTTGGGCATCGAGAACATCAAGAGTTTCAAAAATTACGATTCCATCGCAATCGTTTCTTTATTGGAATCATTTGGAGGATTTGGTTTCAAATCTGATCATGGATTCCAAATTTAACATGCGCAAGTTTTGGTTTCCGTAGTGGTCAGGCTCTTGTTGTGTTGCAGCCATGGAGCACAGTAAGCGGCGCTCTAGTGTGGCTTTATTTTACATTGAAAAAGCCCCGTCAAACTGCAACCCACCTTTGAATCTAAATAAAACTTTCCTCTTATTTGTGAAATAAGCATGTGACCCGTTTCAACTCCACCCCTCAAAGAATCGGAAACGAGAATCAATAAGAACCGGAATCGAAAGGAAGAATCAGAATTGGAATCAGAATCGTTAAAATCTAAACGATGCCCAACCCTAAACATACATTCCCTTGTTCGTGATCATCCTTGTTGTACTACTGTATGTAGTTACATACGGCTCTGTGGGGTCACTGCAGGTTTAGTCTATATCGATGACGTTTCGTTCACAGGATAGTTCTGGTGCCGCTGGAGGTTCCGCCAGATGGCCCTCATTTTCGGCCGGAAGTCCGTTACCTTCAGCTTTCTTTGCGTCGGCATTCTAAACTGGATTTATGAGGACTGTGGGTTACTGCTCCTCAGATCTCTGCAGGGTAAATCCAGACATCTAGCTAGAATCTGAGTTTTCTATTGCACAACTAAAGCAACTTTTGAACCTTCCACCAAAACAAGTTCCTTCCTGAGGTTATTTCGCAGAGGCACTGTTGCGCTGCCCAAGACGATTGTGATAGGTTTAAAGAAATGCCAACAAACCAGAGCACGTTTTCCTCCCATCCCTGGATGCTGTGTGGACTAGTCAGACCCTCCTTCTCAGAGCTTTGGAGGAAGGTCTGGCAGTGCGAGACTACTGCAGGTTAGACATGGTGTTTCCCACTCCTCCCCTGGTGAGAAGGGGTTCATGTAGGGTCGTTCTTCATTAGTTCATATCGAACACAGGGGTCACAAAACCCACAGTTCATCACTGCAGCTGGTCTATATCTTTCTTCAACTGATTCTCATTCCTCCACCATCAGCCTCCTCCCTATTCCTCCTGTCGCCCCTCTGCCCAGCTCTCCAGCCCCCTCATCCTGCTTAAGCTACAGACCCCTGAAATATAAATGGTGAGATAATTGAACTGCCATGCTTTCTGAAGTGCAGTAAAATCGAGCCAAATCTCAATTAGACAAGCATATTATCTAATATTACTCCCACTTCCTAATCTCATTTAGCGTTTTGTTTCTGTTTTTTCTCCTGTTACTCATATTTTAATAATATATGAATTGCATGGCCAAGCCAGTAGAATACAGATTGTGCAAATCATCGCCAAAGGTTAGAGTACAATCTATTTCCAAATTCTGAAGAGCAAGTGGGGAAAACTAAATCTCTGAACACAGATGAAAATTAATTTCTACATAAAAAAAAGTTTTGCCACTCATAAAGGCTTTGTTCTTCACTGAGAGCTAGACAAGTCATCAGATTTGTAAGCTAAATGAGCAATTGATTGGACAAAACGAACAAAAGCATTACACACATCAGAAGTGAGTCAATTGGCGCTTAATGTTAATCAGCTCGGCCTTTGTTTTAATTGTTCTTGAATGATCAAATAGGAATCAGTGTGGATCAGGATTGTGAGAGGGGAGTGTGGAGCTGCTGTCTACCCGTCTCAGGTCTTTAACAAAGAGAATATTTTAATCCAGCCTGACAAGTCGAGGATCTGCTTAATCCTATTACAGGCTCACACTTTAAACTACAGTAGGCCCACACTTCTCCGACTGTTTTCTTTGTGTGAGAAAGAAGCAGATGGTGCCAGCTACGCCTACTGTAGTGAACTTTGAATGGTTGCACTTGTACCCCACCCCGTTACTAAACAACACATCCACAAGTGCGGAGAATGCTCCAGGAAACAACTTGTTGTTGTACTTTTTTTCCTTGAAATGTTACGTGTCTGTGTGTGTGTGTGTGTGTGGTGTGTGTGTGTGTGTGTGTGTATAATCCTTTATATATATTGTAATACATATTATATAATTTTTTTCAATGTGTTTATGGGTCAAAGTTAAGGTGTAATGCTACACCAGATGGCTAACCATAGGATTACAGAAACAGACAGAGCTTGCCAATTGTACTGTAGAAGTGTGCCAAAAAGTGGAAGCTGCAATTGGAGATGCAGTATACAATAGCTTCAAGACTCTAACATGAGAATTGAAGTAAAGTAGGGCTGGGTGATATTAACAATATAGCCTAAATGCTGGTCGCCATTTGGCATGGGCCGGCGGTTACTGGTTTCAAGGTATACCGCAGTTTGAAAAAGTCACATGGTTTCAAAACCTGCGGCATGAGCTGTTTTTTATGAGTCGTCAAGGACAAAAAGTTAGAAATCCCTCTCCCTACCAGTGTGTTCAAAAATAAAATACATTGTGTTCAATGGGAAAAAAAGTTTAAAAAATAATAACCTTTACAGCTGTAATTGCAATTCCCGCAATAGGTTATCATACCGTCAGAATCTCATACTGGCCCAATGTGCATAGTCGCCATCAAACATTTTCTTTATACGAAAAATGTTAAATATTACATTATTAACAACATAACACTCATATCACATAGAGACAGAGCTACAAACTGTATTTCTAACCAACTGTATGGCATTTCTTTAGGAACTGAAAGCCCAGTTCCCCAAATAAGTAGAGCATTGTTGGTTTAGTCAGCTAAACACACAACATGCAGTTGTTTTGGTGTCAAAAGTTGGATATGAGAGAAATGAGCACTTCCTCTGAGGAATCTCCTTCTGTACTCCAATAGCTCTTAAATGGAAAGAACTGTTAAAAACAAAGCAAGAAGCAGCAGTGGATTGGGGATTCTTTGACTACTTAAAGCCCAAACTCAGTGGATGAGGCAGTTTGTAATGGGTCCAACATGAGACAGAATCAAATAAACTGGAACATTACTATGTGCTTTCACTTCATTAACAGAATACACACCATATGTTTTACTATTTTAATGGCAAATGGCATGGTGCTGTCGAAAATGGGGGATTTTAACTGATACAAAACTGACCCGTAATACACACTGGGATTAATGTTTTTAGACTGACAACATAGAGAGAAACTTTAGGATCAACATAAATCATAATTACATTTTTATCATGATGTATATCAATAGTGATGCTATTAAAAAAATTATCAAGATACATTTTTGCATGTCCAGCATTAAAGGGGAATTTCAGTAAGAGTGTTGTGAGAAAGTTGGAGAGAGAGTTTGTTGTGTTGGAGTACAGAAAGCGTAGCTTTGTTCTGGTTCGCAGCTGCAGGGCTCTCGCTCAATACTAGAGCACTTTAAAAAAATGTTTTTCCCATAAGTCACATAGACACACTTGGGAGAATAGGGTCCATGTTAAATATATATATATATACCGAAATTCCTCTGTAAAGTGAAGCTTTTATCTCATAATTTGCTCATGACAGGATTTGGGAAATTTGAAAACTGTCTGGGTAGCTCTTTACTGTGGCAAAGGCATTAATGATGATGGGGAAAATTAGGTTACAATGCCTTTGTACCAAACTGCTCTACATTCGAAAGAGAGTTGGTGTTGTTGACAAGGGGAAAGTTTGTCAGAGAATGCTCTACATCCGTCACTCAGAGAGAGCTTTAAAGTGCGAAGGCAGATTTAATTTGGCCCAAATGTCTTCGGTTCCTTCTCCATGCCTCCTCCATCGCAGAGCTTCTGTCCCCTCTGAGCCTCGCCTAAGGAAGGTT
This sequence comes from Perca flavescens, assembly GCF_004354835.1. Classification (NCBI taxonomy): domain Eukaryota; kingdom Metazoa; phylum Chordata; class Actinopteri; order Perciformes; family Percidae; genus Perca; species Perca flavescens. The sequence goes on from NC_041334.1 coordinate 36,560,549, forward strand.
AGGGTTCATAATAGCCTTCCCACAGTGAGCAGCTTTTAACCTCCTGCCAGCTTCATCAATCTCAGGCTGGTGTGGTCGCTGCTGAAATGGGCGGGGATTACAGCCCGCCGTCTGTAAATCAAGCGAGCTTGAGGGGGCCCTCTCGTGTGTATCATATAGGTCTAATAGTCCCATACCCTATGAATGTAGACATCATGACCCGCAGCAGTTAAGCCCCAAAAGTGGAACTCCCTCAACCAGATGGCCGTGCTGGTTTTCAATAAATGTTTAACGAGGGGAGAACAAATTAAATCAGATGGCAAATGATCAAGCACAGTTTGAACAATTTAATCCGTCTAAGGTGGTATTAGGTTGGGAAAGCATTTTTGCCAGCACAATAGGACAATGAGAAAACATTGTCTTGTGGGGATTGTAACCTCCCCGTTCCCTCTTCTCTTAACCAGGCCAATCTTACCAACAAAACACAAGCCAATTAGCACAAAGCCCTTACCTTTTGATTTGAATCTGTGTTTAGCAACATAAATCACCATGTCTGGGAAAGACTGAAACAAAGGAAAGCCTAAGGCATTTTTCTACATGATTTATAAATCTGAGACACCAACCTATAGTTGGAAAAAAGTCAATAGGCCTGAATTGTGATTGAGTGGGGTGGGTGTATATAATGTATAGCACACTCAGAGTCTCGAGCCTTGTTGGTGATGCTCTAGGTGGGTGGGGCAGGGGTCACAATGGTTCAGAAAGCCAGTATTGAGTCAGAGACAAAGTTAATACCATTACCATGAGGCATGGTTGAAAAGTTCAGAGTGCACATTCATCTGACAACAGATCTGCCCCAAATGAATGAAATCGACTCCTTTGTTCTAGTGTCAATTCATTAATTACATCTCCTGAACCGGAGTTTGGCCTCAGAGTTTTTTATTGAATTGGTTAAGGCAGCAAGAAATGAAGCCAGAGTTGGATTCAAGCACCACTGTGAACAGCAAGCTCTTCTCTAAATATTGTATGGCTGGTTGAGCACCCACTAGTTACTGTTGCAATTGCTGGACTTTTATCATTGAGATGCTCCTTGTACTGTATGTTAAACCAGTACTGTTTTACATGAACACCAGCAAACTTCCCTGTAGAACAACGGCTTTATGATGTCACATTCAGCTAAATGTTTTGCTATTATTTCTCTTTTTGTCATTATGGTGTTTGTTAGCTGTTCCGCTAATTACTCCAGCATACCCCACCGAGCTGGGTCCCAGCCAACACGAGGGAGACTAATGAACTGACACCCCAGAGGGTGTACAGAGCACTGCCACAATATAGGTAGTACAATTCCCATACATCGCTCTTTTACGTCCTCCTTCCTCCTCCAGTTCTGCACTCTGGACCGATCATGTGCTCATAATGGTCCAGACTCTGGTCTGTTAGCTGGAAAATGATCCACTCTGTACTCTGACTGTTAACTATGTATGCTATTTATGCCTCACACACCCCTCGGGCAGCAATGTTTGCTGCAATAATAGATAAATGTGTAACTCCAATGTTAATCTCTTTGAGTCATTGTTATCAGAAACATGCAGGCAGAGATGGAAACGGCACCGTGATTAAATCGGCCAAATTAACTTTGATGGTAATGTTGATTTCAATCTTGGCTTGGTTTTGGAATAAATGCCTTTTCTTTCAGTAATGCTGAACATCTGCCATGCATTTATAAATACACAGTCTCCTTCATTTGTTTATTTATTTCCATTGTCGCATGGAAAATACTTTTTTCCGCTACCCACTTCCACAGACATCAAACTACAAAAGCTGAATCCCAGGGGAAAGGGGTGATAGGAGGCTTTAATGTGAATATTTTTTTGTCATAGCAAAATTTGAACTAGCACAAAACAGAGTCCCTGTTGATGCAAATGAAAATGTGCGGTGTGCCTAGTTATGCCTGGTTGAGCAGAGAGCAGTCGGGCTGCCAGTCACGGGGGATTTGTTGTGTTTGGGGTTTGCTTTTCCGTCTGCCAGCACGTGGGTGGATTCATGGGGCCTCCGTCTGTGCTTCTCTCACAGGTAGTGCATCTTCAGCGCGCCAGAGAAATGAACTAAGGACTGAGTAGGAGAAAGCGCTCATTTCTTGAGAACATACAAGATTCAAGGAGAAACCATGAGGTTGCAGAGGAGCCCACAATTGGCCGCCGTGCTGGGCTTGATCACCTGTATTTGTGTCTTTCATACGACTACAGCCATTGACATCCCACTGGAAGGTGAGTTCTGACTTACTGACGTACTATGCATGACTGCTATAGTTCTCCGAGAAAGATATCCCAAAATCTGGCTAAATAAAACCAAAACTATCTGAATTGATACCCTTAGAGTTACGCAAGCAAATCATTTTTTCACATTTTTCGGTTAACTGACCCTTTAATATAATTGCTTGTACACTGTACAACAATGTTAACAGGTTCAACTTAAAAATCCAAGTTCCCTTGCTGCCTTCAAAAAGTGAGTTAACTGAACTAAAGTGCAATCATTTGTTCACTCGTCTCACGAGTTATGAAAAGGTGAAACCAACTGAATTAAAGTCACTGAACTTGAGAAAAACAAGTTAGCTCAAGACATTAAAATCAATTAGCTTAACATGTCTTTGAATACATGTTAATTACACACTGCAAGTTTCTATCATGTAGGCTATGCTTCCTTTAAAATACAAGATAAATCAAAGAAGGGTTTCGGGACAGTTTTAACCCTGAAGCAATGCTTGCTGGGAAGTCTGCTTAATGTTGCTGCTAATATGATGGTCACATTTGTTTAGAAAGAGGAAATCAAGACTTAAGGGCAGACAGCCCTAGTTCTAAAATGGCTCTAAAAATTAAACACTTGTACATTTATATTAAGTTAACGATTAAAGATGAGTTGTTTCCGCTGAACTGCTGTTTGATGTTTTACAGTGTAATAATTGGGTATGAATTGGCTGAATTAGGACCTAGCAGACACGTAACTGTTTTCATTAAACACACATTAAAGGCTACTTCAAGGAAGTCATGTAAGAAGCAGGAAGATGCAGCAGACTGTATATATAAACAAGGAAAGGCTATGTACGAGGAGTTTTGAAAGTGTTAATGCTCATCTAGATAAAACTTGTCCTTGGTTTATCTTGAAGTGCTTTTATCAGAAAAAAAAAGTTGTCAAATAATTTAGAGGCAAATAAATCACACTATAGAGAACTGTTATCATCAAGCATTCTGTGAATGGAATATATTTACACCTATTATCTCGGTTGAATCAGGGTTTTTGTTTCACTTGTGTTGGATCTGCGTGTATCCCAGTTTCCTTGGAAACGCATCACCAAACCTCTTCCTCTAAATTATTCAGAAATATCTCTCAAGGGCTTGATAAAAAAACAGTTCAAACAGGGTATTTTTGAAAAGGCAAATGTATTTTTTGGGCTCACTGATGTCAGCATATCTAATTCAGTCTTCTGTTTTTGCATTACTCATGTGTGTGTTTAAAAGGGTTTAACGAGAGAATGCTTGTGACATGAAAAGATTATTCCCAAACTGCTGACGGTTTTTGTTTTGTTTTGTTTGTTTCCCCCTTGCTGCCATGGATCTTGTAGTTTTAAGTCATATAAACAGTAAGTTCGCTCTTCCATACCGTAGCTGGTATTAGTGACATCCTTGGCTCTCTTCTGTTAATCTCTTTGGCTCGCTGTGGAACACAGCAGCAGCTTTACTTACAGCCAAATGTGTTGGATCTGAATCTCATGTGTCATCAGTCATGACTCCATAATGCTGGTATTTTAGCTTGTAGAAATCATAGCATGTCCTCATTTGCCTTTACATTTGGTCACACGGTACTCTTCATTCTCATTGCGTTGTGTTTGTTCCATGTTCGTGTCACAACTCTGTCATCGTGAGATCATATGAGAACAAATGAGAGTTTTTTGTCAAAATTAAACCAATCTAACAAAAAGACTGATTCATTTATATGGCAAATCATCAACTCTATAGACAAAGTAATACACGTGTTACTTACGTGGAGGTGGCAGTAGCTCAGTCAGTAGGGAGTTGGGTTACATGTAATAACAACAGAGTGAAAACATTGTAATTTCATTGTAATAAAGTATACATTATTATTATTTTGAGTAAAGTTATTGTCAGTGTTTTATGACAAATAATGTTTTGGGATAGAACTCTGCATGTAGAGAACTAAACATAAAAATCATAGTACAGTGGTTCCAAACCTGCGGGTCAAGACCCCCTAAAGGGGCCCAAGATGTCTCTGAGTGGTCTCATGATGATTATCTAAAAATTATCTTATTTTTTCCAAAATTTTGGGTGATTTAGATACTGGACATTTTTACTTCTTCAAGCTTCTTAAAATACTTCAAATTAAACAATCTGAAAAGTAAAAGTTCACTCTTTAATCAAACTGCTCACAAATATATATATATATTCACGGAGGCGGTATAACCAGCGATGAGGGGTCGCAAGTAGACATTGCTTTGTTTTAAGGGGTCACAAGCCAAAAAGGTTGGGAACCACTGTTGCAGTATCACATCGAACATGATCTATCTGAATAAAGTTCTGTATTGAGGCCCGTGTTGTGTTTCTCACATTTCCATGCTTGTTTGTTTGTTGCCCAGTTGAGCAGCTGCCCACCATCACAACTCAGTCGCCCAGCTCTCTCATCGCCTTCCCTTTTGATGAGAGCTTCCCCATGACGTGTGAAGCCAAAGGGAATCCCGAGCCAGAGTGAGTACAGAGCCTTGCATCACTTCAGATGGGAGGAAGAAAGGATGGAGAGCTTGTTAGCAGCCAGACACACACACACACCAATAACAAACGGAAAAAAAAAAGTTTGTCACCAACATGTTGTATTAATGTGCTCTGGTTTGGAACTTTGTAAAATGAGCATGCCAGAGTCATATGCCTACCATACACTAGAAGACTCTGAACAGACTTTGAAAAGACTAAAGTCTGACACCATCTCACATCTAACGTTAAAGACAGTCATAATATGTAAAGACTGGGGAGCTTGCGGGGTCATACATTGCAAAAAACGTAACCAGAAGGGTTGAAAATCTGCAACTTTCCCTTTTTAGCGTTAAGCTTATATATAAGTATGGTGCCATAGGAGCCATAAACAACAGCCGTTTGCTGCTTCCTGTTTCGTGCTGGATGGAGCGCACCCATTGGTTGTTTGACAATATACACGTGATTTAACTTCACTGCCCAGACTTAAAACTTACGATAATATCAAACGCGTTTGATTTTGACGGAACGTCAAGGCGGGAAAAAGTCTCCTTCTGAGTTTTATGACCACCTTACACCAGACGATTGAGACAGGAGCGTGCCCCAACTCTAGCAAGACTCTCATGATTTCATCCCGATATTAGAAATTTGTCTGCAACAGGTGGAATCGCTTAAAAAGTCGTTTGGTGTAAGGTCGGCATTAAGCTGAAGGAATTGACATTTCAACACTGGCTTTTTTTATGTAGATTCAGATGGACGAAGAATGGCCAGGAATTCGACCCCTCTCTAGACCCCCGGCTGATGAAAGAGGAGAATTCTGGGACCTTTGTGATTCCCAATAATGGGAACCTTACAGAGTACCAGGGAACCTATCGCTGTTACGCCTCAAACAAACTGGGGACCGCCATATCGAAGGAGATTGAGTTCATTGTGCCCCGTGAGTAACACACATCTGTGTGTGTGTGTGTGTGTGTGTGTGTGTGTGTGTGTGTGTGTGTGTGTGTGTGTGTGTGTGTGTGTGTGTGTGTGTGTGTGTGTGTGTGTGTGGTGCTCTGTTACAGTGTTTTCAAAGTGATTCAGGGCCACCAGTCCTGTGTAATGACTGCACCTCTCCATTGTGAGCTTTTCATTGTATTGGTCGTGGCAGAAAGTCATTGAGGCTCCTGAGCTCTCCACCCCTTGCAGCATCTCATCTATAGCACTGCATTGGAGGGGGGAAAAAAGCATCGAGTGTGATCCAGCCTTTCCATCATTTCCTTTACTACATTTTTCATTTGGTTTCCAAACACAGTACTATACATTCTCAAAGAAAATCTACTCCAAGGGGGACTTTGACTAAATTTGGCTGGGCTTCAACCGCTCAGCAGTGGTGACAAGCCACACACAATAGTACTAGTGATGTCTGTTTTGTTTCTGCACGCCAAGAACTGAAAGATCCCATAGAATTCAATCTACTGAAGGATACTGAGCCCAGAAAACACATGCTATGCCTCCCACTAAATCCAAGAACGATACTACTGCCATCTTCTGGAGTGGAAGAGAACTGCACCGTATATTTTATTCTTTCATGTCTCGCTTTACTCACTGTATTTATTGTCTTTTTTTCTAGATGTCCCAAAATTTCCTAAAGAAACACTTGATCCTGTTGTGGTGGAGGAAGGTCAGCCTTTTACTTTAAAATGTAATCCACCTAAAGGAATACCTCCCCTCCAGATCTACTGGATGACTATCAGTAAGTGATACCTCTTATTTATGATACATTAATAGTGGTGTGAGTTCAATTTAGTTCAAAACTCAAACTCATTTAAACATAGTGTAATGATACACCTGTTATTCCAACCCATGCCGTGCTGAATTTCGTTATATTTAGACAGCAACATATGACTGATTAAAGGAACACGCCGACTTATTGGGAGTTTAGCTTATTCACCGTAACCCCCAGAGTAAGACAAGTTGATACATACCCTTCTCGTGTCCGTGCATGTTGTAACGCTGTCTGACGGCTCCACCAGTAGCTTAGCCCAGCACAGAAACTGCAGGTAACTGGTTCCAACTAGCCTACTGCTTCGAATAAGTGACAAAATAACGCCAACATGTTCCTATTTACATGTTGTGATTTGTAGAGTCACAGCATGTACAAAAAACAATGTAACATGAGACACAGACATCTTCTAACCGTAAACAAACCGGGAACTATATTCTCAGACAGGCTTGCTGCAAAGCAAATCATTCACCAAAGTACTATATTCTTCTGCCTGAGAATATAGTTCCCGGTTTGTTTACGGTTAGAAGATGGCTGTGTCTCATGTTACGTTGTTTTTTGTACACGCTGTGATTCTACAAATCGCAAGATGTAAATAGGAACATGTTGGCGTTATTTTGTCACTTATTCGGAGCAGTAGGATTGCTGGAACCATTCACCTGCATGTTCTGTGCTGGCCTGATGCCGCTGGAGCCGTCAGACAGCCTTACAGCACGCACGGAGATGAGAAGGGTATGTATCGACTTGTCTAACTCTGGGGGTTACGGTGAATAAGCTAAATTCGCAATAAGTCGGCGTGTTCCTTTAACCCCACTGATCTGAAGGTGGTTGGGTCATTACAAACTCATGCTGTACAGATAAACATTGTTCAAAGCCACAGAACTTAATTTTAAATTCAATTGGAGATGCCAAAGTTCCCACAGGTGCTAAATATGTCAGGCTAAATATTGTGGAAATGTGTATCAAATGATCAAATAACAGATCCCCATGTAGCACATGAATATTTCACTCTTAAACAACATATAGCTTCAACGAAGAGCTTGAACAAGCTGATACAGAACATAATGTATATGTGATACTGTCAAACAGTGAGAAATAGGAGGATTTTTCCGAACCTTAAGGGACTTAATGTTTTATAATACAGCTGTGGAAAAAATACTCCATTACAAGTTAAAGTCCTTTATTCAAAAATCTTACTTCAGTTAAAGCACAATGTAGTAGCAAAATGTACTTGAGGCATCCAAGTGAAAGAACACTTTCTGCAGAGAAATGTTCCCTGATAAATTATAATATGTGACATTATTATATCTATACTGATGCATCAATGCCTATCCAGCATTTCTCTGTTACAGCAGGTTGATATGGAGCTAATGTTAACCAGTTTATATGCACATAGGTAGTTAAATTCAGTGATTTCCAACCTTGAAACCCCTCCACATAGTCACGAGATGAATCTGAGGGTTTGTGAGATAATAAATGGAGTACAAAGGAAGAAAAAAACTAAATTCTGCTGCACAAATTTGTATATTTGCATGGACTTTTCTCTAATCTTTATTTATTAAATTTTTTTTAGAAACCCTTGGTTTATTAAATAAAAAATGTATTGTATTTTATAAATTGCCTATAAATATAACTATTTTACATGTAAAATCTTAATCTGAAAAGCAATCAGTAACTATATTGTCAGATATCGGAATAGTAGTACAATATGTCCCTATGAAATGTAGTGGAGTAGATGTATAAAGTTGCATTAAACAAAATTACTTGACTTGAGTACATGTACTTAGTTACATTATACCACTCCTTAACAGGGGACAAAGTAGAGTTCCATTAAGTCAGACCATAGATATAACGCATTGATTGATATCTGCGTCAGACTTTCTCATGTCTGATACACACTCGGGGTGTAAGACAAGGGACCAAAAGCATATGAAATCCTTCTCTTTCTGTGCTCAGATCTTCAGCACATAGAACAGGATGAGAGGGTGTCTATGGGCTTGAACGGAGACCTTTACTTCTCTCACGCGGTGGAGAAAGACAGCGGGAGAGACTACTGCTGCTTTGCCGCCTTCCCAAGAATACGAACCATCGTTCAGAAGACCGCCATGTCTGTCATCGTCCAGACAAGTAGGTGTCACTTCAGCTTCTTTGCTTTCACTCGAGTACATTTTTTTTTTTCTCTCAAACCAGCATGATGCAAACTTTGATTTTGTTTTCAGAAGCGCTGATCATTTCCAACATGTTCATTAATGTCCATATCCATAGCTACACTTCAAAAGCCATCCAAGTGTCATGCTGTCTTGTTTTTGTGCATCTCCTTGGTTTTATGTTGTTGTTTTGATCTTGGTGATGGTTGTTGTGATCTATCCACATTGTCCTCATGTTCCTTTTTTTTTTTTTTTTTTTGTCTCATCCACCTCCATTTCAGAAAAAAGTGACATGAGTCCTGAAAGTGGTAAGTTTTAAGTTATTAGAGTATAACACACTTGTGCTGTTTGTCATCTACAAACATGCAGATGGCAGGTGTGTGTTTATAAATGTATAAAGTATAAACCTGTAGCCGTGTGATTTATATTATAATGTCTGATCTCTGCTATGCTTCCTTAGCTAACGCAATCCTTGAAAGAAAACCCTCTCTTCTGACGCCCTCTACTGCCAGATCAGAGACACAGCTGGTTAAAGGAGAGGACTTGAAATTGGAGTGTATTGCTGAAGGATTGTAAGTAACACAGCCTTTTTTCATTTCTTAAGTTTCTAGCACGTTAGTATTATTTGTCCAAGATTTTGGTCATGTTTGCTTCTTCCCCACATTTGTGTCATCTTCTGTCATTTACAGCCAATATCTTACTTTTTTATACTCACACTTTGTCCCCTTTTCTGTTAGTCCAACTCCACAGGTTGAGTGGGTGAAGATGGGTCATCAACTTCCCACTAAAGCAAAAGTGGAGAATCATGGGAAATTGTTGATTGTGCCGAGAGTTGAACAGGAAGACAGTGGGAGGTACATGTGCAAGGCAAAGAACGGACTTGGAGAAGCTGTCCATTACTTCACCCTGAAAATAGAAGGTAACTACAGCTTACTGTAAAGTCACAGTAATGTATTTCATCATGATGTATATGAAATAATTTGATAGTTGGCATTTGAATAACAGACTGACAAAATTATTTTTTTAAAGAAGCCTATAGTGCAGAATTAGTAGCTCTAATAAAACAATATTCAACGATCCTTTTAAAAGGAGCAAGATTAAGTTCAGGAGTTCTCAGATTCTTAATGTACTGAAGTAAAAGTACGAATATGACAAAAAGTAATAGTCCTGCATTCAGAAAGCATCATCAGCTTAACGGCTGTGGCTCAGGTGGTCAAGTGGTCATCTACCAATCGGAAGGTTGGTGATTCGATCCCTAGCCCAGCAGTCCCATGTCAAAGTGTCCTTGGGCAAGACACTGAACCCCGAATTGCTCCCGATGCTGTGTCATCGGTGTGTGTATGCGTGTGAATGTTTATCTGATGAGCAGGTGGTATCTTGTACGGCAACAACGGCCACAGTGTATAATTGTGTGTGAATGGTTAATGGTTCCTGTAAACTATAGTAAAAGAGCTTTGAGTAGTTGTTAAACTAGAAAAGCGCTACATAAATGCCGTCCATTTACATTTTAACGTACTCATGAAACAAAGCAAAAGTACTCATGCAGAAAAATGTCCCCCGTGACTGATTTCATATTATACAGTATATGCATTCTCAGATTGTTAATACCGATGCATCAATGTGTAAGCAGCAATGTACTGTTGTAGCTGCTTGTGGAGCTAAGTCTAAGTATTTTCAAGTACTGTTGGCTACTTTAGTCCAGTTGTTCCCAACCTAAGTATCGGGTGTGTGGATGTGGAACTACTAACAACTTACAGACAACTGAAATCCAACTAGACTTATTGCATATGTACTATAGTTGTTAAAGAAGATGTTCTGTAAATACAAAGGGAGCAATATTTATAGGCACATCACTATGGATGCAAAGCTATTATAAATCATAATTTGATGAAAAATAGTGCCTAATACACCCCTACCTGATGACGCTGATGAAGCTAGGAGTGAATAATTGTCCCCTGAATAAACTTGGAGTCATTATGCGGTGTTACATTTTAATTGAATGTCCTGTAAATAACCACAATGTCCTCTGCTTTGACTTGTTTCTATGGCTTTCTGCTGTGCTGGGCATTGTGGCATCTGTCTACATGGAGGTGTAAATACATTACATTATAAAGAGAATAATTTCAATGATAGACACTTTTACAAAATGCCTACAAAGTTCCAACAATGATTCTGGCGAGACAGTAGGCAGTTGAAGTGCCTCTTGTGCCTCAATGCCTGTATGTCATGGCCAGACTTGTAGGTGTAGCATTTATTACCGCAAACCTGAATAACATATATTGCACAACTGTTCCCGTGATTGTGTCCACGCTGTAAATGCTTAGTAAGTGTCTTTCTTTATAATGGCACTCATCGGGTTGATGATATGGTGCTGATTGTGTCTTCCCAGAGCCTCCAGAGTGGGTGATTGAGCCGGAGAGTCAGCTCAGTATGATCGGCTCAGAGGTGCTCATCAAGTGCTCCGCCAGTGGGACTCCTCAGCCGACTATAACATGGAGGGTGAACGGTGAACTTCTGCAGGGTCAGTCCCACGACAGTCTCACTTTAGACTCACTTCACTATTTAAAACCTTTCCACTGAGCGCTTGTCCTGATGACTTGGTGATTTAAAATGAATAAATAGGATACATGTTGATGTTCTGTTGCTTTTTTTTTTAATAGTGTCTGTGGTATGTTGTGTGTACTTTTATATTTGGACCTTGAGTCTGTAAATAAAGTTATATATAATACAACATATAGGGCTGTGTATTGTTCAAAAATATTTGATACCGGTGCCGGTACCAATATCACGACTTTGATACCTAAACGATTTATTTTTCAATACCAATTTTATAAAACAAAAAGAAATTTAAACATTAAGCATTATGGCACACATCTTCTTTTTTTCCATCTCTGTGCCTAACGTAGAGTGTTCCCTGTGTGTCTCTACGACGTGTAATGTTAGACAACCAATAAGCAGCATTATCAGATCTCGGTAGAAGCATGCTGCATGCTTATTGGCTCCCTGACGCTGATGAGATTTACTCCTCAGGTATTGAAATTGGGTGTTGAATGACGAGGTATTTTTCGATACTTTAGAGGCAATTCGGTCGGTGCTTAATAAGTATTGAATTTGGTACCCAGCCCTAACAACATATTACATAACTTAAACTTGGGAGAGAGTGTTTAAAAGTGGGCGGGAGAGATAGCCCTGGCTTGCTGTTAGGGCTGGGCAATATATCGATATTATATCGATATCGTGGTATGACACTAGATATCGTCTTACATTTTGGATATCGTGTTATGACACAAGTGTTGTCCTTTCCTGGTTTTGAAGGCTACTTTACAGTAAAGTGAAATTATTTTCTGAACTTACCAGACCGTTCTAGCTGTTCTATTATTTGCCTTTACCCACTTAGTTATAATATCTACTGGTTATTATTCATCAAAAATCTCATTGTGTAAATATATTGTGAAAGCAACAGTAGTCAACACTACAATATCGCTGCAGTAGATATCAAGGTATTTGGTCAAAAATATTTCTGATATTTGATTTTGACCATATAGCCCAGCTCTACTGGCTGTACTCAGGGGTAAAATTCTGACTCCAACTGTGAGACTCTTTTGCAGGAATTAAAGCTGACATTTTGAGTGCAGTCTGCAGGGTCAGTCCCACGACAGTCTCACTTTAGACTCAATTCACTATTTAAAACCTTTCTACTGAGCGCTAAGCTTGGGGGCGGTTCAGCGAAAAGAGGAGGCGTGTTCAGGCGCAAACGTTCCCTGGTGCTATTTTGCAGTTTCAGAAAACAATTCTGCCACTGACCAGGAAAAACCTGGTCTAAAGTCAGTGCCGCGTTATTCAGATGCTATTTTAGGGGTGCATGCTTGACCATCATGTAGCGTGTGCACAACGCGCATACACTTTGCTTCCCTCATCTACAAGGACGCAGCAGTTCCCATTTTTGCAAACCATACATAATTACAAAGGACAATATTACTGAAAATGCGCTTCAGGTGTTTGGATAGACCAGGAGGCACTTTAATAATAATAATAAATTGAATTTATATAGCGCTTTTCATGGACTCAAAGTCGCTTTACAGGGCAGGATAGATTATAAAAACATAACAAAACAAAACGAACAAAACAAAACAAAACAAGTAGAACAAAACAAGATTCAGATGAAAAAGGGAGGGGGGGCAAGGGGGCTATGGGTAGGCAGAGTTGAAGAGATGGGTTTTGAGGCGGGACTGGAAGATGGTGAGGGACTCAGAGGTGCGGATCTCTTGGGGGAGGGAGTTCCAGAGCCTGGGAGCTGCTTTGGAGAAGGCTCTGTCCCCAAAACTGCGGAGTTTGGACTTTTGGATGGAGAGGAGACCGGCTGAGGTGGATATGAGGGACCGTGAGGGTTGGTAGGGGGAGAGGAGGTCAGTGAGGTATGAGGGGGCCAGATGGTGGAGGGCTTTGTAGGTGAGGACCAGGATTTTGTAGGTGATCCGGTGGGAAATAGGAAGCCAGTGGAGTTGTTTTAGAACTGGAGTGATGTGGTGCCAGGATTTGGAGCGGGTAATGAGGCGGGCGGCTGAGTTCTGGACCAGTTGGAGTCGGTTGATGTTGGTAGAGCTGATGCCGAGGAGAAGTGAGTTGCAATAGTCCAGCCGGGAGGAGATGAAGGCGTGAATGAGTCTTTCAGCAGCGGGGGGTGTGAGAGAGGGTCTGATTTTGGCGATGTTGCGGAGGTGAAAGAAAGAGGTTTTAATAACTTGACGGATGTGAGGCTCAAGGGAGAGGGTGGAATCAACTTTACAGTACAGTCCTCAAAAAGTCCCAGCATTCTTTGTGGCTTGTTGTGTTTTACACAACATTTCCATGAATCATGTATGTGTTGATGACATAAATGAGGAGATATTAGAGTGGCAATGCGCGATGCGCTCCTGGTGGAGCGGGTGGACGGAGATGGAGTGGGGGGAGGAGGAAGGGGCACAACAGGAGCAGGGGGTGCGTTTGGAGGCCCACGCTCCATGGCTGCAGCAATCCTCTCCAGCCTTGAGAAGATGCGCCCGAGAGGCCACAACAACATCGCCACCCGGCCAAGACGGGCGTTTATTACTTTGCCGCATCCCGGACAGCTCCCGCTGGCGTGCGCCAGGCAAATCCGCCGTTATAATAATAATAATTCGCCATGGAACAAGCGCGCCTGCTCTTAAAGGGAATGTGAGATGACGCTCTGATTGGTTAATTGCACGTTACGCCCAAACCACACCTAGCTACTTCAGACCAACCCATTTTAGATTCAGAGTCATTTATCCCACCAGTATAATAGCAACAGCGCCGGAGATCCGCCCACAAAGCTACTTGTGTTTCACGTTTGATACTTGCGTTTCAGATCGTTAAAATAGGGCCCTAAATGTTGAAGTTCTCTCGCTTTCCTTTTTGAATACAACATAATTACACAGCGTATAACATAGGCGAGAGTAGGCGGGAGAGATTGCCCTTGCTTGTTTTACTTGGGGGGAAATTCTGACTTCAGCTGTGAGAGTTTGTTGGAGGAATTCAAGCTGACATTTTGTGTCCAGTCTTACAGGATGAAATGGGGATGATCTAAAACTTGTATTTCCTGAATGTGTCCTTGATTCTTTACAGGGGCCCCTGCAGCAAACAGGAAGGTGTTTGATGACACCATAGTTTTACGTAACGCCAAAGCATCTGACAGTGCAGTCTATCAGTGTGAGGCCTCCAACAAACATGGAACCCTTCTGTCAAATGCAAACATCATGATCATGAGTAAGTACTGTATTCTGTGAGTCGTCATCATTTCATTTTGTCACCATTATGTTTTTATCAAGTACATAGAAACACGCTCTAAAGAATCTGTCCAAACAACATTTGTTTCACAGTGTTTGTGAGTAAGTGTAAGACTTTGCAGTGAGTCATTGGGAGACTGCTGACTGATGTGTCAAGCTAGAGAGCTGGCGCTGATGTTGGCATATGCCCGTAAAGCAGTGTGGAGCCCAGGGAAAGAGGGCTGTCTACAAGCTGTACTCCTTCATTCAGGCTAGCGGTCCTCCCTGTGGAGAAACAAGCCAAGTTCCCTGCCATTTATATGCTAACAAGTCCCCTCTCAATTCCATACTGACTTCAGTGCCATAAGATAAACATGTGCTGCTTTACAAGTGTAGATAAAAAACAGAATGTTGCTTTCTGTTTCTCTGCACAAACGTGGGGAGTTTGTTCTCGGTGACACAGGAGTTAATAAAACTGGACAGTCGCTGAATGCTAAGTCCCGGCGGCTGCCTTTGTAAACAATTAGCAGAGACAGACCATTTTAATGGGAGGCTTTGGCTACAACTGATAAGGTGCACACGCTTGGCTCACTCATTATTCTATTGTTTTCTTCTTAGATTTCATTTTCACATTTACGCATTTCTGACAACCTGACAGCTGAGTCATTTTTTGACACTAAGGAGCCTACAATTAATGCACAGGGAAGGCAACTGTCTTCAACCACGATTATCTGCCTCAATTCCTTCCTGTTTTGTCTGGTTTTCAGGCTGCTAAATTGCAAACCTGATCTCTTTTAGTGTTGTTTTTTTTTTTTTTTTTTTTTTTTTGCCTAAAAGTCCTGAATAGTACAGTAGTTAAGGGCCACACCTAGGTTCCTCCATGGCTTTTCTAACAACGTTCAATTGCTGATTTGATTCTGCTGCATGGTCTTTACAGATCTGTCCCCCATGATATTGACCAAGGAGGGGGAGGATTACACTGCTGTGGAGGGGAAGGGAGTGATGATGCACTGCAATGTCTTCAGCTCTCCTCCTTCTACCATAACATGGTAAGTTTGCAATTTTTTTTTCCTGTCTCCCATAGACCAGCAGGGTGCAGTAGGTCTCAACTGTTTGAAGCATACAGTCCCTCTTAATCCAGCGTGTTTCTTTACTGGTGACCTGCAGTTTCTTTGAAAGGTGCCACAGTAACCCTGTCACTCAACACTAATGTTCTATTTAGCAACTTTTATTTCTTCTTTTGCTGCCACAGTGTAGGGGGTATCCAGGGAGACTGCTGCTGTGTTCATATTTAATTTGGTCTGAGAGTACTTTGAGACTTTAATGGGTGTTTTTTTTACAAATGTTTTCCAGGAGCAAAGACGACTCCTCTGACTCCGTGGAGGGACCGAGGCTTACCATTCACGAAAATGGGTCGCTGGAGATCTACAGCGTGGAGAAAGGCGACACGGGACAGTACACATGTTTAGCTAAAAACACGGAGGGATCGTCTGCCATTGACGCCATGCTCTATGTGAAAGGTAAACAGTTTCACGTGTAAAAGTGCTTGCAGTGGCTCACAGTCCTTGAAATGTAACTAATACTGTTGTGCCTGTGGAAGATCCCACTAGAATAGTCGTGGCCCAGGAGGACCTGCAGATCCTAATAGGTACCACGGCCCAGCTCTCATGCCTCGCAGAGTATGACAAGTCCTTTAGCAATGACTTTGAGCTCCTGTGGGAAAAAGATGACATGAAGATAGCCCTCAACAACACGGAGAATTCAAGGTAGGATACAGAATACTTTACAGCGTTGCAGACATAATGCCAGCTGGAAAGCCATTTTACCTTTCAGTTCTGTCAATCAATACTGTGTCTCCATATTTCTGTCGGCAGATACTTTGTGGAGGATGGTATTCTTCAGATTATCAATGTAAGCCACAGGGACCAGGGTATGTACACATGTGTGGCAAGAACTCCAGTGGACCGAGACACAGCCTCAGCACTGCTCATGGTGTTAGGTGAGCTAACGTACGAACAGTATGACTGCTCCGGGCCAAAGGATCAGAGATCCGTGGAGCTGCATTTATGTACGACACATAAAGAGATCAATATGTCAGGAAGCCAAAGCAGAGCATGAACATGCAGACCGTGGCTTTATTAGTGCACTGCTGTGTCTGGCAATCACCCTTTCGAGATACATTTGACATCTAAAAGTCTAAAAGATACAGTGGCAGCCCAATGCAGTGATGCAGCCCGTTCCACATCCTCTGGCTCTCGAGGCGATTTGATTGAACATTTGTTCCCATGGCCTTATTTTGCTGCAGAGATTGATGTGTCTGTGATTTTCCAAAGCCATGTTGTTGTGATGGTTTTCAGACGTCCCTGATGCACCCGAGTACTTGGTACTGTCTGAACACAAGAGCAAAAGTGTGAAACTGAAATGGATCCCTGGGGACGATCACAACAGCTCCACCACAGGTAAAAGGAGCATCTGTGTGTGCAGGTGTCAGTACATACCAAATCAGTGCTTCTAGCAGTGAATGCTATTAATCTGACATACATATTTTTGGGCAGCATTCTGCACGTAAATAGATTTGTTTGATACCATCTTGTACAACATGAGTCTATTATTGATTCATCCAAGCATGAATTATGATTAGTTTCCCTTTGGGATATACAAGCCCAGAGCAGGGTTTGGGGAGTTTTCTGCACAGCTGGTGGTTAGATAAGCAATCCTTTGGAAAGAACTATAGCAGTGAGGGACCGCTCTGATTGTCTTTCTGCCTGTCAACAGAGTTTATTATCGAGTATGAGGAAAGCCAGTGGGAGCCGGGAAACTGGAAGGAGCTGCTCCGAGTACCTGGGAACCACAACTTGGCCATGCTCAAACTCCACGGCCACGTCGACTATCGCTTCCGCGTGTCTGGTTTAAACGCTGTTGGGAGGGGTCTTCCAAGCGAGCCCACAGAAAGATACAAAACCCCCCCGGCAGGTCCGAGGCTTCCTCCTTTCATTGTTTGTCATAGTTTTTGATAAGGTCCTCCAGGCCACTTGAGCCGCCGACACGGCTACTCTGTGAACTTTTAAACACTCCCCTGCTACATAATTGATTCCACTCTTGTTGAAAATCTGTTCTCTTGTGTGCCTATTTTACCGGAGATTTCATCCACTAACAATAGCAACGAAATCTATATTCTTTCTTTTTCTCCAGCTCCTGACAAGAACCCTGAAAATATCAAAATCGAAGGTCATTTGCCACATGAAATGGATATCAACTGGGAGGTAAGACATAGAGTTTGGCATTTTATTATCCTCTTACTGCAAATTCTGTAATGTCAGCTCCCTTTATACAGTGAATCATTCACATCTGCTACAGTTTTTGGAAGTCAAAGAACAGAGATGAAGTTTTATCAATGTTTCATAGGCAATTACCAATAGTAATTTAATTTAATAGAAGTGGCCCACTTTTGATATTTCATTCTGCGGTTCAGATCTTTAGAAAAGACATTTTCTGGGATCACTCTGAATGTGTTTCCTTTGAAAGCTGCTCCTTTTCTTTGATAAGAAAGAGAAAGGAAGAAATTATTTTTTCTTTTAACCCAGTACAGTACAGTAATGTATTCAGCTTTATTGTAAAAAGATAAATCTCTCCTTCACTTATTATCTGGTTGCCCTGTCATGGTAACGTAGTCCCTGGATCCTGGATTCATGAGCACCCCCACTGTTAATGATTTGCTTTTGCGGATAATGGTGTCTCATTCTATTTCTCACAGTCTGACTTCTGTGCGGAGGTAAATCTTTTCATCTATGATGTCTTAGCAAGCTCTATTTTAAAGCTAGACCAGGTCACTTGTTCCATTGTTTTTTTAGATGGCGGGATAAAAAAAGTGTTCCAAGCAGAGTTCACTGGGCTAGCTTGTCATTTTAATCCCACAGAGGTAGTGACATTGAGCAGTGAAATACAAGAAGCATCTTATGCAACTGTGAAAGTGCCTATGAAACCATTCACACCATTGTTCCTCCTTTTTTATTTTGGCCTTATTTTCTGTCCATTATTCAGCCCTTGTTACCCATTGAGCACAATGGTCCCGGTTTGGAGTATAAGGTGAGTTACAGGAGACAGGACGTGGAGGAGGACTGGAAGGAACACCTGGTGAAGAGACACTCGTTTTTGGTGAAGAACACGCCCACCTTTGTGCCCTATGATATCAAGATCCAAGCCAGGAACCATCAGGGCTGGGGCCCTGAGCCCAAGATAGTGACGGGCTACTCAGGAGAGGACTGTGAGTTGTAAACATTATTGACCTCATGTGATGTTATCTAAAGCTATGACTATGAGTAATGTGACAGTGGTCGTTGTAGTGACAAACCTGCAAAACGCCACCAAGCCCCTAAATCTGGTGGCCAAATTACATTTTTGGTGGCCCAGATGTAAACTTATAAAAACAATACAGAAAAGGCAATTTAATGCAACTTAACACAGCCTTCCTTAACTGTGACACTTCAATAAATGACATTCTCAGAATGAAAATATTAAATTATTTATTTAAATTGAAAATCCAAGTTGTGTGTACACATATATGTTCTCTCTCAGTCTCTAAGTTCACAGTCTTTTCAGCTTTCAGTTATCCAGCTTGTTGTCACGTTCCTCAATCCCCAAACAACTATAATATAAGTTAACGTTGCTTTGAGAAATGTAACATTGTTCTTTAGGAAGTTAATTTAAAAAAAATGGACAAAGATGCACTCAAAGCTGCACTCAAAGATGCACTTAAAGATGCCCGTAAACCCGAAACAGAAGCATTATATTTTCTTCTATATTTAAATTGTGTTAAACTTTTCTGCTCTCAAATGAAATTAAAATAATAAAGTTTTCTGAAGACCTTTGGATATTTGTATCACTTTGTTGTGTGTCTGGAGTTCTGACTTAAACGTATACTATATAGTATAGTTTCTGGTTATTGAAGTTCAGACCTTCTAATCACCCCTTGCTGCCATTTGGCTCTACCAAAGATCAAAGTAGCCAGTGTAGCTTTAGGATATATATGATCTTATGGAGAAAGATTGAAGAAGATTGTTTAATTGAAATCCCTGTCTGCTTAAGTCGGGTGAACTTTGGAAAATGATTTGTTTTCAAGTTTTAAAATTCCGTTGAAAAGTTTTAGAGTTTGATTTGGACTTTAAGTTTCACAGTTGTGTACTGTAGCAGTTCCAGTTTCTCAAGAGAAAAACAGCCTGTACAGAAGTTTCCTGTATTTTCTGTGTTTAGCTTTCTTCTGGACTTGCCCCCAGGAAGTATTCTCAGGTCATTACTCTCCTCCTTGTTGTGTCCTCACTCAAATGTGGTGTTATTAAGTGCAGTAGTTACACCCTGTAGCTCAGTAGTTTTTATCATTTGCATTAGCTTGTGTGAGTGTAGGTATTGAAGAATCCATTGATTTTAATCCCTAATGTTGTAGGCGCTCCTGTAAATAGGTGATCAGTAAGTGAAGCTAGTTGTATAGTAATAGTAATGGAATCATTTGAGTTGTTTTCAGCATAACTCAAACTAGTTTATCATTGTTGTATGACTTTCCTCACAGCTCTGTTTTTCCTGGACTGACTTTCAGCTTTAACTGCAGATTGTAACGTGTGTTTGCCTCCGCAGTTCCCTCTGCTGCACCTGAGAATGTAGCTGTGGAGGTGATGAACAGCTCAGTGGTCAAGGTTAGCTGGGCACGTGTACACAAGGACAAGTTACATGGACATCTGGGAGGCTACAGGGTAATACCTCAAAAACAGACCTTTTGCTTTTAGACACAGCTTAAAAGGAAAGGCCCTGACCTTGATCCAAACATTTGCTTCTCTCACCCCACTCTGTCTCCTTTACTTAGCCAGCTCACTGTTTTTCTGTACAGACCACCAGAAAAAAACAAAACAAAAATAAAA
The DNA here is from genome assembly GCF_004354835.1 of Perca flavescens. Lineage (NCBI taxonomy): Eukaryota > Metazoa > Chordata > Actinopteri > Perciformes > Percidae > Perca > Perca flavescens. The sequence goes on from NC_041334.1 coordinate 36,580,862, forward strand.
CAGAATAACTAAAGCCCTATTTGCACGGGACTAATATTACCTGGGGACTTCTGTAATTAGTAATATTCACGGAGGTCGTCTGTGATCTTAATCCCGTGCGAATCTGCGATGTCTGTTATTTGTCATGTAAAAATTCCATCACAAATTAATGACCTTATTTTGCCAAGCACAGAGGTTGTGTGATCATTTTAGTCCCGTGCCAATCGGTGTCTCTGTGATTTGCAGTCGTATTGGCTGCATTGGCAGTTATAAAGGAAAGTTTAGACAGAGCCTTGACATCATATGTGGGGGATAATGTCAGTAAATTCGAGTAAATTATAGACCTCGCTTAACCTGTGTGAATAAGCGGCCCCAATAACAGATGCGGGGGGGGAATTCCCTTCGGCTATGCGAATAGGGCTTAATTCAGCATTCTCTCAAACTTATACATGTACACAGTTTGATGCTTTGGTGCCACTGCTGAGAATATAATATGAAATAATAATATTTTTATTTGATATAGCACCATTTACAGACAAAGTTGCAAAGTGCTTCACATGATAAAAATTGTTAAAATACAGTAAGACCCAAACAGTAAATGAGCAAGGAAAAAGGAAATAAAATACCAATGGAAATAAAAGATTAAAACACTTAAAAACTCAAAGTTATAAACACAAGACAAAAGTGAGTTTTAACAAGTGACGAGCGGCTCTGTGTGTCTCTTTCCCAATGCAGATAAACTGGTGGCGTCTGCGCAGTCTGGCGGCCTCAAAGAAAAGCCACGGAGACAAACATACGCTAACATTCCCCGGGGACAAGAACCACGCCACGGTACCGGGACTAAGGCCCTTCTCTGAGTACAGCCTCATCGTCATGACCTTCAACGGGCGGGGCAACGGCCCCGGCAGCAATCCCCTCAACTTCAAAACCCCGGAGGGAGGTAGGATTGTGGAAAAACAGCATGGAGCGTATTGATTCACAACTACTGAAGGGAAAATCTAATAATAACCAAGGAAACTGGGTTGCAGAAGTTGACTGCTTACTGTGTGTATTACCTTTTTTCCCCCACAGTCCCAGAGAAAAATCCTGTTTTCAGGGTCACAGACGTACAGAAGCACACTGTCTCTCTGGTCTGGGCCCCGCCATTGGAGCCTAATGGGATTCTCACCGGGTACCTCCTCGAGTATCAGCTCAGTACGTATTCCTACGCCTCCTGCTTAACTAACTCAGATATAATGGTGATGCCCCTGTGTTGCCACTTGGATGTATTGCTTTTTTCACTTTTTACAACTTGTTTATTTACCAGTTGTTTAAAAAAGAAGTACAATCATGAAATACATTCTACTATGATTATATTATAAAAAAATGTCATGGTACTTTGAAAATACAGCTTAGATTTGTTCACATAGACAACAATATCAGAGCATGCCAAACCCATCTTTGTGATCAGTGTGTCTGAAAACACCCTCAGATGCCAAAGGGTTAATAGTGTTTACATCCCTGTGTTTCTTGACAGCTTGTACCCTCTTAAAAAAAAAAGTCATTATATACAAAAACACACAGGCCATATGTTTCCATTTGGAAACAGTATATCAGAGACCTTAACAGCCTCACTCTTTTTAAACACACAGCCTCTACCTCTATATTGTATTGATACAGACAAGAATTTACACTCCAGGAGTATGTTGGTTAAAGAAAGGAGGAGGATCTTGGTGATTGTCTAACCCATGATCCTCAGCCAGGGAAGGAAAATCATTGTGCTGCTCTAATAGGGCTCGGGGTCACGGGGAGATCAGAGTGTCTGTATAGGAGACATGTCAGGGTGATGTCTGCTGGCCTGCGTGTCACCATCATGGATCAGCTAGTGCTGACCAAGGCCACTGTGTCACAGTCTGTTAAGGTCTAGCTTTACTGACCCCATCCTGTCCTCAGGGGACATCTTCACCATAGCTCACAGTCCCGGGGGATACCGTCACTGAACGCATCCCATGTGTGCACACACTTTTGCTGTCCTTAAACAAAAGTCATACAAAGCCAATGACTAACTTCCAACAACGTCTTAGTGCCGCATTTCCCCGCTAATTGAGTTTGATTTGGCGGCTGCACAAGCGGGCCAAGTGTCATGCAGTATTTCAGGAGAGGACGTTTTCATTGTACCACAGCAATAAAGCTGATAGGCTCTTTGAAGTGTGACTTTTTTTTTTTAAGTCCCCTTGAGGGAAGTCATGTGCGAAATGTTGAGGATAATGTGGCCAGCTGTCAGTGTATCATCAGCGACACAAAGGGAATCTCAAGCTGCAGCGCAGCTGTTTTAGGGCTACGCCCCATCTTCACCGCAGCCTGTAATAGCTTCACGTCTCACAGGTTTCACAGGAAGGCCTGTTTGAATGTCGTTTAACACGCTGAGCATTCAGGAATAACAGGGCGTTTAAACGGTTAAACTAACCTGCTTTGAAGTGGCACATTTTCTGTGTGAAACCTTTTGATCATTGAATCAAGTTGTCACCAAAGATGATCAGTGAGTGTATCAGTAAACTGGCCTGCTAATAAATATGGAGGAATACGTCCAGGAGATGGGAATATGATACAGGTTGTTTTTTTTTTCTCTCTACCAATACCTGTCGAGGTCACGGCGGCTCCGTGGTTACACAGCAAGTTTCTGTGCGGAGTTTGCATTTCTCCCTTGTGTTCACGTGGGTTTTCTCCAGGTGCTCCAGTTTCCTCCCACCACCCAAAACATGTATGTTAGGTTAGTGTCCCCGACCAAAAGGCACTTGACTAACTTTGTAATAATAGCTGTTCACTAAACTCATCGAGATTTTTTTGTCAGTATTCTTTCCTAAATCACTAAATAAATTCCTTAATTTAAAGGCTAAATGTATCCCCTCAGCATTGAGTGGGTGGCATGGTCACACTGCGTTCAAGAGCTCCGAAAGCACACTAATGCCTTGGACCGAGCAGGCCAGTGCAGACTAAACAACTACTAGCCTGCCTCTCAGGAAGCTAGTCACACCACTTGACAAGGCTAAGATAAGTGTGTCACAAAGGTGAAGACGAGGGCTCACACTCGATCCATTCTGTCATTTCAATTGTTCAGAGCAATTGGCTGCATTACTTTTGTGTGGCAGAGTAGCTACAGTTTACACTTACACTGCAAATGTAGTCTAAAATCAAAATGTATGTAAGAACTCTTTCACTTTATTTGCAGTTGTATATTTGTGCAGATTGCACATTTTTTAACATTTTCTATATTAGAGGTACTGTAGAGCAATGTTATCAGGACTGGAGCGAGTGAAGTTTGCTCTCCACTGATCTACACCAGTGGGAGTAAAAATTACCTTGGCTTCAATTCATTCTGTTTTTATTCCCATTTGAGCTCAGAACTAACTGTCGGGTCATTCTCAGATTTCAGTGTTAGTAAGTCTTAGTCTGTTTCACACTACACAAGGTCAACCATTTTTGGCCAAGTAGGTCTAAAGGATATTTGGAAATGTTGTAAAGGAGCCAAAGTCCGCAGCCTTCAGCCAGTTCACTCTATAAGATCATGTGCACCAACTGTCAGGCCTGAGTGTGATAACTGACAAAGTATCCATCCATAGGGTAGTTTTAGAAATGTAATGTGTGTGGCCTCTTCTCTGCAACAGCCAGGATTGCATAATTTACCAAAAATGGACCGTTTTTGTCCCTACAAAACAAAACAACAAAATAAAAAGCGTGATGTCTAATAACAGTGGGTGGTGACCAGGCAAAAAGAGACAGACTAACACATTCTTGTCATTGTTTCTGTCGCCTCCTACCAGAGAGACGTAGCACCTCTTTCACAGCAAAGGTCACCTGCACACCTGCTGTGTTTGTTTTTGCTACAAAGAACATAAATGCCACCTCCCTACCTACTGTGTTGCTTTACGTAGTGATAAATGAGATCCAATCACAAAGAGAAAGACAACACTGATACATTCTAGTGAATGTGCAGGACACAATCTGTTTGTTACATGCAAAAAAATAAAAATAAAAAACCTTTGTAAAGGGGTATTAAACCAAACAAGTATATGACAAGTTGTCATGTTGTGGCTAAAGCCAACAAAAGAAGATGCGCAAGCCAAAATGACAAGTGACATTTGCTTTCTTTGGCATCACTGAAATGTCTTGCGATTGTCACTTGGAAGTCATTTGAAATGCCAGAGTTGTGTGTTTCAAAACAGAGTGCTGAAAGTAAAATCATTTCAATGTGTGCCAACGTATGGTGGCCCAATGGTTAGCACTGTGGCCTCACGGCGAGAAGGTTCTGGGTTTGAATCCAGGTTGTTACGGGTCCTTTCTGTGTGGAGTTTGCGTGTTCTCCCCATATTTGCGTGGGTTTCCTCCAGGTGCTCTGGTTTCTTCCACCATCATAAACATGTACTAGGTTCTCCAGTCAGTGCCCTTGATCAAGGCACTGGAGTTGGTCCCGGGCGCTGTAATTTGCTGCCCACTGCTCCCTTGAGGGATGGGTTAAATGCAGAGAATGAATTTTGCTATGTGACAATGAAGTACCTTTACCTTTACAGGAATCACATACTGTAGTCACTATTTAAATATATATATATATATATATATATATATATATATATGTTATTGCCTTAATCAAAAGCATTAACCCCCCCTTTTTTTTTTTTTTTCGTTGCTATTTTCCCATCTAGTCAACGACACAGAAGAAATGGGGCCACTGCAGACAGTAGACATCAGCAACCCCGACACCACCAAGTGGAACCTGCGCGACTTGGAGCCTGTGAGCAAATACAAATTTTACCTGCGCTCCTGCACCACGGTGGGCTGCGGGCCCGTTGTCAGCGAGGAGTGCACCACTACTCTAGAAACAAGTGAGTGATGGCGGTTCCAGAAAGCAATTGACTAGGTGGTCTATGTGTGGATAATCTCACGGGTGTGGGTGAGACAATGAGAACACAGACGAGCTTTGAGGTGCAGAATTGGCTGGGCAGCATCCAGGCTAAGTGAAGTAGGTGACAAAGCCATTTCACTATTTCAAAAATGGCATTGAACTACCGGAATATGATCTATGCCTGGGCAGCCAAGCTTTTTATATCTCCATGTAAGTAATTTTTGTGGATAAACAATTTCACATGGGTGTAGTGGAGGTATTCATTTGTCACTGTCATGAGAGAGCAAGTGCTTATTGATTGGACGGAGAGCACGAGCTATGAAACAATCAGCTAAGAAAGAAAATTGCTTTGAGCAGGAGGGAAACTGAAGGTTTTGATACTGAATTGTGTAATCATGAAAGAGTTGGTGGGTAAGTAATCATAATGAGACGGCTGGTAGGATGTAATTTATTCTTTTCAATTACATATCATTTGTTGAGGACTGCACGCCATACCTCAGCTGGCTCAAACTGGAGTCAAGCTTTTGTGAGATTGCAGGCGGTGGTATGAACGACTGGACGGGAAATGAAACAGGAAACTGTACTTTCACCTGAGTGTCAGTTAAATCGCCTGCAACAACAGATACTATCAGCATAAATAATGCGGTGGGGCTTTAAATACAAATGCATGCCAAAGAAATTTAGTATGTCATTCAAGTTGTGTTATGCAAAAACACAATGTTGAAACGCACTGCAGGTGTTGAATATGCGAGCGATTACTTATTGTTTACTGGAAGAGTCCTTACAATTTACAGAAAGAAACTTGATTGGCTCTTAGAAGTTGTTTACTGACATGCTGAAAAGTCAGCAAAAATTATTACAGGGAGAAGGACTAATTTTTTATGTATTGAACTTTATGGAGCTGTGTGTGAGGATGTGTGTGGGAGACTCTTAAGATTGTAGCATGAAAGGTATTTGTGCCAGCTGTACTATCACTATGTGTTTAAATGTCAGTAATGTTTCTGTTAATTGTCGTCTGCCTGCTTTCTCTCACACCATTAAAACGTGCATCGCTTTGAGCATTCCCTTTGATCATACAGTGTGCACTGTGTGAATGTGTCGTCTGTGAACGTCTGCTTAGCATTGCTTGTCCCTGTTGTCTTTTTATTTTATTTTCTTGTCTTTTTTTTTTTTTTCCTTTCGCAGCTTCCACTTTGACTTCCACCCTTGGCCTCAGTATGTAGATCTGCATTCATGTAGATACTGTGGCATGTCATACACATACAATTTCAAACTGCTCTGAAATGCTGCTGTTACAGGAATGATATGTTTCTAAATTTGCTGTATGTTAATATGACATGTTTTACAGTCATGATTATTATTTTAGGTAGCGGTTGCATGCTTTAGATGTAGAAATTTTAGACAGATGTGAATGCTACAGGCCTGAATGAAATCATCAGGTTGTGAGTCTCAAAATGGCCGACACATTTTATTTTTCCCGCACAAAATTAAAAAGCTCCAAACACTCGGCTCCTTTGCAGATAATTGACCTTGTCTGCTGTTAGCCCTTGCCATCAGCAGAGAGCACCGCGATGCCTCTTTTCATTAGAAAATTGTCAACTTCTTCTTAGATAAAGTTTGTGGCTTCCTCTCTAATAGCAATGGTAATGAGTAACCTAATTAGAAATTCATATTAATCTTGGCTCATTAGCGACTGTAAACGAATATTGACTTTTATCCTAGCAACAGCAGACAACATGTCTAACTCAAGCTGAGGAATTAAATTATGCTTCAAGAGCCAAACCCATGAAGAGCATCCGACATCCAACCTTCTTCCTATTAATGATGTGCAAACAGAAAATGAATGTGAAATGTAATTTTTCGACTCTAGATGTTTCACAGTAGACCTGACTAGTTACTAATTTAGCTGAAAATAGCATGCGTGCTAACAGTAAAATGTAGCGCCCCAAGCTCTTTCCCACTTGATAACCACAAGGTCTGTCTTTCTTTTCAGGCAAGTCAGCTTCCCCCTCACCTCCAAGCACTCCAAAGTCCCCAGTGACCAAACCCACTCGTTCCACCATAGGTAGAGCTGCTGCACATTCTGACAAAACAAGCATCAATCTGCAGAGAAATACAGAACCAGTGAAATAAATGGGGGAAAAAAAGGCAAACCAAATACAGTTTGTTGTTTGAAGATTTTGCAGTAGGTGATGTGATGACCCCTGGACTCATTTGTTTGGCTGTTGGCTCAAAGTAAATTGAAACAAACAACATACCTCCATATGATGTAGGCTATTAGCAATTTCAGCTTCTTTTTTTTAATATACTTTAATATACAAAAGAGGGATAGGACATGACAATAAGTAGGTGCAAATATGAATATAAGATGAGCGTGGGAGTTCACAATGCATACAGGTTCATCTTGACATACAGAAATAGAGTAGAGTAGAATTAATCATCTCTGTGTTTGTAGAAATCCCATTTTTCCCAGTATTCCTCTCCTTTTCTCCTTTTGAAGACGCAGCATAAAAGTCAATTTCTCCCTACTGCGGATAGAGTTTATGTTTATTAAGAGTTTCGTAGTGGGAAGCCAGTATTTGGTAATAGGTTTTTTGCTTGCAACCATGAAAATCTTGGTAACACTTTACTTGAAGGTATTGACATAATCGTGACATGACACTCTCATAACTATGACATCACACGTGTCATAAACGTTATAAACAAGTCATACACGTTTATGACTTCTGTCATTAAGTCATTCGGTTTTTGTCATGACAAGATGACATTATTTGGGTTGTTTGATTATGACAACTTGACATTAATCAAAGTGACGTTACCAGAAGTGGTCTTTGTAATGACAACTTGACATTAACCAGTATGACATTACCAGAAGATGTATTCGTCATGACAACTTGACATTAAATTTCTTTGGAGTGTCCTTATTAAGACAACTTGACATTAAACAGGATGGCATTATGTCAAGTTGTCATGACAAAGACATCCTCTGGTGATGTCATCCTGGTTAATGTCAAGTTGTCGTGACAAAGACATCCCAAACAAATTAATGTCAAATTGTCATGACCAAGACAACTTCTGGTAATGTCACTTTGATTAATGTCAAATTGTCATAATCAAGAAATCAAGAAAACCCAAACAATGTCATCTTGTAATGACAAAAACCGAATGACACTTAATGACAGAAGTCATAAACGTTTATGACTTGTTTATAACGTTTATGACACGTTCACGACCGTGTCGATACCTTCAAGTAAAGTATTACCAAAATCTTCAGGAGGTATGTGTTTCCTCTACTGACTTCCTTCAGGAAGTTTTCCAAGATATAAAAAGGCAAAAGAGAAGTCAAATGTTATCAGATTCTTTTAACAGTTGGTGTTGTTTCCAGTTAAAACAAGCATTAAGATGTAAAGTAACAGCTCCGTTTTATTGTTGGTTATAAAACAAGTGCATACTGATGAATAAGCTGTTTTTAATTTCTCTGCTGCACCATGGGGAAATCTAAGATACTAGATCTATATCCCAACCCGACAGTGAAGCTGTAGAGTGCAGTCACTAGAAGGGGACAAATGTGTCTAATTGTCAGTGATTGATTTGTTGGGCCTCGGTTCCCCCTCTACACGTCAGTGTATTGACCCAACAGTCACCTGGCATTTCCATGTAATATTCAACTGGGTAAACAGCAACACCGCTTAGGGACGCAAAGTTGTCTGGGGCAGCATCTGAGCTGAGAGAAAAATAGTGAGGATGAGCTCATACTGGGAGGGTGATATTTACAGGACACTGAGATAAGTGGATAAGTGGAAGCTGTTAAAGGCTCCTGTACTAGAATATTTTCTGGCCTCTCCTCGTACAAAAAGCCTCCAGACTTTGAAGAGGCATCTTCCGGGGCATCAGCTCCCTGCTGGGCGAGCAGCTGCTTTCTGCTGCATTCAATAGCGAACTGAGGAGTCCGGTGACAAAACACGGCAACCAGCCTTGGGCTATTTTTAGTTTAGGGACCTATGTGAGTTGAAGTCGTCGCTCGGTTCCAATGATTGGAATTACCATAGTTGCAGACTAATCCATCAACATTGGTCAGAGAGTGTCATTTGCAGTGGTTGGGATGGATAGCACAGACGCAGGTGTTGTGTGCCAAATTATCACCTGAGCAAATAAGGCACCTGAGCTGGAGACACAGCAGAAGATTTGCATGTTTGCCGTGGGGAAATGAAGTGGATTGTGCTTTGTTGACTGGCTTCGACAGCTGCTATCAAAGCATGCTTTTTCCATACTAATGACGCCCATCATTCACTACATTATTAGATTGTTTGTCTTCCCAGTTGGGTATCAAAAGGCTACGTTACATGATATGTCTGAGGCAGAACCAGCTTAGAAACAGCTAGAATTTGCTCTTGCTTTCAGAACAATTGACATAAAATATAATTGTTTTTAGTAATTCAGTAATCAGTCATTTATCATATATACAGTACATATCAATGCCAAAAGCTTCTTTGGTTCCAGCTTCTCAAATTTCAAGATGTATTGCTTTTGTTTAATTGATATCATTGTAAATGAAATTGATTTGGGTTTTGGGCCGAGTTGGACAAAATTAGACATTTGTAGGCTCAGCATGACCCCGGTAACGGGTGCTCAGCATTTTTCACTATTTTCTGAAATTTCAAAGACTAAATGATTAATCAATGAATAAAAAAATAATCAAGAGATTAGTAGAGAATGAAAATAATCATTAGCAGTAGCGCTACTAAACATCCTTAAATTTGACTGCTTTTAGGCAAAAAATATTAAACCCGACGGAATATAATAAAGGTATTTGGTGTTATTCCGATTGTCATGCAGGGAGATGAACCATACAGGAAATATAAATGAACAGTCAATTTAATGGGGGGAAAAAATATCTACTGTAAGTGTTTACTTTTTCTGTCCAGTGAAAAAAAAATGTAGGTGTAATTCAACCTCGGTGCTGTATTTCTAAAATCCTAGCTATGGCCGAGTATAACTGACACTTTCTGAACTAGTGTGGACCAGTGTGGCTGTATAAAATGTATTTCTGTGATATGAAATGGACGTAAAATAAGAACAATATTGAACATTTGAAATCATCACGTAGTTTTGATGGCAAATCTCCTTTAAGATCTTTGTAGATCTCCATTTATCTTCATTTCCATATCCACATTACGCTTGTCATGTTTGTTGTTGAGGGAGCCAATGTCCCCCTCTGTCACACATAATTGATAGCTTGCTTCTTTAATAGAAGGTGAAGAGCAGCATCCTTCATCGCATAATGACAACACTCCTAACCCCTCCATGGCTTTGATATGCTTTGTCCTTTACTAACCATTCTTTGCCACTTCTCTTCTTTCCCATCTTCTCTCACTTCTCCTTCAGTCCCGGCCCTGTCGAATTTTAGCTCAGCTGTTAGTGACAGCTTTGCAAATATCAGCTGGATTTCTGGAGGAGAGCACACAGAGTTTTTTATTGCATATATGAACAACCGTAAGCTCATATTACTCCTTTTCTCTGTGAGTTTCTGGACGTTGTTAGAGTGATTTTTAGCGAAACAGCGAATTACTTTAGATGTGTTGTGTCTGAAGTGGTCCTTTGTGTCTTTTCATTCATATCTTCACTAGCTTCCATAGTTGTGTGTTTTTATTAGTACTAACCCATCCTGATCATTCATCCTCTGCACAGGTGAGGGTCTCTGGAAGATATCAGAGGCCGTAAACACCTCTAAGACTTTCCACATCATTGATGGGCTTGACCCCGGGACTGAGTACACTCTGCGCCTTATCCCTAACAGCTGGGTTGATAATTCTAGTATATTTGAAGATGTTATCACGACCGAGTTTACAGGTGAGGAGGGAAACCAAAATAACACAAAAAAGAAAAGAAAAGGAAGAAAAAGCAGGCAAATCTAATTTGACCTCTTATTGAACAGAGTGCAGGCGCACCCAGCGCGTCCTTGAGCAGTGACTCAAGCTGCAGCGCGTGTGGTCCCTTCGCGGTGTCACTAGGATTTAATTTAGCCGCACGGACTCGCTGAGAAGAATTACATTTGTACAGCGTTCCTTACTTGATTAATTAGACAAGCGGGATTAGCTGTTTAATATTTATACTGGACCGTTTCCATCAGCTTTGCACCCTGCCACCTTCTGCCTTCGCATCAGATAGGCTTTGTCGATGTAAACATTCAATCAAGTGTCCTGATGAAAAGGCCAAGGCATGTCAAAGTCACACGGTATTGTTCTCCTCAGGTCTGGCCAGCATCCATGGAGGAATATCCACCAAGGGCTGGTTTATCGGCCTGATGTGTGCCATCGCTCTCCTCACACTCATTGTGTTGATCGCCTGCTTTGTCAACAGAAACAAAGGAGGGAAGTATTCCGGTAGGTGCTCACTTGCAAGCACACACACATCACCTTGCTTGAATAGTAATTGCTGCTTGGAGCGTCATTATATTTCCATTTGGCGCTTTGTTGCTATGAAAGAAATTATCAATCACACTAGAAGCCATTACAGGAATATGTAAACTGATGTTGTTTTTTTTTACTTGCAGCCACACAATTATTTCAATGCAAATTTATACATGAAATAGGCTTGTGTATTGATAGGAAAATGAGCATTTCTACTGCATGTCCAGCATTTGAATTTGACATTATTTAGACACGCAGCTTTTTTTTTCTCCAGCAACAACCTAAGCCCACAGCGAGACAAAAATGCAAATGCTGCACATGGGGTGGCTGAGCGGGGAATGATGACATAAGCTCTGTGGTCTCTCAATGTTATTCCTCCTATTGGGGACATGAGAGCTCTTATCTGCTTTATTATTCACAGCTAATGGCCATCAGGTTGTCGTCTGGGCAGCGATCGCTTCACTCGTCAGCAGAAAAAAGAGCGAGACGCAGCTCTGTCCTTTGTTTTCTCATTAAGTTCTCATTATCACCCGACCGTAGCTCCAACAGCCTTTTCTTTCATTTGCCCGAGCCGTGTCTTTTTTTTCTGTTACAACACATATGAATATTTATAGACATTTCTATAAAAAAAATGCATAGTATTTATATAAATACTATAGATATTTTATAGACAGAGACAGAGCTCGATGTTTATCTAAAATTAGATTTATATTTACAAAAATTGGGACTGATTGAAACTGCAATACTTTCTAAAGCTTGCACTGATCTTTAAGTAAAGGGAATCAGGGACTGGGACTTTAACTTAGTCAAACAACAGAACAGTCAGGGGACACAGGGGACACAGGGATCTTCATTGGCAGCCGTCTCTTGAGGAAATCACTGAAATCTTTTCATTTTGTGAGCAGTAAAAGAAAAAGAGGACCTTCACCCAGACGTGGAGTCCCAGGGCATGAATGACGACACATTTTGTGAATACAGGTAAGCGTACCCCTCAGAGCACTATTTCACCACCTCGCTGCAATTCACGTGCAACATTGTATGACATTCCCTTCTGCGATCCTCTCCTCTCCGTAATTCTCTCTGCATTTCTCCTCTCGCTGAAAAGACAACCCAGCATGCACGAGGTTCACATGGAGCCTCACGCTTCTCCTGTTCAAGACATTTGATGGCCAGAAAGTGGAAAGTATGTGATAAACAGCAGTAGCATCCCTGAGCTGTTTACACATCAGTGTTGTCCGAGTGGTAGCATCCCTTTATAGGACATTGTGATCTTAGATACGGTTTGTGTTGCTGTTTGTGATAGACATTGCATCGTAAAGGGAGCCGCCGCGCCGCTCAGATGTTGCCATTTTCTGTCCAGAAGGAGCTAAACGCAGGCTGCCCGGCACTCAGCAAGACGCTAAAACCAATCAGTGTAATTGAAAGCAGCTCATCTCCAGGGCAGTAATATCTGGGCATGTTTCATTAATTCTTTAGCGGTCCAATTCATAACACTATACCGCAGTATGAGTCCCAGGCTAATTCTCCAATCAGTGGGATCTGCACAGCACAACAAATGCTGATGTGATGAAGTCAAAAGAGCCTCAGTGTGACAGGATTTATACTTCAAGTTGACTCCAGGAGCTATCCATCAATCTATCGCTAAGTTTGTGTGTAAAGTCCCTCCTAAATTATTTTAACCACTGGCTAGTTTCAAACTAATTATTCACTTTTGTGGGGGTGACAAACAATATATTAAACTTCTTGAAGGAATAGTTCAACATTTTTGGAAAATACGCTCATTTGCTCTTTTTTGACAAGAGTTAGATAAGAAAATCCATATCACTCTCATGTCTATAAATATGGAGGAATCTCCAGCAACCAGTTAGCTTAGCCTAGCACAAAGACTGGAAAAAGGCAGAAACTACTTCTTCGCTTGAGACTTGAATTCCTGCTGGTTGCCTGGCAACCTCACAATGACCACAAGACTACAGAAAGTTACTGCTCCCAGCTAAGAAATACTCCGGCACATAACCACCTGTTTAAACCATAAATTATTGTTTTTACACTTGAGTTTTTGAATGGACTTAAAAAAGCTAGATATAATGTGTTCATTTAGAGGTGCTGGTAGGTGGACTTTGGTGGGCTAGCTGTTTCCCGTCTTTATGCTAAACTAAGTTAACCGGCTGCTGATGGGAGCTTCATATTTACAATACAGAAGTATCCATCTTCTAATCTAACTCTGAACTAGAAAACCAATTCAAGTGGTTTCCCAAAAATGCCAAACTATTCTTTTAACTGATAATCCTTTATAAATGTATAGGTTACATAACATGTCATTTAGCTGACACTTTTATCCAAAGCGACTTTGCTATATAACAAAGGTCGCACGCCTCTGGAGCAACTAGGGGCTATGTGTCTTGCTCAGGGACACATTGGTTGATGTATCTCAATGGGAATTGAACCCAGATCTCCCACATCAAAGGTATGTGTCATGTCCACTGCCCATCACCGCCATCTCATATAGACTTGGATATTCTGTTTGCTTTATGAATGTAGTTATGACTTTGTATGCATACATAGAGAATGTGTTTGTGTCAGAATTAGTATTGTAACATACCGGTAATACTAATTCCAAAACAAACCCATTGCTCTATGTAAAAACTGCTATTTTTATAGCTATAGTGCGTAGTTTCTGCCGCCCCCATGAGGCACGTCCACATGATACAAGCCTCCCGTGATCGTGCACCGCCCGCGGGAAAGTGAGCGGATGCCACTTTCCCGCAATTCTGAACATAGCCATACTGAGAAACACAGAGAGAGTTGTTTGGAGCTGATAGTCTTAATTAGCTTTGTAGCAACTCACCAGGTGAAGGCTTGAATATAATGGACGTTCATTAATATCAAAAAGTTACACACTAAAGCTTTAAGCTTAAAACATTTTTGTTATGGCAAGTAACGGATGATAAAGCTGGCGACCATAAGCAAAGTAATCTTACTTCCCAACTAAAACAGAAGTAAGATTACAAAATGACAGAATGTGGAAGTGCCCTTGTTCAGGCAAAGAATAAGATCAATAGAAGCACACGTTTAGTAGTCCGGCAATTAAGATGCATTTCAAATGTGTGGCTTCAATGATCAACACCAGTTTGGGGTTGCCCCCCTCAATATCTCATTTGTCTTCCAGTCATCACTTTGTCAAATGCGTTGATGCACGTACAGCGTAATGATTAATATTGTCTCAACATGTGCATCTGTGTGATTATTTCCCATTGGTCAACCACATGTAAATGCTTATGTCAGTCACAGAGGCTCAACGTAGAGGCAGTGATAGCTTGAGCCTGCACCCCCACCGCCCCCCACCCCCGTCTTCTCCAATAAGCCATAGAGTGAAGCCATGGGTGAAATGAGGTGATTCTAAATCCGCCGCGCCTCTCTTGCAGTGACAACGACGAGAAGCCACTGAAGGGCAGCCAACACTCGCTGAGCAGAGAGATCAAAGCCGGGGACAGTGGGGACAGCCTGGTGGACTACGGGGACGAGGACGTTCAGTTCAACGAGGACGGCTCCTTTATCGGCGAGTACGCGGGGCGAAAGGAGAAGAGGGTGTCCGCCGAGATCAAAGCCACTATTCAGACCCCGGCTTGAGGAGCCGAAACCACCATCCATCTTCGCCTAGACAACGTTTTCATTAAAACCTGCTGGGAGGAACAAATGAAAGAGGAAACAGACATTATCCATACCGAGCACAAGTTTTGTGTCAAATGTAATGCGTCATTTCCAACTGCACACTGCCACCCTCATCTTTTAAAGCTCTGTTTTGTCGGGTTGCAACAGAATGACCATTACTAAATACTGTGTATATATAGTGTATATTGTATGTGCGGAGTGTCTTTTTTTTAAAATAATTATTACACAAACAATTTAGAGGGCTTGAATTTTCTTTTTTTTATCTCCAGTACTTCAACTGCAGTACTCTTTGTACAAATGTCAGGAAAATGCCACTCTCCATTATACATCATTATATGCAGCTTTGCCTGTGATATCATCTTGTAGCAGACCACAGATAAGTGGGAAAATCAAGTTGATATTGTTTTTTTTGAATTGGAGCAAATATTACTGACCTGTTATATTTGAAATTGATTCATTAAATGTGAGTATAAAAGAGTGTAAAGGTTGTTTATTAACTTATTTTTTTCCAGTGGTTTTATACCTGACAAAATAACAAGGAAATTGACATATCATAAGAAGTGATTGTTGAGTCGTGAATCTCCCTGTCATGTTAGAAGAAAATGAAATTGTAGCTCTTATGTCTTTTTTTTTTTTTTTTTTTTTTTTTAGCATTCAGATGCGTTGGACAGTAGAAGTTACAGACCTCGGTCTGTGCTGTTACAGCCCTGTGCTAATAATGGAATGGAAAATATGGAAGCAGTCCCTAGGTCAAGCTCCAAAAATGGAAACAAGTCCTCCAAACCAAACAACAATACAGGTTGTTTATTTCTACCGTCTGATACGACCCACGGGAGCGTTTTAATAAACCGAGAGGTAGCAGGAAAAACGACACACGGGAGCATTTTCCATCTTTATATCTAAACAAGGAGTTGATGCATAGTCTGTATAAGTGAAGCCAAAACATCTTGCCTCCCCAGCATAGGTCATAAATCCCACCCGCTCCATGTTAGTGGATGAGATATGGGCCAAACTAAAAAAGGGAAGTACACGTCAAATAAATTTCTCCCAAAGACGGGTTATGTCATTTTAGGTAGTTCTTATTGCGCTGATGTTTGTTTGAAGTGTTCCTCTTTCTGATCAGTTTGGTTTTTATTAGTTATTTGTTGCTTTACAAACGGGGTGAAACGTCATGATTGTGATTTATTCGTGATTGGTCGGGCGGGTGTATGGGCGGGACTTCGGTACCGCGGCTCCACCGCCTGATCACTACTGCGCAGAGTCTTACAAAACGGCAGCGTCTGTATCCGGGATATTTTGGCTTCACTTTTGTACAGTGGGAGGAAGTGGAGACTTTAATATACAGTCCAAGATCTAAACCAGAGAATGTTACCACCACGCTCCATTAATGTTGTGAAACGGACGCGGTATGGCGAGGTTTACGCACAAAAACTGCTTAGTTATGTTTAGAAAAAGATTGCGGTTTGGGTTAAAATCATGTTACGTTACTTCACTTACACTTGTGACGCAAAACACAACTCACAGCTTCCTCTGTGGAGTTTCTTATACTTCATCACCTTACTTCCTGCTTTCCTCCTGTCATAATTACTACGGCCGCTTTAGGGCACCTCAACTATAAACGTAAATATAAGTCGTAATCGATAATTGGCAGTCTCAAAGTCCAAGATTAGATAACCCCAGTGACTTCACTATGACATCATCCGTTCTATTTTTCTTCACAGAGCATCTCCAGAGCCACTGAACATTATACAACTGTTTGTAGATTGAGTAGTACTCTCAATAATCAGTAAACCGATTTTCATGTATGAAGTGGTGGACTGCCCCTTTAAAGATGCAAGTGCACAGTACCTGTAATGGATTATAGACGTTTGTAATCAGAATACTGTAATCTGGTTGCATGATTTTTGACATCTTCCTACCCTGCTAAGATACAATAGACGGTAGTCACTGCTACATCAGTCTTAACAAGCCTTACTCTGTTACTTTCAATATACTGTCATTCAAAATCATTATGTTGGTCAGAATTAACATTAGCACCACGATCAGAAAAATTGCAATGTTTTGTAAAAAATTCTGCCATTGCATGTTAAGAATGTTAATTGGTGTTTTTTGATGTCATTAAATTGCTTTACTTTCTTACATCCTGGAAATGGTCTGACTGCCTGTTTGGTCACAGCCATCACTAATGAAAGATTATTAATGTTCTTGATAACTAGACTACTGTTTGTATGCCCCCCCCCCCCCCCATACATGAATACACGACTGAATAAACCTCTGCCTTTACCTCCAGTCAGCAGTAAAATATGACTTGAGAGAAGGGCGGTACCTGGTGAAACATCCTCATTCCCTCTGAATAAAATAGAAGATGTGTGACAAATTGTTCCCATTTGTAGTATGACTTTAACAAATGTCGCGCCAGGGTCAAGTCTCTGTCTGAGTTGAGGCTCTTGTTTGATTACTTTGGCTGTGGGAGAGAGTCATGAGAAATCAAAGGAGTGGGCTCAGACAGGCACTGGATCATGGAGCGAGAGCTATAATCATGTCTGATGGTTGATAGTAGGGAGTGGAGAGTGTCACTGTGAGGGCTCTCACTGTGTGGGTCACATCTGCCTCAGGTACTCTGTCATCACTCAGCCATGTTTGCCTTAGCTGCGGCAGTTAGAGGCTTCAGATTTCACACATACAACCTTCAGGTGTTGATAACAGGCTCTCTGGTTGCCATTCGGAAACGTCCTCTGCTCTTCGGCAACAATGCAGACAGCTGGGCGCGTCTACCCAGGCCATCAGCTTTGCGGGGAAGCTATTAACAGAGCTTAATTCCGCAACAAACAATTACTGCTCTCTGCAGAGAAGCTGAATTACATCGCAGCTAGAGAAATACAGTTTGGACAAAGCATCTTAGAGAATAATAAAAAGAAGAATATGATACAAGGACTGTTCTATCTTACAGTAATACAACACTAGCATGGCCATTTGTACATACTGGCTGTGAAGTGCTGACATGAGGTGGGGGACAAATTCCACAGTCCTCACTCTTTTTTTAAACATGTATTGTAAAGTTGAACTGAAACTAGAAGCTTCAACAGCCTGAGCTGGCTAAAGTAAGTTGCTACAGTCTTTGGAAAACGTTACTGTATGGACATGTCACTACTGTTTTAAGATGAGAAAATCAACACCCGTTCTACTCTATTACTATTACTGTTATTTCTATGTGCCCACTATTCAGTCCCTCCAGGATTTCGCGGCCTTTTTTTGAGATTGTTGCGGCCCAAAATGCCTGATTTTGCGGGAGCTTTTGTGAAAATTTGCGATGAAAGTTGCGATGTCTTTTGTATTTTTGTTGCAATGAAGTTGCCAGAGAAGTGAAAATTGCACACACAAAAAAATTGTGATTTTGTTGTTTGTATAATTCTTCTTAAAAATAAAAAGGAAACTAATGTCGGGGAGAATAAAACTACTCTGGGCTGAGTTTTCCTAATAACCTTACCACGAAAGGCTCAGGATGCTGCACATGTTGGTATAATATGAAAATGGCTGGTGGATTTGAGACAAAAACTAATCATGTATTGTGTATATATTATGAATCAAATTTGAACATATCTGTCAGTGGCTTGTTGATATTTACATTTTTAGTTAACTTCCTATCCTGGCGTCAGTCGCGGTGGGGAACTGAGCAGCAGCCCCGCCCGCTGCAGACAGCCAACAGGATTGAAACAGCAGCACCGAATTCAGGGTGATTGGTTGAATTTGCGTGTATTGTTACGATCGCGACATCGCAAATTCCTGGAGGGATTACAAAGTACTAGGTGTGTGTGTTCAGGCAGAACGCAAAGTCAATTTTAGAGGCAGTGTGATTGCATAAATTTCGCAAGAGAGAGAATTTTAAGCAAAGAAATGCGAATTAGGCGCGTTTCTATCAACTGGTGTGTAGCGATTGACAGTAACTAGGCTGTGCAAGGCGTAGTTTCGTCAGAAGTTGGCGCTTATGGCTACGCAGGGCTATAATCTGCCAGGACACAGAGTAGAAGAAGTAGAGGTTGCAAACCGGAAACAAAGCAAGTCTCCTTTACCATCTAACGCATCCATGAGAGAAAAATGGAGAGAGGTCTTCTGGAATTAGTTTCAAGTCAACTAACTTTGCCCATGTTGCATGCTGTCTGTAGACAAAGACAAATGAATGCTATAATGACGGAAAGATGCCGGCACCGGAAACAGTTCATTAATCATGTAAGTTAAATGTTTGCGACATCTGAACTTTTTCAGCAAAGGCGTTTCCATATCCCAATAAGCGAATCAACTATTTTTCGACGAAGGCAAAAACCACCTCAAGGGAGCATAAAAAACCTTTTTGCGCAATTGAAGAAATTGCGAAAATTCTGTCTGAACACACCATGACAGAAACATACGATGAATGAAGACATAACACTGAATTGAATTCATTACAATACATTAAAATTAAAACCTATTCCTAAAGCCACAAGCCAAGTTTGATATGCAGTGGTCATCATTCAGACAGCTGCCTGCTGACTCTGAAGTAAGCGTTGTGGCTGGCAGGGCGCTGCACGGTGCGGCCTTTATTGACCGGCCAACGCTGCACTACATCATGGTGGAACAGATTTGGGTTTCTATTCAATTTGCTGTGGTTATGTTACCTAACACAAGACAATGTCCTGTATGACATGTCCTTATAGCAGCAAGTTCAATTCAAAATCAATAAAAAAAAATAGATCATACTTAAGTCCAAATGTAATTCAGGTAGAGTCGGGGTTCTAAAATGGTATATCTGCTGGCTCTGTTTGTATTTATAGGCCTTGCAGCATAGGCTACCCTGGGTTACAATGACTTATATGATCATATTCAGCTCAGTTCCATTATAATATGCATTAACAACGGACATGACACACACACACACGGACACACACAGACACACATTCCCATTTTATTATGTGCATTGGGGTCAAGGGGATCACATGATTAATTTGAAAATCATGTATAGGTGAAGCCCTACGTGATACCTCCGGCGCATCACTTAGGATAGAGGTGACAGGATTTGCCTATAATGTGAAAAGCCATAAAGTATAGTAACATATATTTAAGCAGTCTTTTATGCACCAACCCTTACACATCATTCCATGACCCTAGTCCATTACAATGGCAATGTCAAAGGCTTAAAAAATGCTCTATTGTGTGTCCGTACCTCTAATGGAATTCACAGCGGGTAATAGAAGGCAGCGTCTCTACGGACATCGCCATTTGTTGAGTGATGAATAGAGGAGAGGGAGGGTCAATGACTTAAAGCGCAAGGTAGACTTTTAAGAGCTCCAGTGACGTGCACAAGGCTTCTTTTTTTTTTCAGGCAAAGCACTCCAACAGCGTTTCATTGAAATCAGAGTTATAAATAATACAAGACTCAAATGAATGTCAGAAGTGCCTCTAAGGCCTTGCACTGAAAAAAAAAAATTGCCATATTAAGCTAAAACGAAAAATGGACTCCTTTCCATGCCATATAAATTTCTTCCCATTTTGCCAAAAAATGCCGTGAGGCCGACATCATGGATCCAATTATCATTTCACAGTGCAGGAGTGATACAACGTCTACACGCTGTTGCCTCACGCCAGATGACTTCAAATTCCTTGATAAAGAAAAAGATATTAGAATCTGAATAATGTTCAATAGACAGACACGCAAAGCCACTTACTGGCCTATTGGAGTCGACATCAGAAATTATAAGTGCAAATCAAACCAGTGGCTGTCTGATTCATACAGTCAAGAGTCAGGTAATGAGAAATCCTGCGTTACAGTGGCAGCGAGGGTTCATTTGGAGCGCTGCTGACTTTCCAGTGCCAGCACAGTCCTGTGACTCTTTCAAAGTGCTCAGGCGTCTAGGACATCTGAGGGACTGATCTCAACATATCGCACTCGCGCCGCAAATGAATTGGTCCCGCAGGTCTCCAGAGCTGTCAGCAACTCACTTTGTATGAGAGCTTCATACATCAACACATTTTTCCCTGTGAGCAGCAACTTTTGAAAAAAAAAAAAAAAAGTAGGAAAGAAATGTGGGAAACTTTTTTTTTTTTTTTCTTTCTCTTTTGCCGTGCTGAATATCCATGTGGCATTTTGGAACATTTGTGGAAGTAAGTCATGAAATGGTGCCTGTCTGGTTTCAGTATTTTTCAGATGAGGTGTTATACCAATGTTCTCACCTCTAGAGACATTCAATTCGGGCATTACACTGGGTAATGCTTTACTTTATGTCCTTGGTTTCCTGTAAAGACCTCTGTCATTCAGTAGTAATTATAAGGACAATTTGAATTGAAATCAAACACAATTTAAAACCAAGGAAATCTTTATTGATTATTCATTTTATTGGAAACCTTATTCCAATTAAACCATATTCAGCTGATCTGCTGTGCTAAAAACAAAACAAAAAAAACACTTGGTTGTATTAGCCATAATTTGAAATCATTTAATTGGAAGCTTACCTGTTACCTGATATAATAAATGTATACATAATAAACACTTCCAACTAAAACACATCCAACTGACAATTGAAAATAATATTAAAAAACTTGAAGTTTCTGAAAACAACTTTTACTTGGAACTGGAATCTAAAGCCACTTCTCTCTTTTATTATTATTATTATTATTATTGGAAATAGGCTAAATTTTACAGTCAAAAATGACTAATTAGAAAATATTAAGATTTTTGCACTGCATGTTAAATATCTATGCATACACAAGTCATCATAGTTAGATATTAAAGTAGTCATTTCATTCTGTGGCAGACAGTTGCCCACACACCATTTAAGGGTCAAATGACAAAACTTATCATAAGCTGTATATTTTCTTAAGACATCACAAACCACAGAAATAAAACACAGACCACGGTTTCTCTAAATTTTCAGATCTTAGCTAACAGGCACTTAAATATATGTTTATCTTCCAGGCAGCGCTGGGAGGCACTGGTTATGGTTAGGGTTATGGTTAGGGTTAAAGTGATGGTTCGGAGTAATTTCACCCTAGGGTCCTTTGCACCATGACCTCGAGCCAAACACTCCCCCAGAAGCTTTTTTCACCTGGATCGAACATTGGGAGAGTTAGCGTAGAGTAGCGTTATCAGCTGAATAGCTTAGCGCAGGTGGATCCGCAGAAGCCAGCAGGCAAGTGTTATTTACATAAACTTCTGGTGTACTTACAAACTTTACAATCCATCGTTTTATGAGTGTATAACCTATGTGTACTACTGTAGACGTTTGGTATCATTTCGGGCATTATTAGTGGGGTAATGTTAAGAGACACTTTGTATCCATTAGCGCCTGCACTAAGCTATTCAGCTGATAACACTAACTCTCCCAATGTTCGACCCAGGTGAAAAAAGCTTCTGGGGGGGTGTTTGGCTCGAGGTCATGGTGCAAAGGACCCTAGGGTGAAATTACTCCGAACCATCACTTTAAGGTTAGGGTTAGGTGCCTTGAAGGCAGCGGTCGCAGTGCTGCCTGGAAGGAGCAGTTGGGGGGAAAAAAACACTATTGAGCTAAATAAACACTTCTTCAGACGAGGAACAGTTTGAACATTCAAGCATTTTCATAGCTTTTATTGTGTGGTACTTGAGAACCAACTTCCTTGTGACCCTACTTGAGAAGCAGTTGTGAGGGTAATGATGATTACGCAGCAATGTCAACTGTCTGGGCCCAGCACTTGACGATGTGTAATCCAAACTGTCTGGCAAGACATTGCTTTCTTTCTGGGGAGGTGTTCATTTACTGTAGAGGTTTGGGAAGCCTGGAGTGCAAAAATATCCTTTCTGTTTTTTTATGGAGGGACTGTGAGCGGGTAGGCACAGACTGACGTATCTAGCACAGACAGATGCTGGATGTGGGCTCAGCTGCCACCGCTTCGGGAATGTAGGCTACGGGGGAACACATGGCGGGGCAAAGGTAGCAGGGGACCCAGGGGAGGCAGGCAGATGGGCCTATATTAGACATCTCAGATAGCTCTGCTTCTCCCTGGACGCAGCCCAACACTGCCAGGTCAGACAGTGAACTTCAGATCCAGGTGGCTCCATGTTTGACCTCACTTCTCCATTCGTCTGCAGCCACGTGTTCATGCCTCGTTCCGCACTGTGTTGACGAGCAAAAAGAAGAGACTGCTCGCCACCAGAGGATTTACAATTGCCAAAAGAAGCCAGAAGGCCCAGTAAAGTGGTGTAGAACTGCAGAGTTGGGTGATAATTCTCTGTGCATTACGAGCGACGCCTTTCACATGTCACTTAGTCATTCCATTGTTCATTGTTAATATACAAATAGTGAATAACAATGCAGATTTAAAGTGATACTTCAAGTGTAACTTTTTCATATAAATCCATACCTGTTTTGCTATTCCCCATCTCTCATAGCCTACTGTCCTCAACACTTGGTCTCTAGTAGCTTTTCTCAATATATGTTCTATCAAACAGGAAGTAATTCATTTATTTATAGAAGAAATTACGTGAACATTTGACGAACTGCTGTGAGACTGGGCTGTTATATACTAGTGTGAGAACTTTTGTGTGTTCCACTGTGGTTCCTGCATTACTTAAATGAATACAATACTTGGTAATGTTGACAGAGAAATGGCAGCGTGATATTTTAAGTGATGCACCAGGTGTGCTTAAATGGCTCTGGGTGTGCTGTCATGATAATTTGAGCACATTCTTAATGTCTAGTTGACCAATCAGATTGTCTGGTCGGATCTACTTGTTGTATAATTTATAATAACCAAATCAAATGACATTGTTAAAATGTGATGAACCTATACAGAGAATTATCTGCAGCTCCTCTAAGCTTTACAAGGCTAGTGAGTTTAAACCTGTAAAAGCCCACTATACACTACTTCCTCAGCATTAAACAGCAGACAGACACAGTTAGCGGCTAAATTGGTGTGTCATCATTTTGTTCCCAACTTGTTTCTGCTGCCCCCAATTGGCCAATAAAATCAATAATTACAGGTTTAATTATCTCTCGTCTGATCTCTACTTAAAAGAATAACAGAAATGTGGTAGATCGACATGAAATCATAAAAACACTGTCACGGCACTTAATACATGTAATAGCTACACTAGTGGATAATTAGAGAAAGTCAAAAGTTCAAATGGTGATTAAATCCCATAAAGTTTCTTCACAGTAAACACTCCCCATCTCTGTGATGTGAACTGATACTCGGAGAAAAAGGGTAATCCAGGAATTGCCCGCGGCTTTTATTCAATAACAATGCAATTTCAGAGCTGCTTGTATTATTTATTGAAGTGATATTGAGGGCACTGAACAAATTCCCTTTAATGTCCAAATGGCTTCTTGAAAATCCCGGTTCACTGTATTTTGGTTTGACAATTATTACCCTGAATACAACGTCTTCCGCAAAGGACACATAGACTTTTCTATGTAAGTCAATGGCAATACGTATGTTAATATATTTCATCTGTTGTCATAAGCTTTTTAGGGCATTAGCAGTTCAATTTACAGGCCATCTGGGGAAGTGTAATGCAGATTAGAATATGTGGGGTTTTGATGCACACTTCAAATAAAGTTGTTTTGCAGTGCAGAGAGGGATACTGGGAAAATATATGGTTTAATAATATTTCACCTGGGCTAGACCTTCAGAGCTGCATGGCAAGAAGAGGAGGAAAAATCACTCGTTGCTAAAATTCAAAATGATGCATCAAATGTGCAGACATCAGCATGTTGTTCAAATATATACCTAATTGTGCAAAACAGGCTTTGGCTTTTTTAACAAGAAATCAATCCAGCCTTTTGTGGTCCGCTGCTGCAGTTTCCCTGTCAGCATACCTACATGTACTATGCAGCCAGATTTGTCCCCATCAGAGGAATATATAGGTTATAGAATGGTCCTTTTAATTTCAGTAATGTCTTATCCTGCAAAAACTGCTATAGTATAATCAATCAAACAAAGCCTCGTTCTGACACTGTTTGGTACGAGGCTTCGGGGGGGGGGCTCAGACCGGGGCTCAGGGTTTCCCCTGAGCCCCGGTCTTAGCTCAGGGTAAGACTAATGACTCTCTGGCTTAAGTGGCCTGAGCCTTGCTGTGGCCCTTCCCTCTGGCTGTCGGCAGCTGCAGTGCTGACCAGAAGGCATCCTCCACTCTGATCCAATCAGGTGAGGACTTGTGTTATCTGCTGCAAATTTGCCTGACACACCAACCACCTGCATGGGCCGCCTCACTGGGGGCTGTGGCCTACAGAGGCATGAACAGGGCTTTTCAAAGATTCGGTCCACATTTTTCACACTAGTTACTGCAGGATAAGCACTGAGCCGAGCCCCTAACATGGCACTTTGAACATGCCCTCCTACTTTGAGAAGATGTCTGGATGCACCACAGCCATATCAATTTAGACTCAGTTGGTTCTGACCTTCGGGTGGAAAATAAGAGTGGATGAAATAGTAAGCAAAGAAATAATAAGCAAGTTTTTACCTTTGCTGAAACATACTGTGAAATGGCCGTAATACATCTGCAGGGAACAGAGGGAGGATTCAGCCTACAAATTCAATTCAGGGACAGATGTTTTGGTTGTCAAAACTCACTTTCTGTCTTTTACTCTCTCGGTTTCAAAGAGAGTAAAGACAGTAAAATGTCCTCAGGCAGTGGCACCCTTTCCACCTGACATTAACATGCCACTCGGGCTTTATAGTTCATCTCTGGCATACACATTAAAATCCAATTTCTCTCTCTCCCTCGCCAAACATTTGTCATGCACAGCATTTCTTCCTCCAATATCTTCTTCCATTCTGCCAGAGCCGATGGCACGTCCATCATTACTAATGCACGTTGAGCATGTAAGCATTGTTCAAACTCACATAACTTTATTTAAAATTGCAGACATGATGCCAAGGTTTTATACAGATATATGTCCTATTGAACTGTGGGGGAATGTGCATAACATGTCCAATGTGACATCTAGGACATTTTCATATTATAAAATAAGGTATCTTAGGTTGTTGTTTTTATATCAAATGCAATCTCAGCATCAGACATTATATATTCACCTATGTGTGTAATTGCCATATTAGGCTTCCTGTTCCGCTCCTTTTGTGGGCAATTCTCATTCCCAAAACTGTTCCAAAAAGGAAACTGAAGAATTTTATACCTCATCGAACAAAAACACAGCAGTGAATATAGTGTCTATATGTCCACGTCTAATATCAGAGGCGGTCATGTGACAGTAACGGAGATATTAGATGCTACCATAGCCTACAGTAGGTGATGTTACATTGGTGCAAGAGAGAATGGTAGAGGATAGAGACCTGCATTAATGTAAATGACATTTTTATAGCCTACTGTTTATTTAATCAGCAGTGTTCCCTTTATGTGGCATGGAGATCAACTGCATTACTTCTTTTTTTCCGTATTGACCATGCATGGGATGATGTGCAAATGGATTTTAAGCATTTCTGTATCACCGACTACAACAATCAGATCGCCCAGTATGTATGTGGGAGCTCACAGTGATACTGTGTTGTGTCCACAGTTAGTCTGACGTTGCACTGCAGCGGACAGCCAGCAATTCATAACATGATCCACCAGCGGTGTCATAGAAAAGATTATTTTCGGAAATTATGACCCTGTTGACATTGATCTTCTCTAGCTGAGAGGAGATGAAAGAAGCTAACAGGTGAT
Source organism: Perca flavescens (assembly GCF_004354835.1). Taxonomy (NCBI): domain Eukaryota; kingdom Metazoa; phylum Chordata; class Actinopteri; order Perciformes; family Percidae; genus Perca; species Perca flavescens. The sequence continues at coordinate 36,607,470 of NC_041334.1, forward strand.
GCTTATCTGATGTTGGAGCCGATTATCTGATTTCATTGTCTAACTGACCGGAATCCTGCTGCTACTGTTTTGCTTCTGCAGAGCTCACATATCTTAACTTGATATTGGTCTATAAATCAATTTGAGGCTTTGTGTTTATTTTTTTGTCTTGAGAACGTTCTAGCAAATGTAAAAGGTTAATCCATATAAGCATAGCCCGAACTTCACTGACTACCGACAAGATACTTTACAGCCTTATCAGAGCAATAATATATTACTTGTATGCTTTCTTGGCCCAACCATTATTTGGAATATTAAATATGACTTGTGTTTGTAACAAAAGACAAAGTAATATTACACTGGCTGCCCTGTTGTGAAAATCAAATAAAACACTTTCCTCCAAGAAAGATGAAGTTCCATCTCATTGATAAGGTAATGATGTATGCCATGGGTCAGGCAGGGAGAGGCGATAATGATGATAGTCATTTAACATATTTACTGGCATGCATTGGATTACCATCTGCAATTTTATGGTTGATTTAGAATCACTATATCCTCTCTTTGATAGCGAAAATGTCACAATCAAATGTGCATCAGCCATCCTTTTATCATCTCATATTTGCTGAGCCAGCAAAGAGCAGTTTAGTGTCATTGAAATATTGTTTTTCATTACGTCCCAATACAAATGCTTTTTATCTACGTCTGTTTTCAAAGAGAGGCCTTCATGTTCTGCTGGCTTCTTGACCAGAGCTCATCATTACTGAGCCTTTGCCTGTACACTGCAGTCTTTACAAGGCTGAGTCAGTTAATGGTTTGAGGGACGAAGGATTAAAAAATAAATACCACCCACCATCATCTCCTTTATTATGTCTCACAGTCTCTGTCTTAAGCGAGTGTGCAAATGTGATATGCAGGCTATAACAATTACTGACAGTATGTGATAGGGCCATCTAATGCATACTGTATTAGGCATGTCCCAATCAAGTTTTTTTCACGTTGATCCTGATCCAAGTCCTTTAAAGGGTAACTACACCCTCAAACTCTGTTAGAACTCTCCCTTCCAGCATATTTAAAAAAATGAAATGCAACAGAGTGAGGGAGCACGACTGTAGGAGACGTGACTTTGTCGTTACACAGTGTGTGATCTACGTCTTGCCTATTTCGTCTTCACTTAAGTAAGGGCCACAGAATTTGGCTGAACCACACGTAAGAAATACAAGAAGACACGTACAAGAAACAGCGTTTTTATACAATATATTTATTCACCTGTACGTGTTATATCATTTGCCAACAGGAATCTATGTCATTATGTGTAAAGCCTCATCCTCAAGAAACCCACAAAATGTCATGACACTAAACTGCCACCTGTTTTCACCTGACAAACATCGCATGTAACGTCACGTGAGCCGGCTTCATATTCGTGACATGGTGAGATGGAGTTTAGACCTGTGGGAAAAAATAGTAAGTGGACCTTGAGTTAAGAATATGTTATCAAACGTCATGCACTTGGCTTGAATTTGACATTACTTCTGACACCAATCATATTGATTATCATCGGTGTCCAATAGCTTCTGACGGCCGTGACATACTGTAGGATATCGCACAAAGAAGCAACCGGCTGGCTGGTGGCTGTGATGTTGTGGCACACAGCCAACTTCACACCTTTCCCACCTGTCAGCTTATAAACAGTGTGCACTGCTGGTTGTCTTCAAAATTAACAACAATAAATTTGAGCAAACAGATGGGCAGCGTGAACTGTGTTTACCCTGATGGCATTTGAATTGACAAAAGAGCAAATGCCTTAAGCATTGACTAATACCATGTTTGTAACAAGATAAATACTTTTTACTTGAGGGAATGTGTGTTTTTTTTATCCTCAGGTTTACAAAGGAGCATAATGCAAAAGTGTAAAACAAATGGTCATAATTAAGATGCCAAATTGTATTAAAGGCTTACCAACATCTGAAAAAAAGATGATTCCAAGCCAACCCAGTGGCAGCAACACGACGGCAACACAAACTCAATATAGCCACAAAATGATATTCTTTGCAATGCAGTGTGCTATTGGGCAAACACATGGCATTCTCCCTCTGAATGTAGACACTTACCTGTCGTCCTAGTAAAGTAGTTTTTACTCAGCCAGTTGGTGAAAATTTAGTGTGAGGTTTTTGAATGTTTGAATGTCACTTAACATAGCTGTCGGAGTCACTACAGGCATGTGTGACTGATAAATTCACCTTTGGATTATTGGACCATACTAAGAATATCGTCTTCAAACAAAATAAATTAAAGTTTTATCCCATCAATTGCATGATAGACTGTACAGCAATACAACTGTAACATTAAAGTTGTCATGCTTTAAGCTGGCCCCACACTAAGGGATAATTAAGGGCCGACTTTGGGACCGATTCGCCCCTCCCGACATTCGCGGGGGTGTTCTTGATACAAGACTGGCCTGAACTGATTATCTGCCCAAATGATCCTGTTACAGACATAATCTTAAAGTACTCATATTATGCTTTTTGGCTTTTTCCCTTTCCTTTCTTGTGTTATATATCTTTTGTGCACGTTTTAGGTTTAACAAGTGAAAAAGCCCAAAATCCACCCCAAAAGGACTTACCATCTCCAACAGAAAACACTGTTCACAAACTGTTCCAAACAGCTCTATTGTAGTCCAGCCTTTACTTGCATCATGTTGTAACACACACTATAATGCTTGCCTAGCTGCTAGCATGGCACGCCCTAATGCTCTGCAACTGACTAGGTACAGCTCATGTGCGACTCCCAACACAGATAGGAACAGAAGTAAGATGTCTCACTCTGTAGTTAAAACAGAGAGCTCAACACACAGGGTGAAAAGAGGAGCTGCAGCAATGTGCAGTACAACAAAAATATGGTATTTTTTGAAAATTAAACCACATAAACCTATTCTGGTACAACCTCTAAATACAATTATGAACCTGAAAATGAGCATAATATGAGCACTTTAATGTAACCGACTGGATCCGAGTCTCTGTAGTGTGAAAGAAACAGCGATGGATCAGATCCTTTTTTATCTTTCATTATGTCGGTGGTCTCCCACGTGTATAAAAGAAAATAATCCCAGGCACCCGACAAAGCATTGCTAGCCACTGTGACAAATACATTATGTTTTTGTGCAAGCTTCATAATAAAAGCCACCTCATGTATTCGCCAGTTGAGCGTTTTTCATGTGAAGAAGCAACAGTAGGAAATGTTTTGCATTGGCAGTAACTTAGGAACTGTTCGTTATTTATTTACGGGGCCACCAGAGGAGTTTTGGGACCTTTATTCAAAATAGACACGACCCTCCCCTTGCCAGTAATAATTATTCTATGACCCCAAACTATTTGGAAAAAAGGCATGACCCTCCCCCGACAATTTATCGATACCTTCTGCACTGGTTTACGCTTGGCAAAGATATACAGATTACCAATGTTTTTTTACAGCAATGACTTATGTGTTTAAACCTCTGCATTCTCATCTGACGCATCCCACTCCTCTGTTACTGTATGGTGTGGTGGCCATTTCAGGAGATTTACTCACTTTTTTATGGAAACACAAGCATAAGAAACTAAATGCACACTTCCTGCATTACTGCATTACTTCAAATACTAAGTTACTACTACTACTAGTATTCACATGAAAAAATACAATAAAATATTGAGACCATTCAGCAAGGCACTCTGGGTAACATTCAACACACAAACCGGTTGCTATGGACCAGTCACTAGGCTTCCTCCACTTCGTCGTTTAAACAAAGTGGAATAAACTTTAGTCAAAATCTACACAAAACCTGCAATCAATTAGTAAGCTGACATCAAATGTGGCATTTAGGAAACCTTTATTGCAAACTTGCACGGTAAGATGTCCAGACTAGCAACAGTCATTGCTGGCTGACGATTGCTGCTCGCATCGTCAGCCAGGAAAAATGTTTTTTTACTAAAGCAGTATATGAAATCAGATGTCAGTTGTTTTGTGTTATTTCAAATATTTATAAAATATCTGGTCATGCCAGACGTAATTATTAAACAATGCAGTTATCCATTTCAGCCACCAAGGGGGCAGCTCCCCCTGCCCCCAGCAAACTCATGGGTCAGACCCATCTGGTAGCGAAGGAGGGCCGAGACTAAGAGCTACATGGAAAAATATGCACCAAACAAGCCACTTTGAAATTTTGCTGTTTCATGAATACAAAAGTTGGGTGACAATTCATGTCAATGGCAGACTCCGCCACAGTCAAAAGACTACAACGTAGAGACACAGTTGCATAGTGCAAATACATTAGTGGGCTATTGCTGGACAAAATGTCAGCCATAATAATTAAAAACAGGGTTTCATATCATGAAAACCTTAAGGATGAACTAATAAGATAACTTTGACATACTGTACAAAGTCATATCATACAAGTAGTATACTGTACCATCAAAGAAAAGGGTCTTGTTGAAGGGTATCCCGGATGTCTTTCTTGTCAGTGATAGGAAGTCCAAGTCTAATAATATACTCAGATTGTCTTTGCTACTTGTTTTATGTGCCCATGGCCAGAATTTCTCTGTAGGGGTCGCCATGTGTCGTATTCTGATTGGAATTTTAGCTATACTATTAAAGCCGCCTGGTTCACATTAAATGGAGATGAAAACTAACATATGGTACAAAGTCTGATCTGGAGGCTAAACAGAAGGATCCACCGTCATGGAGACTTGCACCAATGTCCCCAAAATATTGAGATGAGAATCACAATGCTGTAGAGCAGGGATCTTCAACAGGGGGTCCGGGGCCCTTAGGGGGTCCTCAGAGTCAGTGCAGGGGGGCCTCCAAATTATTGTTAACTTTTTGAAAGTTTAAAAAAAAAATTAAAAAGTCTTAACATGAATCCAACATATTATTAGCAAACATAAATCCCCACTGCTAACTGGCCCATAAGCAAGGTAGTCACTAAGGCCATCCACATACACAGTTAATCCTAAGGGTTCACTGTGCTGCATGTATGTTTACCATTTAAACATGATTTATAAAATCATGCCAACAATAAGTAGGCTATTTTAATTGGCACTCTCTCAGCACCAGTCAATAAGTAACAATTATAAATAACATTTAAAAACATCCAAGCACAGTAAACATAGTAACTAGCTTAGTATCCTATGAAAAAAGGTATAAAGGCTTTAGGCGGCCCTACACATTATTGTAGGCCCAGTTTATTATGCAACTTTACACAACTTTACACAATATATGAACATTTTATACAATATATGAAGTGTTAAGATTATACAGTATAGAATTGCTCTTAAATAGAACAATATCAGTCACTTCCATGCACCCTTGGGCCTGCTTTTATCCTCTTTATTAGCCTTTTAATTTTTCTTTTCTTTTTGCATTTATTGTTTATTATTCAGTGGTATGTACTGTACCCTAACTGATGTTATTAAGGTATGGTATCTTGTCCTGTCCTGTTCCGTCCCGTCCCGCCCAGTCTTGTCCTGTCCTGTCCTGTCCTGTCCCTTTAGTAAAATGGAGACTATACATACTGGATTTGCATTTTCATTTGGTGTCTCGACACCAACAGTACAATACACAAATGTATGCTGTACCTCTTCAGTTTACCCCCAAGAACTTACTGAATATATCAATAGCACTGTCTAGATTAAAATAAAATCCAAATACACTTTTATTGTAGATAACAGCACCTCAGTATTTATTTTATTTATGTAGCCACTTTCCCTCAAACTTTTTTATCACGCATCACTACTACATCTACACCTACATGACCAAAGATGCTCGCACCATTTTTTCTCAGAGCAACTCAGTCATATTCACCAAGATTAAGCCTTGCCTATATCTGGGAATTTAAAGCTGCATTAATCAATATTTTTGTATATTCACTAAACAGGTGCTACAGCTGACAATGACTACAGATGGTGCGCTAATGTGACAGTGTTGTTTTTCCTTTTAAAACATTGTAATTTTTTTTGTTGCAGGAAACATAGGAAATATTTTTACATTAACAATGGATCACATGATTATATGAAATAAGAAGGGAGTTGCTCTTAAGCATGATATATTGTTCTGCGGAGGCTCCACGCAGAGCTTTTGCCGTAGCCTACTGTACGTAAGTGGCCTAAAGTTTATACTTGTGTGTTGGTGTATGCATCGATCTCTTTAGAATAATAGCAGAGCTTGTATGTGTGTGTGGGGAGTGTGTGGTAGAGCGAGAGCGAGAGAGAGTGACAGTGAGTACCAACACCGCAGCTTAGATTGAACACAGAAGCATAAATCACACTTTAGTCACGAACCAACCGAAAATTACTGGTCCACTTGTAGTTCCTCTCAGTTCCTCAGAGTGTTTTAGCATCCTCCAGCCTATTGTTTGGGTTTTAAGGCCTTCTCATCAACCTTGGTTAAGACAGCAACAGCTGTTTTTAACAATCTCTGATAACGCTACCAGACCAGCACCATAGAGGATGGATACCCGAACCGAGCCTGTCGGGACCTGTCGGGACCTGACGGTACCCAACGGGCCGGGCCGGGTTCTGACAGATATTTAGTAATGATGTTCGGGTTCGGGTCGGGCTCGGTCACATCAGCGCAATAAGGCATTGAACATTTTAAATTTCAAAAAGCTTATTATGTAAGTGCGCACCTGTGTTAACGTGCGATTGTTGCCCCGTGTGGGCTGATGCGCTCATCTGTTGACATTTCGGAATGCCTTCCTACAGTTGCTTAATAAAAGCTTTCCACACAAACAAACCTACATGTGTCATTAGTATGAGACGCGGGCCAGGCTCGGACAGAAAAATGCGGCCCGATCCGCACTCTACAGCACCAACAGGGAGACTGACAACATTAGTGACCATAGTGGGGCACTTGCAAGATAAAGGCCCAAATTCTTTCCTCAAGAGTTGATGGAGACCAAAACAGAGCTAGAAGTTTGCTAACAAGTTTTATATGTCAAACGTGTGCGCTTTTTAGCGTGGTGGGGAGTTCAACCTGTAAGCAAACAAAAAAATGATTGCGCAGCTTTAAAATTCACTAGATGAAAAGAGAAACATAGCACAACAATAATAAGCCCCAAACACTGTTTCACACACGATAGCCTTTTGTTAGTTATCATATTGTACAGACCAACATTACTGCCTTGTTTTTTCATTAAGCTTAATCATCGGCTAATATTTGTTTTTATTTAATTAGCTTAAAAAAAAATGAGACGGTTAATTTCAAAATGGCTTTGGGCCTCGGGGGCTGCGAGTATGGACTACAATTAGTGACGTTAATGAAGCTCTTTGAATGTAAGCCTTGATTTCTTATTTTTCAAAGAATAACTTATAACAACACGTAGACAGGGGTTGTAAACAAAAATACAGAGTCTAGTATTGTGGCTGCATTGCATTATGGTCTGAAATTATTGCTGGATAAAAACCTCTCAGAATTCTCCAACACATTCCAGCTTATTGTATTGCAAGTAGTCGCCGCACTAGCTCTACTGTTCTTGCTTCGTTGTTCTTCATGGTGTAACATATTTTCTCGTTCACTACCGTCACTCACTCAATCTCCAGCCTCGACTACAAAAGAAGCACGCTCATATCAGTGTCATGATGATTTGTTTAAATTACACTTTGAGGGGAAATAATCATATTTTTTTTTTTCTGCCCGGCATATTTTAAAGATGGTGATATTGTTACAAAATAACATAACTACTTCTCATTTAAATGATAATTTTTGTGTCATTGTGTATTTTCTGGGACAGCCCTGGGGATCATTTGAAATTAGGCATTTAAATGACAAAGGATGCTCACACTGGGATATCTCAACGGCTCAATTCAGTTTTGTCTCATTTAAGTCAAAAGGCTTTCATCAGCTTTTGATTTGATGAATGAGAGAGCAGCTCGGGCTGCGTGCTCTACTGTATGCCGATGCGCCAATACTGTGACAAATGGCTGTGGGCCTGGAGACTAGAAAGCACAGTAAACAGAGCCGGAGCTGCCACCGCTTCACACAGCCCAGCTTTCCACAGGGCGTCCTCACACATCATTCGTCTCCTTCATGGCTTGATGAAACTGTAGAGAACGCACAATAAAGATGGCGTCTTAGTTCATACCGTACTGTACTGTACAGGACACAATTGTTTTTTTTTGCCTCATCTCTGAAATATGGCCCTGGTGCACAGCAGTTACCTACCTTAGATCAATATGGGGGGGTCATGTTATGTTATGTTATAGATTTTAAACAAATAAACCGTTTTGAGGTGTCAGTAATTAAGATTTCTGTCGAACATTAGACTAACCAAAACATATTTCAGCATTTTCATGATTTTGTGTAATTCTTTAAATGCCTTTTTTTAAATGCATACCTTGGAAAGATTTTATTTTGTTTCGTCATTAAACTCAAAGTAAATAAAAAACAGTGTTTAAAAGCGTTCCTGTGGGTTGTATAGCCTGCCACCTCTAGGGGCGCATCAGGCGTAGGAATAAAGGACCTATATCGTCGTATATTTTGGAGGACTTGTTAAAGCTATAGTGCGTAGTTTCTGTCGCCCCCATGAAGAATTTTAAGTAATGACAACAAAACTGTCGCACCCGCCCCTACCCCTCCTCCACGCAGTTGCTAGTAGCCAAGGAGGACACGGAGGATTCAAAAAACGATGATGGACTTTTCAGAAGAGGTCATTATCTTCACTGGAGTTTCTGTGCGTGAAAGTCGCCGGACGCTACAATCTTCTGAACCTAGTCATACTGAGAAATACAGACAGAGTTGTGTGGAGCTGATAGTCTTAATTAGCTTTGTAGCAACTGAGTTGGCAATGGCTTGAATGTAACGGACGTTCATTAATATCAAAAAGTTAGGCACTAGAGCTTTAAATGTTGCACTGAAGAAGACAGACTAAATGTAGCAATTGGACGGATTGGCGTGTGTAAACTATTTTTTTTTTTATCATTGCCATATGGTTGGCGCTGCCATTATTGTATTATTCTATAAATACTTTATTGCTGAGAAAATAACAGAGAGGTGGATGCAAACATCTTTGGCCTCTATGGTGTTCTAACTTTTTTTACGTTCGTTCTAGAAAGCAGTCCGACGAACTTCGACAAACACAATTTATAAATCAATTTGCCTTGACCGCAGCCGTTGTTGCTAAGCAACACTTCTCCGAAGACCTCCACCACTGTACGTTTTTCCCAAAAACAGTCAAACAGACAGGAGTTTGACTGAAACAAACCATTTAATATAAAAGCAAACACGGAGATGTGGGGAAGTGTTGTGTTCTCTCTGCCACAGCCACTCTCCAAAACGCTTTGCCAGGATGCTTAATCAACTCAGCTGCTAGCACAGATGTTGTCCATTCCATTCAACGTGTTCGCCAAAGCAGGGAGCACTAAACCCTCGGTGAAACAAATTTTAAAATGGGGAACTGTGATTCCAGCTCATGCTCTGGCTCGATGGGTGAGATGCCCCTGAATGTTGCTCTACACAAACTCAGCACAACCCATGTGATGAAAACAAGGAGTTTTATCCTTTCCAATTTGAAACTTTCATTTTAGTCTTCCCGCACTTTTAGAGTATACTCTACAACATTAGGTTTAACATACAAAACACAATTCATAAAATCCAACGACATGTGGAATATCTCTGCGAGAAAAACACATAATTATGAGCGTATTGCATAATTGCCTCAACATGAGGCATGAAACAAAGCAATACTTTTTTAAAACGCCTATTAAACGGGTGTATTCACCAGATAATCACTGCCTGCAGGTTGAATGAAATGAGGTTAATTAGAAGGCCACTGGAGAATGGAAATTTAAAAATAGAATTGAACTTTAGAAAAGTCATGGCATGTTGTGCAAGTTGGGCATAATGGAAAGTTGACTAACTTTGGACAAGCATTAAATTCAGAAATGTGGTGGAAGGTTTTTCTGTTGTTGGATTTGATTAATCCAGAGCTTCAAATGGAATTATACAAAAAGGATACAAGGTTGAACGTTTTCTTTTCAACAAGTCCTCATATCTGAAGGACACCTATGTTGCTGTTGCTGCGAGAATATTTCAACCTGCAACAGGCTCAGCTGCTGCTGATTCAGTCAACTTACATTGATTGCCACTTACTTTGTATTGTTTTATTCAACATGTTAATATAGTTTCAGATTCTGTATGTCCTCAGAATCAGCAGCTACCAGTACTGTCCGTACAGGGTGTTTGTTTTTATCTCCTTACCTCCAGGTTGGACAATAATAGAGGATAGTAATATCCTGGATTTATGGGATAGAAGCCACCTGGCACCGTAAAAACCCATGTAAATTCTGAATAAATGCATCAGTAGATGTGCAGATAATATGCGACCTCACGCTCACTACTGGTCACTGTCTTTTTTTCCATTAAGACAATCTTTTTTTTTTAAGATTATTTTTGGGGCTTTTCTGCCTTTAATTTTTGACAGGACAGCTAGGTGAGAAAGGGGAGAAAGAGGGGGAAGACATGCAGGAAATTGTCACAGGTCGGAGTGGAACCCTGGAGCTCTGCGTCGAGGCATTAACCTCTCTGTATATGTGCGCCTGCTCTACCACTGAGCAACCCGGCCACGACCCCATTAAGACAATCTTTTACGTTATTTTTGGACTGTTTAAAGTGAAAAAATACTGCTGTCCCACAGTAAGTCCCGGTATTCCCAACAATGACGTTCAAATCGGATCATTCTGCATCCCACAGTTTGCTTCCACTGCCAACGTTTAGTGCTATTTTAGAAGTAGTGTGCCCTACAAGTAGCAAGGCAGTGGATGTGAGAGTCGAGGTGGTGAATAGGCGTGTGGCCTTCATCACACCTTCTTCTACGAGACCAAAAATTGCCTCCTTTAACACAACTTTAATTAACGTTCATATTTACTTTGTTTTTATAACTGTAATCGCAATTGCAAGTTATGGTGTGTAGTTTCTGTCTGCCCCATGAGGAATTCTAAGTATTCACATGATACAAGCCTTCTGTGATCACGCACCACCCCCACCCCTCCTCCAAGCAGCTTTTGTAGCCAATGAGGACACGGATTAAAACAAACATAATGGACTCTTCAGAAAAGGTAATTATCTTCACTTGATGATTTTCGGAACATAGCCATGCTGAGAAATGGGTTCCGCCATCCATTCCGACATACCTGACATTGACGTCTAATTGTTGGAGTTGCCGCACTTCCATTGTTTTCAAACGTCCCACCACTCTGACAATTTTTGTTTCCATTAGGGTTAGGGTTAGGGTTTAGGGTTAGGAAATAGCAGCATGTTGGAATAGCAGCATGTCTGAATAGAAGCATGTCGGACTGGCAGGATGTAACCCTGAGAAATCCAGAGAGAGTTGTGTTGAGCTGGTAGTCTTGATTAGCTTTTTTTAAACTCATTTGGCAATGGCTTGAATGAAACGGACGTTCATTAATATAAAAAAGGTACGCACTAAAGCTGTAACCATACTGTACAGTAGTTGCCAGGCATAGATATAGCAAAAAAAAGAAATGTTGTCAATCTAAAAGTTAAAAAAGAGTTTTCGAAGAATCTTACAACAGTGGTGTTCTTCTCTGGCGATACTGTAGGATTGACAGTTAATTCAAGGCAACCTACTCGTACCATCCACTCCTGTCTGTCGACTGACTGCAGAGCATGCTGCATCTCTTTTTGCCAAACAGTTCCTACCTCAGCAAAGCAAGGTTATCTAAAATTGGATGTAGCGACCACAGCTAATGTGATAGCATCCTTCGTGTTGTCAGAGCTGTCAGGATGGTTTGGTCAAGTTGAAGTCTACATAAAAGTTTAATGTCGATTGACTTAGCCTCTGCACCGGAATCCACTCACGGAAATTCCATTGAAATTATTTACCAGTGGCCCACATTTCCTGAATTGGAAAAAAAATACATTGCCATTGAATATAATGCATGCATCAATTACATTTCCGAGTATTTTGTGAGATATTTGAATTCTTAATTAGAAACACTTAGGGTAGGACATCAATTAATTGTAGATAGCGCTGTAAAGTATCACCAAGAGTATAAAAGACACTATTTCTGAGGACAAGTCTAAATAAGCAATGGTTTGGAAAAGAGCACGTCTACTTTTACAGAGTGCTCAGCCTCCCCAGTGTCATTTCTTATTTTTCTTATCTTCTGCACCTTGAAGGCTGCCACAGAGGAGAAGTCTGCAATGCTTCGTTCCAGGAAGGCTTCAGTGGTCCCCAGAGAAAAAAAAGTCTTCGTTTAGTATTGAACAGTCCAGTAGCTATGTCTTTGAGCTGTGTCTGAGGCCACTGCCTCCCCTCTGAAGCTTCCAATTGCAAGTTTTCTGTTGTGTGAAATGTATTGCGTTTTCTCAGTATCTCTGCGGATATCAATGTTTTTTTTTCTCAACAGTGTCTGGGCTTTGAGTTGCTCGCCCACAAATGTCACAAAATTGAAATTCTCGAGGATCTGTTGACATTCGATTTGGGAAAGTAGAAATAAAAAATGAAGAGGAGAAAGATTTGTCAGGGCTGTTCAGTGTTTTTATGCAACTGACACTGGGGAAATGGGAAACGCCTTATTTGCTTTGGGGTGGGATTTTGCTTTTGCTGACAATTTTCACAGTTCTGACTTCTGCACATTTAAATATGCCGGAATCACTTGATAAAAGCCGAAAAAAAGCAATTGCCACTGTCATCTGGGCAAAATGGGATTTTTGATGAGCCATTTCTTCTCCACTGTCTCTAACTTACAGCGTGTTGAACAACACAGCCTGTTTCATCGCAGTATGAACTCCATACACCCACATGGTTTCATCCTGTAAAAACTGTATGTTTTTCCAGATCATCTCTGACAGTTTCTATCAAGAGTGGATGTATAATGCAGCTGTTATAGTTCAGCTGTGTCTTGTGAAAAGACCCAATTTCTCTCTGCATTTTAATGTGTCACCTCTGGTCCACTTTTAGGTGGCAGAGGGTAACGGACTATGGGAAGAGGAACAAAGACATTTACCCCTGAATACACAGTGTCCATTCTTTGTGCACTCTTTTCAGCGTGTGAAAGAAAATTAGTTTTAACTTGTCTTTTATATGAAAGGACACACATTGTCAGATCTTTTAAAGAGACCATTTCTTGTCGATGAAAGACACTGAGAAATGAACTATTTCCTCATTCAGGTATGAGGACTTCTTGTGCAAACTACTGGCTTCTTTTATTTATTACAAAAAGAATATTTGTTTCTCCTGTTGCAAACTTTTACTTCCTGTGCACTGCAAGGATTTCTGTACAGGAAAGATGCCAGATGTTTACAACAACAAATGTAGAAGGTGTAATGCTCAGTCACTGCTGTGATGTATCACCCAGTAGTGAAAAGGAGCAACAACAAAAAAGCAAGAGCTTGAAACTGCATGGCCCTTGGGCACACGTGTCAAAACTTGTATTCAGTACGCACGAAACATGAACATCAACGACCTAGACCCTGTTCAGCAAACTGTTACTCATCACTCATGGCCCACTGCTGCTGTGTTACTCACAGTCATTCACTCCATGCAGATTGTCAAATACCCTCGCTATAATCCTATAATCATTGCAGCAGCAGCAGTAGTGTTATGTGCCAATAATTATCATTCAAATATATAATATGCATTTATTTTCTAGATGGACAATGTGCTGTTTGCATCATTAGCCCATTGTTTTTAAAGCTGCATTAATCAATATGTTTATGTTAACAATGGATCATATTACTATGTACAGTGGTGGAATGTAATGAAGTACATTTATTCAAGCACTACACTTAAGTACAAATTTGAGGTCCTTGCACTTTACTAAGTCTTCTCTTTTCTACTTCTACTCCACTACATTTCAGAGAGAAATATTGTACTTTTTACTCCACTACATAAATTTGACAGCTTTAGTTACTAGTTACTTTACACATTAAGATTTTTGCACACAAATCAAATGTAGTTTATAACATACAATGTTTTATTATAAATGTATATGACGGCCTACAAGTACGGCTGAAATGATTAGTACATTAAAAACACAAAAGTTTTGATCATTTCCAGTTTGTGAGGATTTTTCTGCATTGAGTAGCCTACTTTTGCTTTTATTACTTCTAGTACATTTTTCTGATGATACTTACATACTTTTACTTAAGTAACATTTTCAATGCAGGACTTTTACTTTCAACAGAGTATTTTTTACAGTGTACAGTTTTCACAGTCGAATCTTCGCAGAGGCGTTATGAAATGAGGATCATGCCAACATTTGAAAAGAAAGAAGCTTTTAATAAACCGTTAAAGTGCGTGAATAGTTAGTGAACACGTTAGCCACAACGACTTCATAGGCTGAATGATAATATGTCACTGTTGTGTTAACAGTTTTTTTTACACCAACTCGAATTTACTTAAAATGTATGTAATGCAGGTTGAGGACCCATTGCAGGGTTTATGTTTTTGGCTTTTTTGACAGGAAACGGGAGAGAGAGACTGCCCGGGCAGAATCGACTGGGGTTGTTGTGGTTATATGGACAATGGGACGCTGGATATTATCTCTAGATTACTCTGGAAATGCACTTTTTGCAATGCATCATTTATTATACTCATAAAATGTAAGAGTGAAATCATTTGTTCAGCCACAAGACATCCTTTTGTTGGTGGTGGGGAACTTGGATGGCAGATTATGGGTTTAAGAAAGCACTGAAGTGGCAAAAAAAGGTTAAACATTACATTTTATTGAAAAGGTTTGATTGTTTCTACTGCATATGGAGTTGACTACTCTACCCCACCAGTGCATGATTTGTATTTTGTAGTTGTTTTTACTAAGTGCATTGTGGTAGACATTTGCTTCAGTGAAGGTTCCTCAGGCAGGTAAGTGTAAGATATTTTCATTAAGGTATTGAACACAGACGTATTCCTCAGGATCCTTTTAGGGCACAGTTATATTCACTGTCTGCCTGCAACCCTGAAAAGCCATTTAAGTATTAAAATGTTTATTACCAGAGATAGTTTATGACCCATATACAGTATCCACAGAGTGCATCAGCATCATTTAGTAGTTGTTGATTTGTTCTGTTACACAACTGATTCTCTTGTACAATAACCAGAGCCAGAGAGACGCTCAGCGCACTGAGGAGTCTTGACATCAGCTAGACTGTCTGTAGTCAGTGAAATATTACTTTCCTGTATGTGCCAAGTTACTGAAATCCTTCGGGTTTTTATTGTCATTTATAGGGCTTTTTTTTGTGCATAGAATAACCATCAACTCAATTTGATTGCTTGGTTGGCATTAGAAATGTATACTATTGCTGAGTGATTGGATTGGAGTATCTTCCAACTCAAACCAGTGTCGTATGTACTTTTCAGTCAACCTTCAGCACTGTTGAATGCATTGTTAAGGACAGTAGAGGCCACCATGTTTTTTGGTGATGGTCTCCATTTTTATGGTAATGATAACAATGGTCTTGAAATGAATGAGAGACTGATCTCCGAAAAAAATTCATCCATAAGTGTTGCCTTCTAGTGGTCACTTTGAAAACAAATAACTTTACATCTGAAGAGTTTAAAGACTCTATTTGTCCATTGTTTATTTCTAAAGAAACACAACAATGTATAAAAGGCTCCATTACCTTGTACCTCACGTTATGTCTCCGTAGCAAGGTTTTGTGTCCTTTTGGAAAATAAAAAGTAAACGGCAATTTTTCTTTAATGGAACAAACATAACTCTATCATGTCCTCCTTGAAGTAGTAAAGTAATGTACCCAAACCACAATCTTTTTCTAAACTTAACCAAGTAGTTTTGTTGCCTAAACCTAATCAAACTGCGACTGTTTCACGTTAACAACTTGTTTCCAACCACGACCATAACGTTTAGATACGAGGACGGAAAACACTCTTGTGGGTTGTATTTCCTGCCACTGCTTGGCGCACTAATTTATGAAATGCTCCTATGGGTCATATTAGAGTGTGGGAATAAACAACCTATATCTGGAGGACTTTTTTGCATCAAATTGGCATCAGATCATCCAGCCTTAACAGTCTAATCTTAACATCTAAGGCATGTGTGTCTGGCATGATAACTGAAGATACTGCAAGCAATTTCACACATACCATATGGGCCTTTCACAAGTAGAATGTATTTCAATTTTATTTAATTTCTTTTAGAGATTCATGTTATTGAAACTGTCAAATCCACACTTTCATTGGTTGTGGCAACACTTAAGAAACCTGGGACATAGTTTTGGAATTCCTAATAAAACCTGTTTTTTAGCTTTTGGAGTGTGTAGAGGGACTGGCTGTCAAAATATAACACTTACTATCACATCATGTAGACGGAACTTTTGCACATGGCATGAAAACCTCATTTTCATACAGAAAATGCACTAGAAGAGGTGTATATGGAAATTCTGTTTTGAGTTCAGTTTTGAATGCATTGCCATTGTATCATGAAAGTGATGAAATGGTACCATGAGACCTTAATAATACACAAGACTCGGTTGTGATTTGATGTCAAAAAATGCCTGAGGTTTTTCTCAGATTGATGCTGCCGTTTTCCATATTTCTGTTAGGAAACTCCAAGTTTGGAACAGTTGGTGATCTCTTGGTATACAGGTAAATATTACCCATATGACCCAGAGCGTCAAAAAGTGACGACAGTAGTTGCAAAACCAAGCAATGGTTTGAAATTGGTTGAAAGCCCCACTGCGTCTGACTGAGACTGAAGGAGACTTTTTGCGTCAGTAACAAACACCAAAGGCACCTGACCAAGCTGGTTTCAGTGAACTACAAATGTGTAACATGATGAAAATAGTGCCGGTCAAAAATGAACAAATGATTATTTTTTCGAGGTTGATTCGTACTGGGTCTTCACTGGTATGTACTGCCTCCAGGAACTCGCTTTTATACTACTTTCATATGTTTCTATCCAGTCATATGAATGGAAGCATGACAACCTTAAACTGTGTGACAAACTCACTCTAGCTCTGACTGGGTTTAGCTTTAAGCAGTGCAGTTGGTGACTGATTGATTCGTGTTTTCCCCTCAGGGCTTACCGTAGCTGTATGTGCTCGCTGCTGAGATCGTTCAATAAAACCTGTATACTCAACTCGACCTGACTAGACTGCTCCTGATACCAGCTCTCGTACATGCTCGCTGCCCTCCACACTTAGCGTACATGCTGAACTGCTGCCAGTAAGCTTAAAAAAAAGTCCAAAGATACCCCTTGGGCCGTAGATTACCAGATTTGTTCATGAATCAGAGTGCTAAATGCCTGTTAGCTTGTTAGCCTGTTAGCCTGTGGATATTATTTCGGAATCTCTGTAGAGTTTGGTGAGACTCTGTTGCAGTTCGGTTGACAGACAAGTGCCTGTTGGTGTTATTAATTATTTACATTCTAAACGATGCCTGATATGTTTTTAACTTTTGTCTTCATGTTGTTGTTGTGTTGTCTTTTTAAATTTTGGAGCTTGTATTGCAAGACAGGGTTAGGTTTAGGGTTAGTCTTATCTTATCTTATCACTGATTTAATATGATATTGATTTAAATACTTCTCTGCGTCTCTAGGTCATTTCATATTTCTGTTACTGTCACAATACAACATACATACGAGTTTTATGTAACCTACAGTTTAATATTTGGAGAGATTAATGAAGCGTATTGCTTTACTTTCACTCTATATCCGCATATCATAACACAAATACTGTAAAACTTGAAATACTTATTATATTTAGAAGTCCAGTCCAGGTTAGGCTATTTATCTGCTGGGACTATAAGCAGTGTAGTGTTGAGGCTAAACATTTTGAAATAAAAAGGGGGTGTTGTAAAACCAGAAGTTTTCCCTTGCATCCCATCCTGCTGACAGAGTACATTAGATAACCTAATCTCTGTTAAGGAACTGTTTCCTGCCCTGTAGGACCTCTTTTTAGTGATGCAGTGGAGTTTCCACATCTCAGCAATTAATTTGGTGAAAGCAAACCTAACTAAAAAGAATGAAGGCCAAAACTACTTAAAAAAAAAAAAGTTGTAATGACTTTCAATTATCTTTTGAGTGCCTTCAACCTGCAATATATAATTCCAACCTAACTTAGTTTTGTATAATCACACAGGATGTTTATGTTATGTACAATCATTTTCCAAAATAATCCTTTACGATTATGTGTGTCACTGACGTTTTTCATTTAATTTTCATTGATATGACAGAATTAGCATTATTAAATTGTACACTTTTCTTCTGAAAAACTCTTATCTCTTCTACAGTCCTGTGTGTTTCACTTTGCAAACTCAGTAACAATGGATTGACTTCCATCTTTGCCATAACAATGACAAAAATTGTCATTTAAAGAAATTGAAGTTAGTTCTGAAGCTATGTAATAAAAGAATGAAGTCAGCGTTATGTGTAAGCATTTCGATAAACACTTTTAAAGCATCATTAGCACCCTCAATACACAACACATAACATATTCAAGCCACAGCTCCATCTAGTTTAATTAGGATGATTGACATTGTCATGTCAGCATCAGATAGCATGTTCAGTGCAGCAAGTGATAACTAAAAATCCATTGAATGTTCCACTCAATTAAACAAATATAGTCTCATACAATATGTTAGCCTGCAGATATTTAAACAGTCCTTATCATGGCCAAACAATGCTGCAATTCCCTTTTACTTTGTTGCAGTCTATCCATGAGAGAGTAACAGTCTTCATTTATAGAGCTGCAAGAAGCTAAGCCCAAGGTGAGTTCTCACAGTTTAAGGCATTCTGACCCTCATTAATGATGCGTGGCTTGTACATAGGCCACCATTTCCCCTCCTCACCCTCTGCTTTGTTTAGAGGCCTTGGGTTGGCGTGCATGGAGGATCCATTCGAGGTAGTGACAGCAGGAGTGGGCCACGCAGCCGTGAAGGGGAATTAATGAAACATGCATTGGTAATGAGATTACAAAGCTTGTAGCAGGGAAAGCCAGAAAGGAGGATTACCAGGTACACGCTGTCACAGCCTCACTTCTGCAGAGCGGAGACGCACCTGTACGTACAACCCGAGTAACATTCGCAACAATGGCGGCGCAGACGGAGACATGGCAGCTGTGCGATCTCATTTTGGGGGCCTGGGACTCCCACTACTCCCAGTGGCGTCAGGTTCATGGCAAGAAAAGACATCTGCCAAGCTGTCTCTTCATCTCCTGCGGGGTTTCACTGAAAAGACAAGCAGTCTGTAGGAAAAAAAAAGCACTGTTGTTTCAGATAATCAATTACCAATAGAGTTTGAAGAGTTAAATGTATGGCTCTTTAGTTACATGTGCATCAACTGTTGCTCTGAATTTGCTACATATCTCAAATTGAAATTGGACATCTAAATTATACATTGTTGTACATGGAGACACTGTATAATGAATGACTGAGTACAGAGACAATGGCCATGACCTTTACATATTGCATCATCATCAACGCATTAATAATGCATTCTGTAGCACTTTGCTCAGTGCCATTACTATGTTTCATATTGTGAGTTGAAAAACAACAACAGTTCGTTCTCCTACTTTTGCTTGCCAGCTTTGTCTGTCAACCAGACCTTAAGGGCCTGTTTAAAAATTAATGAGCAGTGCTTACACTGTAAATAACTGCTGGTAATGCACCGTGGGTTATTTGAAATGTAAAACCTGCTGTCATGCTTTGATTATCTATGTATCTGCCCTGAGCACAGATCCGAGCATGGAAGCAGCGTTCCATTCACTTTGGTTGCTGGCTGACTTATTAAGGCTTGCTGTCATTTGTGAGCATGTTAAACAGCTCCTCTGAGTTGAGAAGCAATGGGGTTACTGCAACAGCAATTTGAGGGCACTTCATGTATATACACAACGTGATGTAATTCTGAAAAGGTAATTATTTTTTCGGACTCCAAAGAAATACTCAACAATACAGTATATACTGAGGAAAATATGTCACAGGGAGATCATTTCTAAAGCATCTCATACATCCATTCAGCCATTTTACAGTAAAACATTACAGCTATAGCTACATTCAGTCATTCAGTCTAATATCCAGACACTTTTTCAGCAAAAACTACATGCAGGGGACAGAAAAATAGCTCCAGCACTGTGCAATCAATCAGTGTGTCAGTCCTCATTAGTTTTATTCTAGATGCACCCTTAAACAAGCCCGGCCTCATGTCTTTGTAATTGTGTGTCTAGCTACTACCAGGCTCCTACCCAGTGAATAATTAATTTGGGTAACTTGTGCTGCTATAATTTGGATTCCTAGTTTCATGGTCACCCTTAGTTTATATATATGACTGGAAGTCTATTCTTTGCCCCATATCAATTTTTCATATGCAGCCATTTGTCCTTAGGGAACAAGTGTCATCTCAACACTGGATACTGAGTTTTCACATGTCCCCACGCCATTCCACTGGTATTTCCTGGACAATGAAAAACTTGAGGGAAAAGACTTGGTTATTCTTACTTAAAAAATTGTCCTACTTCTCTCTATCATGTTGCTTTGAACAACTGGGCGGCTTGAATTCACAAAACTATTTCACACACACACACACACACACACGCACACACACACACACACACACACACACACACACACACACACACACACACACACACACACACACTGGGGTTTTCAGAGCACACCCACCCTGCATAAAAATCATCTCAAATCTTTTTTCTTTTTTTCCCCCCCATTTAATTTCTTCCAGTTGTTACATTTCACCAGCGGCCACAATTGACCCTATACAGAGCAACATGAATGAGATTCTGTGGCACCTGATTATCAACCTGCTTGATGAGTCTGGGCTCTGCCTCCCACCCATACGCAATTTGGAAAAAAAAACGAGTGAGGCTTGCTCCAGATGGTCATGCCCTTTAGAAGTCTCTCTCTTCCCTGTAATGGAGCGAGTTGGCTCTTGCTCCCTAGACTGAGTACTGGGATCTGTCCAGGCGGCTGCTGTTAATGAGCCTCGGTGTTCCCTCCTCTGTCATGCAGGGGTTGCTGGCTCGGCGTAGACCTCGCCTCTGTTTTAACTGCCCATGTGTCTGCGTGGGATCAGACAGGGAATTGTGAAGCAGGTTATCGTCAGTGTAACCAGAAGCTTCAGTCTGTCCCTTGCTTGCTCTAGCAATGACTGACATGCTAACCTATGTGTGTATATACACTATAGCACTATTTGAACGTTTGTATTGCTCATCTGAAGAGCAGCCAATGTAAAAAAAAAAAAAAAAGTTTGGAATGCATAAGTTATAAAATATCCATGCTAAATCTATTTAATCACTAAAATAGAAATAGCAAAATAATGATCATTAAAATAGAATTGACGGACATTTAAGGAAAGACATAAAATTGTTACTGTTGATTCCCTCCAAGCAAAACTGATACATTTTGTTAACCTATTGCACAATGTGACTTTCTTCTCGCTTTGAATTAGTTCTACAATATCATTGTATTTCTAGTTCAAATGATCTGATTTAATTCAGACTATAGTGGTTACCATGATAATGTTGGAAATGAGGTATAATTGGCACACACAATCGTACTACTACTACTACTACCTCCTCCATTATCACTTCTACTGTTACTACCAGTAGTAAGGTTAGTGTAATCACCATCTATAAAATTTATGTGAAGAATTGTAGCATCTTATTTTTGTAGATCTAATGGCATAGTTTGTGTTGATGAAACAATCCTGGTCCAAATTTTTGTGGGTGGGAAGAATTTCCATTTAGTGCCGTTATTTAGTATTAACTCTATGTACATGAGTTCTATAAAGAAATGTTTTCATTTTTTTCTTCTAAAATATAAGCAACATTCATTGATTTTTTGGCCACTTGGGGGCAACAGAACATGCTGGAAACACATCATGGGATATATTATCTACACATACAGTTGATATGACAAACGCTTTGGCAAACAGTTGCCTTACGGCGGATTTCCACCAACCAGTCCGTATTTGTTGCGGAACGGCTGCAGCCATGACTGACAGCTGAAGTCACGAGGACCCACGAGATCTCGCGAATTCATGTATGATCACGCAATATAGCAGGATGTAGTTTCAGTTTTGTAGTTAAACAGAACAACAAAACCAACAACAGTTTGTTTCCATTCCGACTTCAGGCCTGTCTCCGCCCATTATGACGTTTTCAAGGTGTAGTGCAGGGAAATATGATCCGCCGTGAGCACGGTGTATTTTATTTTGAAAATTAACCGGATGTTTTATTTTGTTTCTGTGCTCAACTTCCTGTCCCGCACAATCTGCCCTGTGCTGATTGCTGCGGAGCTCTCCGGCGTCCGGCAAAAATAGAAGCTCTGCGTATCTGCTCCAGATCGCCGGAGCTGGGACGGAGTCGGGACGCGGCCGTTCCGCAGTCAGTGAAAATACACACACTGACTTTAATGGAAACCTAATGACTCCGCCGCCGTTCCGGAGCGGATCCGCAGCCGTGGAAATTGGGGGTTACACATCCAGCAGATACGAAGCAACATTGCATTCATTTGGTGGCCAATATTCACCCAGCTTTTACCTCTGTTTTTGACACCACCAAATACCTGGCCCTTAGCTGCTAAATGCTACACAATGTAGCTACTAACTTTGTCTGTATGTTATTTTCAGTGTTGGGGAAGTTACTTTTAAAAAGTAGTGCTCGTTACTCGTTACATCTTAAAAAAGTATATTATTATTAGTTACTTATTAGTTACCCACTATGGAAAGTAACTTTTTACTTTACGCGTTACTTTTACGTTACTTTTAAAAGCAGGTGTCTCTGGCAGAGACTGAAGTTATTTATACAAAAGCTATCTTTGACCATGAAGCCCGAAAAAAGTAGTTACGTTACTGTAACGCATTACTTTGTAACGCGTTACACCCAACACTGGTTGTTTTGTGCTGGGCATGTAGCGTAAGGTGGGTTTATCTGAGCTTTTTCACTGAAAACAGCTGCCCGCTGCTGAAAACGGTTGATGAGGGCCGTGAGACTGAACCAAAACAGTAAAGTTCCAGGCCATAAAGCCTAAACTCACTTCACACTCCTTAGAGCTAAGGGGAACTGCAGAGTCAGGTGATTTTTTTCTGTGGGCTGGTCATAACGATTGACCGCTTTCACATTACACGTACTCATTTGCTTTATTGTGCATGTAAAAATATTGATTTGTGCTGCTTTAATGTTCACAATGCTGTAAAAAACAAACACTCACGTTAACAACACCCACAGTATGCATTACAAGCCTTAGAAGAAGGAAGAGTTTTTAAGCTAATTGGCCACAAACTGTTTCCCCATCAGCTACATGCAGTGGCTACATTGAGAGGTTGCCTTTGATATACAGCGTGGGACACTTTTCAATTGAGAACTGTTAATGCACTGCAGTGAGGTCTGCAGAGTTACCTGTCATGACCTTCATGATTACTAACCATTTTTGGGCACTGGGTTAGGTGTCCCCCTAGTCTATATCCGTTCCACTTCTGGGATTGTTCCGTTGCTGCCGGTAATTCCGCCGGCTTTCGCTCTTTTCGGCCAGATGTCCGTTACCTTCCTCTTTCTTAGTGTTGGAAGTTTAGCTCCTCAGATCTCTGCATTGTAAATCCAGACAGCTAACTAGACCAGGGGCGTCGGACTGGGGGTAAAACCGATACTGATTACCAGGGCTCAAGGGAAGAGAGGGCCGTTGAAAAGTCTGGAATATATTTTATTTCACCTGGATATTTTCATTTCCTAATTAAATTTCCTAATGCATGTCAGATGAAATGTAAAGTTAGTGTATTGGCTGAATAACTTAGTTGATTGACTGACTACATTTTGTATACAAAAAAGACTATCTAAGGTCACCCACTGCCACCCCTTGCTAATACGCCAAATGGTTTAGTCCATCTGCACGCATTTTGTTTATGTTAGATCAGTTGAGCGTCTGGTGGAGCGCAAACTTCGGCTGTAGAAATGTCTTTCTTAAAGAAAGTCAAATCAGGCTACCAAAAAGAAAAGAAAGACAGGAGGAGGAGAGAAAACGAAAGGAGAGGAAACAATTGGTAACTGACTTCTTTTCAAAGAAAGGTGAGCACAAACTAGAAAACGAAATCCATGGTGCTAAACTGCTTGAATATCTTCGCGACCGTTAGTGCTAAAAACCCATATAAAGAGCAGAACATACACTTTCAAATGATAATTTGGTTATACATGTAATATGAGGTAAAGGCTAAATAAATAAACTACACTAGCAATGCTGTTTGCATATAACACACCAACATGTTTAATTTTAAATGAATAGGCTATCATGTCTTTAATTAGCAATACCAGGCTAATCAGCGTCATAGGTAGCTTGGTAGCTCATCGGTAGATACATATCATGTCAACATTATAGTTATGTCAGATTCAGTAGATGTTAACATTGTGAAACACATGGCCCTCAGTTTCAGAAACTGTCCCACCAGGGAGCAACAGACCCCTCAGCCTCCTCTTTGGATTTGAGACATGGGAAGCTTATATCCAAATTAAAGCAAACCATGTTTAGCCATTTTGACTGAAAGGTGTTAAGTAACACTAACATCTTAGTGTGTTTTATTATATTAGGTTACAATTAGGATAAGAGGTTAATATCAAATATATCCTTCATAGTAGGCCTGCAAGATTTGGGGAAAAATATGAATCACGATTTTTTAGCTTAGAATTGACATCACGATTCTCCGCCATGATTCTTTTCTCACGAAGTGTAATGTTTATTGCACACATGAACCATGACAAAACAAAACAAATTGGCAGTACCAAACCTAGATTTTTTTTGGCACCTATAGCGCGCATCACAAGCCTGTAAACATAGAGGCTTCAATGAATAAAGAAAATGAAGTCCATACTGGCCATTTAAGTACAGTAGGCTACCAAAAATAGCGATATATAATACATTGAACTAAATATGGCCCTGATACCGGCTCTAACTGAACTCCTTGAACATGTCTTTACATAATTAAAACATCAACGTCAATCAACATGCTGCAGCTACAGCTTCAGTCTCTAGAGAAATGGAGTTTGTCAAGAGTTTTGTTTAAGTACAGTATCAAAAACAGAATGATTTCTTAGCACACTCTTTAACTGCTTGCCTTTTATGTCTTCAGCTGTCCTATCAAAATAAAGGCCGAAAATGCCCAAGGAACAAAAAAAAAAAAATCAAAGTCATTTAAAAATTAAATTGCGAACAGGGTGAATCGAGATCGCGATGTTATAACGATTAATTGTGCAGGCCTACTTCTTAGAGAAAGATGATAGAGAAGATGTGATTGAGGATGATGGGAGTGAAGACAGCAGTGAGCATGAGTGTTGCTCTGAACACAGTGTGGAAATGAGAGCTGAGGAACTGGAAAGTAGGCAGAGCAGTGCAGACCAGTTTTTGCCAGAGGATCCAGGACTATGGCCAGATAAATTAACAGATGATCAGAGAGACACCATAGTACGCAGGCTGGCAAGTAAAAGTACAGAGAAAACAAACAAACAAAATGTAGTAGTAACCACATTAAAGTAGGCTAGAGAATGTTGAGAAAGGAGGTTTGAAATGTGTGTTATCAGGCTACTCTAAGCATTACAGTTAATAGTTATTACCCTATAAACATCTAGGCCTACAGATTCATGTGTACAGAGGCCCGATTATTATTTTTTTTTTTGGGGAGGGAGGTGAGTTGAGGACATGGGGGCCCATCAGGACTGCCTATGCATAGGGCCCAGGGTCTTGTGCTATGCCCCTGAGCTAGACTATCTGTCAAATCTGAGTTTTCTGTTGAATGACTATAACAACCTTTGAACGTACACACGTTCCACCAAAACAAGTTCCTTCCCGAGGCTACTTTTACAGACGGTAAAAGCATGACTGTTTGGACTGATCACGGTCAGTAATTGCCCCTTTCAAGAGATGAAGATAGAGCTTGAGTAGATGTCACTTTGTCTCAAAACACTATAATAGTCTATAATTTGTTGTGACAATGGCTTTAGGACAATACATATTGTTAATGTTATCATATTTGACTGCCTTCCACGAGATATGTGCCACAGGATAATTTAAGAAAAATCTGAAACATTTGAGCATTTAAAAGATTGAAGGGACAATGTGCAATTAAAACATAAAAGTAACCATTTGACGCATTGCACTAGAGTTAGCCTTAGGCTATTCTCCTCTTTGTGGTTGGGAAATGCGTGCAAAGAATATAGCTAACATGGAGCAATTATAGACTAAATTTTGATCGAAAAATTACACTTTACCCATGCTAGCGGCGTGGCTCTTGAGGTGGAAATATTGATTGGTCGGTTGGTCCATGACTTTGATCCAGTCTGACATATCGCAACAAGCATTTGATGGATTGCTGTGAATTTTGGTACAAACATTCATGGTCCACAGAAGATGAAGGCAACTGACTTTGGTGAACCCCCTGACTTTTCCACTAGCACCATTATCAGGTTGACAGTGGTGGTTTTAAGTGAAATGGGTTAATAGCTATTAGATGGCATTTAATAAAATTTGGTACAGACATTAAACCTCATGATGAATTGTAGCAACTTTGTTTTTTCAGAAAGGGTTTTATTGCCAAGTACGTTTTTTTAACACATGCAAGGAATTTGTTTTGGTGTTGTTGGTGCACATCACACATTCTCTAAATGGAATATTAAACGATATAAGTATAGGTATAAACAATATAAGTATAAGTATATGTACACAGTATGTATTAAATTAAATTAAAAATAAAGATAGAAATAAATAAATAAATAAATTGATCCCTTAACTTTCCACATATTGCCACCGTCAGCTACAATGTGTTAATACTTTGTTTTATGACAACATATTTGCCAAATGAATGAGCCTCAGCTGTTTGTCATAGCACTTTTTGTATTGTACTAATTAGCAAATATAAGCATGTTTACACATTCAACAAACATGTGAACATCTCTGCTTTACATCAGCATGTTAGCATTGTAATTGTGAGCATTGACAGTATGAGTGTTGTCTGTAGGGGGCCGCAGATTTGGAAAAGGATTGATGATGGCCTTAAGGTGTTGCCCTTTATCTACAACTTTAAAAGACAACTAAAAAAATATTTCTTCTTAACCTACATCTAATATAAAACTGTTTTTTTCATGGACTACTGGGATGTATATGTATGATTGTATTTGTATGTAATGTTATGTATGTACTTGTGCGCCTCTCGCGTGCAACTAGTCATCATCATTTGTGGTAATTGTGTATTCTATAGTTTGTATCACTACTTTTTATTGAATCATGGGCCCCCACCTATAAGCTTTTCTAGCTTCTTTGGGGGACCCATTCACTTTACCCAATTAATCTTGTACCCCCCAGCTGTATTATTGTAATGTTTCAAGTGGTACTGTGAATAAATAAATAAATAAATGTTTACACATTAAGGCTATTGTTTTAATTCAACATAACTAGTATTATACATTAAGAACAACCACATGCTGTCAATTCAAGTTTACATACATTTCTTTTTCAAGCTGTTCCTAATTGCTTTTCCTCAGGCAGATTGTCTGAGAGCCTGATCACAATTGCTCAGTCACCTGCTGTGTTAATTGTAGACACAGGAGAGAAGATCAGTCGGAGGATCTATTGCTGTACTTCGGCAGGAGCACTTAGAGGAAAATCTCCCTCACCCTGTCTGCTTTTTCTGCTGCCCAGAGATGCCTCACTGATAGTCTGGGGGTGGCAAATCAGACAAGACAGCAGAGGCACAGTCACAAGGTTAGCTTTTCTTGAGAAAAATGATGCATTGTTCATCACCTTTGACTCTGGAACAGCACATACTGCACACTCTCCCAAAGGTGGGGACTGCATGTGCCCCACTTGACACTGTGTGGCATAAATACAAATGTACAGTAAAAGCAAATGTGTTTCAACTTTTGTTTTTCATTTATTTACGGTGTCCAGATTCTTCCAGTAAATTGTCTTTTCATGTAAAGATTTACTCAGTATGTACTAGAATTAGGTCTATTGAGATTTTTCGATATGAATAATAATCAAATACTCAAAACTAAGCTATTCTTCTATCTGGCCAAACTAAGGGTGAATTATTTATGTATGCAATATTTTTATTAAAGGGAAAATCAGGTTCAGGTTACTTTATTTGTACCCGTAGGTAAATTTGTTGTGCAGTTAAGAAGTGCAGGGCATCCATGACACAGTTCACAGACAAAATGCAATGGAAAAATGAATAACAATACAAACAAGTTAAAGTGTTCCAGTGCTAATCAAGATGCTATACCAATAAAAATATTTAAAACTGAGCACCATAAAAATAAACTAAATGAATAAATATATAACAAATGTCCAACACAAATACAGGCTGTGCAATTTGTGCAATTTTTCTTATAGCTTGTTCATCAGTGTGACTGCTGCTGGAACAAAGCTGTTTTTATATCTTGGAACTAAAAATCTCTTTCCAGGAGGAAGAAGTTCAAACTCGTTGTGCAAAGGATGCAAGCTGTCATTTAAAATGGAATCAGTTATCCGCTGTAGCTGTCTAGTGTACAGGGATGGTGGGTACATCTGGGATGCACCGATAAGCTCACTTGACCATTTTACATTTTGACTGAGTTCTCCTTCAATGTAGTCAATTGAAGAAATACATTTCCCAGTGTGTGGCATATTGACTGAGAAAGCGAGTTCTCCTGCTCGCAGAGCGCTGGCAGCTGTGCCTACATTTGCCAGGATGCATTGCGTTTTACAAGTTCACAAAGCTCTCTATGCTTTTTTTTATAGTTAAAAAAACAAACTCACAAAATGTCAAGGAAGGATATAATAATAATAATAATAATAATAATAATAATAATAATAATAATAATAATAATAATAATTATAATAATAATATATACCTAAACAGAAAAATCCAACCGTACACCTTATGAATTCAAGTTGGTCTCTTCCACTGAACCAAGACAAGATTAATTAACTCGTCAACTCATCATAAACCACACTTCATTCGGGCGCCTGGGTAGCTCACCTGGTAGAGCGGGCGCCCATATAAAAATAAAAAATAAACTTGGTTGACACACGGGAAGAACGGGGGCGGTTGGGTTTGTGAAAAGAAGAAAGCGACTTTAGGAAACGTGACACGCGGGACACGAATCCCAGTCTGTGTGAAAGGTGAAAGTCCTGTGTTTGACCCACTGACCACCCCAACCAAACTCCCTACGCAGAATTTTGGCCTTACGTACTACTCGCTACCGTAGTTGCTCTTAGTGTTACGTCACCTTAAATCGCCGTGTAGCTGCTGCTCTCCCCGGTACGTTAAACAAACACGCTGAAGGGCGATTTTTTTCGTCACTGTCCAAACGGCGGGTTCGACTCTGCCCTGTGGCCCTTTGCTGCCTGTCATTACCCCCTCTCTCTCCCCTTTCATGTCTTCATCTATGAAAATAAAGACAATAATAAAATAAATAATAATAAAATCTAATAAAAAATAAAGACCTAAAATGCCCCAAAAATTATCTTAAAAAAAACACACACACACACACACTTCAAACGGGACTAAAACTAATAAAAAAATAAAACTCTGTCTTCCCACTGTTCTGACAATCACCAACTCTGGTTTGGTCTAAATAAATCCATAATTCACCAGGTAAGATGTCAAATAGCGACTCCTTGGCAGCTCACTCCTTCTTCGGAGGCAGACCATGGTCTTGTTTGTTTTTTTCCTGTTTGTCTTTGGATCCCGAAGGTCTCCAGAACACTTCTGTCCAAGTGAGGGGTTAAACATTCACGCTGAGTACATACGGGCTGTCACAGCCTGCCGCTGGGGACTGTATCCAACAAAAAACACCCACGCTGACATTTATGGCAGCAGAATAATTCTGTTTCTGTTGATATCAGAGGGCAGTTTGAGCAAAGGCACCACAAGTACGTGTTTGCTCCTACAGCTCAGGTTCAGCTACCCCCCACTGCAGCTGCAGTCTCCCTCGGCCTCTCTCTGAATTTGAGTCAGGCAAAACATTGTCAAATGTACACTGTAAAATAATCTTGTCCATAACATCTTCTCACTGATGGAAATGTAGCTAGTTTGCAATACAAATGAAGAGAACAGGGAAGCCCCCAGCTACCAAAGCTAAAGTAGCACTCCGTAGTTCTTCCGGATACCAGTGATGTTGTACTGGTGCTTGAAAGTAGAGCAGATTTTTATCTTTCTTTAGATCATTTTTTGGGGAATGACATGCAGCAAAGGGACACAGGTCGGAGTTGAAACCCACGGCCGCTGCGTCAAGGAGTGCGTGCTCTATCGGTTGAGCTACCTAGGCGCCCAGCAGATTTTATCTTGGACAGAGTTTCTTCTGTTTGTGTCATCATGTCTTGTCTGTGGTCAGATAAAAGTGGGCCAAAAACCTTTGTTTGCTCCCTTCCTTCCTTCACACATGAAGACTCCGCTCCCTGAAGAGACAATTAGAGGGAGAAACCTGTGTTGCCTCAGCAAGCAAATAAAATTTTCAAAGATGTAATAACACAGAAGTGTGACTTCAGGCAATCGAGGAAGCCATCGCAGACACATTACCAAGTGGTTTTCTGATTAAAGCTGCAAAAGCTATAATAATATGACAAATGGTGGTGGCATTTCATACAATCAGAGTCATTATACTATTATATCATTATGAAGTTGCACAGCCGTGTATAGGAAAAGCTTTGGTGTGACCATCTTTATGGAGCTTTTCTACTGGGGTGTAGTAAAGGCTAGGAACAGCTTGAAGTTTAAGTAAGTATGAGAAGGCATTGTCTCTGTGGGTTTCATCTGCCAGAAGAGAAAAAGGTTCCCCACGTCCCCTGTGAAGCAATTTGTTGAGGCAGCACATACATCACACAGCCAGGCTTTGATGTCACTTATAACCGACAGGTCACATCCCAATTGAAATGTCTAGATATAAAAAGCATCTCTGATTTGTCTATTTCCTCTAAAATGTTACTCACACTGAGTGGAAGGGCATGTTGTGAATCATTACTAAAAGCCACAGTGTACACTACAGCACGAAGGACAGGATGTGTGCACCTCATCAATGAGCAGGGTGGGAGGACTGTTTTTTATTTGCCTCATGTATTCTCTTTTTTTCCTTTTTGCTTGTTTTGTATGTTCATGCTTTTTATTCCTTATGTACTGTAAAGCCCTTTGAATTGCCTTTGTGTATGAGATGTGCCTTATCAATACGATTGCCTTGCCTTACATGTTATTCTAAAATAGATAAAGAAGATGGATGCAATAAATCATTAACAATACTTGCTTAACGTCAGTTTCCCGCGATAATGCTGTTTTTTTTTTTCTTCTAGTGTGCAATAAATTTTAAAAACGTAACCAGTTGGGATCCAATAATCACAAAGTACAGCAGATGTTCAGGAAGAGACACAAAGCAGCAGGACTCCTATATGGTATTGAAGATTAAATTACCATAAATTATAATTATGAATGTGCCACGGAGTGTTACCCACTGAGGGTGATAGGTGAGTCTGCACTTTCAAATATTCAGTTTTCAACACACAGTAATATAATAAATGGCACGTTGCATTGTGGTATGCTTCTTTAGAATGGAAAAAATCAAAAAATAAATAAAACCAGAGACCATCTTGGGACGGATCACAGCAGCCATGACATCAAAGTAAAGTGGCTGGTCTAAAGTGTTTGTTTGGCGCCCTTGCTCGGACCACACCCGTTTTCGACCTCGGCCTTTATTTGGATCTCAAATACACAGCTGGTTGCAACGTTACCGTGGAAAGAAAATCAAGTGCCTCTGTGGTAGTTCCCCACTACAGTATATAGTAATTTTGCCATGATGTATACACACACACACACACACACACACACACACACACACACACACACACACACACACACACACACACACACAAACTCAGAAGGTGAATACAATTCCGGCGCCGCTGTTGCAGCTGGTAATGATAATGATATAAGCTTGTATTATGGCTCAAACATTAAAGTGGTGGAGAGCACAGGTCTTTGCCCTCCATCGTTTTCAATTTTACCCTCGTTGCATGAATGTGATTATGCAAATGACAATAGGAAATCAAAAGGCAGCTGACTCTTTGTCTCTTCACAGTCAATCAATGAGATTTGGTTGAAATTCAGAACTAAACTGCCCTTTATATCACAACAGCAGCCAATTCAACATGCTAAGTCTTCCATTAGATCATGAAGGGTCTCTGCCACTGCTTTATGAAAAGCTTTTTACACGCAGACAGCTCAAACAGTTGGTTGCATCACAACACTTTCAGCTGTCGAGCAGCTGACACTGGAGCATCTGGAGTTGTGATGGTTTGCTCAGAGACACCAGTCAGCAGCAGTATGTTACATAGGACACCTTCACAAGTTTGGTGTGAATGTGCCATTGGAGGAGGAGTATTTCTTCAAACTCTGCTTGCTCTGTCAAATTGATGCTAACGGTGATATTTGAACTCATGCAGCAGCGCATAACGACTACAAGATATCTATAAATAAGTCTCAGTCCTCCTACATGAAAACTTTGGTGCAATTCGTTATGTGGGAGAACTCAATCAGTCTAGTTACAGAACAATCCTGTCTTCTAAAGATTAATTTTATATATTGCTAAATGGTCTTTTCCAATACATTTTTAATTGAGTTTTAATTGCTATAAGGATTATGTTCCCTGGCAATGTTAGTCCATGAAGTGCTACATACAAAGCAAAGGACTCTGACTATGTAGACAAAAACAAGTCTCGTTTTAGAGTTTATTCTTTGAGCATGTAACCAACTTGAAGATCTGTCCCTAAAGTTAACCACATCTTTGTATTGTCTAAACATATCTGTAAAACCGCTAAAGGAGTAGCACATAATTTGTCACAAAGAAGTGTTAAATTTGCAATCAGGATCATCAATAAGATGATTTTTCTCTCATTGCCACTTTCATTTCTAAGATGGCAGGTTGACAGGCCAGAATACCAGACCTCTTCCAATAAAATAAAGTTACTTCTGAGCCAACGTGATGTTTTACAGGACCATGGTTTGCTTTTATTTTTGCACAATAATACATCTCACTAAATCAATTTCTAAGCTCTGATCTGGACCAAAAACAACCTTCTGCTTCTCTTGGAACTTCTTTCTACGTTAAGAAAGAAAACTGAACCTGCTTCAATGGAAACAATATCTGACAGCCAATGGAGAAAAAGAAAAAAAAAATTGCTTTCTCACCCATAAGGATTGAATCCATCTAATATTACTGTGCTCTGCAACACTTACCCAGGTTGTTCAATATCAGGAAGTTCATTATGTAACACTTGGTGTCCCACAGGATTAGGGAGTAATTACATGAAATGAATACTTTAATTATGTAGACTATTCTGATAACTGCATATTTGCCCTTGGTGTAGTTTGTATTCCTGGATCCTGAGCACATTCTCCACAGATCATGAAACAGAAATCTACCCTCGCCACTTCCTTTCTATTTTTGGGGGGGGTTGGGATTTCACAAGGGAGTTGACTCAATTGATAAGGATGTGCCTACTGCAGGCGTACCTTCCTCTGGGATTTGTCCTTACATGAGTGGCCCATGGAGTTATCATCTGTAGAGATAATGACTTCTCTCTCTTTCGGCTGCTTTACCAGCCAATGTCCTAAGAATGAGGCCAGAAACCAAATTCCTGCTCTCTATTGTCTGGACAAGGACAAAGCCCCAGCAACAATGTGTCACATCTCAAGTTTTCATCAGTATTTTTTTACATGCTCGTACTACAGTAATAGAATTTGACTAATGCATCATGAAGTATAGCTTTAGATAGGACTGCTACATTGTCATTTAGAAGACCATTGGTATTTACAGTATAGAAAGATAAACTGGGTTAGCTAAGGTCCTGAACATAAAACGTATCAAAATGCTTACAAGCTGAGATAAGTGAAACAATTGTTTAATCTTTGCATCTCCATTATTTTGTAATCTCTCATAGAAATATCCTCAGTTGTTTGTCATTCAGAACTCATTGTCAAATAAATTAATTAAGTTTCAGCAGAGGTGTCTGAAAGTGGTGACACCAGTGAATGAGGTGCAACACCCTCATTTTGGCTTGGGTCCAGAGTGAAAGGATTTTCAGATACAGAGTTATGCACACACAGAGACACAGAGATATTTGATTCATTTGAATAAAAGAAAGAAGGCTTGGACTATTTGTTGAGTGGGGATTGATTGAGTTTGCAATATATTTGTGAGAAAGATACTTCAGCATTTCATTATTGGTATTTGTCAGAAATCTTGTTTTTTAATATAAACATATTCAAAGAAAGGTATTTAGACAACCTTTTTACCTTTTAAGTTTTTGTAGAACTACCCCAATTTTCCATAACTGGATCAAAAAATTACTTGTAGACTCTTTGCTGTATTTTGTATGTTTATATTTTGTGTATTTCATGTGTAACTCTATGTTGTCTCGCACGTTTTATGCCTTGTCTTAGAATTTGTTCTCTATCAGCTTACCTGGTTAAATAAAGGTTAAATAAAATAAATAAAAAAGTATGCATGTAAATTAATAGGGATCTGTTGCCTTCGTCAGGCCTGTTAACTGTGGACCAGATTGCAACTGTGATTCACATTACCAATTATTACCTCATCTTACATACTGAGACAGTGTGTTATGTTATAGTGTTATGTACGTGCTATCTACATTTTCTTACCTCCAAATGTGATATCACAGACTTGATAAGGGTTTTACACTTCGATTAGAAGATATCTGCAATTGTATTGAAATTACGACTTAATAATTAATACTTGCAATACTTTTCACACAGATTATTTAATGAGCATTGTTAGATGGTAATTGAAGATTACCACTGACTGCTTCTCTGTAGTTGATGCACACATTATAAGAATATTAGTAATAATAGTCAATATTTGCTTGATAGCTAGTATTATGGTAAATTGCTGTCTTAGAGTGGCTAAAATCTATATTTTGCTAATAATATTGCATCAAATGACAATGTGGCAATGTGAGATGTGTTGCTATATATATATATATATATATATATATATATATATATATATATATATATATATATATATATATACTGTGCAATATCATTATTCCACACTGCACATCACACTGTAAATAAAACCATATTTATCTTTTTGTTTATTTTTTATACATGTACTATAGCGTCTCAGAACTGTGCATCTGTGTTTAATAATTTAATGAAAACTACAAATTCAAACATTACAAACTTTAATTATACAACAAGTAGATCCGACCAGACAATGTGATTGGTCAACTGGACATTTAGAACATGCTCAAATCAGCATGACAGCCCACCCTAAAGCCATTTGAGCACACCTGCCGCATCACTTAAATTATCACTCCGCCATTTCTGTGTCAACATTACGGAGTTGAATTAAAAATCTGTTTACATTTGTAGCCTATTCATGTAGCTAAGTAATTCAGGAACCACAGTGGAACACACAAAAGTTCTCCAACTAGTATATAAAGTGATTTATCGGATTAAACCACTTATTTGTTACAACGCTCTGAAGTTAACTTTCACTCGAAATGTTTTGGATCAGCTGTGACGGTGAGGCGCTATCTTGAAAATAGGAGCTATCTGTCAATGGAAATTTCAGCAGATATCTTAGTTACAACAAGATTGAGCTAACAAAGCAGTTTGGTATATGTGTGGTAGTTATTCAGTCTGGGTAATCCCACAATCTCTACAAAGCTAACGTTAGCTTAAGTAAGCTATCTGCTGACTAAGGTTTTACAGGGACAAGAAATCGTCTCTGTTGTTTGAAATTCACGGACGTTTAGTATCTAAATCTATCCATGGAAAAAATATTTTTTTCAACAGATATCTTAGATATAACAGGATATAGCTAGCAAAGCAGTTTGGTGTTTATATTTGTGGTAATTATAGTTAGTTTGGGAAATCCCACGATCTCTACAAAGCTAACGTTAGGCTAATGACTGGCAGGAAGGGACTAGAAATTGTCTGTTTTTTTTAAAGCGAATTTCCCTACAATATGAAAACAGTTTGAGTAAAATGTTTATTTTGTTGGTCACCGTTGTTGTATAATCGCATTATTCCACGAGAGGGTTTGATTTAAAGGAATAGGCCTATTTCACCGCTGGAAAGATGAATATATCTTTAAATTGGGTCATTATGTAGTAGAAATGGGATTTTCTTTTAGAAATTGGTGCCTTCTAGGCCGAGAAAAGCCAGAAAATGTGTTTTTGGCTCATGTGGATGAAAGACACGAAATCCCAGAATGCACTTGCTTCGCTTCACTACAGGCCAACCCAAGCCACGCCAACCGCTTACAGAGAGGCAGTCAACTGAGTCAAGTCTATTGTGTTTTATTGTCATTTCAACCATATACACGAAACAACATTTCACCGTGGCTCAAGTGGCGTTACACATTTAAAATATATAAAAACGACAAAAGAAACAGGCTAAATTTAGTGCACGCACAGTATAGGCTCCGTAAAGTTCAGCTAACGCATACTAGCATTAGCGCTTGGTGGGCTTTAAACAAGTTAGCAGTTAGTTGGATACAAGCACCCCATTCCTGCACCAGTCCATGTTAACCAGTGATGCCACGTAAAGCG
This sequence comes from Perca flavescens, assembly GCF_004354835.1. Classification (NCBI taxonomy): domain Eukaryota; kingdom Metazoa; phylum Chordata; class Actinopteri; order Perciformes; family Percidae; genus Perca; species Perca flavescens. Next base: position 36,643,996 of record NC_041334.1, read on the forward strand.
TTACTTGTAACGTGTTACTCTAATCTGACCACTTTTTTCAGTAACGAGTAATCTAACGCGTTACTATTTCCAAACCAGTAATCAGATTAAAGTTACTTATCCAAGTCACTGTGCGTTACTATTTTTGTCATTTTCCTTAGTAAAAATATATATTTTTGCTTTCTTCTTGCGTCTCAGGGAGTGAAGTCACGTATGCGACCAGTCACGTTTTCAGCATGTGGACAGGTCACGTGTACCACGCAGCGACACAAACGTAAACAACAATGGAGGGAGGAGAGAGATGCGCGTTTCTAGCTGGAAATACAGTTACTATTTTGAGTTTGTGCCAGCTAAAGACGGCAATATTAAGGTTTGTTGTACACTCTGTGCTGGTGGCGACAAAGTGCTATCTAGCTGCAAAAACACTACGTCAAATCTGAAGAACCATTTGGAGTCGCAGCACTGCAGCAGTCAAACTTACAGAGCAAGTCCCAGCAGGTGGAGCGAAGCAGAGAGGAGGTCCCCCACCACCTAAACAACAAAAGCTGGACTTCGCTGCAAAACCAGCTAAGTGGAGAGTTGAAGAAGTTGGTCGGGCAGTAGTAGGCCTAGGTTGTAGCGGAAATGCTGCCCTTAAACATGGTTGACTCGCTCTCTTTCGTGCCATAATAAACCAGATCCTACTACTGGCACTGCCAAGCTGCCTCACAGTAAACCGGTTGTCATTTTAATGTTGAGGCTGTGCGGGTGTTGTCGGCAGTTGCTGAATGTAACTAATAAAGTAACTTGTAATCTAACTTCGTTACTTTTAAAATCAAGTAATCTGTAAAGTAACTAAATTACTTTTAAAATCAAGTAATCTGTAAAGTAACTAAGTTACTTTTTCAAAGTAACTGTGGCAACATTGATGTTAACACAGCCCACCTTCACAAGTTTTATCCGGCAACACAGCAGGGCTATCAGCCCTGGTAGCTGGATAGTCCGGTACACTGTTGTTCAGCCAACAACAAATAATCTGCAGTCTCTTTTTCCAGACCCACAATACAGAGATCTCTCGTCTCAGGGGGACATGAGGGAGGGAAGCATGGTCATTCGAAAATACTACCGTGTTTCTACTGATACAAAGCTCAATGCTAAATCGGTGAAGTGTCCCTTTAAAGTGATTATTGGCACTACATAAGCATCACTGAAGCAGCACTCTCCTGTAATATTGCTTAAATATTGGCATTCATATATATATATATATTTTTATGAGCAAGCTGATTCTATTAAGGGTAGCCTATATGTTTTGCCAATTCACAGAAGAATGAAATAACCCTTAAAAATCATATGAGAACTTGAGTGAAAGCTAATGAACATCATCAGCTGTCAGATACATGCTAAGGGCAGATAATGCCCAGATGTGTAGCCTACAGTAGGTTATTTTACCATTCACACTTAACTGACAAAAAAATGATTAGGCCTATAGTGCAGAATATTGCCACCACATACAGGATTCTGTTATTATTATTATTATTATGAGGAGGAGGAGGAAACAGTTGGATATACTTTGAAATAAAAGGGGTGGTCTGAATCTCGCTGTCCTTTATTGGCGTGGAAAAAAAGACAGACGCACTTTGGAGTTTAGTGCTGGGACGTGTAGCAGTCCCTTCATCCACCGTGCAGGCTGTGTGGCTCGGCGCTCCGCCCGACATCCTCTCTCCCCTGCTTACTGTCGTGTCTCCTCTCCTGAACAGGTAAGACATCCGTCAAAGTTATTATGCTATGCAATATTGTGCGATCTTTTGTACAATTCAGCGTGCATCTGCCTGCCGGCGGCACGCTGCGGCGCACAGATAATCCACTGCCAATTTCCTTGCCATGCGTTTGCGTGTGCAGTTACCGTGTAACTGTATAGGATGAGATGATCCCCTTTTGGTGCTCTTTATACCTCCACGTATCCCCATTTTTAAGCATTTTAAAAAGAAAAGAAAGTTAAGACTCAGCAGCCAACAGTGTAGTTTAATCAGTACCGGAGTGCAACATCGTGATCCTTTGCACATTCCACCAGGCTGCAGCGCACTGGTAACAGGGACTTTGGTAGCCCGCGTTGTGGAGAGAGAGAGGCTACCGTTAATGCAAGAATAATTCAGTTTGCAAGACACACATGAGGTGTGCACATATGAGTAGAGGTAGAAGTGAAATGCGCCTTTTCCTCTCCTCTTATCATCACTAAAGGTGATCATGTTGACGCGCAAGAGACACCTGCCGCGAGGGATCAGGGATTGCGAACAGAGGCTTCCTCAAAGTGTTTTTTCATGGACTACGCTGGTGTCCGTCGCGTGTGTTATCGTGAGAAATACAGTGAGAAATATAAAATCACGTTTTTTTTGTTATTGTACACTCATGAGTTTGTGATAAATTGCTTGATAAAAATTATTGAAAAGCTTATCATTAGAAGAGTCGTGCCCACCTACACTACAGTGTGTGTGTGTGTGTGTGTGTGTGTGTGTCCATATGCTTGCAGTTTCTGATGTTTAGGTATCTTACCTCCTTCTTCAGAAGTCTTGAGCCGTTGCTTTGATTATGTTTTTGTGCTGATATACACAGATCATTAAAAGGAAAAATTACCCCCCCCCCCCCATACACACACACACACACTGATAACCACACACTCACTCACCCCGTTCCCACCCAGGAAGGAACATAAATTTGCCATTAGCCATATTCACTCAAATGCACCCCCCCTATCCCCCACCCCCAAAATGATATCCAATGATCACACTCCTCTGTCACTTAGTCCAGTGAAATGATGATTAATATGCCACTTTGTGGCTTAATTCCTAAGAACTGGCTTAATAAACCTGCCACGTTCATGTAGCCCCGTCGATTACTCTCAGGAGGGTCATCTAGAGAATACATATGGGCCCCTTCACATCCTCATCACCACATAATGACAGTGGCAGGCACATTCCGGCCACTGGGCTCCCTTCATTTAAAAAAACCCCGAGATAATCCAGCGCATAAACAACTCACAACAGTATTATTTTATTCTTGTTCCACCAGGCATGCAGTGTTGTCTGCGTAAAATACAGCTGATACACCAACATGGAGTTCGATCTGTCCGCTGCTGTTTACATCATCATTGCCTGCAAAATGAGCACGTATGCAGTGTTTTCCAATTTGGTGTCTTCCAGGTACGCCTCGGGGTGTTTCTGGGGGAACCTGAGCTAAATTAGGACTCATTAAACCCACCATTATTTCATCCAACGGAGGTGAACAGAATGATAAACTGTACAAAAATGACACATTTGAAAGTGTGAGTGAATTATATTATTTAGTGCTGCTGGATTTATTTGGGAGGTTGATGATGTCAGTGTATTCCTCCACATTTCAGCATATAAACCTTGTTTTTTGGGGGTTATCACTTCAGGCTGCTGCCTGGGTTCTCTGGGTTTTTGCTCAGCAGCGGCAATCTGAACAGTTAGGTAGCGCGGGCTGAAGGCTAATCTTCACAGGGGTGATAGAGATAACAGTGATGTATGGAGCGGATGGGTTGGTTTAACACCCAGAGCTGACTGTTGTCTAGTGGGGTCAGGTCTGTGATACCGGAGTACTGCTTCAGCCAGCTCCTCTCATGCCTGGGATTTGGCAGTCTTAATAGCTGCAGGTGGATACAAGCAGAGGCAGCCTCTGTATTCACAGGCTACCGATGCCTTGATGAATGCTGTGTTGCTGCTCAGGCATCTGTCAGTCGCTTCTGCTCTCCAAATAAAATACATCCTTGGCCAGCAGCCAGACAGGCAGCCAGTGGATACTGTGACATGGGATATGTTGCATTTTACTGTTAAGTTTCACTGTAAAACTGATGGCTGTGTTTGTCCTAAAGGAGAAGCTACTCCTGGAAATGATCTTTGTGGCACAACCACATCTCTGCTGTCTATTGGTGTGAAGTCAGGACATTACCATCGTGTACATAAAACTAGACGTGGGCTGTATGGTTATATCAAAATATCATTAAAGCTGCACTAATATATATATATATATATATATTTTTTTTTTTATTTAATTTAAATTTAATTTTAACAATGTATTTCTATTAACTATGTGTAATGTGAAGTAAGATAATCAAACTGATCCACTTGTATGCATTGCATTTTCTAAATCATGAATTTGGATCATATTATGTTGTAAATAATATGATATGAGAATGTCACAGTTACACTAAAAGGCAAGTCATGATACTATTAAATTATCCATCTGTACTACACACCAATTTTGAAAATCCATGTTATATCTTATGGATCGAATTATCTCCTGACGTCTCATAACATTTGATACCTGCAATCATCTGCAAAGCATCTTTTCAATCAATAGAATATTTTGCCGTGTGAGTGAGCTCATTTGTAATATTTAAAAAACCTATATATCTACAGGTTTATTATGTCTCCTTGGTCGTGCTGTTTGTCAGCGTCCTCGTACTGCAGCCTGGAGGAAGGACTGGACAGAGAGATATCCATCAAATGTGACCAGATCACACCTAAGAGGCCCCACAGGCTCGAGATTAAAAGAAATTCTTCTTTATTAGAAATAACCTTTTGGTCAAGGTAGCTCGAGATACTTAATGAAAGAATGCACACCAGAGACAGATGTTGTCATTCATTTGATTTTTGTCAGTTTTGGAAAAGAATCCAGAGAAGTGTGCTTATTATGGTGTGAATTTTGATCGGCTGATGTCTGTCAGCGTGCAGTTTAATAACTTGGATTACAAATATCATCAGCCAAACATAGGATGGGTAAAATGTTTTTTTAAAATAGATCAGTTTAAATCAAAATGTTTTTTGCTTTTTGTTTCTCGCGTGTGATAATCTTAATATGGTGATCAACGTTAATGTGTACATTTATACTATTTGTGATTTTCCTTTGGAGATGCTTTAGGAGAGGCATCTTATTACTAAAATAGTATTAATGAAGGAGGATTCTTATTTCTGGATAGTGATTGTATCTAACAATGTAAGATAGTCTTGCATTGCCAGACCTTCCTTCACAGTGCTGCGGAAGAGGGTCTGGCTAGTCCACACAGCATTCTGGGATGGGAGAAAAATGTGCTCTGGTTTGTCGGCATTTCTTTAAACCAGGGGTCTTCAACGTTTTTTTAAACCAAGGACCCTTTAACTGAAAGAGAGATAGAGCAGGGACCCCCTATTGCATATATTGTATAAAATGAACTTGCATATTAAACTGGGCCTACAATAACTAGTAGGGTGGCCTAAAGCCTTTATACATACCTTTTTTTTTTGCATAGAATAAGATATTCAAATAATTGTTGGCATGATTTCATAAAACATGTTCTAATGGTAAAACATACATGTGGCACAGTGAATCCTTAAGCTGCCTACACATGATTGGCGGCAAAACCGCTTTGTGCCGGCCGTTCCGTTGATTTCCCATGGAGAGGTGGCGGTGGCGCCCAACTATGCGCTGCGCTACCCCCCCTGGCGTCGCGCACCGCTCGGATTTGCTGCTTTGCGCTGTGCTCAAAGTTCCAGTTATTTCAACTTTGACCTAGTTGCCGCTGACCTTTCGAAAGTGCAACCAGTGAGATAACAGCATGTCGTTACCTAGCAACAGGAAATACTGTAGCTTCCCTGCCACCCTTGATGACGAATACCTGCTCTTCGCCATACCTAGCGTTGTGCAGAGAGCAAATCTATCTATGTGTAGGCGGCTTTAGGATTGACTGTATCTGTGGATGGCTATCATAGTGACTACTTTACCTACAGTATAAGCCAGTAAGCCTATCATCAATTGGGATTTATATTTGCTAATATGTTGGACTCATGTTAAGACTTTTTTATTTATTTAACTTTAAAAAATGTATATAATAATAATTTGGAGGCCCCCTGCATTGACTCTGAGGTTCCCCTAGGGTTCCCAGAACCCCTGTTAAAGATCAATGCTCTAAACCAATCACAATCGTCTTTAGCGGTGCTAAGCGCCGGATGGAGCCTCGTGCCTCTGCAAAATAGAATAGCCTAAGAACTTCACAACAGCAGCAGGATAAGTCACACAAACTGAGTTATATAGTTGTCACATGACAGTAATGACTATTGGAGTCTTCTGCAGTGATATATTACCATATATAGCCCATATATATATATATACACTGTATATATAGCCATATCATCACTCTCATTCGCAAAGACGTGACTTTTCATCTTTATGGAGCGCATTTTATTGCAATTCAAAGCTGAACATGAGAACAATGTCAGCCAGGAGTGCTCTGTGATGGAGATGTCTTTCTAGACAGTTTGTGTTTGTCTCCAGGTAGTCTCGCATTGCCAAACCTTCCTCCACAGCGCTGCGAAGGAGGGTCTGGCGAGTCCACACAGCATTCCGGGATGGGAAGAAAAACGCGCCCTGGTTTGTTGTGTTCTGGTTTGTAAACCAATCACAATCGCCTTGGACGACGCCATGCGCCGTACGGAGCAACGTCGCCTCTGCTAAATAGCCTCAGGAAGGAACTTGTTTTGGCAGAACATGTGTACGTTCAAAGGTTGTTTAGTCGTGCGACAGAAAACTCAGATTGGACAAATAGTCTAGCTAGCTGTCTGGATTTACCCTGCTGAGTTCTGAGGAGCAGTTAACCATAGTCCTCACAAATCCACCAAAGTTTAAAATTACAACAAAAAGAAAGCGGAAGGTAACGGACATCCGGCAAAAAAGACTTACATCCGTCCGGAGCAAGTGGAACGTCGTGGATATAGACTACTAATAAGCTAATATCTGATAACTAGCATTTTAAATTTGTGTTATTCGGTCAGTTTAGTGTGATGAAGGGCTACTTCTAGAATGAACTTTTTTGCTTAGTTGTTTTATGTTATATAGTGACAAATACCCATCATAATTTCCTAGATCCCAAGTAGACATTTGAAAACAGATGAAAAACAGTTGCACCAAACAGTCCAAAACTCAAAGATATTTAATTTACAATTTTATAAAAGAGAAAAAAGCAGCAAATTCTCACATTTATGAAGCTGGAACAGGAAAATATTTGACATTTCTGCTTAAAAATGTATCAAATGATAATTATTAATTATCAAAATAGTTGCAGATTAATCAACAAATCATTTCAGCTTTAGATACTTCCTGACCATAACTATCTCAAACAGCCTGTTCAACCAAACGCCATATTTTTTACAGTACGCTTCTTTCACTCAGTGTCTCAATATATCTGTAAGGCCTCCAAGAGCTGCTGACCCTAAAACACATAGAAGAGTGTGAAATTTAGTGGAGAGATTTTCTGACCCATGATGATCCAAATATTGCTTCAGAGGCTTTTCTAGCCATTAATTCTGCAGGAAAACTGAGACGACTACTCTATATTAGCCCAGGCCAATATTGCAGTTAGTGATTTATCAACATAGTAACAGAGATAAATGCAATGTTTTCCGATCTGTAGCCCGAGTAGACAGACGAGGTTCAGGGGGAGGCTGAAGGTGCAGTGTGAGGACATGTGGTGGGGCGGCAGGAGGCCAGGTAAGCAGGACAGAGTGGTGACCTTCACTCTCTGATAGAGACTGACAGAAGCTTTATGGAGGCTGTGCAGCCACAAGCATGCTGAATCATTTCTGACATGGAGCTGCAAGGCACCTTATAGCCAGGAAGGAGCATTTTACACCATAGTATTGGAATAAGAAGATACAACTTTATTGTCTGCTCAACCAAAAAATGTTCTCGCCTCGTCGGCTCCAACCATCTACAGATAACATAAAAATCACAAACATCAAAAAACATCTGTATGATCAACCAACAAGAGCATCTGACACGCCTTTCCGTCCGTCACGCACGCACGCACGCACACACACACCACATCCAAACGTATATTATATATAATTGTTATGATTGCAGACCCACAATGGTTCACAGATAACATGTTCGTGGGATGAGTGAGGAGGGCGGTTGGGGGGGGGGGTGTAGTCCAAGTATGGTGGACGTACTGTATGTTTGGTGGGATGGGCGGGGTTGTTGATTGGTTGAGTAGTGTTATAGAGTGAGGAATAAAGGAGTGCTTGTACTGATTTTCCGCGCAACTTGGCACCCTGAAGCGCCTCCCAGAGGGCAGAAGTTGGTACTCCTCATGTAGCTGTTGAGGGAGGAAATAAATGAAATAGCCTGACCAACAGCCGCCTCAAGGTTTGTATGGAAAGAAGATTTCAGCTCACTTGCTTGATACCAAAGTTGTACTTGTCAACTGTTGAGTTAAGAAGGTAGTGTATCCTGTGCAGTGCAACATGTTACCTGTTCACACCTTGGTTTGATTTGTTTTGATTTGTAATTTGCTTTTCTCAGCAGAATTGTTACCTTTGTGTGAGCTGCCTTTGTCTAATGCTCTCTGGCAGAAGAAGCCCGCCTTATGAATAAATCAGAGCCCTCACTTTCACTCTTTTGAAGGATAGAAAATGGAATTACCATGTTCTGTACCACACTGAACTGGGAGCTACTTTCATCTTTTTTTTTGCCCTCCCTTGTGCTAAAAATAGTCAGACCCCAGATAAGGGCTTTCCTGTACATTGCATCGGTAAACATATACACAATTTCATCAATAATTCCTGTTCATGTAGTTTTTTCTTCACAATAGTTTTAACAATCACTCATTCATATGAACCTTGCTGTGAACCCATCAGTTATTGTACCAGGATTTGGCACACATCAACTTGAATTGCTTTATCTCTTATGTAAGATGGCCACCTTCACTCAGTGGTCAGCCATGGTTTAAGCCTAATCTTTTTTTAGCCTTGCAACATATTTGTGTTTGGAAAGCAGCAGATTATTTTTCTGTCAGATATTTCCCAAGAAATATATCATGTCAAAAGGGGGAATTTTTGATTAAATGTTTGTCAGGAAGCAGATATTTCTTTTGTTTGTTTAGATATTTTTGTACCTCTGCACCAGTGAAAATATTCCAGATTTAGAATTTTATAATAAAGTCTATAGCTGCAGTCCAGCACAGGATTACCAAAACCAATATTGGAAGTAACAGCTCACAACATAATTTGAGGTGAAGAAGTTTTATTCGCCGGGTAAATAAAGTAACAGATACTAGCTATCAGCAACCAAGACAAGCCACAGTGAAGTTTGGAAATGTACAAACAGGCTGTTCAGTCAGACTGTAAGGTGTGAGGGAAAGATGACTGAATATAATACCTCACAAAGAAGATGGGAGCCATGCTTATTTTCCTCGAACAAATCCTCTGTTGCCCCGGAATCACTAACACATTAGTGGCAGTGCACGTTTTCAAAAGCAGACTCCGCTTCAAGTCGAGCAGCACCTGCTCAACACTGATAGAAAGGAAGCCTGTAATATGAACCTGTCACACAGACACATTGGAAACTCTTGAATAGATGGTGTCCATAACAGTTGGAGTATCGGCTGATCCTTAGAATAGAAATCCAAAAAAAGGTGTTGTGGGGTGAATAATTGATGTCCTGCGAAAAGCATGTTTTATAAGTTGAGGGATGTTTGGATTTTTGGAAGCTAAAAGAAGACTGACAGTTGGTCAGTCAGATACAACCTTGACTTGCATTAAGTGTTCGTTTATCCCCAACTGAGGATATAGTTGACTTAGTGGAAAATTTAGAGCAGCTTTGTGCCTTAGAGCAATGTATGGATTTTGCTATATGGAATAAGAAACTTCTGTATGTGATGGTAGTGTATGCTTTATCCCTTGCCTTCACATCATTTTCCTGCCAATATATACAGCTAATAGTTAGCTATGCTAGGAGCCTAAGAACTTCACAACAGCAGCAGGATAAGTCACACAAACTGAGTTATATAGTTGTCACATGACAGTAATGACTATTGGAGTCCTCTGCAGTGATATATTACCATATATAGCCTATATATATATATATATATATATATATATACACTGTATATATAGCCATATCATCACTCTCATTCGCAAAGACGTGACTTTTCATCTTTATGGAGCGCATGTTATTGCAATTCAAAGCTGAACATGAGAACAATGTCAGCCAGGAGTGCTCTGTGATGGAGACGTCTTTCTAGACAGTTTGTGTTTGTCTCCAGGTAGTCTCGCATTGCCAGACCTTCCTCCACAGCGCTGCAGAGGAGGGTCTGGCGAGTCCACACAGCATTCCGGGATGGAAAGAAAAACGCGCCCTGGTTTGTTGTGTTCTGGTTTGTAAACCAATCACAATCGCCTTGGACGACGCCATGCGCCGTACGGAGCAACGTCGCCTCTGCTAAATAGCCTCAGGAAGGAACTTGTTTTGGCAGAACATGTGTACGTTCAAAGGTTGTTTTAGTTGTGCAACAGAAAACTCAGATTGGACAGATAGCCTAGCTAGCTGTCTGGATTTACCCTGCAGAGATATGAGAAAAAGTTAACCAGTCATCATAAATCGACCGGAATTTAAAATTCCAACATAAAGAAAGCCCAAGGCAACAGATATCCAGCCTAAATGAGTGAAATCTGGCGGAATTTCCGTCAGCAACGGAGCAATCCCGGGAAATGGAACGCCGTGGATGTAGACTAGTCTCCAGGTAGCAGTTGCCTTGCTTCATTCCTGCTCTACACTTTTATGGTTTAGTAAGTGATGTTAATTAAATCCCCTGTTTTTCAAATTCTGCGGATATGTCCTCATGGTCACCTAGCTCTCTAATTTCTGTGTGTGCTGAAAAACAAATATGGCGTTAATACACAGCCCTGGCTGTATAAATGGAAAAACACAGAACACTATTCCAGCCAATCGGCAACAGGTGGCGACAGTTGATGATAGGAGGGAGGCAGCAAGTGAATGTGCCCACCGCCCAGTACTTATCTGTCTGTGGATCTGGGGGGGCGGAGCTTCTGAAGGAGGGGTTGTATTTGTTTTTCAGTTGAGTTCAAATATCAACAATCTTCAATCAACATCTGCACTACATGGCTTACTGCACCTTTAACATGCAATTTACCCTTTTTTTACTTCTGCAGATTTCCCATGGAAATTCTTAGTAATTTATGAAACAGTGTGTCCCTCAGATGGAGCTAGACAAAAAGGTGACTTTTTGACTTTTGAATTATGATGCTGGCAGATTTTGTCAGCTGTAGCTAGCGTGCTAATTAAGCTCACGTTAGCTCAATGAGTCTCCACTTGACTTTTTAATGTTTTCACCTGACTCCTTTTTAAATGAAAATCCTGTAAAAGGGGTCTTACAGTAAATATGCACATGTCGTAAAGACTGAGATTAAAGCAATATATCCCAGTCATACGGTGACCAGACGTCCCCTGTTTGTTCCGGATTGTCCCAGTTTCAAACTGGGTGCCCCGAGTCCCGACGCTAGCTGTCATGCCAAAGACAAAGTTGCTTTTCTAAAGAGCTCCAGAAGGCTTAACTCATTCCTTTATTAAAATACCTGGCAACATAAATGCTGCGTTCTGCATACACTGAAAGACTACATTTTCCGTCACACACGGTGAAAATGCAGATATTAAAGATCATATTAAGATGGCCAGATAGCCATAGTGGCAGCGAATGTGATGGTCATTTTGCCGGCAGCCTGCGCTTGTGCACACTGACAATTACCTTGTGTTTATATTTGTAATGGTTTATGACAGATGGAGCTAGTTCATGTAATGGTTTATGACAGTCTATAAGTGTTTTACACTGATGTAATCCTCGTGTGTTGTGTTTACTATGTGTTATTATGCAGTATTCAAGCATTGAAATAATTGTCCCCCATCCTGATGAAAACGCCCGATGTGCGGTACACCTAAGAGCGAACCAGGCAGCATCCTCACCAGTTGGTCATCCATGTAGAGGACATGGAAATAAAGAAACAGAAATGTTTTTGTATTTAAATGTAGAGCTAGTTGTATGTCAGACAGACAACACTATTAAATTAATTTCTTGCAACTTTGCTCTCCTATTTTTTGCCTCATGCATGCCTTTGTGTTGATGAAATGTATATATTACAGTACATACATTGACCAACAAGCTGTGCGGCACCCTCTTCATCTTCTTTTGCCTCTTCTTAATCAAAGCAGCATACTGTAGAATAAGTTAGTGGAAATTACTTTCCCTCTGGCACCTCCATCTATCAACTCTTGTCTCAAATCCTATCTGATGTTGACGAACAATGTCCGTGCGTGTGACGTTTCATGAATCGTGCCTCTTGATGCTTAATGCAAACGGCATAACTATTTTTAATACACATGTATTCAGCCTCAGCTTCGATGGATAAGATTGGTTCTGATCAAGTGTGACACTCGCTAAATGATCGTGATAGCTTTTGACAATCAGCCGCTTTCTTTGTGCATGGCTCGTAATGGAAAACTATTAATCTAATAAGTGCACACCGAGGTAGGTGTGTGTGTGTGTGTGTGTGTGTGTGTGTGTGTGTGTGTGTGTGTGTGTGTATGTATTTATGTACTATTATCTCATCTGGATTAATATATACTCTTATTGTGATGCAATCTAATTATGTGATGTGGTAACATCATCTCAGCACTGAATATAATGTCAGAACCCCACTCAGTGCAGCTCTGCAAGAAGTATGTAATTGAGAGAGTGCCCAAGGGAATTTGATGGGGATATTGAGAATATCATAATGATATCTACTATACAAGCTATTTTCCTCAAATGGCCCAGTAATATAGCTTTCAACTTTGGGAATGCAATGCTTACCTTGCAGAGAAACCTAAATCTCATATACAAGTCAGATTCTCTGCGGATTCTGTGCACGTACTGCATCAGTCAGCTGCTTCTATATCAAACCTCTGTGAGCTTGTATGTTAGGCTGCACGCAACATTGGAAAAATGAATGAATGCAGAGAGCCTAATGAGAGCTTCCGTACCATTAAAGAGAGTTTCCAGCACCGCTCTCTTGTAATCTACAGAGTCACATAAACGGTGAACCTTGGCAGCCTGCAGCATGATTAATGCACTGCACACTAAATGGATTTGCAATGAACCAATCGTGTGATGAGCTGCTTACAGTCGCATTAAACTGCTACCTTGACAGAAGTGTGAGTCTTCCTGCTCCTTTATGTGAGAATTTGCATGGCAAATAGCCACTGCAGGCTCATTCGTGTGGATTTGTGTGACCAGAGTGAATCATCCATCACAAACACAGACGTTTTTAGACCACATGGCGTGCTCCTCGCTCTCTGGAGCAGGTCAGCTGGTCAAAGGCCTGTTTGTCTTCTGTTAGGTGTCTGTCCCTGCAGCCTGGCTGTGTAACTTTTGTCTCCTTTGGCACTGTCAGTCAACTGGCCCTGTGACCTGCACCATTTCCCCCTGACTTACCCAGGCAATAGTCCCAGCCCCAGCCCATCTCCCAGCACAGCTCCTCAAGATATATTTCCCTCCCAGACATCTCATATCCTTTGCACAATGAAAAATAGCTCCTGACATCTGTGATTATTCTAAACCTTTCAACTGTCTTTTCCTATAACACTTACTGAGTTGTGATAGATTAAGCTTTATCTTCACGGCCACATTGCACCTCCTTTATCTTTGCACTGGATTGTTTATGTTTGTGTCTGTCTAGAAAAAGCCTCTCCAGGAATTCATCAATGCGCTTTGTCCTAATATCTGGGCAGCGTGAAAACAGGCTGCAAGGTCTAATAGATTAGGACTGTGGCCATCCTTCAACCCCACCAGTGTGATTTCATTAGCCACGGGAATGTTCTTATACTTTTGTCTTAGAGCAAAATTGTGTTACAGAACAGAATAGAATACAACTTTATTGTCCAGCAACCGGAAAATCATCAGAATGAAATCAGCGCATTACATCATCATCATACATCATTTTTTGTATTTTATATTTTTGTGAAATTGTACAGCAATTAATACAACATACACAAGGGTCCAGCCTGCGTTCAATGCAGAATGCAGATTAATGCAGTTTGTTCATGGTCTTTTATTGCACTAAGAACAAAATCTCCCCTGTAGATCTTTTTGTTTGTTTGGCAGGGGAACTCTGTCATGTCTCTGTAGTTTGCAGGAGAGAGTTGGATGGAGCTGGTGTGGATTTCTGAAACTTACTTTTTCTCCACTTTTACCTAGGTGCCCAGCTGGCTGCCTGCCTCATTCCCCAATGGCTGTGTGGGGCATTTGTCACGGTACGCAGCAAAGGTTCAACAATGTAGAACTTTTAAGTGCGAACATGCCAAGTGTTGCGTTGAGCCGGCACTTTGGTCGGTATGGGGCGCAGCGGCCGAGTTGTCGTGTCCTATATTAAAGGGCTACAAGTCCAGAAGCCGTTGCAGGAGTACATCTATCTGCTTTGTTTACAAAACTGAGCTAAAGTCAATGAATAGAATCCATACATATGCCTTAGTCTTTTGTAGATTACTGACAACCATGTTGACCTGGTGCGAGTAGCAGCCTCAGTCCCCCTGTGTGTCTTGTAAGCAAACTATAAACTGTTCTATGGATGGAATAACAAGATGTTTGCTGACAACCCTCTCCATGCACTTAGCCAGGGTGAGAGTCATTTAGGGTTTTAGACCCTGGCATTTCGGGTATTGGTCTCTAATGCTATTTATGTATTAGGCACAGTACAGGCGTTAAACTGAAATACATTTAGTCTTAACAGAAAACATGTCCTGAAGGTGCAAGGGTATTAGTGTGTATTTACTGTGCTGCTTACATGCCTCTATCAGCAAATATAGATCATCGCCTGGCCGCACAATAACTGGACCTCCGCTGAAACAATTTGTGGTTGGATTTAAGCCACAAGTGAATGACCACCCAAATGGAAGTCACAATACTTCTTATAGAAATGCTGTTGCTGGAGTTGACCTGTACGGCTATGATTAGATTAGATACGGGCTTCATGTCAGGTGCTTTTGTTGGGGGGGGTGGCAGTGCTGGGCTGTGTGTGATGAGTGAAGCCACTGCCCTGTGTGGTGGAGGAGGATGGATGGCCTTAGAGTACAAGGTCTAGGAGAAATGTGCCCACCGTCCCGTTAGGGGATAGGGAGGAGATGATTCATTTTCAGCATCACTTCACCCGGGATGATCTCATTACTTTGTGCGAGTGGACAGTCCCAGCGATGAGAACTCGGCAGGTCCGCATAGCCTCCACCCTGAGAGGCGTGTCATATATGGCATTACACGCTCCTCTGCTGTTTGTGTATTGATTATAGAATCTAATCTAAAATATGGAGGAGCACACATTTATTTGTGCTGTCATTTCAGATTATTTTAATGCGATGGGTTAGGGATTGTGTCACTAAAAGGTCTTCCTGACTCAAAAATATTTAATATGTTTTTATTTTACCTGCCTTTTTTTAATTTAAAGCCTATTTTTTTGTTGAGATTATTAACAATCCAAATTCATATTTTGTAACAAAAACATTCAGTTGCTGAAAAATCTCAATTATAATGCAGACGGTTGGACTTAACAATCACTGTTTATATTTAGTGGCCTTATCATTTATTACTTTTTTTTTACATAACTTGTTAACATATACTATATATGCATAATACATCTTATATCTTGTTGACAGAATTATAGCCAGAGTGTAAGAGAGTGGTGGTCATCTGTTTAACATCTTCTCCACATTTTTTGTTGTTTTGATTTATAATTATTCTGACGTTTTTAATTAAGGCACAAATAGAAGATTGAATAATCAGAACATCTGGAAGTCTTCAAGGCTTTGAACATGAAGGACAAAGATTATCATACCTCTGTGTGCTAATTAAGATGAGATACAACTTCAAATCTGAGTTGCACAGTAGAGCACGTCATGTTTTAAAGTGTGCAGCGGGATAAGCGCACAGAATCTCCATAAACGATGTTATGGACCATTTTATTGATCCATACCTACACTGTAGCCTATAGGAAAATCACTGTTACGAGAAAGAGGATGCTTGTCTTAACATGTTTAATTAGGACACTCATTGTTCAACGCATATTTGAATTATGGGGGACAGTATGGTTGAAGAAATACTCAGATACTTAAGTTATCTAAAGTACAAGTAAAAAATACTCCATTACAAGAAAAGGTCTGTACATTTTGCAGAAGTACAGAAGTATTATAACTAGTGCTGTCAAACGATTAAAATATTTAATCGCGATTAATTGCATTAATGTCATAGTTAACTCGCAGTTAATCACATATTTTTATCTATTCTAAATGTCCCTTGATTTCTTTTGTAACATTATTTTTTCTCATTTTAATGCTCTTATCAACATGTAAAAGTGGAGCGGCTTGCTTTGTGCTTTTTTCGTCTGGCTTTGGCAATGGGGCTGTGTGCTCGGCCATCAGCTGTGTGCTCGGCCATCACGTGGTATTTCAGACTGGACGTGCTGCGATGATAGCTCAGTTCACAACGACAAAACACACACATCACTTTGGTCTCACTTTGGTCTTGTCAATGGAACGATTTGACAACTTTTTAAAAGTAAACTTTCCATTCAGAATCTTATTGGCATCCATTTCGCCATCTCACGCTCGCCATCCACTCAAAACGTAACGTTAACCTGCTACTCTTTGGCCGGCTGGCCAGCCCAAACAAGTGTGTGAGGCGTGCCTGTTGTTTAGTTTCCGGTCTAGCTAGATCCGGTGTGGTGTTGTAGTTTTTCTAACGTTACTAGTTGTTGCAACAGCATGTGAAAAAAACTACAAAGTTTGCTAGGCCAAAAAGAACGTTATTCTTGCGATAAAAGAATTTACGCCGTTAAAATGGGTTTGCGTTAACGCCGTTAATAACGCGTTTAAAGGTGCTCTAAGTGATGTGACGCGTATTTTAGGCTACAACATTTTTCGTCACATACAGCAAACATCTCCTCACTATCTGCTAGCTGCCTGTCCCCTGAAGACAGCCCAGGCTCCACAAACGGCAACAAAAACAAACTGGGCCAACCTACCCCACGAACCATAACAAACAGTGTTCCAGCCGGTAACCGACAAGAAGGAGCTGGTTGAGTTTTTGTTGCCATTTGTGGAGCCACGTTTTTTTACAGTGTGTTCAGGGGATAGGCAGCTAGCAGATAGTGAGGAGATGTTTGCCGTATGTGACAAAAAATGTTGTAGCCTATAAAACGTGTCACATCACTTAGAGCACCTTTAACTGACAGCACTAATTATAACTATAATATATATTAAGTATATCCAATAAAACTTAAATAAGCGCACTCATTTCATTACTATGTGTATTATATTATTTATTTTCTCTCGTATGGTGTGTGTGTCAGAGATGTAACCCAATCATCAGCGATGTGTGTGCAAACTCATAACAAAAAGGCAGTGAGTTTGCGCACACAGCAGGGTGTTGAATGCACCTTTGTTTTAGTTTAAATAAACATTTTGCTACGTTTTGTCGGGGCCGAACGGGCCCCTGGGGTTACATGTGAGAGGGAAGGACACAGGAAGCTTCAGACAAGGGGCGGAGTCTATAAAAGGGGGTGGGGAGCTGACCTGAGAGGACTCTTCTTCCTACACGGAGACTTACATGGGAGGGTAGCTGAAGCCAGCTTGTGTTTGGTGTTTGATTTGGCAGGCCCTTTTCATAATATAAAATGTGTCTAAAAGCATGATTTTATTATTATTTGTTAAATAATGAAACCTGTTATTTGTTAGATTCCCCATGTGTGATAGCTTAGGCACATAAGCCAATAAATAAGGTTTGCTC
This sequence comes from Perca flavescens, assembly GCF_004354835.1. Classification (NCBI taxonomy): domain Eukaryota; kingdom Metazoa; phylum Chordata; class Actinopteri; order Perciformes; family Percidae; genus Perca; species Perca flavescens. The sequence goes on from NC_041334.1 coordinate 36,661,607, forward strand.
ATGCCAAATGTAGATGTTCTTAAGTGGACTTTTAGTATTTGTAATATTAACATTGTTTTTTATAAATGTAGATTCCAGTGACCTGCATGTCTCTGAATAGGGAAAAAGGACTGCTTCTTTGTTTTCTAGTTTTAAACAAAGACCCTGCTAAATGAGCCAACCACAGTTGTTGTTCTTCCCATTTTTAGATTTTAAGTGTACTTTTAACTAAGCTATTGGATGGGCCATTTTGTTTAGCTTTTTTGTGTGGGGATTCTGCTATGTTAGAGTGGAAACTGACTGGTAGAGAAGCCATTCTGTATGTGTTTCTTGTGTGGTTTAAGCTATTTTAGTGTGTTGTGAATAGGCAAATTGAGTGTGTAAAACTCTTTGAACTGGTTTGTGTGTGGTGCTGGGTTTACCGCTTATAGTGCAGTTTAACCCCACCCTGTTTATTTTTATTTTTTTTGTTTATTGGGGTTTTGACGGTTTATGTAGTGTAATTTTATGCCATCACTCTTTATGGCCTGGATTCAATAGATTAACTCACTGATACTGTAATAAAATCTATATTTTTTGTATAGCAGTCTCTGATTCCCGTTAATTCTGGGTCTCTGTGTTTGATATCTCTTGGTTACAATTACATGACCTAATACTTCACATTGTTTAGGTCATGTGGCAATGTGTTTTTATGTATTATGGTTTTATGGTGCTTTGGTTTACTATAGTTTTATCTCCATTTTACCTTGTGTGTGAATTTTGGTTAATTTGGATTAGATGTTGATCTGGTTAGGTGAATTTCTGTTGATGTAAGGTATAAGAGCATGCATATTTGTATGTGTGCATGTTATCCTTGCCATGTAGTGCCATGGTAGTCTACACCAGCATCCAAAAAACTGAAAGGACGTTGTTACATAATGTAGTGTGCCTATTTTAGTGCATGTAATACTAATGCCTATTTTCTTTTCTTGACTTACAACGTGTGACTTTGTGCAAAGCTGGACATGTTCTTGACCCGTAGTGCACGTAACGTTATCTTGCAAAAAAAGCGTTTTGCACTTGCAAAAAGAACTGTGAAATGCAAGTCACCAGAGTTTAACTGCTAAAAATGATGATGTGTGTGTTTATTACAATTTAGAGAGAAAGCGGAAGGAGGGAATGGGGATGAAAAGTGACCTTGCAGCTCAGAGCAGCCAGATGGTTAGGCCTAAGTGAAATAAACACACAGGGTCAGAACTATTTCAGACCTTGACCACATGGTGTAGTAGGTGTTAAACACAGGAATAAAGTAAAGGAAGACGATGTATTTTAACTGATGAAAACATGGACTCCAGTTACTTGTTTATTGGGACACTGAGTCTAACACTGGAAGGCGGCCGTGCAGGATTTTTAACTTTTTTTTTAATAATAAATGTGTATTTCCATCATTGCTGTGCATTTACTTGAATGTGTTTTCTTTGCACTTTGTAGTTCCAATGTAGTAATAAGAGCAGAGCCAAAAAGTCTCAGTCAGCTGTTTGCAGGTTGGATCAGTTCAGTAGCTGAAGGATGTTGACTTTGTCAAGGTTGACCTTAATGCATGTATGGCTTGATAGGGATGACATGCTCTCTGCTGGCATTGCCTTTGATGTCTTTAAAGTGACATGGACTAGAAGGTAAGACTCAGCAGCCAGTATACTGATTCTGTTTAGGTAAGGCTGTCCTGTAGCCTACATCTTTCTTGACATGCCACCACATGGAAGCCACATGTGTACAATACGTAATAGCGTAAATGATAACATGACCTAGGCCCACTGCGACATTTAAATGGAAGAGAACCATCATTGTTTTTACACAATTAGTTACACCTGTGTATTTCCTGCTATGAGGGTCTGATGTGAAAAGGGCAGTGTTGGGCGAGTTACTTAAAAAATGTAATACATTATGGATTACTAGTTACTGTCATCTGAGAGTAATTAGTTATATTACAATATTACTGTCTCTGAATTGTAATGCGTTACACTACTTTTGCATTACTTTTGAGTTACTGTTACCAAAATATCCACGGAAGTATGACTTGGCATTCTAAAATGCTAAAATTTAGTTTACTGCAGCTCATTATATATCCAGTCGAGGACAATATGGTTATAGCATAATGACTGTGTAGGCCCCTAAGGCTACTAACAACTTAATATAATAGACACAGTGAAGGCTCATGGCACAATACAAAAAGTAACAATCACTGTCAGAATTACAAAAGCAGGCAAAGAATCACAATCTGGTAGATTCTGATAGATTTACTGTTCATATTTAAAGCATAGGCCTATGCATATGAATCACAATAGAGCTGGAGCCCACTATTATGCAACCTATAGTCTAATGATGATAAGATGCACAATTCTTTTCGTTTTTTTATTCTTTTATTCTCTTTTAATTCAAGTTTACAGCACAAAGCTGGCACGCATTGGATGACATAGCTCATGCTTTATAAAGAATCAAAAAGTGCTCCTAGAGAATTAAGCCTCCTGGAAATATGAATCAGTAATTTCAGTCCAACTTCACAAAAATTAACATGTGGGCTAAACAAAGCCTATAATTGATTGTAAAACAAAAACAAACAAAAAAACACAGGCAAAACAGAGAAATCCTGCTATTTGCCAAACACTGGCTAAAACATAGGATACCAAATAAAGGCCGCGAAAATTTAACTCACTTAAAACTAGACATGTAGCTAACGGCTCTGTGGGGCTGCCCATATTTTTCAAGAATACCAAAAATAAAGTCAAAGTGCTTGGACCTATAAGACCTCATGTGAAAATACAGCTCAGTCATTTCAGTCCAACTTACAAAAATGTAAGCTTGGCTATATTGAACCCACCCACAAGGAAAATTGAAAGTAAAAAAATAAAGTTTAAACAGGAAACCTGTTACTCCACAACAGAGGTAGCTGCAGCCAAACCAGGCTGGTAAAATAAATAGAACTATGAAGACACTTATGGCCTACTTACGGTTGTGTGTTGGGGGGGAGGCTAGCCTATTTGACTACCCAGTTGACCGAAATATCTGTTGAAGCGCATCAGGAGAAGGCGCTGAAAGCGTCCATTACCAAGACGGTTGCGTTTTGGGGTGAGCACAAGACTCCCGAGACTGAAAAGTCTTTCTACTGGTGCACTGGATGGTGTTGGGGCGTTATAGCGAAGTGCAATTTTTTTAATTCTTGGAAACTGGTGCAGACTTTCCAACACAGGGGCAGAGCTTAAATAAGACATTACCTCTGTTTCCACTGACATGGGTGCATCAGCCGTGTCATTGGGCTGTGCATCAAAGGAAAAAAAGTCCTCCTCGCTGGAGGCAACAGCAGCAGGTTGAGGGACATCAGGTATCAGGGCTGCAGGCTCTTCTGTTGTTAGGGAGCGGCACTGCGTCATGAGGAGTAACTTGATGTGGTCTCTTCTGGCTTCTTCTTTTATCCAGCGTAGCTTGAACTTGGGCAGTGAGACGCCAGCCAGTAGCGCATCCTTGGAGTCAATTGTTGCTGCAAATCGAGTTTGAATTGCTCCCACAATAACCTCAAGCAGCCCAGTGGTCATTTGCGTTAAGCCATTTTCCGCAGCTAAGGTTTTGGCCATTAAAACTTCTAGGGTTGGTTGAAGCATTCCATAGAAACAAGTGTCCTCACCCTGTAGGATGTCCAGTGCGACTGTGAAAGGCTTCATAATGGAACAGTATTCCTTGAGAAACTGGTATTCCCTGTCATTCATACATTTAATCTGAAGCTGTGTGCAAAGTTTATTTATGTCAGATAGGGGCATTTCTGTAATCCGAGCATAGGCATCATAGAATGAGTTCCACCGTGTTACTGTGGGGACAATCAACTTTCTATCACTGACCTCTTCCAGGCACTCAGCTGCGACTGTGGAGCGGCTGGCCTTTGTCCATAGCGCTGAACATTTGGCTGCGGCACTACGATACACAGCCCTCGATTCTGGATTAGATGCTAACCATTTATCAACCTCATTGTTGGCAATTAGATTAAGTGTATGGGCTGCGCATCTATGGTGGGGAGGCAGTACACATAGCCCATGCTCGGGATCATCATCATCGGTGGTAAACACACTGTGAAGGTCTGTAAAGTCCACTTCGGCATGGCCCTCCACCTCATCTTCCTCCTCGGTCTCAATATGCTGATGCTCCTTGAACGCCTTCACAAAGTTACTCCCGTTGTCCGTCACACACGCAGTGACTTTATCGTAGGTCAGCCCGTATTGAGAAAAAATGTCCTCTAGTTCTGTTGCAATTGCGTCATATGTATGTCGACCCCTGAATCTTCTACAAGCTATTGCAGCCTTCTTTCGTTTCAAGGTCACCCCCATGAAACTTTTGTTATTTGCACTCCACATGTCTGCTGTTGTTGATACATACTGCCGAGCTTCGATAACTTTCTTCAGTTCCTTTTCCATGAGATCATATGCCTTATCCAACTCTTTGGCAAATGTCTTTTTGTCTGGCAGTACATGCTGGAAAATTAAGAAAATCGCTAGATATTAAATTCATACTGTGCTTAATGGGTTAAATAATATTTGGATGCAGGTAAATACATTGTTTTTTATGTTGCTGTTTGTAACAACACGGGACGTTAAATAACATTGGCGTGGCTCGCTTACCTTGTCATTGCTAGTGTTGACGAGGATTTTGCTCACAAGCTTTCTAAAAGCCGCCGATTCTACTGTTGATAGAGGCAGCATGTCTTCAACAATATACTCCGCCACGAGTCTCTTCACCTCTCGGGGTTCAAGCAGCATGGCAGTCCGAGAGAAACTTAATTTCTGTTGCTTTATATTCCCCGCGCTCTCATCCTCGGCATTCTTTCTCTTCTCTACGCCTGGAGCTCTCTCGGTTAGCTTAGTGTTAGCGTGGCACCGGTCCAGGTGTTTCTTCAAGTTACTTGTGCTATTTCTCGACGTAGAGAGTTCCTTTGGTGTCGCACATAAATTGTTGCACTTGACTATAACGTTCTTATCCTTGTCTCTAACGAACTGAAAATATTGGGAAAATGCCCATCTCGCAAATGTAGAATCCGTCTCAGTCATCATCTCAACTGTCGAAGTTCAGCAACAGGAAAAATGTCACGGATTGTTTTTCTTCTCTGATTCTGAAATGTTTCTCAGAGTTGGTTGTTAAAAAACAGCACTTTATTTTGGGTTGAAATGCGTTGTAACGCGCGTTACTGAGATTGTAACGGGTATAATATTACCGAAATTTTATTAGTAATGCATTATATTACTGCGTTACAGCAAAAAGGAATACATTACTGTAATTGCGTTACTTTTGTAACGCGTTACTCCCAACACTGGAAAAGGGTTTGTATAGCACCTTTTGAACAAGGCAATTTAAAGTGCTTTACATGAGACACAAAAAGCTATTAAGACAAGATATTTATGAAAACAAGGTAATAGAAAAAGGAAAATAGAAGATAAAAAATAAGCTAACATTCTATCAAATATATCAAACAGGTGAATAAAAAAGTTGTAAGACTTCCTGGATTTTCTGCCACGCTTCGGTGAAGTGGACTGGAGACCAATTGTGACCATAAAGAGCTGGAGACTATTTAAAATATTTGTGCTTTATGGTAGCATGCTAGCCTAAATTCACAGGATATTATGCTACATGCCTGCATGTAGAATGCTGTTTACATTATTGTGTGGAAAGTTCTTGCATGTCGAGCTGTTATCAACATGCTAACTTATGTTGCTAGCTAGACAATTTTTGTAACCACAGCAAACAGAAAGATAGCCGCGATAGCAGCGTTCATTCTCCTTTTATCTCATTAACTACTCATTGGTCTCTCACGGTTGTTCGTTGTATGTTTTCCGTCGACCCAAACCCCAGCTAAAGTTAGCTAAAAGTGGCTAAAGCTGCAAATTGGTTAACTTTAATTGTGATTACCTTTGGCAGGGAGTATAAGGAATCGTTTCTACCAGCAGCATTATTTTTTTTTAATATTTTCTGACTGGCTCTTTGTGGTATATAAAGGGATGAGTGCAATTGTGTGTGTGTGTAGTACTCACAGCTTGTAATACACTTCTTCACTTTGTATAGTTAACTCTCAAAGAAAAGTAGGTTAAAAAAAAAGTAAAGTAGGCCTACAATTGTGTGTGTGATCAATGCCGTTGTTCCAAGTACTGGAATGCATTTGTATTTGTAATTTCAAATTATGGATGTTTGACCAATCGTGGAAGGACAAGAGTCCTGAGGTTGTTAAAAGTCCCATGGCATGACAATTTCACTTTATGAGGTTTTTTAACATTAATATGTTTTTTAACATTTTTAACATTAATATTAATAAGAATTGTCCTGATTGACAGAAGTCTGTGTTATCAACCTACGGAGACAGTGAAAACAGCTTATACGCTGACATTCATGTTTTCTCAGCTATGCGTTTTAAGTTGTTTTGTATTTGCTATTTTAGACTGAGGACACATATCTGGTTTCAGCTGACTGCATTTTCAACTTTATTCTGGTGCAGCTCTTTTTAACCTAGTGTCAGAATTGACAGATTGTAATGTTTAAAGTTACCTGTCATAGCATGTTGCTTTGCTTGTCTGTTAACGGCTTGTGCAGCCCATGAAAATCTAAGGTTTTTCTAGTTGTGGGCTGAAATCTCTCGACAGTGGGCAAAGATTCACCACATCAGAATCTCCTGATGCAGACCTTTTTGTGTGCTCACATTAGGGCTGTCCTCGACTAAAGAAATTCTTAGTCAACTAACACTTATACGATTTTGTCAACTAATCGATTAGTTGATTTAATTGACAGAGCTGTGCGCTTTGAGAGGTGGTTAAGTCTAGAAAAGCACAATATAAATGTAGTTAATTAACCATCTGTAAAACTGAGTTTCTCCACAATTAATCCTGCAAAATCACCACTTTAAATCTTGTGTTTACCATGAATGTGCTCAGAAGTTTCTTTGAAATAAGTAATTAAGCTAGCCTGACAAGCCAGACCCACATCCAGATGTAGGGTCTGGGAACTCACCATTGACGGAGCTCGATCCGAGGGGCGGGATAAACGGTTGTCTTTCAAATTCCCTCTGCACGTAATAGGATAGCGCTACAACCAGGCAGAGCAACGAAGAAGGTAGCGGAGCTAGTTGATAGATTAAACTTTTGCCGTATCCGGTCGGCAAAACTCCGAACACTTCTTCCTTTTTTAAGAATGATTTCTGTGCCGTTCTTTGTTCTTTTATCAAAGAAAAGCTTAACTCCAAGTCTTCCAGAAGACCACTGTTTCCAGCAGCAGCAGCCATAAGCCCCGCCCACGGACTCTATACAATACACAATGTGATTGGCCTGACCAAAATTTGGTTTTTGCAACTTGAAAGTCAACAGAGAGTGCCTAGACCCCCCCTGGCTGCCAAATAAATTTGCTGCCACTAGGGGGAGTCTAGATTTCTAGGCTATAATTAAGCATGAATAAGCATAAAAAATGACTAATCGACTAAAGATATCTTAGTCAACTAAGACCAAAACGACAGATTTGTCGACTAATCGACTAAGAGGTGGCAGCCCTAGCTCACATTGACTGTAGGCCATTCTGTTCACAAATTTCTCTGTCAAACCAGCTTGACCACATAAACATATGCTCGCCTGAAACTAAAGCTTCACTTCAAAGGTGGTGATAAAATAACATTTTAATACAAACAGCAAGCAATGTTATTGCAGGTGTCTAAATGCCAGTTCATATTTAAATATGTACATATTAAACTGCATGAGCCAGATGGGATGAGGTGGGATAACATCAAATGAGAAAGTGGTGAACTGGCTTAGCTTTCCCATGTCGCAACACTTCTGTGATCTGCTTGTCAGTTCAACACACTGAGATTAAAATTAATCTACCAAACCTGTAGCGAAGGCAGGCAATACATTTGATCATCTCACAATGTTTGCAATGTGCCTCACCTTCATTGCAAATGACATGCTCACTGGAAAGACAAAAATAGGCTTACACATGGCATGCCTTAATGTCTCAAGTGTGGCAATCTTCTTTTAATCTCCCCCAAATCCCCATTCCTCTCAGCATTTCAGATCAATCGCTCTTGTATTGTTTCTAGATGTTGATGCTTTCTCTTCTGTGCAATCAAAGATAATATGACAAATTCAATTTCAAGCAATTTTGGAAAAGTACATTCAAAAGCAATCAGCCGGAACATTTTTGATTGAATACGTTTTTCTTTTTGCACACATTTTTGAAACAATGGTCATTGCTGTGGCATTTAAGTACTTCACCTCCCAGATATCATCTGTCATTCAAATACCAGGTCCACTGGACTATGATGTGAAGCTTTAGTTCTGGTTCAGTGGGCGCCTAACTACGCTGCCTCACCAGAGAGTTGCACAATGAAATGCATTTATGCTTCTTTGGTAGAGGTGTGACTTCTTGTAGGTAATTTGGTGGGTCCATGGGTCCTGACCAAGCTAACAGAGACGATGATAGCAGCATCCTAAATCTACTGGTAGGTGTAGGCTGATAACGCCCATTCGATGGAGGGATAACATTCAAAATGGGTGCTCTGACTCTTTGTGTTGTGATCTGGGCTTAGAGAGAACCCAGACGTCTCCGCTCCTGAGCTCTGGGCAGAAACAGACGGTGACTGTTAGCTGGGATAGCAGAAGCAACTTTGAGTGGTAGCCTATCAGAGGCAGACTGGCTGTGGGAGCTGGATGGGATTTGAAGACCTGGCCCTCCATGAATCATATTCAAATCAGCATCCGACTGAATGCCTCTCCTAAGCTCCTCACTTCTCACGCGAGTTTATCTTAATATGGACAGATGAAGCCACAGTCTTGTTTTTTTTTCATTTCTGTTGTCATTGTAATCATGCTTCCATTGGTGATTATTGATGATGTCAAAATCCTTGATGACTTTAAGATGTGCAGTTGGGTTTGTTTACAAACAGTTTATCAAATTTAACCAGCAGCAATCAATTCTAGCTTTACGCAGATTTACAAAATGTATTTCTAATTACAACAGTTATAATAGTCATTTTGTTATGAATATGGTGGATGATTTGTTCTGACAAACAATCTTAATTTATACAAATTTTACTACAACTCTTACTACAAAGTAAATCTTTGTTGTCGCATTATTCTCACATGCCATCAAACATACAGCTGTTCAAAGAACTCCAACTTCTTCTGAGAGCTTACTCAGATATATGCGTGTTTACAAAGATAAGAATTTTATTACTGTATGCTCTCAAGGACTATTAATGTCGAATGGGAATTTGTCTCAGATGGTTTGTCTCTGTCTGCATCTCAGTGACATTCAGCACAACAAAGAGCAAAGAAAAAAAAACTTTTGTTCCCATAATATTCAAAACACTACTGTAGACTATGATCAACTGTGACATTCAATACAAAACACATCCTGTATGGACAGGTAGCCATATCAAAGCAACTTAGTTTGCATACGTAACATAATGTGTAGAGCATGATGGGAGTATAAAGTCCAAACTCTTTACCAGCTGTAATCCAGTGCTGATACATCTCTTTGTTGCTATTGCAGATAATTGTTTGCATTTGTTTCCGACGATCTACAAATGTATGTACAGTATTACATGTCCTTTTTTACAGTATGCTGCATGAATATGCAACATCAAAGGTCATGTAACACAGTACAACTTCTGAATTTCCTTATGCAAACAATAATATAATTAGTTTTAGTATAAATTCAATTTAATTAAATTAAAGAAAATATTAATTGCTTTTATATTGCCATTTTCATGCAATATGTCATGCTGTAATTATTGAACAACAGATACATAACATTCTCACCTTACCGGCTAAAAGAGACGTCTGTAAATGATCTTCTTCCACTGTTGTGATAATCCTGTTGTTAATGTTACACGTCTACAAAATACTATCTACAAATAACGGTGATGAGTTGATCGTCCGCTGGGAAGATTTAATGAGTAAGACTTGGATCATGTTCTACACCTGTCCAACAAAACATGACTATTTGAAAACTCTTATGCCCTAAGCTCCACCAAAAGAGGGTTCTACGAAGCCAGATAAGTTATGCATTAATGCAAACTGTGTGCATCACATTGCCCAGTAACCTATAAAGTATCGAGCAGAAAATATGAGCAAGAATGCCGTTTTATTTTAATTGCAAGGCTTTTTCTTACTCTTACTGTAGTACTGAATATGTGTTCTCTGGCCATCTGCTCTAAAAGAAGCCTTCTATGAAATTACAGGTAGCCGACATTAATAGTTTGCTTGCATATGAAGTGAGGTATAGTTTCTTCAAACTATACTATAACGTTACTACACTGGATTATGTTTTAATGCTTGGTCCTGATTTGCAGAAGTTTGCTTTACACTGCTGGTAATGAAGCTAATAGAACACCGATTAGAAAATTGATTAGTCTATTCATCACAGATAATATCTAGTCAATACAATTAATTTACCTTTGATTTGGCCAAAAGCTAAAGTGTTTTTCCACTTTCCTTTATTATGAGACCATGTAAGACCTAAATGCAATTGTTGAGTATAAAGTTTAAATATGCTGAATTAAAGGCGCATTAGGAGTTCCTGCATGGTTTCAGTGCAATTTTATTTTTGTCTCAAATCGTAGGCATCTCTCCTTGATTTGCTAGCTGCCCAGCCCCTGAATACACTGAGAAAAAGCCCGGTCTCGGGAGACAATACAGGGGTCGTAAACGTCAAACAAACAGTAGGGGCACAGGCTGTGCACCAAAATAAAACAAACCACTCCAGCCAATCACCGACAAGATGGTTGGGGGAGGGGTTGTGGGTTAGTGACAGTTAGTCAGTTAGTCATGACAGTTACGGAAACATAGGGGGAGGGGTGAGCTTGCTCGGTTTTGTTTGAAATTTACTTGGAACGTCAACAGAAGTGACCATGCAGGAACTCCTAGTGCACCTTTAAGTTTAAAGTGCAAGGTGCATTGAGCAAAAAAAAAAAAAAAAAAAAAAAAAATATATATATATATATATATATATATATATATATATATTAACTAACACATTTACACAAGTGCCCATTTACTGACAGCATTCCTCTTTTCTCTTATTTGCAGCAACAGTGTTATTAAATATTTTTTTCATATTCTTTACAGGCGATAGTAGGTGGCACGCCATTGGTCCATTTGGTGTGGTAGAAGAGTCAAATGGTGAGTCAAATGCCACCTTTTATGGGAACGCGGCCCGAGCCTGAGGAAAAAAGCCTGGTTTGACAAAGGATGTTGATAACCACCTTCGTGGCACCCCTTATCTAACTGGTGTTATAGGCTTTGTTGTTGCCAGATAGGCAAAGAAAGTCTGGCTCTGTCGAACTTGCTTCATAGTACACCCCTCAGCCCACCTCCCATGTTAGCCGCTCTAAATGGTAGCAAAAGGGAACAAAATATAAATTCCAAGAATCTAAAAACCTCCTAAGGTGTTCAGAAAACTGCATACAGCATACTTATTTTCTCAGGCTGCTCAGTGATGCTTCACAGCAAAGAGAAACAAAAGATGTTAATGAGTCAGGCTTTGTCTGGACACTGCACTTCCAAATGTGATTTTGAAACTGATGATTCTCTCAGTGGATGTAAGACGCTCTTCTCTATTGTAGCTGTGATTTAGGATGATATCATAGCTGAGTTTTTTTATAAAAGTCTTGCTGAGTGCTTTAGTTCTGAGGGAAGAAACATTCAGATCCGTTTAAGTCCAATATTCACACAATTTTAGCTTTGTTTTTAGAGTAATATCTGGCTCTTTAGTAGCTAAATGCTCCAGTTAGTCTGTAACTATGTCTGTCTGTTTGCTGCTGAGCAGATAGTGTACAATGGGTTTTTGAGAGCTTTTTTTTTTATCTCAAAACAACTGCTCTGAGACCGTTATGATTCACCCTGAGTGAATCAAAACAGCAAAGTTGTAGGCCAAACAGCTAAACAATCAGCTGAAATTCGCTATACAGCTCTGTAAAGCTTCTGCTGATAATTCTCTGTAGGTTTGATTATTGCTGCTTTAAGATTAAGGGCCCTATCTTGCACTCAGCGCAATTGCCTTTGTACACCGACGCATGTATCATTCCTATTTTGCACCCGACGCACAGCAGACTTTTCCCTCCACAGACGCACGTCGGTAAATTAGGGAATGTATTTCAGCAAAAAGAGGAGCCGTGTTCCAGCGCTAACCATCCCTGATGCTATTTTGCAGTTTCAGAAAACAATTCCGCCACTGACCAGGAAAAACCTGGTCTAAAGTCAGTGGCGCGTTATTCAGATGCTATTTTAGGGGCGCATGTTTGGCCATAATGTAGCGTGTGCACAACGTGCATACACTTTGCTTCTCTCATCTAAACGGACGCAGCAGTTCCCATTTTTGCAAACCATACATAATAACAAAGAAAAATATGACTGAAAATGCACTTCACGTGTTTGGATAGACCAGGAGGCACTTTACAGTACAGTCCTCAAAAAGTCCCAGCATTCTTTGTGGCTTGTTGTGTTTTACACAACATTTCCATGAATCATGGATGTGTTGATGACATAATTGAGGAAATATTAGAGGACTTAAGGATACGTGATGTTGAACTACGGTGGGATTGGACACTCCGGCAGAATCTGGTCCGGGAGTAATGCGCGATGCGCTCCTGGTGGAGCGGGTGGACGGAGATGGAGTGGGGGGAGGAGGAAGGGGCACAACAGGAGCAGGTGGTGGGTTTGGAGGCCCACGCTCCATGGCTGCAGCAATCCTCTCCAACCTTGAGGAGATGCGCCCGAGAGGCCACAACAACATCGCCACCCGGCCAAGACGGGCGTTTATGACTTTGCCGCATCCCGGACAGCTCCCGCTGGCGTGCGCCAGGCAAATCCGCCGTTATAATAGCAATCCGCCATGGAACAAGCGCGCCTGCTCTTAAAGGGAATGACAGATGACGCTCTGATTGGTTATTTTCACGTTACGCCCAAACCACACCTAGCTACTTCAGACCAACCCATTTTAGATTTGCGTCGGGCGCAAGACTCATTTATCCCGCCGGTATAATAGCAACAGCGCCCGAGATCCGCCCACAAAGCTATTTGCGTTTTGCGTTTCATACTTGCGTTTCAGATCGTTAAAATAGGGCCCTAAGTACAACAATGTAAAAATACTCCATTATATATGAAGCCCTACATTCAAAATGTAACTGAAGTAAAAGTTAGGGATATGTACCTAGGTGATACTGGTCGGGTTCCACCATCCTTTCCGACATACTCCCACTCCGACATTGACGTCTAATTGTCAGAGTGGCGGCACTTCCATTGTTTTCAAACGTCCCACCACTCCGTCAATTTTTGTTTCCATTAGGGTTAGGGGTTAGGGTTAGGGGTTAAGATTAGGGAATAGCAGCATGTCGGAATACAAGCATGTTGGACTGGCAGCATGTAACCATACTGGTCTTTCATTTATTTAATGTTTGGCATTTTCTGTTTGCCTACTGATGAATTAACATTTGCCCTACATATAGGTGTCCACTAATGATGATGATGCGTTCATTAAGGATGGGCGACAATGTTGTGTACGTGTTACCACTGTGTGTAAACTGTGTAACGAACATTACGAACGCTAACGCTACATGTACAGTATAACAGTTGTGTGTAATGGGGTAACACTAGCGATTACTGTATGTTGTATAAGTAGAATTTTGTGAGGAAAAGCGGCTGCTGCTCCAACAGCTTGAGATGGTCCAATGAGCGAGACCGCTACATTCACCGGTTTAGATGCCTTAAGCGGAATATATGCTTCTGCGTTAAATTCATGCCGCAGGTACGTAGCATAGACACCACGTGCTAGAAACCCAGCATACACACATGCCGGCTCTGCTATTCTGTGTGAGTGATATACTAGTATGACGCCGACACCAGCTCACAAGTATAAAGCTCAAGCCACGCTGAAAGCTCTGCATAGAGCGCCCACAGACGCATAAATCCCTTTACAGTAGCCTAATTCTCTGAACAATACAAAGTCACTTTGCTTAAAAAAATGATTTTGATAAAAATGTATTAAGGCACAGTGTCTACAGTTATATCACATAGGTATCTAACTACATTATGATCGTTAATTGTCAAAAATCTTAATCTTCAAAGTAACTATTTGGCTAACCGAAGATAAGAGATAAATCTACTGTAGGTTACTTAATGGTTACTTTGAAGATTTGAAGAATTATTTACTTAATTACATTTAAAAAAAAAGTTGGAATATTGATCTTGTTACTCAAGTTTTTAAATGTAGTAAGTAAGTAATTTAAAAAAAAATATCACTATTGAAAGTAAAGTACAAGTACTTGAGTAAATATACAGTACCTTTTAGGACCTGACTTTGAGAATGTGCTGTGGCAGGGATTGTCGAGGACTGAGGAGTGGTCTTATCTATAGGTTTTTCAGCTGGGTGAGAAAAAAAGTGACCTAATGCCTAACAACTGTCAGAGCACACTGGCTGACACTCCTAACGGACTGTTGAGCTGCTAACTCTGATTCCTGTAACAATCAAAGAAATTATGGATGCGTCCGTACTTAAATCCAGTCCTGAGGAAAACTCAAGTGGTAAATAATGAAGCTGAGTTTGCAGCCAGACACAGAAAGCAGACCAGCAACGTAATTTTAGGACGGCCACTAGGCAATGGCTCTAACACTGCAGGGTGGATAACCTTTTGAAAAGGCTACAGGGTACATAACCTTTTGAAACATTTAAACATTCATGTGGTGGCCATTAGCCTAACTGTGATGCATGTTAAATTCTCTTGAGCGGTGAGAGGTTTCCTGATACTTTTTGCAGCCACTGGACAAGCTTTAATAATTAATTTCCATAATAGCCCTAGAAATCCCAGAATACATATTCAGATTTTACAAAAGAAACCTCAGAGGATACATTTAATTGACTCCTTAATTTTAACATAATGAATTCTACTTTGATTTGACACAGTACACACGATCTTATTTCTAATTTATTTAAGGACAATGCACATTTAATGAACATGTACAGCAGTACACGTAAAAGTGCCAGATTATAGCCCAAAGGCTAATTTCCATCTGTAGTCCCAATTGGCAGATATAAATTACAATAACAGGACATAAGATAAACACTATTAACATCTGCTATATAAAACAGGATAAAACAGGATGAAAAAAACAAAAATTATTAATAAATGTTATAACAGAGGCTCAACATACATATGTTTCACTAAACTAATGCGGTACGACATACGAGTAGGGGTGACCCATACGTGGTTAGTTTTAAGACAAAATATATACAGTAATAACATTTGTTATGTGAAACAAGGAAAAACAAAATAAACAAACAAAAAACCAAAAAAAAAAAAAAAAAAAAGCAAACAAGACAATTTATTAGTAAGTGTTAAGACGAAGACGCAATTCACCAGCACACTCCCTGGGCTAATACAGTACAGCATGCAGTCAGAAGTGATTGCACGTTTGGTTAGCTCTGAGCCATTCCTTTACCTGGCTCTTAAAGGTGGCCAAAGTGGGACATTCCCTTATAGTTGGGGGTAGTGTGTTCCATAATGCACTACCTTTAATACATAGTGCATTATGGCTAAAAGAAGTTTTTCTAAAAGGAAGCTCACGGTCCCTGTTTACAACAGCTGTAGTAATCCGAGTCTGTCTGTATTTAATAAATTCTTGCAATGGCGGTGGTGCCAAGCCATGCAGTACTTTATAAACTAAGCATATTGACGAAAATTTACAAAAATTGACAAAAGTTAGCAAGTTATATTTCTCTAAGATTTTGCAATGATGGTAAGAAAAAGATTTTTTATCTAGAGTTTTGAGTGCCTTTTTGTACAAAAGCTCAACTGGTTTTAGGATAGTAGAACCCGACATAGACCAGCTGGTGATGCAATAATTTAGATGTGAAAATATCATTGAGTGCAAGAACATCAGAGCTGCCGTCTCTGACAGAGATCCTCTAATTTGCTTAAAATTACAAAGACTGAATTTAATTCTGTTGGAAATCATTTTAACATGATTTTTGAAAGAAAGTTTGGAATCTATAATCATGCCCAAGTATTTAAACTCATTAACAACTTCCAACTCCTCTGTACCCAAAAACACCCCGGATTGAGAAGGCGTAATGGTAGAAGGCTGCTTCGATAAATATAAACAAACAGTTTTTTTAGCATTTAAAATAAGACATGATCTATTGAGCCACGTTTTTATATGTGTAAGAGCTGTTGAGAGTACACGTGCTGCCTCCTCAAGATTTTTTCCTTCAGTAAAAATTACAGCGTCATCGGCGTAAAGCTGAACGTCAACATTTAAACAATATTCAGGTAAATCATTTATATATAATGAAAATAAAATGGGCCCCAGTATGGACCCTTGAGGGACCCCCACTGGACAACCCATGTAGACAGAACTAACCCCGCCCACCACAGTGCATTGCTCTCTGTGAGACAGGTACGAAAGAAACCACTTAATAGCTTGAACCGAAAAGTCAAAACGGGACAATTTAGATAGCAGCACACTGTGATTGACGGTGTCGA
Organism: Perca flavescens; assembly: GCF_004354835.1. NCBI lineage: Eukaryota > Metazoa > Chordata > Actinopteri > Perciformes > Percidae > Perca > Perca flavescens. The sequence continues at coordinate 36,678,117 of NC_041334.1, forward strand.
AAGCTCTTTTTAAATCTAAAAACACTGCACCAACACATCCATTTTCGTCTAACTTACATTTGATCTTTTCCATAAATAAAGCCAATGCAGTCTCGGTTGAATGGCGTGGCCGAAACCCAAACTGCATGGGATGTAAAGATGTTTGGCTGTTTCTAAGAAATTCAATGAGTTGTTTAACAACCCATTTTTCAATTATTTTAGAGATTATAGGTAAAATACTCCAAATGCAACTTAACAGGAAGGAGAGTAAAGATGGAAAGCTCCTAAAGCTTAGTTCCATATAAATGCACGGATAATTAGTTGTTTTTCCTCCTATGGAGTCTGTTCATTCGCATTCGGAGATTGACGATTTTTGACTGGCTAGAAGGACTGCGACCAGAAAAACCAACAGCTACAGTGATTTGTTCAAAACCTTTCTTTTTAGTAAACTCTGTGTACACAAACAATGTTCTCAATGCTTGAGTTCATGTGTAGAGCCCCTGGTGATACTTGGAGAAAAGTCTCATGTTGTGTCGAGCCTTCTTAGTGTTTTAAAAATAGCGATTTTGATGCGATCATAATAGTGCCCCTAGCTCCCATTCAAAAGGCCATTTGACCAAAAACAAGAACGGTATATCTTAAAAGTGGCGCTTCCGTCCTAATTATGCTTTTAAGCGAACGTTTGACTCGGGTACATTCACAAAAAGACCATAGGTTGCATTTTGGCGAGAGTTGCGCTTTAACGTTAGCAAACGTTGGGTCCACAAACACAGAGAGAGATGGACAAGGACGGGCTAAACAAATCAATCCGCTGAGAGTTACCTTTTAAGTTAACAAAATAAAAAACAACGGCAGAGAGGAACAGACTTAACATAACGTTGCTGTCTGGGAGTTCCAGGTGAACTCATGGAAGACATTACTGTATTCTAGCTGTGTGGTCATGCAGGCTTCAGAGCAGCGGGCTGTGGATCCAAAAGACTGAGGTTTTCTCCAGATTACATGTAAATCAGGCTGTCCTTGCCCCCTCCACTCAAAAGCCTCAACAGTCACAGAAATGAAATTAAAAAAAATTAAATAAATAATATTTTACGACATTTACCTCAGCAATCAGTTCAAATGCATTTATGTGCTTGCAGGACCAAAAACTGATTTTTTTTCTGCCAGTATGGTGGGAGCAGACATCGATCGAGAATGCATGGCTGGATTATACAAAGGTACAATATCATTATATTTGAGTCCGCTAACCATATTGGCTGTAATACTCAGTGTTTGTCATTGCATCATATGAGTCTGCTTAAAAACAGTGGTTGTGTTGTTGATGGATGTCATAGCTTTAATTTCTTCACATTAAATGACCAGGATTTTTTTTTTCTTAGTATTATTCTACATTACCAGCAGACTGCACAGAAGGAGAGCTTTTAGCATTGAGGTGTTCGGAGTAATACCGTAGCGAGGCAGCGGTGTGAACCTTGTTTCATTTTTTCCTTGACGGCGTGCGACATGTGTCTGATTGACGTTCCTTTTTTTTTTTTTTTACAAGGAAATGCTTTGGTTCTTGTTCTGCATTGCGGCGGTTCCATTCTAGTAACTCCTGCCTCCAAACTAATTGGGCTTACTGTGAAACCTCAAATAGTTCAGCAGGCTCCGACAGGCACGAGAAAACAGTGATTGATACAGCTGCATGGGCTTTGTGTGTGTAAGGTGTAGCACCATAGACTGTCACAGGTACAGGAAAAAAAACAACAAAAAAACCTGTTCTGTTCTGTTTTTTACAACTCGGAAATCCACTGACAAGTTGCTGCCATGTATTTTCTCATAGTTACAATGGTTCAAATGAGAATTTAATTCATTATTTTAAGAAACAAATGATGTTCCTTGATCAGCCATGATCAATGGCAGCCATTTACACTCAAAAAGATATATTGGAATGAGTATATATAGTTCAGTACTTTGCACTTGTTTCATGTCATATATGTTTGATCTCTTCCCTCTCTCTGTTAATGCAACAGACCCCATTCAGCCTGTTCCCTCTGTCTAAGCACCAAAGACCTTCATATTGTGGATCATATCTTGTTTTCTCCACTGGGCAATTGATCTTAGGCTGTGAAAAGGAAACCTGCCAGCTTTACATAATTGGATTGCAAAAGATTGCTTCTCTCTTGAGGCTCACATCAATCTCTGCTCCTATTAGAAAGAATGAAGTAAATCGTATTGTCATTTCAATTGTCTTTTATTAAAGGTATGTATCAGAGGTCTGCATCCTATATGCCATGCTCCCTGTTATTACAGTCTCTTTCTAAAAGGAGCAACCAAATTCAACAGAATATCAGTGTCAGGATATGTTCTCTGATCACTGTTAGTGTTTGCTTAACATTTTACTTCCCAATTTCAGTGACATCCTTAAACGCAGTATAAAGCCTAGTTTGCATGTGTACTTAGTGTAGTTCCTTTAGTATTTTATGGAAAAAAAGTGCTTTAATTGCAGTAATAAATTGAGAACATATTGACTGGTAGAGACTGTGTGCACCTTTGTGGCTGTTCAGATTACACAGAAAAACAAGGCCTTTGGTTCTCTAAGCCTTTTTCCCCTTTGCAATACCTCAATTTCACTCTACTTTCTGACAGAGTAGACTGTTGTGTGTGTGAGCTGTGATTCACAGTTTCTGTGCAACTTATAAGGCCCTGCTCAATCCATTACGGTTTGTCACCGGCTGCAAACGACATGTTCAGTGGACAAAAGCTTTGCATACTAATTTCAGCCTCACTACATTTTCCAAGCAGCAGCGGCAGCCAGGTGTGGTCATGTCCTGAAGAGTGTTTTACCAAACTATCCCCTAGTCACTCCTCTACTTACTGCTGCTTCCCATTATCAAATGCTAAATGTTTGTCCTCACACAGAGCTGAAAGCACAGCATCTAATTGGCTGATATGATCAACCAGGGCAGCTTGTATTAGCTAAAGTGCATGAGCGCGGGGTGGCAGAGCACTTGTGATCTGCTCCTGTCAGGATCAAACCAAAGAGCCAGAGAGGTATTTCTTCTGTGAAAATTAGATCGATGTATTAACTTCAAACCCTATTGAGATAAAAGGAATGTATTACATAGTGGGTCTTATTTAGGTAGCTTTGGCCATTGTGTCCTCTACAATGTCTTCACCACCAATAATTGCTGAGATCTCTGAACATAGTGACATGGCAGCCCAGTATCCCTACAAATTATGTAAATATTGGTAAAATGCACACCTTACAATTTAAGTGAAATGCCAACTTTCAGAGGATATGCAGGAAGTAGCGTGTCCTTTATGTGGCGAGGCGAAAGTAAGGATGTGGAGGTCAGGTCGGTGAATGGGCGTGTAGCACGTACGAGACCAGAGTTTGCGTCCTGTCACAGACATGCAACGTGTTTTACTTGCCTAAACTTAACTGTAACCTTAACCAGAACTTAGCTGTCGTAAAAGTCAAAAATCTTAAACTGTAGTTGCCATGTGCATATATAAGATTTTTTAAATGTTGGCATTGGACATAAAGAAAAATATCACTGAACATAATTCAGGGTGTCGCAGTATTGTCCAATGTCAATGTTCCTGTCTGATAATGAAGTCTGCCAGGGAAACACATACGGTCTGACAATCAGAGAGGTTGTAAACAAGGCAACAGTTCACCCTGATTATCCAAACCGCTCTGGGACCACGTGGAGTGCTGAAATACAGTAATAGGGGAACCCTGCTCTAGTAAATATTGTAATTGCTGTCAAAAACAGCCCGGTGTGTGAAATATCTATAATTTTAAATAACAGATGACAGCAAGGGGGTTGAGGCTGTGTACACACTAAACATGTTGCAAGCTACAACACTGAAGCATTTGCTTGGCCAGATGAGAACCGTGCCGTTTGACTTTACATGGCACTACATCTCAAACATCATCCTCCAGGTGATCTGCTGTGAGCTTCATCAGGAATAAAGACATACAGCAAATTACCAAAATCAAGTCTTCTGGCTGCAGGAAGGTGTTTAGTTTTTCTTTACGTACACAGTTAAAACTTTAAATTGCGGTAACATTTATTTTGGACTCCCCATTCCTAACATCTCTGTCCAATAAACAAATTCTTTCTCAGGCCATTTGGCTTTTGTTTACAATCCCTGGTTCTGTTGTAACTGGGCAGTTGGCAAATAAACCAAATAATATGCTGGAACAAAGATCACTTACACCATTGTGTAAGTAGGATCACACCCAACAAAAGACTTATGGCACATGGCACTGGCTCGTGACTCTTAGCAGAGAGAAGTAATGCTTTAAGAGGAAACTGGCTTATATTAAAATTCACTAAACTTATCTTCCCAAAATAGATTGAACTGACTTTGCTTTGGTTCAGGTTATTCTTATTCAAGGCTGTCTGTCTGCTTGCAAGTTGCATTTGTGTTCCTACAGCTGGAGGTCCTGCTGCGTTGTTGGAAACCCTGTATGAGATCAAGCTGTGGTTTGGAGCTCAGCAGCCCTCTGCCTCGCAGAACATTTGTCTCGTAAATAACAGCCTTTGTGGAGTTTTTTGGGTAGATTTTGTGATACTTTGTGTACACTTTGATCTACTTTTGGTGGCTGGGAATTTTGTAAATTACCTGGTAAACATTCACTTTATTAATTAAAGTGGAGCTTAGCATTAGTTAGGCATGACACTAAAGGTCCCTCAAAGAGCAGAGCTTATTCTGCCAAATCTAACTGTATAAGCATTCACTATAAATGGTCAGGTGTCTAGTAGTTTGTCTGAATTATATATTATTTTACCCAAAAGGTCTTAATGTCCTTCTTTCTCTCTAAATTTAGTCAACTTTGATAATTGAGACCAGGCTTTGTGTCCAAGTTCAGACAATTTACAATGTTTATAGCCCAAATTAAAATGTTGAAAATATAATGTTCATGTAGGCTTATGCGGTGAAAATTGTACGTTATATGTAGTGAAAATTACACGTTTTATATTGGCTCTTTTGTTATTACCTGCCATAACCTAAAACATTGTACTTTTTAATGTATTAACATTTTTAAAGGCCACATTCAATTTTGGGACTCCTTGGGAGGCAGCAACCACAATTGCAGTTGTTGGGATTTGGCACCAAGACTAGAAATATGTGTGTTTTGTGCACTGGTCTTTTATTTAATGTAATCATGACATTTAATTTAAAGAATTGTTCCTTAAAATTGGTCTAATTTAAATATTTCAAGCTGCCTAACCATACCTATACCTCAACCATACCGTAGTTGCCATGCTTGGATATTGTAGGAATAATTCATTTTTGCAATTAGATATTTTTTGCTGTCTATTATCGTAAATATTCAAATTTATCATTGATCATTTAAAAAAAAACCTAATAACATGCACTGTGATTCAATGTTGTGAAACAATAACACAAAATAGAGCATTCAGTAGTTTGCTTTACAATACGTTGGTGCATTAATGTGCAATAAAACATTTTGCAGCACATATTTGGGTCCTCGTGGGATCTATAGGCATTAGGCACTTGTTTTGTTGTGAACTAATAGTAACAGCTACTAAGTTATGCATCACAAGTTGCTAGATATAAAATAATCAAGAATCATGATTGCAGCCCACTGCCACTGTAGATTATTCTATATGTATTATAATAAGTGGGTTTTATCAAGATTTTATCAGCAATAATGAGTTTCAACCAACGTTATAAATACAGTTCTGCCCAAAGACCTAATACATCCATTACACAAATTGAAAACATGACTCACAGTTTCTATAACCTGAATATAGGATGAATACTCTTGTTGCCATGCAACTATAAAACTGAACAGTATATTTTATCTTACTGAAAAAAATAGACACATTATTTAACTGTTATTAACAGTTAGTCAAGGCATTAACAAATGGTAAATAGATGCCTTAGCTAACTGTTACTAACACTTAGTCAAGGCTTATTACTGCATTAACTAATAATACTATAGACACCTTAGTTAACTGTTATTGACAGTTAGTCAAGGCTTAGTATTGCATTTTCTAATGATATAATAGACACCTTAATTAACTGTTATTAATAGTCAAGGCTTATTACTGCATTAACTAATTGTATAATAGACACCTTAGTTAACTGTGATTAACAGTTAGTTAAGGCATCAACTAATGGTAAATAATGCATCAATTAATACCTTAGTTAACATGAGCATTGTTAATACATGTTAATTAAACAATTTATTCAACTGTTAATAACGGTTAGTTAATGCTAATTAATGCATTAACTAATGTTAATTAATGTACCCTTATTGTAAAGTGTTACCAATGTGTTTTTTCTTTTAACCAAATGGGTTTTCCTTGCTTCCATTGACTCTTTACTCTGTCACAGAGAGGGACTTGGCCTGCTGATGTGCAGCTGGCTCATCCCGTGTTTCTTTGAAGCCACTTGATGCCTTGGAGAGGCACACAGTACGGCCTGTGTGACCTGACATCACCCTGCATGTCGCCTGGCTGTAAAAACAGACACAGGCCTGAAACTAACACGTTTCACTTTGTCTGCCAGAAGAGTCTGAACCACCACCCCCTACCCACCCACTTAGCCTGAGTCCAACTCTGCTCCCCATCTATTGGGACTGTGGAGCAAGGAAGAAATGTCTCAACAACTACTGAATGGTTTGCTATGTTTGTAACATACAATTATGTCCCCCTCAGGATGAATCATAATAACTTTGGTTAACTTATAATCTAGCACCAACATCTTTATCATAATTTTTCCAATACTGTAGTTCATAACCAAATACCTACAAAACTAATTACTGAAGATTTTAGTACTTGTTTCCAAATAGTTACATGTAACCTATATATGGAAGCTAAAATCATCCCCTTGGAAAAATGCTACCATCTTCACTATGAAGCCATCCCTTCCTGGGGTTCCGATTCCTGCTGTGTCAGATTTTTTATTTATTTTTTACTTTTGATTTAGTCAGATCCATGACTATTTCTGGTGTTTCTTTCACTGAAATGCCGTCTGAATCTTTAAAGCCATTTTGCAACCTTTTTACTACTCATGGATGATGTATCACATACAGGATGAGGCCATCCTCTGGTTCCCTTGATAATATCCGCAATGAATTTGTCAAAGCCTTCATGAAGGTTGGAGGCACCAATGTTGCTCCCTACAGTGAACAACTATCTTTCCTTGGGGTGCACATAAACCCTGATAACAAACAAAAGCTGCTTTAAGGCCCCTGCACAAATTCCACACTGCTCTACATGCTTGTGCAGCCATAACACCTTCGCAATTACATTATTATTATTATTAAAATGACTCGCCCTTTCCTCCAATCCCTCTATCCCCCAATCCCCTCTCTACTTTTTTTCACTTGGCTTATTATTTTTTTAAGACTGAACTATGTTTTGCACTGACTTTAGGTCAGACCTTAGGTATTTAGCCTCAGTGCAGCTTGAGATCCTGGCCCAGTGTCCCTAAGAATTATATTCATATTGGATTGTGGATATTTGTAAGACTAATGATGGTTTTCGGGACAACTAAGCAGGCCATGGCATTCATCGAGGGTGGGTATGCGTGCAGCATGTCTGACTTTTATGTCGGAAACCCAACACAGACTTGTAAATATTTAAACAATTTCTC